>NC_138550.1:169679231-170279231 GCF_964273705.1 Natrix helvetica | reverse complement strand
TTGATGAGTTCCCCATTTATTCCCTCATCCAAATCATTGATGAAGATGTTGAAGAGTATCCTAATAACCCATGGCAACAAACCAACATCTCTGGAAACCATGGCAAGGAAGGCTGGGGAATCCTGGTTATTTTTGGAGGTTTCTAATTATTTGGAGGGAGGGGCTAAGGGCAAAATCAGGTAGCAGAAAAAGAAACGGAGAGGACCCAACGGGAATACCTGCATGTGGACTAGAAACTTAAGATTCCTTTTTTTAAAAAAGTGCCTGCCTGATGGGACTGCGGGGGGCCAGATGCCGTATCTGCAATTTGCAACAAACACAGGTAGCCCTCGACCTACGACCACAATGGTGCCCAACATTTCTGTTGGTCAGTGAGACATTTCTTAAGTGAGTTTCTCCCCGTTTTACGACTCTCCTTACCACCGTTGTTAAATGAATCACTGCAGTAGTAACCCGGTTGTGAAGCGAACCTGGCTTCCCCATGGATTTTGCTCGTCAGAAGATCACCAAAGGGGATCACGTGACCTCGGGAAACCGCGACCGTCATAAATATGAGTCGGTTGCCAAAGTGGGCGAATCACGTGACTACGGGGATGCTGCAACAGTCATTAAGTGTGAAAGACGGCCCTAAGTCGCTTTTTTCCAGTGCCATTGTAAGTTCAGTCACTAAATGAATCTGTTTTAAGTCGAGGACTCCCTGTATGAGGCCGATGAAGGTCCCAGCAGGAAAAGGAGACTCACATAAGCCACGCCACTGCCGCTCAGCGCCGTGTGGATGTCAATGTACGACTCAGGGGCCTCTTCACACAACCCGCACGGGGCCAGCAGGGTCTTCAGCCGGGAGACCTCCTCTTCGCCCACGGAGGACCCTCGAGAGAGCAAGACAGCCCCCGACCGCACCTCGCAGGGAAGGTTGGGCATCATCCGCAGGACCCGAGTCCCCGCAGGAAGTAGCTGCCGAAGAAGGAGACGGGGGATTATATGGAGTTGGACAATATGTAGCCATAACAACATTCTTTCCCAGAAAGTCAAGGTCATCCTTTGTCTCTGCACCTGGCCGGATGTGGATGGGAGGAACCTGTCTTCGTGGCAATGAAATATTGGACCATGGGAAGAACTTGCGGGTCTGGGGGCAGGGTCTTGAACTTTCAACTGGGTGGGGAAACCTGGAAGCTTTCAAATTCGGCTTTCCCCAGAGTTTTATTTCTTTGGGGGTGTTTTTTGGAACCCTGACAGGCACCCGGTGAGAGAGCCCCATGACAAACTCACCTTGCTGCAGGGTGGATAAAAATAGATGGTTTTTTAAAAAAGATAAACAAAATAAGATCTTTTAAATTTTTTATCAAATTTATTTTAATCAAATGCTTTTGGAGTAAAAATCTGTCTAAAAAGAGTTTTCTACCCAAGATGCATTCATAACTTAGTTTATTCAGCGTGAAACGGGGCTTAGTTAGGTAGCAAGAGGAGGCTGCGTATTCTGCAACTTTACCTTTTTTGTAAACTCCTTCGATGCCTCCCAGCTCTGCAAAGCTGAGATCACATGCGCTGCATGGATGCATTCACACAACTTCACCGTAACCATGAGATATAAATCATAAAGCAAAGTCCAGGAATATTCCTTTATCCCATTGGTTTGCAAAGCTGTCTACAGCAGGGGTGGCTTTCAAAATATTTTACTACCGGTACCCCAGTGGGGGGGGGGGGAGGACATCACTCACGGACAGTCATATGACACCCCCCCCCCAAACTACACCGACCGAAAGGGTAGTAAACATTTTTGACAAAGGGGGAGGGGGTGCCAGCCGGGGCTCTTCGCTGTCTCCCAGACGGCGCTGGGGCAAGCCGAGCAGCCTGGTCTTGAAGTGGCGGCTGTGGCCGATGGGCTTGGCCCTTGGCTCTCGCTCCCTCTGCCCGGGAGACGGAGCCCAGGGAGGAAGATAACAGTTATTGAGGCTGTACTGCACAGCATCCTTTGGAGGCAACTTGCCGGGCAACTTCTACAAGGCGGATGTGCTCCCCCCCCCCCGATGCCCAGCACCTTCCACTCACACCCGCAGTGGCAGCACCCGCTGCGCACCTGACCTCTGCCTTTGGAAGTAACAGAGCAGTGGTGGGATACGACCGGTACGTCCTGGTACAGGCGTACTGGTGCCTGCTGGAGTCCGTTCCGGGACGGAGCTCTGGAAGGCCCGCCCTCACCTGTACGCCCTTACCGCGCACAGAGCGTACAGCGCCTGCATGACGCTCTACTGAGCAGCTGGAGCGTCGTGGGTGGGAAGTATGCATGTGGTGGACGGCCGGCCCTGTTGCACTGTACCGGTTGCAACGGGATCCAGACCCCACCACTGTAAGCGCACCGCACCACTGCATCTGAAGGGGGAGGGCAGGTGCGCGGCGGCAGGGAGCAGTGGGTGGTGCTGCTGCTGCAGGCGCGAGATGGACCCAACGGAGGCAAGTGCTCCTCTTGGTGCAGCGGCTCTGCTCGTCCGCCCTGGCCTGAAGCCTCGCCCCACCCTACCCCCGCCCAGCCCAGCGTAGGAAAAACCTTGCATGGTAAAGATTGCTAATTGCTTCCAGCCAAGTTGCGGCTGAAGGGCGGATGTGTCTCTCAGCCATGGCTGGTCTCAGAAATCGAGGTGGGAGGGGGGGAGTGCGAGGAAACCTGCCCCAAAGCCACCCCCAAATTTGCCCGAACATCTCACTCAAGTCTGGCAGCTTCAAAAATTGAAAACTACGGGAACAGTTTGCACCACTCAGGTGACCCTGAGAAGCCTCCAAGAGGCCTCAAGGACCCTCTAAAACAGGGGTGTCCAAACTTGGGAACTTTAAGACTTGTGGACTTCAACTCCCAGAATTCCCCAGCCAGCATAGCTGGCTGGGGAATTCTGGGAGTTGAAGTCCACAAGTCTTAAAGTTCCCAAGTTTGGACACCCCTGCTCTAAAACAAGGGTGTCAAACTCAAGGCCTGTGGGCAGGATCCATCCCGCGATGTGGTCAGATGTGACCTGTGGGGCCGCCCTGCAAAATGTAAGAATATGGCCCAAGTCGCTTTTGCCTGCTCTACCCAGTACAAAGAGGAAGCAGTTTGGGGAGTGGCATCCAGCAGGCCACGCCCACCCAGTCGGCCAGGCTCACCCGGCCCCGGAGGTTACCCACAACCCTGATGTGGCCCTCAATGAAACTGAGTTTGACACCCCCCATCTAAAAGGATGCAAATGACCAGCTCTCTGCAAGGAGCATCAATCCTTCCCTTCCCCACCATCCAGTCAGAGCTGAAGAAGCTTCTTGGGTGAGAAGCGAAACCTCTTCAAAAGAAAAAAAACCTAGAAAGTCCAGTTGCCTCTTGGAAAAAAGCCCCTTTGGGACCCCTACAGGTTTGCTCTATGGGGAACTCACCTCTTCCAGGGTCCGGAGTGGGACTCCAGCGGCCATGGAAACGAGGACGTGGCTGGGGGTGACCGCAGGGCTGATCTCTCGCAGGACGGCCGGGAGGACATGGGGCTTGGTGGCCAGGAATACGAAGGAGCACTTCTCCAGCACCTCCAGGTTGCAGTGGGTCGTCCGGCAGGCGAAGCCCTTTGGTTGAGAAGGGAGGGAGGGAGGGAAGGAAAGAAATTAGGAAGAAGGAAGGAAAAAAACAAGGAAGAAGGAAGGAATAAAGAAGGAAGGAAAGAAGGAGGGAATAAAGAAGGAAGGAATAAAGGAAGGAAAGAAGGAGGGAATAAAGAAGGAAGGAAAGGAGGGAATAAAGAATGAAGGAATAAAGAAGGAAGGAAAGAAAGAAGGAAGAAAGAAGGAAGAAATAAAGAAGGGAGGAATAAAGATGGAAGGAAGGAGTAAAAGAACGGAATAAAGAAGGAAGGAAAGAAGGAAGGAAGGAAGGAAGGAAGGAAGGAAGTGAGGCATAGCAACAATTCCTCAAATCCCGCCCAGTGGGGGCCACCCCAGAAACGAACTCATTGCTCTCTCCAACCCCAGCAGGTCCAAAGGACGATTCCCAACCTGGATTTATAGAGAGTCCTTGAATTACGACCACAATGGAAGTTCAAAGGAAGATTCCAAGCCTGGATTGCAGGGAGTCCTTGAATTACGACCGCAACTGAGCCCAAAATTTACGTTGCTCAGTGAGACATTTGCCAAGCGAGTTTTGCCCCATTTTACGACTTTTCTCGCCACATTGAATCGCTGCAGTTGTAAAATTAGTCACACAGTTGTTAAGTGAATCTGGCTTCCCTGTTGACTTCGCTTATCCGAAGGTCGCAAAAGGGGATCACGTGACGACCCCAGGGACCCTGCAACCGTCGTAAGTGTGAGTCAGCTGTCAAACATCCGAATATAAATCACATGACCAATGGGATGCGGCAACGGTCGTAAGTGTGAAAAACGGCCCTAAGTTCCTGTTTTCAGTGCCGTTGTCACTTTGAACGGTCACTAAGTGAACGGTTGTAAGTCGAGGACTGCCTATACAGGTAGTCCTCGAGTTACGACCACCATTGAAGTTCAAAGGACAATTCCCAACCCAACCTGGATTACAGGTAGCCCTCAACTTGGATGAGAAGCGAAACGTCTTCAGAGAAAAAACGAGAACATCCAGTTGCCTCCTGAAAAAGCCCCTTTGGGACCAACTGTGACTTGGAGGACTGAGAATCTCGCTAACGAGTTTCCTGTGCCAACTTTACCACCTGGTGCAGCCCGGGTTTGAGACCCGAGCACTATGCGACCGGCCGAGCTCCCATTCCTTGCCTCCACTCCTGCCCATCTAACAGTTCGAAAGCATGTACGTGCGAGTAGATGAATAGGTACCACTTTGGTGGGAACAGCCTTCCTCTCCACATGACCATGGAACACACGTCTTCAAACAACGCTGGTTCCCTCCACCAAGAAACGGAGGTGAGCATCGCCCCCTAGAGGCAGAAACGACAGGGATGGGGGCTTTACCTGTATATATTTACCTGGAATTTGTCCAGATTCCTGCTGGATGGAGCACTGGCCAGGATATTCACAGCTTGGACTTCTCCTGCAAGGAGAGAGGGAGAAAGATGACAATAGTAGGAGAACTTATCACTGGATTGCAAACTCACTAACCTCCCACGGTTCACAAGAGGGGATAAAGCTACGAGAAGTAGACCTTCAGCTATACAACCCCTAAAATCTCAATATTTAATAAGGCTGGGCGTCCCACCAACTCTGCTTGCTGGAGAGCGGTTCTTGCTAAGTCTCGTAAAGTCAAGGTGAGAAGATCCTTCCAATTATCTCCAAGGTACTTTTCTCAAAAGGCAACTGGACTGGTTTGGTTTTTTTGAAGGGAGGAGAGAGGAGGAGGAGGAAGGAGGTTTGCAGCACAAGGGTTGGCCTAGGAGATCTTTGGTGCTCTTTGAGCTTGGTTGGTTTCTTGCAGATGTTTCATGATCCAACTACGGAAAATCATCAGTGGTAGAAGGGGGATTTGGTGAGGGGGAGGAGGAGAAAGGGGAGAAAGGAGGGGGCGGGGAGAGGAGGAGGAAGAGAAAAAGAAGAAGGGGGAAGAGCAGCGGGAGGAGAAGGAAAAGAAGAGGAAGAGGAGGAGGAGAAGGAAAAGAAGAGGAGGAGGAGGAGGGGAAGGAAAAGGAGAGGAAGAGGAGAAGAGGGGGAGGGGAAGGAGAGGGAGGAAGAGGAAGAGGAGGGAGAGGAGTGGGAGGAGGAGAAGGAGGAGATGAGGAAGAAGAAGAGAAGGAGAGGAGTGGGAGGAGGAGAAGGAAAAGGAAAAGAAGAGGAGGAGGAGAAGGAGAGGAGAGGAAGGAGGAGAAGGAATAAAGAGGAAGAGGAGAAGGAATAAAGAGGAAGAGGAGAAGGAAAAGAAGAGGAAGAGGAGGAGGAAGGGGAGGAGGAGAAGGAAAAGAAGTGGAAGAGGAGAAGGGGGGAGGGGAAGAAGGAAAGGGAGGAAGAAGAAGAAAAGGTAGAAGAGCGGGAGGAGGAGAAGATGAGGAAGAAGAGGAGAAGAAGAGGAGTGGGAGGAGGATAAGGAGAAGGAATTTGATTTGATTTTTTGATTTTATTAGATTTATAAACCGCACCCTCTCCCCACAGGGACTCGGGGCGGTGTACAATCAAAGGTCAAAACGTCATGGGCATATACATTTAAAATAGACATATTACATGTTACATGGAGGAGGCGTAAAAACTCACAAAAACAATTTCATAAATCTATACGATGATAGTAAAAATTAAAATAACATTAAAAGCTACCCCAGAATTTAAAATAACTGCCAGGAGGATTAGAGAATAAAACTATAATTGAGCCAGGCCGGCTAGTTGGAACAGGTGGGTCTTGAGTTTCTTGTGGAAGGAGCGGAGATCAGAGGTGATCCTAATATCGGGAGGGAGGAAAAGAAGAAGAGGAGTAGAAGAGGAGGAGGAAGAAGAAGAGGAAGAACAGGGAGAGGAGTAGGAGAAGGAGAGGAAGAGGAGAAGAAGAGGAGGAGGGGAGAGGAGGAGGAGGAGGAAGAGAAAGAAGGAGTAGGAGGAGAGGAGAAGAAGAGGAAGAGGAGGAGAAGGAGGAGAAGAAGCTGGAGCTTCATTGGTTCGACACCATTAGGAACAGAAACATTCAGAAAACGGGCCTGCCGATTGACGTCCGCCTGGTGCACCGCCGTTGTCTCTCAACCACGGCAAGTCAAGACGCCTGGACTTCAACGCCCAGAATTCTGAGAGCCAAAGTCCAGACCTCTTCAAACGGCCACGCTTGAGGAAGCCTCGTCCGGAGGAAAGGCTGAACCTGCGGCAGTTAATCTCCTCACCCAACGAAGCCTCTGAGATCCCCATAGATTGGACAGTTACCATCTGGTCTCCAATAGTCCGTTTTGGGCCAGGACGCTCCAGACGGCGGCTGGGAACCATCTCTAGGATTAAACCTGTCCACGGGATCCGCTTTAGCCTGGCTTGCAAGGTGCCTCTGGAACTCAAACAGGCTTTTCTGCCTGGCGGGATGCTTTCTATCGGGACACGAGCCGGGGAGGCCTCCCTTCGTGGCTTCCGCTTGAATTCCCACCAATCTGGGGTGCCAGCGGCTTCCACCTCCTTCTGGATTGTCTCGCAAGGATGAGACCTCAGGACGCCGCAGGACAGTTGATCCTGAGGGGCAGATTCCAGAGAAATAGTACTCTTCCTCGAGGCACCCCCCCTCCCATCCTGCCTTCTGGAGTAAGTCACGTTTGCGTACAATATTAACTCCCGTTGGAGGGGTGCGGAGGCCTAGAGGTGGAGCTCTCACCTCACAATTAAGAGGCTGTGAGTTTGATCCTCGGTAGAGGCAGATATTTCTCTCTAAGGGCACAATGAGAATATAGCTGCCGAATATAACTCCGCATTGGCAACAGGAAGGGCATCTGGCCAGTAAACTCCAGTCAGCTCCGTTCAGTTGCCCAGACACCACACCGCAAGGGATTATGGGCTCATTAAAATCAGTCGCTACCGGTACAGTGCTCACGGGGCCACACATCTTTTCGTGTCCACTCCACTGCCCCTGCGACACCCAGCTGCTTGCCGGAGTTCGTGCAGGTGCCGCACGCTGTCCGTGTACAGGTAATGGACCGGTTGCTTTAAAAACCGGCATAGAACACGGGCTTGCGGGCCAAACGAGCCACTGTACCGGTACGCTGTCAGTGGCTCCTGGCTACTACCAGTATGCCCGTACCGAGCCGTACCAGCCGGAACCACCACTAATTAAAAGGAGATGATTAACTCCTGTGGGAGAAACAGGTAGCGGTTGCAACCAGAAGGGCCTTCGCACAACTTTGTGGTATGCGCCAGTTGCGGCCTTTCCTGGACCAGAATTCCCTGCCCTCAATCCCTGGTCATCTCATGGCCAGACTACAGGTAGTTCTCGACTTACGACCGCAACTGAGCCCCAAATTTAAGCTGCTAAGTGAGAATTTGTTAAGCGAGTTTTGTCCCATGTTACGACCTTCCTGGCCACCGTTGTTAAGTGAATCACTGCAGTGGAGGTTAGTAAACCTGGTTTGTTAAGCAAATCTGACTTCCCTGTTGACTTGGCTGGGCAGAAGGTTGCAAAAAGGGAACCTGAAGACTTGGACGAAAAGTTTCAAACCGAAAACTATGTTTTGATTTTGATTTCATACAAATAATAATAATAATCGCAGCATCTTTAGAACACTTTCCCTGGGAACAGAACGGCCTGTTTTGAATTTGGAAAAAGAAAACCACGTGCAACTCTTGATTTTAACTAGATAAAACCTTATAATGGGGCCAAGATAATCGATTTATATAAATTCTCCAAATAAATACAAGAACATAGCAGTTTCTAGCCAAGTTGGCTATTTAACCGACGTCGTAAAACAAAATTTGAGACGATGAAAATGCATTTTTAAACAGGCTGTATTTAAAAGTACATTTTAAAATGCATTTTTCAATACTGTTAAATAGGCCTGGTGCTTTTCACCCCTCGATCCAGAAAGTTGGTTCAAAGTTTACACTTGCAAGCCATGTTATCAACTCCTTAACCAAATATATGTTTTCCCATGACTATACGCCTCTTTTTTTTTCTGAACATACCCACACAAATAAATTAGTTTCTTCCTTGGGTTAAAATTGACTATTAGGAAAAGATGAAGAAAATCGAAGACGCTATTGTTTAAAATTAAGGTTTGGTGAAAAGGTCAAGAATCAGGTTAAACTTGGGCTGGTTTCCCTTAGAAAAAATTTCCTGCCATAATTTCCAGGTTAAAGAAAATTTCCAGAGGTTTAGAAGGCCTGAAGGCAAACGGATCGCAGGTAAGAGAGATCACTGAGAAAAACAGAGGAGGAAAAAAACAAATGGAGATTTTTCCATGACTGCAGTAAATTTCCACGAAGGGAGTTAAAATTATAAAAACTGTCTCGTCCTTTATAGAAAAATTCCCTCCCTCATTTACTTTTGAGTACAGGTAGTCCTCAACCTACGACCCCAAATTGAGCCCAAAATTTATGCTGCTAAGTGAAACATTAAGTGCATTTTTTGCCGCTTTTTACGACCTTTATGGCCACGGTTGTTAAGGGAATCACCTGCAGTTGTTAAGTTAGCCACACGGCTGTTAAGTGAATCTGATTTCTCCCTTGATTTTGCTTGTCAGAAGAACGCAAAAGGGGATCACGTGAGCCATAGATTCTGTGATCGTCGTAAATACGAGACAGTTGCCAAGTGGTTGAATTTTAATCACGTGACTACGGGGATGCTGCAACTGTCGTGAATCTGAAAAGCGGTCATCAGCCACTTGTTTTGGTGCTGCTGTAACTTTGAACCGTCACTAAATGAACTGTTGTAACTCAAGGAATACCTGTAATCTAAAATTAATGAAGGAGAGAGGCAACCTAGAACTCAGGAGAAATTTCCTAATAGTGAGAACAATTAACCAGTGGAAGGACTTGCCTCCCATCTGATAAAAGAGTAACATCTGATCCCAACAATGCAAACCACTTGACAGTAGAATCAATCACCCTCCGCTTTAGCAGTCAGGGGGTGGACTAGCTGACCTCAAGAGCTCCCAGTTCCAGCATTTTATTTTAGATCTTAAGTGTTTCCTAACCGTGGAAACTTTAAGAGGGGAGGGATGGACTTCAATCCCCAGAATTCCCCAGCTAGACATTAAAGTTGCCCAATTAAAATACCTCCCCTTCCAAGTGGTGGTGGGAAAGGACCGGCTTTAGGGATTCCTCTAAATAATGGATCCCTCTTAGGGACCCCTTTAAATAAGGGACCCCCTCTTAGGGATCTCTCGAAATAATGGATCCCTCTTAGGGATCCCTCTAGATAACGAACCCCTCTAAACAAGGGACCCCCTCTTATGGATCCCTCTAAATAAGGGACCCCCTCTTATGGATCCCTCTAAACAAGGGACTCCTCTTATGGATCCCGCTAGATAATGGATCCCTCTTAGGGATCCCTCTAAATAAGGGACTGCCCTTAGGGACCCCAGCCCCTTTACCCTTCTGAACCCCACCGCCTCTCTGCTCCGCCTCCTCTAAAAGTGGGGTGCGAGCCCCCCGCCGGGTCCTCCACCGTGGGGGGGGGAGCTGGGGCTCCGTGCCTGCCAGCGTGCCAAGTTGCACCCGCGTCCCTTCCGGGCCCTTACCCGCCAGCAGCATCGCCCGGGCCACAGCGCTGGCCATGCGCCCCGCGCCGATGAAGCCCACGCGCAGCTCCCGCAGCGGCTCCATGGCTCCTCTGACGCTGCCCCGCCGCCCGAGCCCTGGCTTTTGCTCCGGACACGCCCCCGACACGCCCCCACGCCCCCGAAGGCCAATCCCCGCCCGGGAATCCCGCGCTCGGGGGGAGCCGCCGAGCCGCCACGCCCCTTCCCGGAGGCGCGGCGGCGATTGGCTGAGCGCCCGTGACGTCAGGCCGCGGGCCATTTAAAAAGCAGCAGCGGTGCTCCGCTGGTCGCTGCGTGCGAGGCTGGTCTGCGGGGATCGGAGGGTTGAAGGGTCGCTAGGTTCGGGGTGCGTCGCCTTGCTTTGGCCCCGCTTTCCTTCCACGCCATCCCGGCCTCCGATGAGGTTTCTTCTCTCTCTTTACACCTGACCCGACTTTTGGCTGGTTTTGCCACGCCCAGCTATGCTGGTCTGTGGATGGGGGACCACGAGGAGATCTACCGTTAAAAAGTATTTAGGGAAAAGGGAATTTGCAAAGCCAAGTCTGGGGTGTGCTATGCTGGTCTGTGGGTGGGGGACCACGAGGAGATCTACGGTTAAAAGTATTTAAGGAAAAGGGAATGGGAATTTGCAAAGCCAAGTCTGGAATGTGGTCTTAGGAAGTCAGCAAGAGCTGGGCCTTCTGCGGAAGGAGGCTTTTTGGTTTTTCCCAATGGTGTTTTTCCAAAAGACAACTGGACTTCCTGAAAACTGGAAAAAGCCCCTTTGGGACAATCCTGACTTGGAGGACTGAGAATCTCCTTCTCAGTTTTCCTGCTTGGAAAGAGCAATAGACTTGCCTCCAAAATGAGCATAGATTACCCCATGAAGTTGTGGGTGCTTGAATCCTGGAATTTTTAAAGAAGAGGTTGGACCACCATTTATCTGAAACAGTAAGGTTTCCTGCCTGAGCAGGGGGTTGGACTAGAAGACCTCCAAGGTCCCTTCCAGCTCTGTTGTTCTGGTATAGAAGCTGGCTTAAGAAGCCGACATGAAATGTAAAAAGCTGAAGTATGAAAATACAACACAAATGAGGGTCTTTGGCCTTTAAAGTCCTTGCAAATGAGTGTGGAGCCTTCTTGGAACTGCTGAAAGGATTGTGTTGTGGAGTTGTGCTTCCTACAGGATGTTCAATAGTGAAGGGACACAGAGCAGAAAACGCAGCTCCACAATGCGGTCCTTTCAGCAATTTCATTTGCACCACTCAGGTGACCCTGAGGACACAGAGAAAGCTCCAAGTGGCCTCAAGGACTCCCTAAAAGGATGCAAATGACCAGAATAAATTAGTACAGGAAGGAAGGGAAGGAAGGTGTTACCTAGTTGGGTAATGAAATTTATGCATGAAACTAACCAAGCTCAGAGAGCATCAAGGACCCCTCCCCTCCTTCTCCTCTATTCTGCAAACCCCACTCCCCTCTAGCACTGATGATGTTACCTAATTGGGTCATGAAACGTCTGCAAGAAAACCACCAAGCTCAGAGAGCACTAAGGACCCCACAGTTCTCCTCCTCCTCTTCTCCTCCTCCTCTCCACAAACCCCACTCCCTTCTAGCACTGATGATGTTACCTAGTTGGGTCATGAAACGTCTGCAAGAAAACCACCAAGCTCAGAGAGCACCAAGGACCCCTCATTTCAGCCCTGAATATACTGCTTTACAGGTACAAACTGATTTTTTGTTTTTACTGCAGGCACCGTGGGAAGATGCTGCCTTTTCACAGCTGGGCCCTCGTTTTCCCTCTCCCCCTGCTTCTGGTGGTTGCCCCCTCCGCTGGGTTTTTTGGCTGGCTCTCCCAAAAGGCCTCCCCGAGTCCTGTTCCCAGTCCTGAGCCAGCAGCATCTGCTCCAGACCCAGCCAGCCTTGCGAAAGTGCCTTTTGAGATGGATACGGCCGACGAGCGCTTCCTAGCTGAAATTCAGGCGGTGGATTTGTCGCTTCTGGATTCCTGCCATCAGAAGGTCTCTGGCGCTTTGTAGACACGTGTGTGTGTGTGTGTGTGTGTGTGTGTGTATACAGGCAGTCATTGACTTACAACTGTTGTTAGTTGCAAAGTCATGTCCGACCCATTGCGACCCCATGGACAACGTTCCTCCAGGCCTTCCTGTCCTCTCCCATCCATTGAAGTCCATTGAAGCTCACTCCAACTGCTTCAGTGACTCCATCCAGCCATCTCATTCTCTGCCGTCCCTTTCTTCTTCTTTTGCCCTCCATCGTTCCCAGCATGAGGCTCTTCTCCAGGGAGTCCTTCTTCCTTCTCATTAGGTGGCCAAAGGATTTGAGTTTCCTCTTCAGGGTCTGGCCTTCTAAAGAGCAGTCAGGGTTGATCTCCTCTAGGACTAACCGGTTGGATGGCCTTGCAGTCCAAGGGACTCAATGCAGGAGTCTTCTTCTCCAGCACCAGAGTTCCTGCCATCCCAAGGTCTCTGGCGCTTTGTAGACAGGCAGTCCTCAACTTACAACTGTTTGTTTAGTGGCTGATTTTGCAACGGCACTGAAAAAACAATCATTTGTCTGAAATGGTATAGGGCAGTGGTGCTGAACCTTTTGGGCACCGAGTGCCCAAACCAGAATGCGTGTGCATGCGTGTGCATGCCAGAGCACCAGAAAGCCGAAAACCAGCTGGCCGGCACCCACATGCCTGTTTTTTGGTTGTTTTCCAGCACTCTGGTGCCCTCAAAGACCAGCTGGCCGGTGCCCATGTACACGCCAGAAACCAGAGGAGTAGCTGGCAACAGTGTGCATGCCCACAGAGAAGGCTCTGCATGCCACCTCTGGCACGTGTGCCATAGGTTCACCAAGACTGGTATAGGGTCTTCTTAGAGGACCTCCAAAGTCCCTTCCAACTCTGTTTATTTTCTTCTACCATAATTCTTTTCTTTTCCAAGTCTATTCTGTTTCTAATTCTATTTCTAACTCTATTCCTGTCCTATTCTAATTCTGTTCTAATCTGCTCCATTCTAGTTCTAATCCTAATCCTATTCTATTCCTATTCTGTCCTATTCTCTTCTGTTCCATTCTAAAAGTGATTTAAGATTGGTTCTCATGCTTAAGACATCAGCCCTATGAACACGTGATCAGAATTCAGACGCTTGGCAAATGACTCATACATATGACGGTCGCAGTGTCCCCAGGTCATGCGATCCCCTTTTGCGACCTTCTGACGGGCCAAGTCAATGGGAGGAGGCCAGATTCCCTTAACAGCTGTGTGATTCACTTAATAACTGCAGTGATTCACTGAACAACTGTGGCAAGAAAGGTCGTAAAATGGGGCAAAAATCATTTAAGAAAGGCCTTCCTTAGCAATAGAAAGTTTGCGGTCGTAACTCGAGGACTACCTGTCCCGTTCCTACTCGGCAGCCGTTCCCCCATCCTGTTGGCCAATGCACCCGTGAATTTACTTTATTGTCATTGTACGTATATACACAGTATACACACACAGCGAAATTCACATGACACCCAGAGACCAGGCCCAACACACATAACAATCCCACACACGTCCCCACCCACCAAAAAAGCCCCCCACCCAAACCACCCAAGCATCCACAGAACAGGCCAAGTATTGCTGCCCAATAGCTCACAGATGGTGGCCCTTTAGTTCATGTTGAGTGCAATTATAGCTCTGGGATAAAAGCTATTCAGAAGACGCGTGGTCCGAGTTTTAATTGTTCTGTATCTTCTGCCAGAAGGCAACAGTCTAAAAAGATTGTAAGCAGGATGGGAAGAGTCTCTGAGAATGTTGTGCAACTTCCTCAAACAGTGAGATGCGAAGATGTCGTCCAGTGATATCCATGTGATATTCTGGGCAGTTTTGATGATTCTCTGTAAAGCTTTTTTGTCTGCTGCAGACCTGCTCCCATACCATGCAAGGATGCCGTATGTCAGGACACTCTCAATAGTGCTGCGATAGTAGGACAGAAGTAGATGCTGAAATAGATTTGTCTTCCTTAGCATTCTCCGGAAGTGCAGCCTCTTCTGTGCCTTCTTCACAAGCATGCTAGCATTCGTGGTCCACGAGAGGTCCTCTGAGATACAAACGCCCAGAAATTTAAAACTACCAACCTTCTCCACCTCCTCGCCATTTATGTACAATGGGTACATCTCTCTTCCTCCTGAATTGATGGTGCGGGGCCTTTTTCTTGTCCTTCCCCGATCCAGGTCATTTCACAACTACGCTCGACTTGCACCGATCTCACGGAAGAGGACCTGGCCAAGCTAGGAGTGGCACTCTTCAACTGCCAGGCCAGTTCCGAAGGTCGGAGAACTTACCTGTGCACTGAGGACATGGTACGTAGGCACACCTTCAGGCACCTTGGCCAACGACTGGAAGGCTGCTCCGGCACTGGTTTTGTTGTGGCCCGCCAGCGGCCTGCAGAGCCGGCAGCAGATTCGGACAGTGAGGAGGTTGGGGAGGAAGATGGGCCACTCCTGGAGTCTGGGGAAGGCTCGGATGAGGGCTCTGTGTCGGAGGCAGAGAGGGGGCCAGGGCTGTCTGACAGTTATCAGCTGCCTTCGGAGTCAGACATCAGTGAGGCAGACGAACAGCTGGAGCCTGTTCCCAGTGTGCGCATGCACAGAGCTGCCAGACGAAGGGAAGAGCTAAAAAACAGGGGTCGACTTGGGAGTAAGGCCACAGATAGATCTTAAATGGACCCTCCCAGAGGAAACAAAAGACGAGCGAAAGAGGAGTGGAGTTTGCAGGAGGCCATTAGTTCACTTAATTGGTTCATGAAGAGATCAGCCTGGCAGCTCTCCAAGCCAGATAAGGTCTGTGACTATAAATCCTCCCTCGAAAGACTTTGCTGGATGGGAATTAGCAGAATTGACAGTCAATTAATAAAAGGGGTTTTTGTTGGGACCAGGAGTTTGCTTCATGTTCTCGGGAAGCCTCGGTCACAACCGCTCCACTGCGGGGTTGAAATTCTTGTTTTAATTCCCATGACAAAGACTAGAGCCATAGAGTTACAGTGATCTGAATGCAGTACTGCAGGCTAACTCTGCCGACTGTCAGCAGTTCGATCCTGGCCGGCTCAAGGTCGACTCGGAACTTCCATCCTTCCAAGGTCAGTTAAATGGAGTAAGCAGAGATGGCTAAACTGATTGCTCTGATCAAAGAAAAAAAATGCAAATACTTTTATTTCTACCTGGAAACCATTTCTGGACTTTGTGCTTGACGTGGAAACGAACTGCTGACTTTGTTTTTTACCGCTGTTGTTATAAAAATGGTTACTTTAAACTATTATGTAAAAGTAAAAAGTTGTGATTTGATGTGAATGCCTGATTCTACTCCGCCAAAGAGAGTCGGAAGTAAATCCTTTTTTTTTTTTTTTCCCCTTCTTTTCCACATTCTTTCCTTTCCTATTTTTCCTATTTGCTTTTGTATTTTCTTTGTATGCTACAACATACTGTATTTTTGGAGTATAAGACGCACCTTTTCCCCCCTAAAAAAGGGTGAAAATTTGGGTGCATCTTATACATTGAATGTAGCCCCACCCGTCCACCCACCGTCCACCTCCCTTTGGCTTCTACCTCCAAGCAATTTACCTCCTTGCAGCAAACGGGGAAAATGAGGCTTGCGGAGGCTGCAATAGGCTATAACAGTCCCTGCAGCTTGAAACAGCTGATGATTGGGAGAAATTGAAAGTTGAACTTGCTGTTTGCTCCAGTGGCAAATTGCTGGGAGGCAGATTTTTTTTTCCTTGTGCTAATCACAAGTAAAATCACTTGTGCTACCTGTTCCAATTCGCTGGCTTAACTGATTTATAGTCCCATTTTAACCTCCTGGCAAACATCTTATTGGGTAGTTTTTAAGGGTAATTTTAATGTTTATTTGTATTTTAATTTAAATATTGTACAGTCCATATGCTACCTCCTCCGTTTACCTATTTGTATATTTAAGTATTTCTATATTTTGTATTTATACTGTTTTAATATGACTGTACACTGCCCCGAGTCCTGTTTAGGAAAGGGTGCGGTTTATAAATTAAAGATGATTATTATTATTATTATTATTATTATTATTATTATTATTATTATTATTATTATTATTATTATTATTAATCAGGCTGTTTGCTGCAAGGAGGTAAGTCAATAACTGTAAATGCCTATAAGAATGTTCAAATTATTAGACTTAATTTTTTCTAAAGAGTGCTTTATTATTATTCTAGACAACTTAACAAAATGAAGAAGCTTTTTAAAATAAATGCTTGATCTGAAGAGGCCCAGTGCTATTGTATCTTTGTTTAAATAGCAGAGAATAACTTTACTTCCAGAAAGCCACATCAGTTTTATCGGCCTCTCTGCAAGTATAGTCTGAAATGTAACACTACAAACAGTGTGTGTTGTCTGTGCTGTTTGTTGCAAGGAGGCAAATTGCTGGGAGGCCGAGGCAGACTTTCCCCCACTTCTTTTCCTCCCCCCAAAATCCAGGTGCGTCTTATACTTTGGAGCGTCTTATGCTCCGAAAAATACGGTAAGCCTTCCCCCAATGCTTCAAGGGGCCAATGCTGGATTCTGAAATGCGTCTCTTTCCTCCGTTCCTTTCCTTGGAAAAGGCCCTGGCGGAATGCACAGCCGGGATGGATCCGGATACCTGGAACGCTTATCACATCGTCAGCAACCGAGCCCGGGCCGTCTGCTACGCCACCCGCCAGATGCAGTTCAAACGCCGGGCGGAGCATACGGTGAACGCCCTGGTCTCTACTGCGGTCGGCCAGCTGGAGGCGATGAAAACACTCAAGGTTCGGCTGGCCCCCGGTTCCTCAGTTTTGGTCTGGAGATTGGGGTTGGGGGGCCTGCGCTGGGATGAATGAGGAGAACGGCTGCATTCCATTTCATGACATCCCAGAGGTGCTTTTATTCCCAGAGGCAACTGAACTTTGTTGTTTTTCTTTAAATATGTTTTGCTTTTCGTCCCAGAAGCTTCTTCAGTTCTGACTGGATGGAGGGGGAAGGGAAGGATTGATGCTCCTTGCAGACAAAGCTGGTCATTTGCATCCTTTGAGAGGGTCCTTGAGGCCCCTTGGAGGTTTGTCTATGTCCTCGGGGTCACCTGAGTGGTGCAAATGGGTGTGGAGCCTTCTTGGAACTGCTGAAAGGACCAGTGTTGTTGACTGGAAATAGAATAGAATAGAATAGAATATAGAATAGCAGAGTTGGAAGGGACCTTGGAGATCTTCTAGTCCAACCCCCTCTGCCTAGGCAGGAAACCCTATACCGTTCCAGACAAATGGCTATCCAACATCTTCTTAAAGACTTCCAGTGTTGGGGCATTCACAACTTCTGCAGGCAACTTCTGTTCCACTGATTAATTGTTCTAACTGTCAGGAAATTTCTCCTCAGTTCTAAGTTGCTTCTCTCCTTGATTAGTTTCCACCCATTGCTTCTTGTTCTACCCTCAGGGAGAATAGCTTGACTCCCTCTTCTTTGTGGCAACCCCTGAGATATTGGAAGACTGCAATCATGTCTCCCCTAGTCCTTTCTCTTAAGCTAGACATACCCAGTTCCTGCAACCGTTCTTCATATGTTTAGCCTCCAGTCCCCTAATCATCTTCGTTGCTCTTCTCTGCACTCTTTCCAGAGTCTCCACATCTTTTCTACATCGTGGCGACCAAAATGATGATGTTGTATCCTTCCCCCTCTGTTGAGGGAGGGCCGTTCAATTTGGACATAGATGGCCTCTCTGTCAAAAATGTGGAATTTGCTGTCTTCAAAATAGTAGCCTTTGTCTTTTAAATACAGATCGACTTCTGAATCTAGTCCTGAATGGATTCGTTTTCCTATGTTGGGCCGTTTGTTTGTGAAGTGGTTGTTTTTTTACCCCCAACGTGCAGATCTGCGTATAGCTCCCTGCATTGTACTGCAAGTACCACGTTGCTCCGTTTGTGTCTGGGTGTTTTATCCCTGGGGTGGGCAGGCTTCTGCCTTTGCGTACTCTTAGGTTTGATGTGTGTGCACACGTATGTTGTGTTGGCTGAAGATCTTCCTGAGCTTTTCTGATATTCCTGCAACGTACGGAATGACAACGTTGCTTCGTTTATTGTTCTCTTTGTCGTCTGCTATGGAGGAGATCCTGTAAGGCAGTGTTTCTCAACCTTGGCCACTTGAAGATGTCCGGACTTCAACTCCCAGAATGCCCCAGCCAGCATTCGCTGGCTGGGGAATTCTGGGAGTTGAAGTCCGGACATCTTCAAGTGGCCAAGGTTGAGAAACACTGCTATAAGGCCTTTTTTGAGATGTGATGGAAGCCCACTTGGGATGACCACACCTTCTGAGGGCTTCCTTGATGTGTTTTTGGTTTTTTTCCTTCGCCATCTTTGCCGGCACGGAGGCCTTCGGCTCGGTGGTGTAAGCTTCTGGTGATTCCCATTTGGTGCTCCAGTGGTGGGAATCAAAATGTAAACACCGATCTGTGTGAGGCGGTTTTTCTGCACAAACACAACACAAATATAAAAAGGCAACATTAAAAATATGGTTTTCTGCCTGGATGGTCCTCTGTGATGAGCCGAATGACAGAAAGGGGGAGTAGTGAGTTCCCTCCCATATTTGGGCATACCAAGGGTTGTAACACAAATACATACCTATTTCCCTGGCCTAGCTGATAAGGAAGAGAGCCTGTGGCTTAGTGGCAATTACATCTCCCTAATATGCAATAGAGCCCTGGTTTGATTCCCAATAAGGGTATGGCTAGCTGATGAGAGCTAAATAGCTTGAAATAGATCTATACTAGTCTCCCTTTATTTATTTATCAGCACAAACACAACATTATATATATTTGTGTTACAACCCCTGGTATGCCTAAATATGGGAGGAAGGTCACTACTCCCTCTTTCTGTCCTTCGGCTCATCACAGAAGACCATGCAGGCAGAAAACCATATTTTTATTTTTAATGTTGCCTTTTTATATTTGTGTTGTATTTGTACTGATAAATAATATATATATTTATAGTTACAGGTATATACAGGTATATAGTTATTATTTATCTTTATTGCTTTTACATATTTGCTTTTCCATATTAAAAAGTTAAAATATACATTCGGAGTTGCTTTTCGTACCATCCCATATACTATTTTGTATTATCACAACCCTATTTTTTCTTTTCTTTTCACCCTCCCTCCCTTCTCCCCTTCCTTCCTTCCTTTTCTCCTTTCCCTTTCCTTCCTCCCTTACCTCTCCCCTCTTCCTTTTCCCCCTCCTACCCTCTCTCCTTCTCTTTCTATCCTTCCCTCCTTCCGCTCCTTTCCTCTTTCTTCCTTCCCTTTCCTTCCCTCTCTTCTCCTCTCCTTCTCTCTTCCTTTCCTTTTCTGTTGTTGTGGTTATATCTTTTCAACTCTGAACTGGTGTATTTTCAGGATGGCAGAATTGTTATAATTTGATGCTTATCCTTTCCTATTCCCTTTTCTTCATTATCATATCCTACCTATTTTTATACTTAGATGTTCATGTGAATTTGATGCATCTGTCCACAGAGTTGATGTGTTTGGTGAAAATCTAGTTGCCTCTTGAAAAAAAGCACCTTTGGAACAACCATGACCTGGGTGAATGAGAATCTCTATAGTCAATTTCACAACAACCTCTAAATGTATACAGGTAGTCCTCGACGTACGACCACAATTGAGCCCATAATTTCTGTCCTTAAGCGGGACATTTCTTAAGTGAGTTTTGTCGCATTTTAGGTCGTGCCTTGCCACAAGTTGTTAAGTGAGTTGCTGCAGTGGGATAAGTTAGTAACCCAGTTGTTAAGTGAATCTGGCTTCTCTCTTGACTCCGATTGCCAGGAGGTCGCAAAAGGGAATCAACGGGACCCCGGAGTATTGCGACCATCGTAAAAATGAACCTCTTGTCAAGCATCTGAATGTAAATCATGTGATGCTGCAAGGCTCAGAAGCGCGAACAGTTGTCGTAAGGCGCTTTTTTCAGTGCTGCATCTTTGAACGGTCACTAAATGAACGGTTGTAAGTAGAGGACTACCTGGTTTTTTAAAATGCACCCTAAAACTGCTGAACAAAATGCGGAATAAAATTAAATTATGCACTATGAGAAGTACATAAGGGACGCGGTGGCTCAGTGGCCAAGACACTGAGCTTGTCGATCAGAAAGGTCGGGGGTTCGAATCCCTAGCACCGCGTAACGGAGTGAGCTCCCGTGACTTGTCCCAGCTTCTGCCAACCTAGCAGTTCGAAAGCAGGTAAAAATGCAAGTAGAAAAATAGGAACCACCTTTGGTGGGAAGGTAGCAGCGTTCTGTGCGCCTTCGGCATTGAATCATGCCGGCTACATGACCACGGAGACGTCTTTGGACAGCTCTGGCTCTTCGGCTTTGAAACAGAGATGAGCACCGCCCCCTAGAGTTGGGAATGACTAGTACATATGTGCGAGAGGAACCTTTACCTTTTACTATGAGAAAGGAGATGGAAAAGTTAAGCTCCTTGGCTCGTGAGCCTTAGTTTCCCATCATTTCTGTGGTTTTTCCCTCCCGTGACAGAGGAGCCAAGAAGAGCTGAAGCTCCTCACCTCGGAGTCTTTGCAACGCGTCGTTAGCGCTCAGGAGGAGCTCCTCACCCGGCAGGAGACGCTGCGAGACGGCCAGGCGCAGATGGAGGACTCTCTCTCCAGCAACCTGGAGCACCTGGTGCAGGAGAAGGCGCTGATCGCCAGTGGGCAGCAGCAGGTGGCCGAGCTGCTGGACGGCATCACGCGCAGGATGGGTGAGAGAGAGAGAGCGGCGAGGATTCCCCCGGGGCACCTCCAACCTTCGTCCGGCTAGTCCTTGACTTACGACCACGATTCGGCGTCGGAATGTCCATTCGCTAAGCCGGGGGGATGTGTCAAATTCAATTTCATTGAGGGCCGAATCGGGGTTGTGTCTCACTTTGGGAGGGGCTGGGGGCGTGGCCAGGGTGGGTGTGGCCAGCTCATCATCACTCGTGTCGCCGTCTGTGGTGGCTGAACGCTCTGCCAGCAAAAATGGGCTCCTGAGTTCCGTTTTCAGCTGTGACAGTCTCCGGCAATTCTCTGCCAGCGAAAACAGAGCTCCATTTTCACTGGCAGTGCGTTGCCGGAGGCCGTCGTAGCCGGAAACTGCGCTCAGGAGCCCATTTTCACTGGCAGAAGCACTGCGGGCCAGTCCCTGTTTCCAGGGTGGCCCCATGGGCCCAATATGAGCACCCCGCGGATCAGATCCGGGCCTGGAGTTTGACACCCCTGCGCTTAGCAGCAGGGTCGTTCAGTGAGCCCTGCCCGATTTCACCACCACTTTTTTTTTTTTTGCTGGGGTTGTTAAGCGAATCCCATAGTCATGAAGCAAATCCTGCTCGCCGGAAGCCAGCTGGGAAGTGTGCAGATGGCAATCGCGTGGTCTTTTTTTGGGAGACCGCCACCCTTATAAAATATATTGGTAAAATTCGGATGGCGTTGGCAAGAGCGCAAATTTTGATTGTGGGGGTTTGCAAGGATGCTGTGACGGTTGTGGGTCTGGGGGTGCAGTCGTCAGTCCCTTTGGCAGCACCGTTGTAGTTTTGAAAGGGTGTTAAAGAGATGGTCGTAATCTGAGGACTCCCTGTGGAGCACCATCTCCTTCCATCCCCAAAATCTCAAAACTTTTAAGGACCATAAGAGGCTGAAGTTCAGGGCTCTTTGGTGCTCTCTGAGCTTGCTTGTTTTCTTGCAGACGTTTCATGACCCAACTAGGTAACATCATCAGTGCTAGAAGGGAGTAGGGTTTGTGGAGAGGAGGAGGGGAGCAGGAGGAGGACTGTGGGGTCCTGGGTGCTTTCTGGGCTTGGTTGTTTTCTTGCAGATGTTTGATGTTTCAATCCAGTATCTCTATTAGTGCTATAAGCTTTGCCAATTTGCACTTTCTAGAACTGATGATGTTACCTAGTTGGGTCATGAAAGGTCTGTAAGAAAACCACCAAGCTCAGGGAGCATCAAGGATCCCACAATCCTCCTCTTCCTCCTCCTCCTCTCCACAAACACCACTCCATTCTAGCACTGATGATGTTACAATCAAGCTCAGAGAGCACCAAGGACTCCACAGTCCTCCACCACCACCTCCTCCTCCTCCTCCAAAACTCCATTCTCTTCTAGCGCTGATGATGTTACCTAGTTGGGTCATGAAATGTCTGCAAAAAAACAACCCAAGTTCAGACAGCACCTCCATAGTCTTCCTCCTCTCCGAACCCCCCCCCCCCCTTCTAGCACTAATTTTATCTGGTCAGGTAACATCTGCAAAACAACCAAACCTCATGGGCCCCTCATTTGAACCCTGAGCTGCCAATATTTTTCTGCTGGCAACACCGGAATTGAAAATCCAGGGAAGTAAAGTTGTTTTGCCGGATGAGGGAGGGATAGGTTAGCCGTCTTCAAATGCTGCTGAAGAGGCATTCCCATGAGTGTCCTGATGACCCGGGAGTCGTGGCTCTCCACTTCTCTTGGGCCACTGGACCTTGTGTGTTCTTGAACCCAAATGTGGCCGGTTGTCACTGCCTCTGTTTCTCTTCTCGCAGAAAATGTCAGCAGTCACCTGAACCAGCAGGATGTGGAGCTTCAAGAAGGCCATCAGTCCATCCTGAGGGACCTGGGACAAGTCCAAAAACGGGCTCAAGAAGTCTACTCCAAAATAGGTTTGTGGTAGGAGCAGTTCAAACTCTATTCGTCTCGAGCGTAGCCCCGATGAAGTTACCTAGTTTGGTAATGAAACGTCTGCAAGAAACCCACCAAGCTCAGAGAGCACCAAGGCCCTACGGTTATTCTCTTCCTCTTCCTCCTCCTCCTCCTCCTCCTCCTCCTCCTCCTCACAATCCCCCTCCCCAGCACTGATGATATTATCTGGTTGGGTCATGAAATGTCTACAAGAAAATCACCAAACTACCAAAGACCCCACAGTCCTCCTCTTCCTCCCCCTCCTCTTCCTTGCAAACTCAATTCCCTTCTAGCCCTGATGATATTATCTAGTTGGGTCATGAAATGTCTGCAAGAAAATCACCAAGCTACCAAGGACCCCCACAGTCCTCCTCTTCCTCGCAAACCCCTCACCCATCTAGCACTGATGATGTTTAGTTGGGTAATGAAATATCTGCATGAAAGCAGGCAAGCTGGGAGAACACTAAGGACCCTTCCTCCTCCTCCTCTTCCTCCCTCCACTCCACAAACCCTCTTCCCTTCTATCACAGATGATGTTACCTAAATTGGTAATCAAACGTCTGCAAGAAAATAACCAAGATTAGAGAGCACCAAGGACCCCATACATTTTCCCCTTCTCCTCTTCCTCTTCTCCGCCAATCTTCCTCCTTTCTATTCTGAAGATGTTACCTAGTTGGGTAATGAAACACCTGCAAGAAAACCACTAAACACAGAGAGCCCTGAGGCCCTACAGTTCTTCTCCTGTTACTTCTCCTTTTCCTTCCCCTCCTCCTCCTCCTCCTCCTTCCCCTTCTCCTCTTCCTCTTCTCTGCCAACCCTATTGCCTTCTGGTTCTGAAGATGTTACCTAGTTGGGTAATGAAACATCTGCAAAAAAACAAACCCGACCAAGCTCAGAGATCACCAAGGATCCCATGGTCCTCGCATTCCTACACGGTGTTGGCAGGGATGGAGGTCTACCATGCTTAGAAGAACTCAGAAGATGGAGAAGACTTGGTTGAGTTGAGGCCCGCATGCCTTTCTTCTGGGCCTGAGACCTCCTTTCTCTTCTTCTAGATACCAACGTGGATTTGTTCCTGGCCCATCAGAAGCAAACCACCTTGTACCACGACGAGTTACTGGGGAAACTGAGGAAGATGAATGAGACGTTTGGGCTGGTCCTTCAAACCATGGAGCAGATGCAGACCAAGGTGGAAGGGCGACTGCAGCACATCCACAGGTTCATAACCTGGGCAGGTAAGGCTACCTCCGAGCAACAGGCCCACAGCCCGTTGAAAAGAGGCACGGACACCACGGGATATATGCCATAAAAGGACAAGGCTGCAGCTGCCACGGCACAATAGAACCGTGATGGCGAACCCATGGCATCAGAGATGGCACACGGAGCCATACCAGTGGGCACGTGAGCTCAGCTCTGGGCCTTCTGGGCCGCCCAGAAGTTGAGAAACAGGCCGTTTTTGTCCTCCGGGGGGTGGGGAAGGCCGTTTTCACCCTCCCCAGGTTCCTAGAAAGGGTCTGGAGCCTGGGGAGAGTGAAAAACGGACTTCCCGGTTGGACCGGAAGTCAGCAAACGGGCCATTTTTGGCCTCCAGAGGACCTCTGGGGGTGGGGAGAAGCCTTTTTTACCCTCCCCAGGCTCCTAGAAAGGGTCTGGAGCCTGGGGAGGGCGGAAAATGAGTCCACCGCGCCATTGTGTGCCAAAAGTGGTGGGAGCATGGGGGCATCGTGCACGCATGTGCGGCAGGAGGGCACATAGAATTATGGGGATGGGTATGCGCCCCCCCCGTGCTCCCCCCGCTTTTGGCACGCGATGGCAAAAAGGTTAGCCATCACTGCAATAGAAGCTCAGCCTGGCTTTGATATGTCTGCAAGTAAACCACCAAGCTCGTACTTTTGAAGAACTTTTATACTTTTGGGTTGAGTTGTGCTGCAATCTCAGCTGCTTGAATGTGGCTTTGCAGATGGGAAAATGTTACTTAAGATGCTCTTAATCCTGCTGCTCTGACCTACTCTTCCTGATACAGTAAAACCACTGGTGGGGTCTGGATCCCATTCCAACCAGTACAGTTGCCCGGCGTCGTCCACATGGACGCGCGCACGCGTGCGTCTTATCATCCGACGATGCCTCTGCGACGCTCCAGCTGCTCGACGGAGCGTTGCGCAGGCGCTGTACGTGCCGTGTGCAGAAGCGCCGAAGACTTTAAAGACAGGTAAGGAGCACGGGCAGGCAAGTGGGCCCTCCCGAGCACTGCACCGGAACGGTACCCGGTGCTCTGGGCAGGCTTCGGTACACCCATACCGGGGCGTACCTCCTGCAACCCACCACTGAGTAAAACGCACACACTTAATCCCCAAAATCCTCTTTTTATTTCAAATTGTGTTGGTAATTGTGTTCATTCACAGCCCGTAATGAGTCCCAAATAGTTGTAAAGAGTCCTACAGTATTCTGCCAAAGTCTTTCGGGATAAGGCTGATAAGCACCCACCTTTATCTTCCTTGAAACATTGCCAAAGACTTAATTGGAAATTAGTTTGCCAAGGCCACACGGAGCAAAGAGTCAGAACGGAGCTTCAGAAGGGAAACTGACCAGCATGAACCAAGTTGCTTCCTGCAAAGGCTCATGTGCCTTTGCTCCTCCTTTATGTCCTATGGGAGGGGCCAATCACCTCCAAACCTAACTCCTGAGTCATCCCTTCTGTCTTAATTGTTCTTGCCTTCTGGCAGCTCTGTGCATGCACACACTGGGAACATGGGAGGCCTGTTTGTCTGCCCTGCTGCTGTCCGACTCTGGACACTCCAGAGGCAGCACATAACTCCCAGATGTCCCTGGCCCCCTCTCTGCCTCCAACACAGAGCCCTCGTCCGAGCCTTCCCAAGGCTCCAGGACTGGCCCATGTTCCTCCCCTACCTCCTCGCTGTCCAATTCTGATGCCAGCTCCGCAGGCCGCTGCTGGACCACAGCACCTGCTTACTTAGTTTCCTGATCTCCCCAAGTTATGGGTGGCTCTGTGACATTAAGCAAAACCCCACATTGCAAGGGTCTTAGGACAATTAGCCACGGGCAACCCACCGCAGGGCAAGAGTTCCACTAATATCAAAGAAATAGTGGAATAGAAATTCACTGAAGAAAGAATGCCAAAGGAGGGACAGAATGAAATGCGAATGGCAAAAATTAAAATATTTCTTAAATAGAATTGTTAAATTGACCCGCAATGAGTTCTCCCACAGCGAGTTGGCTGTAGCACGTTGTCTCATTCCGCATTGATGAAAAAACCTTGTTGTCTTGCAGGGTTCAGCTTGAGCTCCATCTACACTTGTCTCCTGCATGTGGTCTACTTCCTCCTGGTGGCGCTCCTCATGACTTTCCTGCAGGTCCCTGGCGCATCCCGTGCGCTGCTGCTGGTCGTGGTCGTGGCCAATGCTCTCTTTGAGCTCCACCACACCGTCTCCTTGGGCTTCAAGATGCTCACCGGCCTCTTGGTGGTGTCTGTCGCAGGCAAGTTGGTGGGTTTCGGGACTCTTTGGTTTCAGCCCAACTCTGCGATGGAGAAGCTCTGCCATGTGTGCAGAGCCCTCTCCAGGCCAGCTGATCCTCCGGTTTCCAGCACTCCGGGGCGCACAAAGACCAGCTGGCCGGCCCACATGTGCACACTGGAAAGTGGAAAACCACGGCCATAAGTGCCATTTGTTGTATCTGGATTGACTTCCATTGGAATTATTCTCCAGAGCGCAAAGTGTATTTTTTCCTTACGGTCAAATTCTAAACACCATTTCTAATCATTATTTGCCAGGCTCTTGGGCTGCAGCCCAGGGAGTGGCAGTGGGGCATACCTGGTTACGTCTTCCAGGGACCCCCGGTGGGTGGGAAATTGATCTGACATTTTCAGAGCAGTTAAAACGTCCATGCTGGGTCCTCATCCAGGGTTGAGTGCTCAGTTTTGTTTAAAAAGACTAATAGAGTTAGATTTCTTTAGCTATCTACGTAGACACATATTTTATGAATTTGATTTTTTTTTAAAAAAATCTGGCCTTTATTATTTTTATAAATAACTCAAGGCTGCGAACCTACTTAATACTCCTCCCTATTTTCCCCACGAGAACAATATTGTGAGATGGGCTGGACAGAGGGGGAGGGGGAGGAAAGGAGAGAGGGAGAGAGGAGGAGAGAGAGAGAAAGGAGGGAGAGGGAGGGAGAGAGAGAGGTCCAAAGTCACCCAGTTGGATTTCGTGTCCAAAAGCAGGATTAGAACCCCAAACTAGAAGATTTAAAAGTGAATTCCAGGTGGGCGAGAGATACAAGGAACATCATCTGTCATTTCCTTCTCCCTCGCAGTCAACATACTCCTAGAAAGAATCTGCGCCCAGGCTCTGAAGCACCGGAAATGGAGACCCCCTTTGCCCCTTCCCCACAAGGCTCCAGAGACCCCTGCTTGCAAAGGGGGGCTTAAGCCAGCCAAGCACTGCCGGGTTACCTCCACGCCTGACAGGTAGGAAAACAGGAGCCGAGAATGGATTGAGTGTAATTTTTGTCAACTTCTAACGTTTGTTTCTGAATTGCATGATCGGTAGCCTGTATAAGTCAGTCTTCTTAGCACTGGCACGGAAAGAATTCTATGGCCCTGTGGTTTTAACCGTTCGGTCAGATAGGTAAGTAGGTAGGTAGGTAGATGAGATAGATTAGATAGATAGATAGATAGATAGATAGATAGATAGATAGATAGATAGATAGATAGATAGATAGATAGATACCGTAGATAGATAGATAGATAGATAGATAGATAGATAGATAGATAGATAGATAGATAGATAGATAGATACCGTAGATAGATAGATAGATAGATAGATAGATAGATGATAGATAGATAGATAGATAGATAGATAGATAGATAGATAGATAGATAGATAGATAATAGAGTGATAGTGATACAGAGAGTGATAGATGATGCATAATGAATGATGGACAGATAGATGAAAGAAAGAAATACATAGATTAGATGGATGGATAGAGGATGGATGGATGAATAGATAGAAAGATAGATAAAGATGGATAGATGAATGACACAGACAGATAAATGATAGGACGAAAGACAGACACAGAGAGACAGAGACAGACAGACGGATAGTTGAGATGGATAGATGAATGATAGACAGACAGATAGATGTTAGGATGAAAGACAGAGACAGTCAGACAGAATGTTAGATGAGATAGATAATGAATGATGGACAGATAGATGAGAGAAAGAAATGCATAGCTTAGACAGATGATATGGATGGATGGATAGAGATAGATAGATGAAAGAGACAGACAGAATGTTAGATGATATAGATAGTGACGGACAGATAAATGATAGGATAGATGAAAGACAGATAGGATAAATAAATTTCATAGATGATACAAATAGAGAGATGATAGACAGCTAGATAGAGATGGAGGAGAGAGAGAGAGAGAGAGAGATTCAGTACAGCAGAAGAAACATCTCAGATGAGAAGGAAAAGGTCCCTCAAAGAAAAACCAAGTCTCAATGCCTTTTGAAAAAGCACCTGTGGGGCAATTCTATTGCAACCTTTTCAAAAACTGGTCTGCCACTTAAAAAAGAAGAGTGAATTTTTTCCCCAAGCTGCTTGCAAAAATCCTGGAAATGCAGCTACCGGCCCTAAAATGGTTCTTGATTCCCCTTTGCAGAGATGAAGTGGGCCTCTTGGATGAGCTGGAAGAGGTGAGCTACCTGTCAGGTGAGCAAGACTGCTGGGATAGGGGGCCTTTCAGATGGGGGGGGGGGGCTGAGAACTGCCCTTGGCCTTGAGACAGTGGGGACCAGCGAGTTAGCCACGAAGATTTGACACGCAAAGTGGCATTTTAATAGATTCGTGGAGAACTACTGTACTTTCATAGAGCTGTGGTGGCGCAGTGGTTAGAATGGGGTATTGCAGGCTGACTCTGCCCACCAGGCTGTTTTTTGCTCATTTTTGCCCCCCAGCCCCCAGGAGCACTCTACATGATGAGAGATTGGGGAGGAACCTGGGCCAATTCTGGAGTCTGGGAAAGGCTCTAATGGATGCCCTGCATTGGATGCAGAGATAGAGGCAGGGCCGTCCGACATTTCCCAGCCACCAGAGAGGCAGCTGCCTTTGGAGGCTGAGATGAGTGAGGAGGAAGAACAGCTGGGGGCTGTTCCAGATGCACATATGTGTAGAGCTGTTAGGAGAGGAGAACAACGGAGGACAAGGAGTCGACTAAGGAAGCAAGGCACACATGGATGCTGAATGACCCCTCCCTGGCTGGGGAATAAATGGAAGGAAAGGGGAGTGGTGGTCGTAGGAGACAACAGTTTGTATTTCTGAAGATTTTGCTCAAATGTGTTTCGTGCCTCAGAGACTGCTTGCCAGAACTTAACTTGCAGCCTTTCGGCTGGGACCTCGGGGCCAAGCAATTATCGCAAGGAACTGATAAGGTCTGTGCTTCTGCTAAGGCTGCGTCAGAACACCAGGCCTTGCCTCTGCCTATCCCCCCCCCCCCCCCGTTGTCTTTTGCAGATGGATTTCCTCTGAAAAAAGATTGCCTACCAAAAGAGGGGGGGCTCCTTCCTTCCACCCAGGGAAGGGGGCAGGAGAGCAGAACGCTGAGTCCCTCCTTCCCTGCCATGGCTTCGCGTCGTCTGAATTTGAGCCGTGGCAACAAACCAGAGGTAACTAAAGAGGTTGGCGCATGGGGCATGAGAAGGGTCCCAATCAGGGATTTTCGGGGGGCTGGAGGGATGATGTCCAGGTTCTCCAGCTGGCTATTGGGGTGTTGTGTTGCCAAAAAAGAGGTCATCACAATTGGGATGACTTTGCAATGCAGCCTGAGTGAGTGATGGTTTTGTGCGGGTAATTTTGTCAAGGCTACCAACAAAACCCAACCATTTGGGTTCTATTTTTTGTTTACATGAACAAAATCTTGCAAATGTGAAAAGGATTGCACTTGCAAAAGCTAAACTCACATTAGACCCATGTCTATGGAGACACTCAATTATCCAGGTCATGGTTGTCCCAAAAATGGAGTGGTGCGATGGCCTAGAGGTGGAGCTCTCGCCTCACAATGCCGAGGCTGGGAGTTCGATCCTAGGTAGAGGCAGATATTTCTCTCTGGGCACGATGAGAATATATCTGCCGAATATAACTCCGCACTGGCGTCAAGAAAGGCATCCGGCCATTAAAATACTCTGCTAGCTCTATTCAGTTGCCCCAACTCCTGGCAAGGGATTATGGGGTGTTAAACGATGATGATGATAGCTATTCCAAAGATGTTTTTCCAAAAGGCAACTGGACTTTCCGGGGGGGGGGGGGGAGGGGGTGTTTCCTTGAAAATGTCTCGTTTCTCAACTGAAGAAGAACTGAAGAAGCTTCTTGGATGAGAAGTGAAACGTTTCCAAGAAAAAGCTAAAAAAGCACAGGTGTGTTTTGGAAAAGCAAGAGCTGCGGTGGCGCAGTGGTCAGAGTGCAGTACTGCAGGCTACTTCTGCTGACTGCCGGCTGACTGCAATTTGGCAGTTCAAATCCCACCTGGCTCAAGGTCGACTCAGTCTTCTGTCCTTCCAAGGTTGATAAAATGAGGACCCAGATTGTTGGGGTCAAGAGGCTGACTCTGTAAACCGCTTTGAGAAGGCCGTAAAACACTGTGAAGCGGTATATAAATCTGAAGTACTATTGCAAGGCAGGCAGGCCCATGGTGGTGCAATAGTTAGAATGCAGTATTGCAGGCTAATTCTGCCGACTGCCAGGAGTTCAAACCTGACCAGCTCAAGGTGGGACTCAGCCTCCCGTCCTTCCGAGGTGGGTAAAATGAGGACCCAGATTGTTGGGGGCCAGAGGCTGACTCTGTAAACCGCTTAAGAGAGGGCTGTAAAGCGGTAGGTAAGTATTGCAAGGAAGGAAGGACCATGATGGCATAGTGGTTAGAATGCAGTATTGCAGGCAAACTCTGTCCACTGCCAGCAGTTCGATCCTGACTGGCTAAAGGTTGACTCAGCCTCCCGTCCTTCCGAGGTGGGTAAAATGAGGACCCAGATTGTTGGGGGCCAGAGGCTGACTCTGTAAACCGCTTAGAGAGGGCTGTAAAAGCCCTGTATGGCGCTGCCATTGCTATCTTGGAGACTCAGGTTGGACAGCTCTTGCGTAGGCCTATTGGGAGAAGCCAGTGGGAACCAGGCCATCCTAGCAAACCAGCATATAGGGTCCATGTTCTGGGGATGCTGTCTGTTGCGCGACCATCCCTTGTCTCCATGGAGCTCAGAGGGGTCTTTCGGCTAATTCCCCCTAACATGTGCTGCTGCTTCTCTTGAGTTCTGTCCTCCCCCCATGGGCCGGAGCCGAGCCGAGATGGGGCATGGCATCCCAGGGGGAAAAACGTGTCCTCCTTCGGTCCCCAACAGGCCACCTTGGAGAAACTATCCAGGCCTCACGTGGGCTCAGCGCTCAACTCATTCGCCAACCCACAAGTCTCCTCGCTTAACGATTCCTTGCTCAGCGACGTGTAAGTATGGGAGCGGGCAGTGGCCGGTGTGTGAGTCAAAGCTTCAAACGTTCTCTTGGCATCTGTACATCGTATTAAGCCATGATTTGCTCAATCTAACAGACAGATGGGCTCACACAATACCTCTGTTTATCCCCGTCCTCTTAATCTCTATATGGCTACATTCCTCTTTGCACTGTAGCTGCTCAGCCAGTGTGGCCCAGTGGCTAAGGCACCTGGCGAGAAAGTCAGTGAGTTCTAGTCCCTCGTAAGCCACGGAAGACAGCTGAGTGACGTTGGGCCAATCACCAGGAGACAGTGAATTCTAGTTCTGCCTTAGCCATGTAAGCCAGCTGGGTGACTTTGGGTCAGTCACCAGGGGACAGTGAATTATAGTTCCACCTTAGTCATGGAAGCCAGCAAGATGACTTTGGGCCAATCACCAGGAGACAGTGAATTCTAGTTCTGCCTTAGCCGTGGAAGCCAGCTAGGTGACTTTGGGCCAATCACCAGGAGACTGGGAGTTCTAGTTCCGCCTTGGCGGAACTGTTGTGGGGAAATTAGTAGGTGGGAGGTGTGTTGATTATGTTTGCTACCTTGAGTTAGTTGTAAAAAATAATAAAGTCAGGGTACAAATAATATAAGTAAACATTGGTCTGCTCTTCGCCAGAGAAAAAACAGTTGAGAAACCCTGATCTACACTGATGATATTACCTAGCCTGGTAACGAAATGTTTGAGAACTTAATGGCAAGTTAATGGAGAGCAAACCCCTGGCAAATTCTAGACCAGAGGTTCAAACCTGACTGGTGGACCTCAACTCCCAGAATCCCCCAGCCAGCATGGTTGGCTGAGGAATTCTGGGAGTTGAAGTCCACCAGCCTTACACTGGCCGTGTTTGGTGAACCCCTTCCCCTAGAGTGCTGACGGAGAAGACTTTGGGAAATCAAGCCAACTGTCAGGGTTCCAAATAGCATCCGAAATTAAATCAGAGTCCAAGGCAAAGTATTGCTCAAAGTTCCAATTTATGAAGAGAGCCGTGTTGGCACATCTGAAAGCTTCCCAGTTTTCCCCACCCAGTTGAAAGTTCAAGATCTTGCCCCCACACTCACAAGCCCATAACATGGTCTAATCTCCCACTGCCATGCTGGCAGTTCCACCCATCCAGTTCCGGTCAGGTACAGAGACAAAGGATGACCTTGGCTTTCTAGAAAGAATGTTGTTATGGCTACATGGCATCTCACTCCGTACAATCCCCCCTCTCATTTTCCCACCATAGAAAAGGCATAGTAGAATAATAGAAAGTGTGGCAGGCCAGAGACCCAAAAGGAAAAGACGGCTTGCAGGCCTGACACCAACCCTTGCTTAAATCCGGAGCAGATGCCCAGATGCCACCCTCACCTCTCATTTCCCCCACTTGCAGGTCCAGCTGCTCGGCTTCTCCAAGGCCCTTCTGCCAAGGGGTGACCAGGACCGGTCAGCCATGCCGAAAGAAAGCCCTCGCCGACCACCTCTTCTGCCACGTCCACGCGGCCGGACAGAGCCAAGTGGCTTGAATCCAGCAGGATCTTTGCAGGCTTTTTGACCCTTCCTGCTTTGCAATTCCAGTGGACTCAAAGCTTAAGGCTTCCGTGCCAAGGCCTAAAGCCCATTTTCAGGGGAAGAACATCGATTCCTCTCGGTTCAGCATTTATACACTGCTGAATAATGTAGTTTCTACTAATAATGGACAAAAAAACCACCCCGATCTATTGGGTTGAGAGCAATTAACATTCTGCTCCCATTTTTTTTATGCCTATATTAGGCTTGGAGGCATTATTTAAAAGCGATCCGTTTTCTTAAGAGCCGAGGTGGCAGCTGGCTCAACGGACCGTCCATTTAGTTTTAAAAAGGAACAGTTTTTTTTTCCTCTTGAAGATGCAACTTTCCACTTTTTGATCTCCTCCCCCAAAAATGAGAGAAACACAATCCGAATCCAGTTCTGCCCCGAGGACAGTTTTTGGCTGGAGGTGAAATTTTCTTATAGCGATAGAAACAGCTGACCGACCCAAAAATGATTTGCTAACCCGTCTATAGTGGCTTCTTTTTAGAACTGATCATTGTTGTGTGCATGCTGAATAAAGATGGTTTTTTTTATAAATGCTAACTAATGCAGCCAAGGAAATAAGCAAAATCGAAAAAAATCTATTCGTGAAAATAAAAAAAATTAAACGGGGTATAGGTGATCCTCAAGTTACGACCACAATTGAGCTCCAAATTTCCGTTGCTCTGTGAGATGTTGGCTAAGTGAATTTTGCCCCATTTTATGACCTTCCTTGCCACGGTCGTTAAATGAATCACTGCGGTTAAATTAGTACAAGTAGCCCTTAATGTACAACCACAATTGAACCCACAATTTATGTTGCTAAGAGACATTTGTTAAGTGTGTTTTGTCCCATTTTATGAACTTTCTTGCCACGGTCGTTAAGTGAACCACTGCGGTTAAATTAGTACAAGGAGCCCTGCTTCTAAGAGATTTGTTGTGAGTTGTGGCCCATTTAATGACCTTTCCTACCCCAATTGTTGTGGGAGTTAGGTAGGGACATGGTTGTTAAGTGAACCTGGCTTCCCCACTGACTTTGCTTGCCAGAAGGTGGCAAACGAACAGATCGACATGAAGAATGAAACAGAAAGGAGATACGAAATGTTATAAAGGAAAACAAGGAATCCCTTTTCTCAATGGTTGGGGGAAAGGGGTGGAGATTAAGAAGGGCATCTGTATTGTTAAGCAAACTAAACAGATCCAGACACTAAACAGCTCTTAATAAATTCTTTAAAAGCCAAAATTTTAAAAGAAAAAAAAAGGTTGCAAACAGGGATCACATGACCTTGGGACCCTTCAACCGTCGTAAATATGAGTCAGCTGCTGTCTGTCTATATCCATCTACCTCTCTCATCTTTCTATCTCATCCATCAACCTCTCTATCACCTTATCTATCTACATCCATCCACCATCCACCTACCTCTCATCTATATCTAGCCATCCATCTACCTCTCTCTCATCTATCTACATCCATCCATCCATCTACCTCTCATCTATATCTAGCCATCCATCTACCTCTCATCTATCCATCTATCATCCATCTACCTCTCTCATCTATCTATATCCATCCATTATCCATCTACAGTACCTCTCATCTATCTATATCCATCCATCTATCATCCACCTACCTCTCTCTCTCTCTCACCTATCTATATCCATCCATCATCCATCCATCTATCTATCTCATCTATCTATATCCATCCATCTATCATTCACCTACCTCTCTCTCTCTCACCTATCTATATCCATCCATCATCCATCCATCCACCTCTCATTTAATACAATACAATAGCAGAGTTGGAAGGGACCTTGGAGGTCTTCTAGGACCTAGGAGGTCATCTATAGCTATCCATCCATCATCCATCTACCTCTCTCTCATCTATATCCATCCATCCATCCATCGATATTATCTATCTATCCATCCATACTGAAGTTTGACCACATGACCCTGGGGATTCCTCAACGGTCATAAGTGAAAAAAACCAGCCAGTCATAAGTCGTTTATGGAAACTAATCAAGAAGAGAAGCAACCTGGAATTAAGGAGGAACTTCCAACAGAAGACAATTAACGCATGGAACAGCTTGCCACCAGAGGCTGTGGGTGCTCCAACACCGGAGGCCTTTAAGATGAGACTGGACAGCCACTTGCCTGAAATGGTCTAGGGCCGTGATGGCAAAACTATGGCACAGGTGGCATGTAGAGCTTTCTGTGGCACGCAAGCCATCGCCCCAGCTCAGCTCCACCGTGCATGTGTGTACTCCTGCCAGCCAGCTGATTTTGGGGGTTCTGTCATGCATGCGTGGAGGGGGACACGTGTGGGAGATGTGTGCACAAGCGTGAGAGGTGGGGGCCGTGCAGAGGAGCCGTGCACCCCTCATGCGTCCCGTGTTTGGTCTCAGAAGGCTGCAGGGAGGCCTGCTAGTCCTAAAATGGAGTGCGCCCCGTGTGTGTGACATGCGCATGAGGCCAGGCACGTGGGAGTGTGTGTCGCGTGTACGTTACACTATGGTTGTGGGCCCGCGACAACACAGATTAGCCATTACTGGTATGGGGCCTCCTGCTTGAGCAGGGGGCTGGACTAGAAGACCTCCCAGGTCCCCTTCCACCTCCATTCTCTTTCTCCTCTGAAAAGGAATGTATTTTTCTGGCACCATCAGCAAAGACAAGCTTCTTTTTGCTACCCTCCAGCTGTTCTTGCTGGAAGACAGCAGCAGCAGCTGTTTGATGCAGGAGAGCTTCTTAGCAACATCTGGCAGGTCTCTTGGGCTTCGGATAATGCTAATTGCCAGCTTATTACTAAGAAGGCCCGTCTCGTTTTGCTTCAGGCATCGGCTTTTTCACTCCAAGCAGCACTGAGAGAGAAAGGCTGCCCAAAACTACCACTAAAGGTAGAATTCAGACAGCTGGCCATTGATTCATACTTATGACCGTTGCTGTGCCCCAAGGTCATGCAAACCAGTGAACCCAATTATTATTAGGAGCTAACGATAACACGTCCGTCCTTTGAAGTGGACTGAGTCGAAAAGCTGGGTAAGGCTAGCAACAGGGGAGTGTCTTAACTCTCAGACTCAGTCCAATCCGAAGGATGCTATCTCCACCTCTATTGAGAACTGGTTCATACTTATGACCGTTGCTGTGTCCCAAGTGGGCGGCATTCACACTTACGACCTTTGAAGCCTCCCTATGGTCATATGATCAGAATTCAGACGGCTGGCCGTTGATTCATACTTACAACTGTTGCTGTGCTGCATGGTCATGGGATCCCCTTTGGCGATCTTCTGACAAGCAAAGTCCATGGGGAGGCTGGATTCACTTAACAACGGGATTACTAAGTTATCAACCGCAGCGATTCATTTTACAACGGTGGCAAGAAAGATCTTAAAATGGGACAAAACTCAATCACTGTCTTGCTCAACAATGGAATTTTTGGGGTCAATGTTGGTCGTAAGTCGAGGAGTTACCTGTAATACCATGTAGCTCCTGACTTATGAACATAATTAGGAGAGGAAACCTGGTTGTTAAAATCATTTCTTTTGTGCGTTGAGGCAACCACGTGATCAAAAGTAACTTTATGCCCTTGTCCCGGCAGTCATTAAGCAAATACTGCAGTCATTAAGTGAACCCATTGGTTTAAATGTGTGGTTTTTGCCAGAAACCAGCAAAAGTGTTGGAAACCGGCAAAACAAATATATCAACTTACGACCACAGTGGAAACCAAAATTTCTGTTGTTAAGCGAGACATTTGCCAAGTGAGTTTTGACCCATTTTACGACCTTTCTTGCCACCGTGGTTAAGTGAATATTTCTTAAGTCAATGTGTCTTCCTGATTGATTTTGTTCGTCCAAAGGTCGCAAAATGGAACCACGTGACCCCGGGACACAGCAACGGTCGTAAGTATGAATCAATTGTCAACTGTCTGAATATTGATCACATGATCAAGGGATGCTACGAAGTCGTAAGTGTGAATAATGGTCGTAAGTCAGTGTTCTTTCAGCTTTGAACCAGAGGTGGGTTCCTACCAGTTCGGCTGAACCGGTAGTGATTTGGCAGCCTAGGCCACTGGAACGGGCGGAGACCCAGGCCTGCCACGCCCCCAAACTGGTTCTCCTACGGGGCCGCCATCTTGCTCTTCAATTGTAATTGCACAAATTTAATTTCTTTCCTTTTTAAAACATTTTGCCCATGCACAGACCTATTTTTGTCCAAGTGCACGCGCACGGAATCGAACCGGCAGTAATGCCGGGGCAACCCACCCCTGCTTTGAACGGTCACTAAGTGAACGGTTGTAAGTTGAGGACTTCCAGGAGAAGAGTTTCACCGACACGCCAATTTTGTGCAGAATGGAAATTTGCTCGCTGGATTGGCTTCCTGTGGCTGGCAGTCATCGAAGGGGCTCGCTTAAGTACACAACGTCCGTCTTTAAATGGCTAAAATTTGTTTAAAAAGAAAAAAAAACCAAGCAGATCCGGTTTGTGGTTTTCTTTTAATGTTCTTTTTTTCCCCCTCCTTCTTCAAAAAGCTACCTGAGATTGAGACGACGGTGCAGCCGCCGCCCCTAACTTGAAGATGCCGCCACCGCGGAGGCCCTTCGGTCATTTCCGGGCGCTGTCATAATTGGCGCAGAACCAGTCGCACATTTCCTTCACGGCTGCAGGAGAGAGGAGAAGAGACGGAGGCAATGAGATCCGAAGGAGGGACAGTATTTCCCCCCTCCTTGAGCAAGAAAAGTTAGGGCCAGCTTTCCGCAGGGGTGAAAATTTAGCAAATTTGGGATTTTGTCGCGGGTTTGAAAAACGGCCTTTGGGAAGATTTCAGCTAGAGAAAAATATATTCTGATTTTCTTAATAGAGTAGTGGAGTCATTAAACAAACTCTTATAATCCAATGACTACCTGTAGAAGTGAATTTAACGCTTATGATTTTTCCTCCAATGTCAGCTCTGTGCACTGAGAAGCATAATCAGAGTTGGAAGGAACCTTGTAGGTCATCTAGCCCAACCCCCCCACCCCGCCCAAGCAGGAGACCCTACACCATTTCTGACCAATGGCAGTCCAATTTCTTCTTGAAAGCCTCCAGGGATGAAGCTCCCACAACTTCCAAATTATCAAATTGTATATAATTGTATATGAATGAATGAATTTCACGATTTCCCGTGCCCTGTTAATTCTACACAATTGTACAGCCCATTGTAGCCAATGCACAAAGCAGGACTAGGCAAACATGGATCAACAGGACATCAAATTGTGACTTTTGTGGCTGTTGTCTTCGAGGGGTGAAGGAGATCCACTCCAACAGGTCCAAGTCCCCCGAGGCCACATGGAAAGACCCAGGACGGAGTCATTGGACGTGGTGCTCTTACCTTGATCGAACGGCGTGAATTGGAAGTCAGGCAGGTATCTCCTCAGCTTGGCATTGCTGGCCGTTTTCTTGAACTGACCGTCTGATTTGGATTCGTCAAACTTGAAGTAGGGCATGAGGTTAAAGATCAAAGACAAGCTGGAACCTGAGCCAACAGATTGAGGGGGCGGTTTTGTTGGCTTTGGAGGAAAATGGGAAAGGGTCAGTCAGGCCAGGGCCTTTCAGCATTAGAACAGCTTGTAGAGAGGGAGGAGCAGGGGCAGGATGAACACAAGAGACTGAGCTTAGGTGAGGAGCAAGGACCACCCCCTCCTGATCCTCGAGCACGGAGAGTGGAGAGAGGGCGAGAACAGCACAGACTGAGCAGGCTACTCAGGAGGAGAACGTCCCACCCATTTGAACTTTCCAAGAGTCCTTGGACTAATTAACTGGATCCTTTGCTTAATACAATACAATAGCAGAGTTGGAAGGGACCTTGGAGGTCTTCTAGTCCAACCCCCTGCCTAGGCAGGAAACCCTATACTGTTCCAGACAAATGGCTATCCAACATCTTCTTAAAGACTTCCAGTGTTGGGGCATTCACAACTTCTGGAGGCAACTTCTGTTCCACTGATTAATTGTTCTCACTGTCAGGAAATTTCTCCTCAGTTCTAAGTTGCTTCTCTCCTTGATTAGTGAACTTCTGAAGTGAACTTCTGAAGCTTCCTGAACTTCTTGATTTGCTCTGCTGGATTTAGATGTATTCTCATTGTGCCCAGAGAGAGAGAGAGAGCTCTGCCTCTACCTAGGATCGAACTCACAGCCTTCTGACTGTGAGGCGAAAGCTCCACCTCTAGGCCACCTTCTTTAGGCCAAGAAGCAGGTGGCTTCCACTTAGGGGGGAACCAATACTAGACATGTCCTTGAAGAAGATCTACATATTGCTGCAAGCTGCAATATGCAGATGGGGAAGGGTAGGGCAAGTCAGGCTAAGGCATTTGAGGATTAGAATAGCTGGTAGACAGGGAGGAACAGGGGAAGGATGAACACAAGAGACCAAGCTCGGGCGATGAGCAAGGACCACCCCCTCCTGATCCTAGAGCATGGAGAGTGGAGAGAAGGAGAGAACAGTGCAGATGAGCAGGCTACTTGGGAGAAGAGCGCCCTGCCCCTCTTCACACCTGGGGAATGGGACAACTATGTTTGCCCTCCAAAATTTATCACTGTGCAGCCTTGGTGTACAAAGCGCTGGGTGCATGTTGGGGGGTTTGTCATCTCTTTGCTCTGGGACCTGCCAGAAATGTGGGAGCGTTTGGGGAACTTTGGAGCAACAAAGGGGCGGTTTGAACTGCCAGCTGCCTGTGTGATCTCTGTGGTTATCCCAGTCAGTTTGAGTTTTGTAGGGTTAAAAACGTCACCCAGAAGTTTGGAAAGTCGGAGGCGGCCATCTTGCAGGGCTGTGGTTCATAGAGAGGATGGGAGATCTTGGGAACAAGGCCTACCGTATTTTTCAGAGTATAAGACGCACCTAGATTTTGAATTTTTTTTTAAAAAAAATTGCACTCTGCAGACCTCCCAAACCCTTTGCAAGCCTCATTTTTTGTGAAAAACAGGGCATGCAGAGAGTTTGAGAGGCTTGTAGAGAGCTCCTGGGGGCTGGGCAAAAATGAGCAAAAAGCAGCCCATTTTGGCTCATTTTTGCCCAGGAGCACTTTGCAGGCCTCCCAAAGCCTCTGCACGTCCATTTTTGTGAAGGGGGCAGGGTTTCCGGAGGCCAAAAATGCCTGCGTTCAATGTATAAGACGCACCCAGATTTCCTTCCTCTTTTGGGGGGGAAAAGGGTGCGACTTATACTCCGAAAAATACGGTACATGTGACAGATGTCTATGGAAACAACTCACAACTTGTGTTTCCAAATCCCGAGAGGAACTTTCAGATGTACAGACTTCAAATCTTGAGAACTTTCAGCTGTATGTCCCAAAGGGGCTTTTTTTTCAAGAGACCACTGGAGTTTCTGGTTTTTCTTTGAAGACGTTTCGCTTCTCATCCCAGAAGCTTCTTCAGCTCTTACTGGATGGTGGGGAAGGGAAAGATTTATTCTGATGATGATGATGTTGGGCCAGGAAGTGGCTATCCTTGATCCAGCCCAAAAAGTCAAATTGGATGAGTCAGAATCAGAATGGAGCTGGAAGGGACCTTGGAGGTCTTCTAGTCCAGCCCCCCGTTCAGACAGGAAACCCTATAGCAGTGAAGGCTAGCCTTTTTCGATATCGTGTGTCAGCCTGCGTGCCGGAAATGGCACACAAAACCATCCCGCAAGGAATGTGCACCCTTGCTTTCCTTCCCATGCACAGGAGCGCTGAAATCTGGAAGAACAGCCTTCCAGCACGCATGCGCACACCGGGACCTGAACTTCGGCACATGTGCGCACCCAAAAAACAGTTGGCTGTCGTGCATGCGCGCACCAGAAACCCAGAAGTTCAGGTACCGATGCATGCATGCACAATGGAATGGTGCCTTTCCTCGTTTCGGCACTCTCGCATGTGTGAATGCCAGCTGGCCAGCACCCATGTGACCATGGGAATGCTTTCGGCATGCCAACAAGACCCTATAGCCATGATGGCAAACCTATGGCACAGGTGCCACAGGTGGCACACGGAGCCATTTGTTAGGGTACGTGAAGCATTGCCCTTTCAGCTCCAGCTGACTTTGGCCTTCATTTCTGGCTGTTGTTTGCCCTCCAGAGGCTTCTCTAAAGTCTCCGGAGGGCAAAAAACAACTCAACGCACAAACCGGAAGTTCAGGAACGGACTTCTGGTTTGCGCATTGGGCTGTTTTTCTGCCTCCGGAGGGTGAAAAACAGCCATACGGGCAACCGGAAGTCCATTCCTGAACTTCTGGATTGCCTGTAGGGCCATTTTTCGCCCTCAAGAGGGCCTCGGGGGCGGGGGGATTTTCACCCTCCAGGCTCCTAGAGAGCCTTTGAAGCCTGGGGAGAGCGAAAAATGGGTCCATCGCACGCCAAAAGTGGGGGGAGGGTGGGGGTCACACTCATAAAATTATGGGTGAGGGCATGCCCGCACACGACCCCCCTGCGCTCCCCCACTTTTGGCACGCGATGGGAAAAAGATCATTAGCCATCACTCCCCTACAGCATTTCATACAGCTTCTTGGATGATGGTGATTGACCAGCTGTCTTCAAGGAGCATCAATCCCTCCGTTCCCCACCATCCAGTCAGAGCTGAAGAAGCTTCTTGGATGAAAAGTGAAATGTCTTCAAAAGAAAAAACCAGAAAGTCCAGTTGCCTCTTGGAAAAAAAACACCTTTGAGGCAACCCTGACCTGGAAAACTGAGCATCTCCATAGACTTCCCACTGCTTAGCAATGGAAATTGTGTCGTAAGTCGAGGACTAGCCACATTGTGGAAAGAAGCGGAGGTTTTGGACTGCTCCAAGGCCTGGGGGAGCATTGACAAAGGATACCAGAAGTTGTCCTTTGAAATCCATGGCTTGCCCGATGCATTCAGCGGCTTCTCGTATGGACACCTCTTCTTCTTCTCCCACTGGGACAGAAGCAGAAGACAACGGTGAGACCAAGTCCAGAGATGCCCCACCATTCCTTCAATCCATCCCGTCATTAGGCTGCCCACGCCCTCCCTTGCCCTCAACCTTCCTGAGATGGGAAGGGATGGGATGGGACTGGTCTTGGCAGTGGAATATGGGCTGGCTGAGAGGTCCCTAGTGCTCTCTCAGCTTGACTGTTTACTTGCAGGCATTTTATTACTCAAGTAGGTAACGCCATCAGTGCTAGTAGGGAGTGAGCTTTGTGGACAGGAGGAGGACAAGGAGAAAAAAAGGTGGAGGAAGAGGTGGAAGAGGAGGTGGAGAAGGAGGAAGAGGTGGAGGAGGAAGATGACAAGGAGGAGGAAGATGAGGAGGTGGAGGAGGAGGAGGAAGAGTAACAGGTGGAGGACGAGGAAGAAGTGGAGGAGGAGGAGGAGGAAGTGGAAGAGGAGGAGGAAGAGGTGGTGGAGGAGGAAGAGTAACAGGTGGAGGAAGATGAGGTGGAGGAGGAAGATGAGAAGAAGAGGAGGAGAGGGAGGAGGAAGAGTAACAGGTGGAAGAGGAGGAGGAAGAAGTGGAGGAGGAGGAAGAGGAGGAGGTGGAGGAGGAAGAGTAACAGGTGGAAGAAGATGAGAAGGAGGAGGAAGAGGTAGAGGAGGAGGAGGAGGTGGAAGAGGTGGAGGAAGAGGAGGTGGTGGAGGAAGAGGAGGAGGAAGAGGTGGAGGAAGAGGAATGTGGGGTCCTGCATGAACTCTGAACTTGGCTGTTTTCTTTCAGATGTTTCATTACCCAACTAGGGAACCTCATCATTCTGGGAGGGAGGGAGGAGGGGAGGGGGAGGAGTTGGAGGAGGCAAAGGAGGAGGACAACTGTGGGGACCTTGGTGCTCTCTGAGCTCAATTATTTTCTCACAGACATTTCATTACCCAACGCGGGAACATCATCAGTGCTGGAAATGAGGGGGATTTGCAGAGGAGAGGGGGAGGAGGGGAAAGAGGGGGAGGGGGAAAGAGGGGGAGGAAGGTGGAAGGAAGAAGAGAAGGACAACCGTGGGGGTTCCTGGTGCTCTCTGAGCTTGGCTGTTTCCTTGCAGACGTTTTATTACCGAAGTGGGTAATGTCATCAGTGCTAGAAGGGAGTGTGCTTGGGGACAGCAGCAGGAAAAAGAGGAGGAGGGGGGGGGGAGGAGGAGGAAGAAGAGGCGGAGGAGGAGAATATAAACAGGAGGAGGAGGAAGAGAAGGAGACTAAATAGAGAGCCATTCCTTACTAGCACTGATGGTGTTACCTAGTTGGGTAATGAAACGCCTGCAAGACAACAGCCAAGGTGAGAGACCACCAAGGACCTCACACTGATTCTCCTCCTCCTCCTCCTCCTCCTCCTCCATTATGTGGTTGGGAGGAAGAGAGTTAAGGCAGCTCCTTCCATAGACGTTTTCAGAGGATAGATTTGATAATGCAAACAGTTGACTTCACTCTGGCAAGATTCTGTCTCGAGGCCAGGAAATTGCTTAGAAGGAACTCTTGATTTTTGGAGCCCGGCAGCCTCCCTCATTCCTCTCCTGGCCCTTAGCCCTTTTCCTGAAACTTCCAAATTTGGCCGACAAACATTAAGCAAGGGAGACAACAGGTGCATCCTGAAAAAAAAAACCTGATATTTGAAAAAAAAGTGTTCCAAATCCAATCTCAAGTTGCACTTACCAGACAAGATAATGGGTTCTATTTCATTGTACTCCCTTAACACCCAAACGAAGAGCCGGGCCAGGTCCTAAAAGACGTTAAGAGAAGAAATTGGCAATAGAGGTAGACCTCAACATACAACAGATTGCCTAGCAACCGTTCCAAGTTACGACCAACTCCGAAAAGAGCACTTACGCCCCAGATTCAAATAAAGTTGCCCCCCCCCTCCTCTGCGCGCCTGCAACCAGAATTCCAGCAATTAGCAACCCAACTGAATTTACCCCTCTTGGCAGCATCTTATGATCGCAATATTGCGTCTTACAAGAGCTTTGTGGAAAAGTGGCACCTACTCCCCATTTTCAGCAAAAACGGAGAAGCATTGGTTCGCTTCACGACTGCCACGTTCGCTTAACTGCCGCAAAAGAAGGTATTTCAATTGGGCTGGTCACATGATCAACCTGTTGTACGACTGTTACAACCTACATGTCGAACAGGGCTGTCAAACTCCCGGCCCGCGGGCCAGATCGGTCATGCGCAGGTCATGCCCACGCCCAGTCTAGGGTGGGGGGTGGGGGGGAAAGTTCCGATACGTCACATGATGCCACTGTGACGACATGAGTTTGACACCCCAGATGTAGAAGGTGACCAGGCGGAACCTGAGGGAGGGGTCAAACGTGGCATCAGTCATGAATCCCTGCACATCTGTCCCGTCTACCTTGAATTCCTTCTACTCTTATCTCCTGCTAATTCCCCTTGGCTGTTAGTAGTTGAGATTCTAGAACAGAACAGAACAGAACAGAATAGTAACGGAGAGCCTCCATTACAGTCGTTGGTTGAGCACAAGGTGTATCTAAAACTCTTGTAGAACCATTTGAAGTCATGTTTCACACTGGCCATCCTCAGACTGAACTTGTTACTTGGACTCCTCCCTCCATTCCAAGGGATGCAGGGGGGATTAGGCTTACCAGAGAGTAAATGAACTGCCTCCGAGGCTTTCCCGTCCCCCAGACGGAGACATCGGTGCCGTTTTCTGGAGGAAAAACACGGAGAAAGTTGGCCGTTAGATACAACATCTCCCACCTTCTGCAATTCTTCACGCAGGAAATTTACACCTTCCCACTGCAAACGTCCTTTGATGCGGATTTAATTTTCTTAGTCCTCAACTTACAACACTTCATTTAGTGACCATTTGAAGTTTCAATGGTGCTTTAAAAAAATGACCATTTTTTCACACTTAGGCCATCATGACCTTTTCTGTCGCACTGATTAAGTGAATCCCTACAGTTGTTAAATTGTTCACACAATTGTTAAGTGAATTTGGCTCCCCCATTGATTTTGCTGGCCAGAATGTTGCAAAAGGGGATCAGGGCATTGCGACCCCCCAAAATATGAGTCGGTTGCAAAGCCTCTGAATTTTGATCATGTGATGAAGGGGAAGGCTGCAAGAGTTGTAAACCTGAAAAATGGTCTTAAGTCACTTATTAGGTCCTACGGGTGGCTGTAACTTCAAGTTGTCACTAAACAAGTAGCAGTAAGTTAAGAACTTCCTGTAAATAAATGAAATAAATAATAACATAAGATAATAAAATAATAAATAAAATAGAATAATTAAAATAGAATTAAAATGGAATTAGAATTGAAATAAATAAAAAATTAAAAGAATAAAAAATAAAATAAGAAAATAAAATAAAAAATAAATAAAAAATAAAATTTAATAATAATAAATAATAAATAATAAATTTAAAAAGATAAAATGTAAAAAATATATATAAAATATACCATATTTTTCAGAGTATAAGACGCACGAAGGTTTTGAAGAGCAAATTTTTAAAAAAGTAGGTAGGTAGATAGATAGAGGGAGACAGAGGGAGACAAAGAGAAATACAGTAGGTAGGTAGGGAGATGTTTCCAGGTGTATTTATCCATGTGCTGGAGAAGGAAATTGCAGCACCTAAGACTTTGTTTCTGCTGGCACAGCACTTGATCAATGTAATTCTCATCAATCACTCTAACTAAAGAGCTTTCTGAAAGGAGGGGAAAAAACGGATTTTGCACTCTGCAAACCTCCCAAAAATAAAAGGCATAAGTAGCCTTGAGGGGGGGGGCTTGCAGAGTGCTCTGGGGTGGGGCAAAAACGAGCAAACGGGCCATTTTTTTGTCAAAAAAATTGCATGCACAGCCTTATGGAGGGGCCATTTCTTGCTCCTTTCTGCCCTCCCCAGCCCCTAGGAGCTCTCTGAAAGCCTCCATAAGGGTATGCACAGCCATTTTTGTGAAAGGAGGCAAAAAAATGCTGTATTCGATGTATAAGATGCACCCAGATTTTCAGCCTCTTTTTTTGAGGGGAAAAAGGTGCGTCTTATACGCCGAAAAATGCGGTAAGTAAAATAAAATATAAACTTTTTAAAAAAATAAATAAAAAATAAAATAAATATAAAGTAAAAAATTAATAAAATAAAAAAAAATCCAGTAAAACAAAATAAAACCAGTCCCAGGTTCTTTTTCTTGTGCGTTTCTTGTGCTTTTCATTAGTGCCGCTGTAACTTTGGACAGTCACAATGAATGCCCACAACTGTCTTCCTGAGTCACTGTTTCCCTCCCACGGGTCCCCACTCACTGGGCGGGCGTGTGCAAAAGGCCGGCCTGTTCTAGGGACAGCAGAGAGGGGTCGCTCTCCCCCTGCCCCAATTCCAAAGCCTGTGCAGCCCATCCCGGCATCTGAAGGCAGCACAAGGAGCCATTTGGCAGCCGGCAGGGCCTGTCAGCTGCAGCCCCGGATAAGCGCAGAGGGAGGCTAAATGCTTAGCAAATGCGCCGGCAATCTTGGCTTGTCGGAGCCGGGATTGTAGCTCAGACATTGTCTGCCAGGACTCCGAACTGCAGCAGCCGCATCTCCAAGAGGCTCTGATTTATTGATGACCCTTGATGGCCTGGAGGGAGGGGGGGAAGAAGACAGACGGAGCCAGGAATCCTGGATGGCCGCTCTCTTCCCATCTCTTGCCTTCTCTCTTCAACCGCAGAGGAGGTGGGAAATGCACCCTTCCCCCTCCCACGTATCCCAATTAGCCAAATCTGCATTTATTCATTTGTCTTTGTTGCTGGAGCAGGGGGATGGACTAGAAGACCTCCAAGGCCCCTTCCAACTTTGTTATTCCGTCATTTTTTTTTAATTTCCATCTCAACTTTTTAAAATTTTTTTTACAAAGAACTCAAGGTAGAAAACGTATCCAATACATTTTCCTTTAGTTAACAACAACCCTGCTAGGTGGGTTGGGTTGAGAGACAGAGGGAGAGGGAGGGAGGGACAGGCCTAAAGTCACCCAGTCAGTTTTCATGACTAAGGAGTGACTAGAACTCAGAATTTCCTGCTGATTGGCTGAATGTTACCCATCTGGTTTTTATGCCTAAGGTAGAACTAGATCTCAGTGTCACCTGGTGATTGGCCTAAAGTTACCCAGCTGGTTTTTATGCCTAAAGTGGGACTACAACTCACCATCTCCTGGTGACTGGCCCAAAGTCAGCCAGCTGCTTTCATGCCTAAGATGGAACTAGAACTCAGTCACCTGGTGATTGGCCTGACAAACTAGTTTTCATGCCTAAGAGGTGGGACTAGAACTCACCATCTCCCAGTGATTGGACCAAAGTTACCCAGCAGGTTCTCATGCCAAAGATGGAACTAGAACTCACAGTCACCTGGTGATTGGCCCAAAGTCACCCAGCTGGCTTTCAGGCCTAAGGCAGGATTAGAACTCCCAGTATTCTGGTGATTGGCCCAGAGTCCCCAAGCCATCTTTCATGCTTAAAGTGGGACTAGAACTTACCGTCTCCTGGTTTTTACCTCGGTGCTTCAACCACTAGACTAGGCCAAGCTGGCTCTCACAAATTGTTTTGTGTTAGAGCAGTGTTTCTCAACCTTGGTGACTTTTAAGTCCTGTGGACTTCAACTCCCAGAATCCCCCAGCCAGCACTGGAATTCTGGGAGTTGAAGTCCACAGGACTTAAAAGTCACCAAGGTTGAGAAACAGAGGGTAGGCCAAGAGACAGACAGATCTCACACACACACCCCCAAACCACCCCATCCCCATCCCGCTCTGTGACTCACTCTTGGCCAGGTACACTTTGTGGATGAGGCCTGGCAGGACGTGGCCGTTGTCGATGCTGAAGTTGTCGTGGGGGCCGAAGATGTTCGTTGGGATGGTGGCCGTGAACTGGCACCTGTGCTGTTCGAAGTATGCCCTGGGGGAGGAAAAGGAATTGGGAGGGGGAGGGCAGAACAACTGGGGCGCTTAATAGCAAAGAAACACAGGGAGTCCTCAATTTATAACAGTTCATTTAGCCCCTTTTCCACACTTACGACCATTACAGCATCTCCACAGTCATGGGATCAAAATTCAGAGGCTTGGCAACTGGCATGTACTTATGACGGTTGTAGCATCCCAAGGTCCCCTTTTGTGACCTTCCAACAAGCCAAGTCAATGGGGAAGCCAGATCTGCTTAACCACCGGGTGACTCACTTACCCACTGCAGTGATTCACTTAACAACGGAGGCAAAGGAGGTGGCAAACACGGGGCACAACTCACCTAACAAATGTCTCGCTTAAGGACAGAAATGTTGGGCTGAATTGTGGTCGTCCCCTACGGCCGTGATTGAACCTGGAACTATGGTCATAAGTCATGCCATTCGTTAAGCGGGTCATCACAGGACCGATCTTATTTTCGGACTCTTTTTTTTTTTATGGTGGTCGTTTGAGTGAACAGAGCAGTCATTAAGCAAACCCACTGTCCAAAATAGGCATTCTTGGACATAAACCAGAATATTGCAAATCATGGTCACAAGACTACGGGAAACTGCAAACAGCTTTAAATGCGGGTTATTGCCGAAGCATCCAAAATACTAACACGTGACCGCAGAGTTGGGCAGCTGTCAGAACTTCGAATCGAGTTCACAAGTACCCTTTTTGTGGATTCTGTCGTAACTTCAAGCGGTCACTAAGTGATTAGTCGTAAGTGGAGGACTCCCTGTACAGAGAATCCTGGATGTTGGAGCACAACGGAGAACAGCATTTCTGCTGCTAAACGAGACCGCTGTCGAGGTTGTTGTTGTCGTTTTGTTAACGCTTGTGGATTGCCCCATTTTACGACTTTTCCCACCGCCGTTGTTAAGCGAGGCACTGCCATTGTTAAGTTTGTAAGATGGTTGTTAAGTGAGCCTGTCTTCCCCACTGACTTGGCTTGCTAGAGGGTCACAAAAGGCGATCACCTTTTAATCGTGTCAGAAGTATAAAGAAAGTCCCTTTTTTTTAGTAACTCCAAACGGTCACTAACTGAACTGAAGTTGTAAGTCGAGGACTATCTATATACCTCAACACCATCCCGAATAGCTCAGTCTTAATTGTCGTCAACTCAGTGTAAATCCATAGCTTTTTTCCCTCAGGATCTTAGAACTCAGAACTTAGAACAGCTGGCTGGGGGATTATGGGAGTTGAAGTCCATAGGACTTAAAGTCGCCAGGGTTGAGAAACACTGACTTAGAACTAAGGAGAAATTCCATTCCATTCTATCCCTATCCCTATTTTATTCTCCCTTAACCCAATCTGATTCCTGACTGGTCCTAGCAAATGATCAGATGAGACTTACCTGTTCTGCACATCAATCATCCTTTTGGCGTACGCGTAGCCGAAGTTGGAGCTGTGCGGGGGGCCGTTGTGTATCTGGAAGGGAGATTTTGCACGTTAGAAAGCCCGAGGGACGTTCCGAAAATGGAGATTTCTGGTTAAAGTAATGCCACTTTATAATGCCTTGGTAAGGCCACACTTGGAATCCTGCATTCAGTTTTGGTCACCACGATGTAGAAAAGATGTGGAGACTCTAGAAAGAGTGCAGAGAAGAGCAACAAAGAGGATTAGGGGACTGGAGACTAAAACAAATGAAGAACGATTGCAGGAACTGGGTATGTCTTTTCTAATAGACAGAAGGACCAGGGGAGACATGATAGCAGTGTTCCAATATCTCAGGGGTTGCCACAAAGAAGAGGGAGTCCAGCTATTCTCCAAGGCACCTGAGGGCAGGACAAGAAGCAATGGGTGGAAACTAATCAAGGAGAGAAGCAACTTAGAACTGAGGAGAAATTTCCTGACAGTTAGAACAATTAATCAGTGGAACAGAAGTTGCCTCCAGAAGTTGTGAATGCCCCAACACTGGAAGTCTTTAAGATGATGTTGGATAGCCATTTGTCTGGAATGGTATAGGGTTTCCTGCCTAGGCAGGGGGTTGGACTAGAAGACCTCCAAGGTCCCTTCCAACTCTGCTATTGTATTGTATTGTATTGGTTCTCCTCTGAAGGCCAAAAACAGGCAAGGCAGGGAGAGACCTCCAGGGACCAGCAGGAAGACCAAAGATGATGGAGAAAAGCGAAACCTGGACCAAATCCAAATTTAGGGTTAGGAGGAACATTGGAGAAATAAGTTTTGACCAGGGATGGCTAACCTTTTTCGGATCACATGCCAAAAGCAGAGGGAGCAAAAGGGGGTCGTGTGCAGGCGTACCCTCACCCATAATGTTATGTGCGTGCATGCATGTGCGTTCCCCCTCCCCTCCGCCGCTTTTGGAGTGCAATGGCCATGTTTTTTCGCCCTCCCCAGGTTCCAGAGGCTTTCTAGGAGCCTGGGGAGGGTGAAAAAAGGCCAAAGGCACAAACTGGAAGTCTGCTCCTGTTTGCACGTTGGGTTGTTCTTCGCCCTCCAGAGCCTTCAGGAAAGCCTCCGGAGGGCCCAAAACGGCCCAAAATGAAGGCCAAAGACAGCTGGCCAGCAGGCACATGCGCCTGGAGCTGACAGAGCAAGGCCTCACGTGCCCTAAGAAAGGGCTCTGCATGCCACAGTTTCGCCATCACCTCCGAGAGACACTCCATGAACACGACAAAAATATCAGCAAATAGATAAATAAAAATTTATCCTTATACCCACCTATATTCTACGGTATAGAGAAACATTCAGCGTAATTCAGAGAAGTCTTTCTCAATCTCAGCAACTGTCCCAAAGGTGCTTTTTTCCCCCCCCCCAGGAGGCAACTGGACTTTCTGGTTTTTTTCTTTGGAGACGTTTCACTTCTCACCCAAGAAGCTTCTTCAACTCTGACTGGATGGTGGGGAAGGGAAGGATTGATACTCCTTGCAGAGAGCTGGTCATTTGCATCCTTTGAGAGAGTCATTGAGGCCCCTTGGAGATTTGTCTGTATCCTCATGGTCACTTGAGTGGCGCAATTGGTTCCTGTCTTCTGCAATTTTTTTCCCTCTGGGAATCCATTCCTCCTCCCACGCCCTTCCAAGGGTCTTCATCCCAAATTGCTAAAAGCTAAAAGTCTGTAGAGATTCTCGGTCCTCCGGGTCATGATTGCCCCAAAGGTGCTTTTTAGGAGGCAACTGGAGTTTCTGTTTTTTTCCTTTAAAGGCGTTTCGCTTCTCATCCCAGAAGCTTCTTCAGCTCTATCCTGTCAGAGCTGAAGAAGCTTTTTTGATGAGAAGAGAAACGTCTTCAAAGAAAAAAACAAAACAAGGAAGTCCAGCTGCCTCCTGAAAAATGCACCTTTGGAACACGTCTCTTAAAAGTTGCTGAGATCAAGAAAAGCTGCCCTAAAGATACATTTGAAAAGGGTAATACAATACAATAGTAGAGTTGGAAGGGACCTTGGAGGTCTTCTAGTCCAACCCCCTGCCTAGGCAGGAAACCCTATACCGTTTCAGACAGATGGCTATCCAACACCTTCTTAAAGACTTCCAGTGTTGGGGCATTCACAACTTCTGGAGGCAAGCTGTTCCACTGATTAATTGTTCTAACTGTCAGGAAATTTCTCCTCAATTCTAAGTTGCTTCTCTCCTTGATTAGTTTCCACCCATTGCTTCTTGTTCTGCCCTCAGGTGCTTTGGAGAATAGTTTGACTCCCTCTTCTTTATGGCAGCCCCTGAGATATTGGAAGACTGCTATCATGTCTCCCCTAGTCCTTCTTTCTATTAAACTAGACATACCCAGTTCCTGCAACCTTTCTTCATATGTTTCAGACTCCAGTCCCCTCATCATCTTTGTTGCTCTTCTCTGCACTCTTTCTAGAGTTTCCACATCTTTTCTACATCGTGGCAACCAGAACTGAATGCCGTATTCCAAGTGTGGCCTTACCAAGGCATTATAAAGTGGTATTAACCCTTCACGTGATCTTGATTCTATCCCTCTGTTGATGCAGCCTAGGACTGCGTTGGCTTTTTTGGCAGCTTCTGCACACTGCTGGCTCATATTTAAATGATTGTCCACTAGAACAATCATTAAGGGTGAGGTTCAAGCTAACTGTCTCTAGAATAACAGAATAACAAAGTGTTGGATGGGACCTCGGAGGTCTTCTAGTCCAACCCTCTGCTCTGATTCTATACCCTACTGGGCAAATGGCTATCCAGTCTCTTGTTGAAAACCTCTAGCAATGAAGCAGACACAACTTCTGGAGGAAGTCACTCCCCTGATTAATTCACAGAGTAACAAGAGTTGGAAAGGATTTTGGAGGTCTTCTACTCTAGCCCCCCTGCTCTGGCTCTATACCATTTCAGACCAATGGTGAGAAATAGGAGAAGAAAAACTTCCATATATCTTGATTGCTTACAATTCATAATATCCCATTGTCAGGCCTGCAGCCCTCTTTTCTTTCGGATCTCTGGCCTGCCACGCTTTCTATTCTTTTACTATGCATTTTCTATGGTGGGAAAATGGGAGGGGGGATTGTATGGAGTTAGATAATATGTAGCCATAACAATATTCTTTCTAGGAAGCAAGGTCATCCTTTGTCTCTGCATCTCTGCACCTGACCGGAACTGGATGGGTAGAAGCTGCCAGTATGGCAGTGGGAGATTGGACCATGGGATGGACTTGTGGGTGTGGGGGAAAGATCTTGGACTTTCAACTGGGTGAGGAAAACAGGGAAGCTTTCAGATTTGGGTTTTCCCAGATGTGCCAACGTGGCTCTCTTCATAAATTGGAACTCTGAGCAATCCTTTGCCTCGGATTCTGATTTAATTTTGGATGCTATTTGGAACGCTGACACCCATGGCACATCTCTAGGGGATAAAAATCTGAATTTTTCACACTTACAACCACTGCAGCATCCCTGTGGTCATGTGATCAATATTTGGACGCTTGGCAACCAGCTTCATATTTATGACGGTCGTAGTGTCCCAGGGTCACGCAATCCCCTTTTGCAACCTTCTGACAAGCCAAGACAATGGGGAAGCCAGATTCATTTAACAACCGCATTTCTAACTTAAAAACTGCAGTGATTCACTTAACGACCGGGGCAAGAAAGGCGGTAAAACGGGGTAAGGCTCACTGAAGAACTGCCTCGATTAGCAACGGAAATCTAGGGCTCCATTGTGGTCGTAAGCCGAGGACTACCTGTAAGTGGAGAAAGGGGGGTTCGGGTCACCGCCCTTACCATGGTCTCATCAATAGGGTAGGTGGTCTTGTCTGGGAATATGCAGGTGGACAGGCAGGAAACGACTTTCTGGACGCCGGATTCGAATGCCGCTTGCAAGACATTGTCGTTGATGTGGATATTCTTCCTCTAGGGACACACAAAGGTAGAGACCCACAACCAGGTGTTGCAAAAATGTTATCAAGGCTGAAATTGGCTATTTGCCCCTCTTGGCTCAATCTCTTTATTAATTAAACACATTTCTTTATTTATTAAACACATTTCTACGACCACCTAACTCAAACATAAATGACTCCAGATGGCTTAGAGAAGGGGTGTCAAACTTATTTTCATTGAGGGCCACATTAGGGCTGTGGTTGCCCTTGGGGGGGGGGGGCTGGCTGGGCAGGCGTGGCCAACTGGGTGGGTGTGGCCCAGTGGGGGGTTCCAGCCGGTACGGCCGTACTGGGAGTAGTCGGGAGCAGCCGCCACTGTACCGGTACGGTGGCTCATTTGGCCCATCCACCCGCCTGCATTCCATACCTGTTTTTAAAGTGATTGGCCAATTTCACCTGGGTGTCGCAGGGGTGGTGGAGCACGCATGCGTGCATGACCAGGACGGCCAGTCCCGTGCGCAGCATACCGGTAGTGACAGGGAGAGGAACCCACCACTGGTGTGGCCAGCTCGATGCCTGCAGTTGTTACATGAGTAACACAGTCATTAAGTGAGTCCTGCTTCCCCACAGACTTTGCTTATCAGGAGGTTGCAAAAGGGGATTGCGTGACGCCGGGAGACTGCAATGGTCATAAACACGAGTCAACTTCCAAGCGTCTGAATTTTGATCACACAACCACGGTCGTAAGTGTAAAAAAACGGCCATAAGCCACACTTTTTTCCCCCAGGGCTCTTGTCACTTTGGTCACTAAACGAAGGGTTGTACGTCGAGGACCGCCTGTCCTGTGGTCCTTGGGGAGGTTTGAAGAGTCTCCTTTTCATTCTTCTCCGCATTTTCCGACAGGCAAAATTCAACCCAGAAGAATCGCTCTTTTATGCACGCTGTAAATTATGCAGTGCGCTGGAAAGAACCGCTCAATGTTATCTCCGTCACACAGCTACTCCGCCAATTTTTTCCCATGCTTCTTTCCTTGCCAGGGCCATTTGTTTAGTCTCCCATAAATTTGAAAAGTATAAGAGAACGATCAGCAGAATGCGTTCAAAGAAAGGAACTTTGCAGAAGGCTGGGTGGGATGGACCGACTCCGCAGCTTCTCGACAGCTCGAATTTTCTTGAAACAATAGATTGACCCAAATGGGTGCAGAAATGGAGCTCCCATCATCCCCAGCCAGCAGGATATTGCTTCTCAACGATGGTGGGCTTTGTGGTCTTGTTTGCATTGGGAAGAAGATATTTCTCGATTTCCAATAATTTGTTAATGTTCGGAATTAAGACGACACAGAGACTTATCTTCACACGGTTGTATGGTCGTGCGATCAAAATTCAGACGCTTGGCAACTGACTCATACTTATGACGGTGTTCTGACCCAGGCTTCCTCAGAAAGCAAGAAGCAAAGTCTTGGTCCCTGCAAAACCCCTTTTATTTACACGACTGTGAATTCCTTTCATTCACAGACAGCAAGGCTTTAGCAAACAGCCTTTCAAAGGAATATTTATCCACCCGAACCTTATCTTGTCTGGAGAGCTGCCAAGTAACTAGCTTCCAAACACAGAGCAAAGCAAAACTTGGCACAGAGTTTCATAAACAGAACTTTCCAGACCAAATGAACAAATTTGTTTTCTGCAAAAGCCCCCTCCCCATTCGTTCCTCTTTTGTTTTCTCGGGGAGGGGCCAATCATCTCCAAGGTGTGGCTTTACTCTTAAGTCAACCCTGCTTTCTAGGTTGTTCTTGTCTTCTGGCAGCGTTGCTCCTGCGCACACTGGGAACAGGCTCCAGCTGTTCGTCTGCCTCACTGCTGTCTAGCCCCCTCTTGTCTGAGCTTTCCTCGGCCCCCAGGACTGGCCCATGTTCCTCCCCAACCTCCTCACTGTCTGACTCTGCAGCCAGCTCTGCTGGCGGGCCACAACAGACAGTCACTGTGACCCGGGGTTACGTCATTCTCTTTCGTGACCTTCTGATAAGCAATGTCAACGGGAAAGCCAGATCACTTAACAAGCGTGTGACTCACTTAACCACTACAGCACCACTTAACAACTGCGGCAAAATGGTCGTAAAATGGGGCAAAACTCACTTAACAATTGTGAAATGTGGGACTCAATTGTGGTTGTAAATTGAGGACTATCTGTAGTTCGTTTCTGGAGGGGGGGGGGAAACGGCAGACTGAACACTTCCGAAAATGTGAAGATCTCCGAGAGGATTTAAAAAAGGAGGGATTTTCATCCACATGGAGACTTCCTAGAAAAATATAAATACAAGCCAAGAACAAGCAAATATGCCACCTATCAGATTCAACCTTTAGGTTGAGCAAATTCACCAGAGTCCCATTCCAGTTCCACCTTTTTGGAATATATATATATATATATTTTGCAGAATAAGTTTATAATTTATTTTTAAATGTAGACGGAAGGAAAGGAAGGAAGGGGAGAGAAGGGAAGGGAAGGAACGAAGGGAGGGAGGGAGAAAGGAAGGGAGGAAGGAAGGAACACAAAAAGAAGTGAAGAAGGGAGGGAGGGAAGAATATAAAAAGAAAGAAAGAGAAGGAAGGAACATAAAAATGAAGAAAAAGAAAGATGGAATGAAGGGTGAGATGGGAGGAGGGAAGGAAGGAAAGAGAGGGGAGGAATAGGAAAAAAATAGAAAAGAGAAATGAAGAAAGGAATATAGAAAGGAAGGAAGGAAAGACGGAAGGAAGGAGGGAAGGGACAAAGAGAGAGAACGAAAGAAAAAAGAAGGAAGGAAAGAAAAAAGGAAAGAAAGAAGGAAGATAAAATCAGCTTCCTGTGTCTTTCCTTCGCTTTAGAAAAGCAGTCGAAGGGTTTGGGGGAGCCCTTAGAATGATTCACGAGGCCATTTTGTCTTTCTACCGAAAGAAAGGAAGCTGCTTTGTTCTGGCTAAAGAACAGACCCTGGTTCTTCCAAGCAAAGATGGTTTGGGAGCATGTAGGGTTACACCAACCAAGCAAAGGGCCTTCCTGGGAGACACGGTGTGGGACCAGTCCAGCAGCCCTGCCCTTGCCTGACCTGGCAAACACACCCTGCATTTTGTTTTGACACAAACCTGAAAGAACCAAACAATCAGGGTTTGTTTGGGGTTGGCCGGGCCAAACTTCCAGAAGTCGCTGGCTTGTTTGGGGTTCGAAACAAAGCGCTTCCCTGTTTAGGGAAGGTCGTCCACCCCCACACCATCCTCACCCAGAATTCCAGGTTGTGGTTGAGGTTCCTGAAGAGCCCCCCGACTATGGCCGCCAGGTGGATGACGTGGGTGGGCTTGTGTTTCTCAAAGAGGGCTGTGGTCTCCGCGGCATTCCTGGAGGAGAGAAGAGAGATGGAAGGCAGAGGACACATTTCCCCTGGGCATGTCACATGGGTTCCAGGCAGGGCGGGCATACGTCAACTCCCAGAATTCCTCAGCCAGTATGTTTTAAGATGGGTGTATTCTACTTCTGCAATTCCGCATCCAAAATGCTTTAAGACGGATGGACTTCAACTCCCAGAATTCCCCAGCCACTATGATTTAATATAAGATGGATTCAACTTCTAGAATCCTACATCCGTGTTTTAAGATGGGTGGACTTCAACTCCCAGAATTCCCCAGCCACCATGTTTTAAGACGGGTGGATTCAACTTCAACCTTGCTGGCTGGGGAATTCTGGGAGTTGAAGTCTACCCATCTTAAAGTGGCCAAGGCTGAAAAACATTGTCCCAGCTTTAGGATCCCAGCTTAGACCTCACCCAAATGTCTTCTCCAGATGTTCCCAGGTCCTGCAACTGCTACAAACCCAAGTCAGAGCTTCCATAAATCCAGCAGTAAACCTCACGCACTCACGTTAAATCAGCGTCTTTGGAGGACACAAAAATCCACTTCTCATCCGGCTGCTGTTCCCCATCGGCAATCACCTTCTGAATGGCTTTTCCCACCAGGCCGGAGCCACCGGTCACCAGAATCCGTTTCTGCTTTTCCAGCTCAGCCATCAATATGAGTTCTGCAGAGAGATAGACAGGTAGGTAGGTAGATGGATATAGAGATAGAGAGACAGATCGACCGACAGATAAATAGATAGATGGAGATAGAGACAGAGAGATAGGTAGGTAGGTAGATAGATAGATAGATGGCTATAGAGATAGAGATAATAGGTAGGTAGGTAGGTAGGTAGATGGATATAGAGATAGAGAGACAGACCGACTGACAGATAGATAGATAGATGGCTAGAGAGAGAGAGAGAGAGAGAGAGAGAGATGATAGGTAGTTAGATGGATATACAGATAAAGAGACAGACCGACAGATAAACAGATAGTTTGGTTTGGTTTGGTTTTATTGGACTTATATGCCGCCCTTCTCCCAAAGGACTCAGGGAGGCGTACGACATAAAAACACATATGACAAAAGTTTAAAAAGATTAAATAGATAGATGGAGAGAAAGAGAGATAGGTAGGTAGGTAGGTAGATGGCTATAGAGATAGAGAGACAGACAGACCGATAGATGGATATAGAGAGAGATAGGTCGATAGATAGATGGGTAGATGGAGAGAGAGAGAGAGAGAGAGATGATGATGATGATAGGCAAGTAGGTAGATAGATAGATGGGTAGATGGATAGAGAGATAGAGAGACAAGACAGACAGACCGATAGATTGATATAGAGATAGGTAGATAGATAGGTAAATGGAGATAGATAGATAGATAGATAGATAGATAGATAGATAGATAGAGATAGATAGATAGATAGAAAGACAGACAGACAGACAGACAGACAGACAGACATGATAGGTAGGTAGGTAGGTAGGTAGATGGGTAGATTGATATAGACAGAGAGAGATGGAGACAGAGATAGGTAGATATAGATGGGTAGATGGAGGGAGATAGATAGATAGATAGATAGATAGATAGATAGATAGATAGATAGATAGATGGGTAGATGGAGATAGATAGATGGGGGATAGGTACTTCTTGGCCCACGCACGTCGACGAGAGTGGCGAGCGCCTGTGAGCAAAGGTTTACTTCGAGCCCTGCAGCCTTTGCGCCCTCTGGCAAGCAGTCTGCGACGCACTGTGCTTGTGCACACTTTGACATCACACGTTTCACCCCAAATTCTCGTAATCTGAGGCGAGGTTAGCTTCCTGTCAGCCCTGGAAATGCGTTGCAGAGCCCGGTCCTGCCGTTTGGTTGACTTCCTTGGTCTTCCAGAGCGGAGCCTGTCCTCCACTGAACCAGTCATGTGGCATTTTTCAACCACTCTGCTCACTGTGGTGCGATGGCATTTCACTCTCCTGGCTATTTCTGTACAGGAGTGGCCCTCTTCGTGAAGCGCCATGATGCGATGCCTCTGCTCCGTGCTGGTGAAAGCAAAAGCCTTCATCCTCGCCTGCAGCCAGAGCCAAATTAAATTTATCCATGCTTTCCATGCCTATTTATAGTCAGAGAGCATGACAACATTGATTGGCTCATAGGATTTAGCCTCTGTGCCTTTTGATTGGTCAGCCAAAGCTCACTGCTGATTGGCTTCTTTCCAGCCTAACATTCTCGGGGAAGATTCAAGGTGTGTTTGTTTTAGCTCATAAACTCACTCAAAACCTTTAAAAGAACTTTGGTTATATTAATAAAAAGTATGCATCTCAATCCGACTAGAGAAAATTTCATCGAAGTACTAATTTTGCATGGTTTCTATGAGTGAAAAGATGATTGAACATGTAAATACAGCTTAAAACTGAAAGCGTGCAGGACTTTTTCACGGTGCTGTAGGTAGGTAGGTAGGTAGGCAGAGAGAGAGATAGGGAGAGAGAGAGAGGAAGAGAGAGGTAGGTAGGTAGGTAGGTAGGTAGGTAGGTAGGTAGATGGATAGAGAGAGAGAGAGAGAGAGAGAGAGAGAGAGAAAGAGAGAGAAAGAGAGCGAGAGAGGTAGAGAGGGAGGGAGATAAAAAAAGGGTGTTCGGTTTTGGGGGTCTTCAGCCCTTAATCGATGCTACTTCCATCAGGGGCTCTGGAGGATTAAACCAAGCCAAGATCAATCATCATCATTAAACTCTTGCAGAAAGGCAGGTTGGTCTTCAGCAGATGCTGGCTAAGAAGAAAGCAGAATGGGAGTTTCTTCTCTAAAACAAGGTTGCATCTCTGCTTCTGATGGGGGTGAGGTGGGTACCAGCCCCTCCTAGCACTCTGCACATGTTCAATTATCCATCTAGCCAGGAGATCAAATTGGGGGCATGGAGGAGGGGGGGAATGGGAATTCCCCCCCCACCCTCAAGAAACCATGGTTTATAGAACTCACACCAAGCCCTGAGCCAGCAGATCAGCCTAACCCCGACTGTTTGGGTTGGGGGTGGGGGGAATCTAACCCATAATTTTGCTCCTGGCTACAGTAAGAAACCCCCTGCCCCCAAACACTCCCCCTCACTTCTTGGATTGCATTTCAATCCCTCTAACCCAGGGAAGGCCAGGAAGCTCTCCATTTGCTCCTGCACAACGACCCTGTAAGGTAGACCACACACACATACGCCCAAAAGGCATAAAACGAGACAGAAGATTTGGGAGTGGGAGAAGAGGGGGGGGGCTAAAGCAGCTCTCCCCACTTATTTCCAACAGCCCGACCTCAGCCTCCCTTCCCCCACCCCCTTTCGGACGACCCCCTCCGCCTAACGCGTAAAGTCGGACTACCCAGCTCCGATGAGCGCTTAGCTTGCCAGCGATGCAGCGGTGGTCTCGGTCACTTCCTGGTCTGCGAGGACTTCAACTCCCGGCATGTCTCGGCCCCGGCGGCCCTTTGCTGAGGCTTCTGGGAGTTGAAGTCCAGAGACCAGGGAAATTGCCCCGTCGCTCCTTTTGCACGCTCGGGGATCGGTTTTTTTTCCCTTCCTTTCCGCCAGTTGCATGCTCCTTTTCGTGGGCGGACACGCAGGGGGACTTTTATGGGGGCGGGTTCCCGAGGGATTTGCAAAGTGGACCCTGGCTGGGGATGGGTGGATGGGGTGGGGCGGGGGTTGCAGATCCCAGGGCCGTGGGGGGGGGGGGAGGGGAGGAAAGACAGAGACCCTTGCAGCCGATCTTGGTTTTGGGCAAAGCTCCGCTGCAGAGCCGCAGAGGGAGGCTTGGAGCGGGGTCGCTGGATCCCGGGTGTGTAGGGGTCTGCAAAGCACCTTAAGTTGCCTCTCCAAGCTTCCCACACGGCTACAGGTACCTTTCGAATTACAACAGCTCGTTTAGTGACCGACTGAAGGGAATGGTCAATCAGGGGACTGTGAGTTGGATCCTAGGTCGATAGAGCCTTGGTGGTGGGTGGTTATTGCAGGCCACTTCTGCTGACTGCAACCTGGCACTGAAAAATCTCACCAGGCTCACGGTCGAGCCAGCCTTCCATCCTTGGTGGGTAAAACCCAGATTGTTGGGGGCGGGGGGGGGGGGAGCAAGAGGCTGACTCTGTAAACCGCTTAGAGGGGGCTGTGAAATGGTACATAGGTCTAAGTCAGGGGTGTCCAAACTTGGGAACTTTAAGACTTGTGGACTTCAACTCCCAGAATTCCCCAGCCAGCCATGCTGGCTGGGGAATTCTGGGAGTTGAAGTCCACAAGTCTTAAAGTTCCCAAGTTTGGACACCCCTGGTCTAAGTGCTATTGCTAGAGGCGGATATTTGTCTCTCTGGGCATTCCTGTTATCTTGTACATGAGTGACAAACTAAATAAATAAATGACTCTTCGAGCCTACAACAGTACTTGCCCAGCATCCAACTTTCAGAAATCCGGGGCAAATGAAATGAATTTTATTTTTTGATGCTAAAGCTGGTGGCAAGCCAGAAAACATTTCACACCGAATTCCTGGCTCTGCAAAATAATTTGCGAACAGTAAGCAAAATAAAACCCTGCGACGATTCCACAAATGTTGTGTGGGTGATGAAATATTCCTAGCACTCCAGAGACACGTGTTTGCAAACAGCTTTTGGAGTTTAGGATTGCAGGATATCAGCGAATCTGGAAGCAAATGCCCAGAACTGCTTTGCTTTGGATTAAGGCAGTGTTTCTCACCTTTGAAAACTTTTAAAGTATGTGGACTCCAACTCCCAGAATTCCCCAGCCAGGGGAATTCGTGCTGGCTGGAGAATTCTGGGAATTGAAGTCCAGACATCTTTAAATTGCCAAGGTTGAAAAACATTGGGCTAGAGATGATCCTTACTTTTTTAAAATTAAATTTATATGCCACCCATTTTGCTATTAAGTGACTCTGGGTGGATTTCAATATGATTAAAAACAACAACATAAAACATTAAATATTAGCATATTAAGAAAAATTAGCTAAGATGGGATGCAGTATGCAGCTGAGTAGAAAGTGAAGTTAGGTGCCTCTTATTGCTCAATGATTCTATGAAATCCAGTTTGGGCTACTGGTTAAGGCACCAGGTAGGAACCGGGAGACGGTGAGTTCTAGTCCCACCTAGGGCACGAAAGCTGATTGGGGGACTTTGGGCCAATCACCAGTGAGTTCTAGTCCTGCCTTATGCATCAAAGCTGGCTAGGAGATTTTGGGTCAATCACCAGGAGACTGGGAGTTCTAGTTCTGCCTTGGGCTTGAAAGTCAGCTGAGTGACTTTAGGCCAGCTACCTGGTCACTATGAGTTCTAGTTCCACCTTAGCTACAAAAGTCAGCTGGGTAATTTTGAGCCTATCAACAGGAGACGGTGAGTTCTAGTCCTGCCTTAGGCATGAATGCTGGCTGGCTGACTTTGGGCCAATCACCAAGAGACTGTGAGTTCTAGTTCAGCATTAGGCATGAAAGCCAGCTAAGCTTTAGGCACAGAAACAGGCTAAGTGCCTAGGCCAGTCTCTCTCCCAGCCCAGTCCACCTCACAAGGTTGTTGTTAAAGAGGAAAAAGGAGGACAAAAGAAGATTGCCAAGTTCACTGCCTTTAGTTGCTTACCAAGGCAATAAAAGGTTTTTATTGTTTTCAACTGTTTGTAGCATTTTTAACCAGAATCTATCTATCTATCTATCTATCTATCTATCTATCTATCTATCTATCTATCTTTCTTTCTTTCTTTCTTTCTTTCTTTCTTTCTTTCTTTCTTTCATCTATCTATCTATCTATCTATCTATCTATCTATCTATCTATCTATATCTTTCCTTCCTTCCTTCCTGTCTGTCTCTCTGTCTGCCGTCCGTCCGTCCATCCATCCATCCATCCATCCATCCATATATATAGCTGATAGAGCCTGTGGCTTAGTGGCTAACACATCTGCCTAATATGTAATACAGGCCATGTTCAAATCCCAGTAAGGGTATGGCTAGCTGATGAGAGCTAAATAGCTTGAAATAGATCTAAACTAGTCTCCCTTTATTTATTTATCAGCATAAATACAACATATATATATAGATAGATGATAGATAGATAGATAGATAGATAGATGATAGATAGATAGATAGATAGATGATAGATAGATAGATATAGAGATATAGATATATAGATATATACATACATATTTATATAAAAGGCAAATACCACTCACTCATCACGAAATCTCCAGAACTGTAAAGCCTACAAACTTGAAATTTGGCGCGCATGTTCCTCTTGGCTTCTAGGTGCTCGCTAAGAAAGGATTTTTCAAAATGTCCATCAGATCATTAGTATTGCTTATTTAGTAATTAACACACTCTGAGGCTAAGGAGTCTTACTCCCCCTCCCCACCTGAAAGGAACTCTGTTCCAACTGCCAGTTGCCTTATATGGGCGTGGCCAGCGCGTGATTCATCCGGCCTGTGGGCTGACCCAATCACATGGTTTCGTAGCAAAGCACGGGTATCCAGCTAGTATATACATATATTTGAACTGTAAGGCGTCCAGAGTGGTGCTTTGAGATGGGTTATTATGAAGCTTACGTAAAGAAAAGTAAGAATAAATATAATAAAAGCAGGAGATCAATAAACCTAACAAGACAGATTGGAGGGCAAGCAGTTGCAAGACTCCCCTGAAAAGGCCTTTATTTGCTCCAAGGAGGACATAACATTCCTTCGGATGCCACTGCCCAGCCAGAAGGCAGCAACCGGTCAGCGGCCAACTCTCCACCAGCTGGACAGTGCATCCTATTAACTCCACACAATGGATGCCAGAGAGAGAGAGAAAAATGGTCCTCAAAGGACCTATTCTTGCTGAGACAAAGCCGGCTTGAGTCAGCCACCCCCTCCCTCCCTCCCTCCGAAGGCTCCCTTGCATTCCAGGCTCGGTCACCAAGAGCCACTGAAGAGCGGGAGGGGAGAATTGGCAAGGGAGCCCATCCCTAAAATACCAATTTTTTTCCATCGAATCTTGAGCAGGAGAGAAGGGGTTCCTCGGGCTTAGCTCAGTGGGCAGGAGGGCTACCTTGGGGGGTAGGGGGAGGGCTAACAGAATAGCAGAATAGAGAATGAATACAGAGCTGGAAGGGACCTTGGAGGTCTTCTAGTCCAATCCCATGCTCAAGCAGGAGACCATTTCTAAAGGGAGAGGAGAAGCGTGAGGAGTCACAGAATAGCTGGCACCATTAACCAGCAGTCATTAGGGGCCTATTGAGGATCTAATGACCTGGGAGAACTCAATGTCAACGGGTCATTTCACCCCCCCACCCCCCACCCCCGCCATTAACTTTGACAATCCAACTGCTTTCTGTGCCCCAGTGCAATCTTGGCCCTCTTTGGGCAGCGAGGGTGGTGAGGGGGAATTGCCCCCTTGGTGGTTTTAAGTTGAAAATATTGAGCTTCTGCAGAGTTTACATACTGAGTGTGTTTTGAAACCCTGGATCTCTCCCCTCCCCGCCCCAGCCTGCCCCTCCCCTTCCTTCCTCTTCCCCTTCCCTCCCCTCTCTCCCTTCTCCCTCTCCTCTCCCTTCCCTTCTCTCCCCTCCATGTCCCACCCTCCCTCTCACCTTCCCCTCCCTCCCCTCTCCTTCCCTCCCTCCCTTCTCCCTCCCTTCATCTCGCTTCTCTCCCCTCTCTTTCCCTCCCCTCTCTTCTTCCTCCCCTTCCCTTCTCCCTTCTCATCTCTCCCCTCCATACCCCTCCCCTCCCCTCCCTCCTCTCACCTTCTCTCCCCTCCATGCCTCCCCCCTCCCCTCCCCTTTCCCTCACCCCTGTACTTTTCTCCCTCCCTTCCCCTTGCCTCTCTCCCATCTCCTTTCCTCCCTCCTCTCTCTTCTTCCTCCCCCTCCCTTCTCTTCTCTCCCCTCCATGTGCCACCCTCCCTTCCCCTTCCCCTCCCTTCCCCTTCCTCCCTCTCCCCTCTCTCCCCTCTCCTTCCCTCTCTCTCTTCCCCTCCCCTCTCCTTTCCTTTCCCCCTCCTGCTCCCCTTTGTCTTCCCTCTTCCCCTATCCCTACCCCTTTTCCTTCCCTTCCCCCTTTCCCTTCCCTTCTCTACCTTCCCTTTACCTTCTTCATCCTTTTCCTTCCCATTCTCCCCCCCCCTCTCCTTCCCCTACCCTCATAAAAGAGCCTTCCACCTCTTTTGACTGTGCTGGGTAAGCTGGTGGTAGCTCTAATCCAAGACATTTGAGGGCACCAGCTGGGCAAAGTCTCCTAAAAACCCGAAAGGCTTTGAAATTCTTCATCCTTCCCTGGAGCACCAGTTGAAGAAAGGGGAGAGTTGCATGGAATTACGAAGAAAGAGAATGTATGCAGTCTAAAGTGACAGGGACCCTTCTCTTCCCTTTGCCTTCCCTCCCCCCCCCCAATAATTCCTGGTGGGTCTAGCCACTCTTGGCCAAAGAGAATATTCTCTTCTCTTCCCCACAGCCCTTAGTCTTATTATGCCTAAGGATATATCTGTTAGATATTAGCATATATCGCAGCAAGTCTCCTCTCTGGTCCGCCGCTACGGCGGGAAACAGGTATCGTTCTGATTGGTCGAGAGGCGTACCCGATCCCTATAAAAGGGGAACCCTCCGGCCACAGAGCAAGCTGGATCACTACTACTACTAATAAAGAGCTTATAAGTCACTACGTGTCCGCCGTCTGTTCTCTCGTTGCCCGAATCTAACATTGGCGACGAAGGTGGGATCGAGAGACAGATAGGACGAAGAAAGCTACTTCAGAATCTCAGGATTCGATCCAGCCCAGGAATTCGGCAGAAATTCCGGCAGCCATCTCAGGACACCGCAGCGCGGCAAATTCAAACGAAGAGAAGATGGCGATGCACACTCCCCCCACTCCATTCGACCCGACGAACGACGAATGGGAGGCTTTCATGATTCGTTTCGAGTGTTTTCTCGAAGCGAACGAATACACAGGGATAACTGATGCCCGAAAGAAAAACATCTTCCTTGGCTACTGTGGGCGAGAAGTTTTCAACACGGCCAGAGACCTCTCAGCGCCTACTCCGATACAAGCGGTATCATGGACGGCGCTGCAACAGACTCTACAGACTCATTACGCGCCAAAACCTTCCCGCCACGTTTGCCACCAGGAATTCAACACGCGGAACCAGAAGGCGGGAGAATCAATCAACCAATATGTTGCAGCCCTACGTAAAGCAGCAACTCACTGCAAGTTCAGGGATCTGGACGAGCATATCCTAGCAAGATTTATTTGTGGGTTAAGGGACATTTCGCTACAAAAAAGGCTGTTGGCAAACCTAAATTTAACCCTACAAATAGTGCTAAACGAAGCAAGGGCATCCGAGTCAGCGGAAAAATCATCGGAAACCATACAACGCGGATTCAACGTAAGCCAGCCAGCACCCAGACACACCAGAGTCCACTACGAGGACACCAACCCCGACTACGAGGATCCCGAGTTCGAGGACAGTCACCTGATGCGGAGCAGTCACATGAGGCCTGGGGGGAGACCCGGATTCCATTTGCCGCCCTGTGCAAGCTGCGGAGGGAATCACCCCCGGTCTACCTGTCGGTTCAGGAACGTTGTTTGTTCACACTGCAACAAACTTGGGCACATCGCACGAGTGTGCCGGAGCGAAGTCCCTGCCTCACGGCAGCCGCCTATGTACCGCCAACAGAAGCCCATCCCAGGGGCCTGGCGGAATCAAAAAGGGCGCCCAGAGAGAAATCCACAAGTGTTTACCCAGAGAGACAATTCCCAAAGAGCTGAAAGGGTGTATTCCCAGAGAGATTATACACAAAGAGCTGAGAGAGCGTTCTACCAAGACGCTCAAAGAGAGTATTTTCAGGATACAGATGATGAGATAGAGTTGACCCAGAGAGAGGAATTGCGAACGTATCTCACCACAATAAGTCAGGTCCGCACCAAGCGGCCTAAAAAGCTGAAAGTCACAGTCCTCTTGGAGGGCTCTCCTTGCAAGCTGGAAGTTGACACAGGATCGTCCTTGACGATCATTTCATGGGCTTCCATGAAAAAGGCTATCCCTAGCCTCACAAAGAGCCAACTACGCGCACCAGACATCCTGCTACGAGACTACCAGGGGAACCAAGTCCCCATCGTGGGCCAAGGCACGTTCCAAATTCGCTTCAAGGACATCGTAGCCCAGCTGCCCGTGACCGTCGCCAGCGCTCCGTTACAGAACCTTCTAGGACTAGATTGGTTTGAAGCCTTGGGGTTAGAAGTCACCGGGATCAACGCCGTGGAGAACAGTAGCGCTGAACAGATTTTTAAGGAGTTCGAGGATGTGTTCAGCCCCGGTCTTGGTAAGTATGTGGGTAAACCAATATCATTCAATTTAGACCCCAAAGTGGCGCCAATCCGACTTAAACCGAGACGAGTGCCTTTTGCAGTCCGCCCAAAAATAGATAAAGAGATCGATAAGTTAGTAGAGCAAGGAATCCTTGAGCCGGTGGATCACGCGCGCTGGGAAACTCCCATAGTGACCCCAGTTAAGCCAGATGGGTCAGTCCGCATCTGCGCGGACTATAAATGCACAATTAATGTCGCGCTACAACAAAGCGCATATCCTGTGCCAGTAGTATAACACTTATTGCACTCGTTGGGGCCAGGAAAGATATTTGCTAAATTAGACATGGCACAAGCTTACCAGCAGTTGCCCGTGGATAGCGCCACAGCGGAGGCCCAAACTATAGTGACGCATAGAGGAGCATTCAAATGCAACCGGCTACAATTCGGTGTGAGTATTGCTCCAGGTCTGTTCCAGAGCGTCATGGAACGGCTTTTGCAAGGGATACCGGGAGTCGTCCCCTATTTTGACGACATCTTGGTGTCCGCTGCAAACGAGGAGCAATTATTAAAAAGAGTCAGAACTGTTTTGGCCAGAATCAGAGAAAAGGGCCTCCGCCTCAAAAAGGAGAAATGCCAAATTAACGTGCCTAGCGTAGAATTCCTGGGATATAGAATCGATGGTCAGGGAATACACCCCACTTCAAAGAAAATTAAGGCGATCCAGGACGCCCCCACACCACGAAATCAGACCGAGTTGCAGGCCTTCCTCGGACTACTTAACTTCTACAGCATTTTTCTGAGACAGAGGGCGACCGTTGCTGAGCCATTACATCGACTACTCCAGAGGAACGCAACATGGAGATGGGGACGATCCGAAGCAGCAGCTTTCGCCGCAGTAAAGCGCCTGCTCACCACCGACTCGCTGCTAGTGCAATACAGCCAGACGCTACCGCTGGTATTGACCTGCGACGCATCCCCATTCGGAGTCGGCGCAGTCCTAAGCCACAGGATGCCAAACGGAAACGAAGCACCCATCGCTTTCTACTCCAGGACTCTTTCATCGGCCGAGAGGAATTACAGCCAGATGGACAGGGAAGCGTTAGCTGCTGTAGCTGGAGTAAAACGTTTCCACGAATACCTCTACGGCCGCGATTTTGAACTGATTACAGATCATAAGCCGCTGTTGGGACTTTTGGCGGGAAACCGCCCCACACCAGTCTCCCTTTCTCCTCGCATGACCAGGTGGACTGTTTTCCTGGCCACGTACTCATACAAGTTAATCCATCAACCGGGCTCCACTCTAGGACATGCAGACGCACTCAGCCGTTGCCCACTTCCGGATCTCTTGCCAGAACCCACTCCCGAGGTACCGGTATTGTTGATTGACTGTTTGGACTCAGGACCGGTTTCTTCCTGCGACGTTGCCAGATTCTCTGCTAGGGACAACATAATAAAGCAAGTTCAAACATGGGTTTGGAGGGGGTGGCCGAAAGGAAACGTGGGCCCGGAATTCAAGCTATTTTGGGGGAAATGAGATGAGCTTTCAGTGTTGCAAGGTTGTTTATTGTGGGGGGATCGAGTTGTTATTCCTCATGTGTTACGTAGAAATGTATTAGAAGCGTTACATGTGGGGCATCCGGGGATCGTTAGAATGAAGGCGTTAGCAAGAAGTTATGTTTGGTGGCCCAACATGGACAAAGAAATAGAGGAATGGGTGGCTACTTGCGATCCATGCCAGGAATCGAGGCCATCTCCCCCGGAAGCGCCCGCCACAGAATGGGAGAAGCCTAAAGCACCCTGGTCGCGAACACACATCGATTTCGCAGGGCCAGTCCAAGGTCAGACTTTCTTTATAGTTGTGGATGCATACTCCAAATGGCTAGAAGTAGTCCTAATGACTTCAACCACGGCAGAGGCAGTCATTAAGGTTCTACGGCGACTTTTCGCCACTCATGGCCTGCCCGACCTCCTGGTCTCCGATAATGGGCCCCAGTTCACGGCAATGCAATTTGAAACGTACTTAGCAGGTCAGGGAATTCGGCATGCCCTCGTCGCGCCATTCCATCTGGCATCAAACGGACAGGCGGAGAGAATGGTGCGATCCGCAAAAGAGGCCCTCGCTAGGATGGGTCCAGGTGATTGGCAAACACGCATTGACCATTACCTCCTAATTCAGCATATTACCCCCAGCGCAACGACGGGTAGGAGCCCCGCTGAACTACTCATGGGCCGCCGTCTACGGTCTCACCTGGACCGTCTTCACCCAAATTACTCTGCCACAGCGCCCCCAGACTCTACAAACAAAATTCGGAGTTTTAGCATAGAGATTCAGTATACGCCCACAACTATGCAGGGGGAACATTGTGGATGCCGGCAAGGGTCATTGGCATCACGGGTCCACGATCATATCTGCTAGAGCTTGAAGACGGACGAAATTGGAAAAGGCACATCGATCAACTACGAGGTCGCCTGGCACACTCAGACCTGCGGGCTGACGATGAAAACTATCTGCCAGCACAAAGTCAGCCACTCGAGAGCCCCAACACGGAGAACCACGACACCTACGAGCCTAGGGACGAAGGAGAAACCGAACAACGCCAAAGAAACGAAAGCCTGCAGACCCCCGAACGCGAAGCAGAGAAAGCAACCGATCCTGAAACCACTCCAGATCAACCAGAACTGCGACGTTCCACCCGTGTAATTATGTGATTAACCGGAATGCTCCGTCTAAGAGGGGAGGGGTGTTAGATATTAGCATATATCGCAGCAAGTCTCCTCTCTGGTCCGCCGCTACGGCGGGAAACAGGTATCGTTCTGATTGGTCGAGAGGCGTACCCGATCCCTATAAAAGGGGAACCCTCCGGCCACAGAGCAAGCTGGATCACTACTACTACTAATAAAGAGCTTATAAGTCACTACGTGTCCGCCGTCTGTTCTCTCGTTGCCCGAATCTAACAATATCGCCCTGCAGAAGGACCGTATTATCCTTCTCACCTCTCCTTTCACCTACTCCCATCTTATATCTCTCCCTTTGTTGGTTGTATCTTATGATTCATGATGTATAACTTTTTTGTTTGTATGTAGACAGAGCTTCTGCACCAAAGACAAATTCCTTGTGGGTCGAATCACACTTGGCCAATAAAGAATATTCTATTTCATTCCCCTCCTTTCCCTTCCCTTCTATTCCATTCCACCCTGCTCCATTTCATATTTTCTATTCTATTCTATTCTATTCTATTCTATTCTATTCTATTCTATTCTATTCTATTCCATTCCATTCCTTCTCTTCTCTTCCTCTTCCCTTCCCTTCCATATTTTCTATTCTATTCTGTTTCATCCCTTCCCTTCCCTGCCCTCCCATTCCATTCTCTTCTTCATTCTTCCTCCCCTCCCATTTTATTTAATTCTCTTCTCCATTCTTCTCTTCTCTTCTTTTCTCTTCTATCCCATCCCATCTTATCCTATCCTATCCTATCCTATCCTATCCTATCCTATCCTATCCTCACACGTCCAACTCCCCCATGTGTAAAGGAGAGACGTACCAAGCAGCCAGGAGGAACAGAAGCCTCCGTCCTGCTTTAAGGCTTCCAGCCACACTGGGATATTTATCCAAAGGCAAAGATTGATGGCCCAACATCTTGCTAAACTGCTGGAGCTTTAAGGTCAGCGTTGGCACCTGTGCCATCAGCCATCTCGCATTGGCACCCTTTCTTGGATTCTGCAGCCTCTGCATCTTCCACATCTGTGCAAGCAAAAAAACCCTGCTGGTTGTCTCAATTATTTAGGAACAAACAGCTGGACTGATCGTTCCACCTTCTGTGTTATAATTGGTTTGTTTGCTGCTGGTTTAATGCCACCTTTAAAGGGAGAAAAGGAATGGGGCGCTTTTGCTGAGACAGAATAGAATAGAATAGAATAGAATAAAATATGAAAAAGAATAGAATAGAATTCAGAGTAGAATAGAATAATGAAATATGAAATAGAATAGAATAAAAATATGAAAAAGAATAGAATAGAATTCAGAATAGAATAGAATAATAAAATATGAAATAGAATAGAATAAAATTCAGAATAGAATAGAATAAAATAGAATAATAAAATATGAAATAGAACAGAATAGAATAGAGAACAGAATAGGATTCAGAGTAGAATAGAATAATAAAATATGAAGTAGAATAGAATAGAATTTAGAATAGAATAGAATAATAAAATGAAATAGAATAGAATAGCATAACAGAGTTGGAGGGACCTTGGAGGTCTTCTAGTCCAATGTCCTGCTTAGGCAGGAAACTCTATACCATCAACTGAAAAGGGCCAGAATATAGGTGTGAGACAGAATTAGCCACTATTAAGCCAGGATCCCTCTGACTTTGGTGTTCTCTTGGACTTTAGACTCCTCCAGCAAGTGAAAAACGGGCTCAGAAAAAAAACTAGGACAACTTCAATACTTGCGGACTTCAATTCCCAGAATTACCAGCCAGGACTCCCTATATCCTCTGCAAGCTACTGGACATTCTTCACATCAGCCCTGCAGGGTAGATCAGTCTTTAGATCTCTGATTGGAAGACCAGAGACTGTGTTTCCAAATGGTTAAAGTAGAGAACCTCTCATTCTTAACCCTGTGGAGAAATGTTGCTGCATTTAAACACACAAGCCCATGGAAGCAAGGTTAATTCATTTCATTTTATTTATAATTCGGTCCTGTGGCCAAAAACCCAGGAACGGGACAGGATGATCAAAGTGTGGATAAAAGTTATGGGTGCTTCATCGCTGGATATTTTTAAGAAGAGATTGGACAAGCATGTGTTTGAAATGGTCCAGGGTTTCCTGCCTGAGCACGGGTTGGACTGGAAGACCTCAAAGGTCACTTCCAACTCTGTTATTCTGTTATGATGTTATCCTTCCTTCCTTGCTCCCTTCCTTGCTCCCTTCCTTCCTTCTTTCCTTCTTTCCTTCCTTCCTTCCTTCCTCCTCCCTTCCCTTCCCGGCTGAAATGGTCTAGGCTAGGGTCTCCTGCCTAAGCAGGGGGTTGGACTAGAAGACCTCAAAGGTCCCTTCCAGCTCTATTCTGATTGAAAACCCAGAGTGAAAGAAACCCTTAGGACGAGATCTTGCCAATAATTGTCTCTATTGAAAAGGCGATTAAACATTTATTCAGCTACTCCAATGGAAGGGAGGGGACCCAATTCTCTCCCCCCCCCACGGCCTGCTTCCATGGCAACGCCAATACTGGTTGTCGTGGTGAGAGATGCAAGCATCTCCTGATTAGTCACTGATCCGCATCACAGCCCCCAAAGGCCACAGTGGCCTCACGGGACTTTAGCCAAGCCTTTGAAAAGCCCCATGGAGAAAGAATTTAGGCTGGGTTCTGGAAAGAGAAAGGGAGGCTCACCGAAATTGGGTGGGGGGCATAAACAACTGGAAAGCCTGGGTAAGTTCTTGGCGGTCCCCTAGCCCCCCCCCCAAAAGCAGGCTGAAATAATTGGGGCTATTATGAATACCGGTTGGTGGCGTTGGAGGGGCATTGAGAGGTCATGTAGTCTCACCCCCTCCCTCATCCCTACTGGGAAATCTAAGGCTTGGGCAACCTGTTTCGAAGCTGCCAATGTGAATGAGCCGATTCGCTTCTCTAGATATTTTGCCCCACTGTGAATTTTTTATTTTGTGTATTTATTTATTAATTTGGACGTCGATTCTCAGAATCCCCCAGCCGGTGTCAGAGGCCAAACCCCAGGTCCAATTTTTCTGTTGCTAAGCAAGGCAGTCGTCATGAGTTTTATCCCATTTTCTGACTTTTCTTGCCCCACGAGAGGTCTGTTTCTGTGCTAAGCGAAGCACAGAAGTCGTTAAGGGAGTTACCCAGTTGTTAAGTGAATATGGCTCCCTCCATTGCCTTTGCTTATCAGAAGGCCACAAAATGGGGTCACATGACCCTGGCACTCTGCAACCGTCATAAATACAAACCAGTTGCCAAGCGTCCAAATTTTGATCCCATGAGCATGGGGATGCTGCAATAGTCGTAAGTGTGAAAAACAGTCATATGTCATGTCCCAAAGATGCTTTATTTAGGAGGCAACTGGGCTTCCTTGTTTTTTTCTTTGAAGACGTTTTGCTTCTCCTCCAAGAAGCTTCTTCAGCTCTGACTGGATGGTGGGGAATGGAAGGATTTATACTCCTTGCAGAGAGCTGGTCATTTGCATCCTTTTTGGAGGGTCGTTGAGGCCACTTGGAGATTTGTCTGTGTCCTCGGAGTCACCTGAGTGGCGCTCCTGGTTCCTATGGTCTGCATTTTTTCTCTCTGGAAATCTCTACAGACCTTTGGCTATACAATTTGGGATGAAGATCTTTAGAATGCTGTGGGAGTAGGAATGGATTTCCAGAGGGAAAACATGCAGACTACACGAACCATTTGCACCACTCAGGTGACCCTGAGGACACAGGTAAAGCTCCAAGTGGCCTCAACGACCCTCTCAAAGGATGCAAATGACCAGCTGTCTGCAAGGAGTATAAATCCTTTCGTTCCCCATCATCCAGTCAGAGCTGAAGAAGCTTCTTGGAGGAGAAGCAAAATGTCTTCAAAAGAAAAAAACAGAAAGTTCAGTTGCCTCCTGAAAAAAGCATCTTTGGGACAACCATGACTTGGATGATGGAGAATCTCTACAGACTTTTAGTCATATGTCACTTTTTTCAGTGCTGTTGTAACTTTGAACAGTCATTAAATGAATAGTTGTAAGTCAAAACCTACCTGTAATGGTTAGCAGCTTCTTGTAGTGGAAGAAGGATCCAGGGAAATTCAAGGACAGTTGGACTCAATTCACTTGTGGCAACGCAGGGATGCTCAGCTGATTCCTCTTTTGACTCCACCACCTCCCCCCCCAAAATTTTTTTGCCATCTTTCTCCTACAGCCAGCATGCTTTAAAACTTCCCAGCATAGTGACTAGGGAATTCTGGGAATTGAAACCCACGTGTCTTAAAATTGCCATTTCATTGAGAAACACAACTCTAAAACCTGAACAGGAGGGAAACTTTTTCCAAAGAGGCATTCAAATTCAGAATATTTTATTACTCTTCCTCATTCTGCACCGAAAGGAAATCTATGGAGAATGAATGCCATCTTGCAATTTATCTGTCCTGGCGCATTTCTTCCGTTTGGAAAGGATCCAGGGGTTGGCGATGAAATCCACCAGCAGGACAAAAGACATCTAAATACTTATTTTTATGTAAGATCTTGAATTACAGGGAGCATCAAAACTGGTTTCCCGTAACTTTTATGAACAGGTCGCAGCACTGATCCTCATTTTCACACCTCTGCCTGGTGAAACTTGTGAATTGACTCCTGTTCTTATCCATCCCGAACGAAAATTGGACCTGTAATTCCACAGTTGTCAGGAGCAATCAAGAGTGTCCTGTCATAGGCTTCCCAAGAGCATGAAGCAAACTCCTTGTCCCAACAAAAACTACTTTTAATAAATGACTGTGAATTCTGCTCCTTCACATCCAGCAAAGTCTTTCGAGGGAGGATTTACAGTCACAGACCTTCTCTGCCTTGGAGGGCTGCCAGGCCGAGATCTGCAAAACTTGGCAAGGAGTCTCGGAGAATCACGAGCCAATTAAGAGAACTCGTTGTCTCCTGCAAACTCCACTCCCCTTTCTCTCCTCTTTTCTTTCCTCTGGGAGGGGCCATTCATCATCCCCCTGTGGCCTTACTCCCAAGTCGACCCCTGTTCTTTAACTCTTCCCTTCGTCTGGCAGCTCTGCGCATGCACACACTGGGAACAGGCTCCAGCTGTTCTTCTGTGACTCTGAAGGCAGCTGATAACTGTCAGATGGCTCTGGCCCCAACTCTACCTCCAACACAGAGCCTTCATCAGAGCTCCAGGACAGGCCCATGTCCCTCCCCAACCTCCTCACTGTCCGAATCTCCTGCCAGCTCTGCAGGGCGCTGGTGGGCCAGAACAAAGGGTAGCTTATCACAAAGGTCTCCAACTTTGGCAACTGTAGGACTTGTGGACTTCAACTCCCAGAGTTCCTCAGCCAGTTGGCTGAGGAACTCTGGGAGTTGAAGTCCACAGGTTGAAGTCTTAAAGTTGCCAAGGTTGGAGACCCCTGGCTTATCAGTACCCAGGGTTGATCAGATCATTCCTATGACTTGGTTGTGTTCATAGAATAGAATCCTAGGGCTGGAAGGGAAACTTGGAGGTCTTCTAGTCCAACCTCCTGCCCATGGCTGGAGTCCTTATTCTGTTGTGGGAAGTTAGCACCTACCCTCCTCCTAGGAAAATGAGATATTTTAGGAAATATTAAAAGGGCAGAATATTTCCCGTAAAAGGAAGGCAGAAATCCACCCCCACCCCACCCCACCTTTGTCAATGGACCGTTAAGGCCTGAGCCAGTCTATTCGACATAACAAGGATGTACTTCCTTCAGGCAGAGCCATAATAGCAATCCCAAAGCCCTTTCGTTACATCATCACCCAGCAAGAGTCAACCAAGCTTGGGACTCAGGACAGCTTACAGAGTTGCCTCTGCATGGCCCCATTGGAGTCTGACAACCAATCAGAATACAAGCTCAAATTCAAAGCCCAACAAAGCCCTTCTTTCACATATCGTGCCTTTTTGCCCAGGATCTCACATCATGTGGTCCTGCCCATCACCATTAAACCATCTTTCCAAGCAGCTTCCATGTTTCCAGTTCCACTTGGAACTGAACCCAGATGGAAATTTCTTCCAACAATATCCAGGACAATTGGCTGTCCAATCTTTTCTTGAAGACCTCCAGTGAGTTGTTTCTGAAGGCAAACTGTTCCACTGATAACTGTTCTCATTATCAGGAAATGTCTCCTCAGTTCCAGGTTGGATCTCCGTCTGAGGGGCTTCCACCCGTTGCTTCTCATTTTGCCCTCAGGTGTTACGGAGAATATGTTAAGGTCCTCTTCCCTGGGACAACCCTTCAAGTATTGGAATATGTTGTCATGTCTCCCCTAAGCGTTCTCTCCCTTAGGCTAAGCATACCTAATTCCCTCGACTGCCCATCATACAATTTGGTCTCTGGGGACTCTTGATCATCTTCGTTGCTCTTCTCTGCACTCTTTCTTGGGTCTCAGGATCGTTGAAAATATGTTCTTGTCCTCTGTGTGAAGACGACACTTCAATCTGTTCTGCTATTGAGCATCTTCACCTAGGATGCAAGCAGGGAGAGGGGGGGGGAGAATGAGGGAGAGGGAGGGAGGGAGAAAGAGGGGGGAAGGGAGGGAATGAGAGGGAGAGGAAAAGAGAGAGGGAGAGAGAGAATGAGACACAGAGAAAGAAAGATAGAAATAAAGAAAGAGGGAAAGAAAAAGAGAGAGAGAAAGAGAGAGAGAAAGAGAAAGAGAAAGTGATATAGAGATAGATAGATAGATAGATAGATAGATAGATAGATAGATAGATAGATAGATAATATTGTAATTTGTAATTTGTAATTTAATTAGATTTCTAGACTGCCCCCTCTCCCCGGAGGGACTCGGGGCGGTGTACAGGTATAAATTTAAAAACCCATCCAAACAATAATATACATCATTAAAATTAGATTAAATAAGCCCTGTACAATTTATAAAAATTAAAACTAACCCATAAAACCAATCATAAAATTTAAAAACCAAAACTGAGGTGGGAAGGCTGGAATTAGGCCTGGCTGGCTAGCTGGAACAGGTGGGTTTTAAGTTTCTGACGGAAGGAGCGGAGATCCGTAGTCATTCTAATGTCAGGGGGAAGGTCATTCCAGAGGGTCGGGCCCATCACAGAGAAAGCTCTTCCCCTAGGCGTCGCCCCCTGACACAGCCTAGTGGACGGCACCCGGAGGAGTCCCTCTCTGTGTGAGCGGATAGGCCGAAGGGATGTATGGGGCAGGATACGATCCCGCAAATAACTAGGTCCTGTGCCATGGAGCGCCTTGAAAATGATGGTCAACACCTTGAAACGCACCCGAAAAGCCACAGGCAGCCAGTGTAGCCCGTGCAGGAGAGGTGTTACGTGGGAGTAGCTGAAGACTCCCGAAATTGCCCGCGCGGCCGCATTCTGAACCAGCTGTAGCCTTCATGTGCATCTCAAGGGGAGCCCCATGTAGAGAGCGTTGCAGTAGTCTAGCCGGGACGTCACAAGCGCATGAGTGACTGTGCGAAGGGCGCCCCGGTCTAATAGGGGACGCAATTGGTGCACCAGGGGAACCTGGTGGAACGCCCCCCTGGCCACGGCTGTCACATGGTCGTCCATGGACAGCCGAGCATCTAGAAGGACGCCCAAATTGCGCACCCGATCCACGGGGGCCAGATGTTCGCCCCCAATGGCCAGTGATGGAATAAACTGGTTGAACCGAGGCGCCGGTAGCCACAGCCACTCAGTCTTGGACGGGTTGAGCTTGAGTCCGTTACTTCCCATCCAGATCCGTACGGCTTCCAGAAACCGGGACATCACTTTGATTTATTTATTTATTATTTATTTCTTAGATTTTTAGACCGCCCCTCTCCCAGAAAGGGACTCGGGGCGGTGTATTTATTTATTAGCATCGTTAGCATCGTTGGGGTGGTTTGGGGTAGAGATGTACAGCTGGGTGTCATCCGCGTACAGATGGTAGTCTACCCCAAACCCACGAATGATCTCGCCCAGCGGCTTCATGTATGCATTGAACAGGAGAGGCGAGAGGACCGACCCTTGTGGCACCCCACAAGTGAGCGGCCTCGAGGTCGACCTCTGCCCCCCTGCCAATACAAATTGCACTCGGCCGGAGAGGTAGGAGGAGAACCACCGCAAAACGGTGCCCCTCACCCCCAACCCCTCCAATCGATGCAATAAGATACCATGGTCGATGGTATCGAAAGCCGCCGAGAGATCTAATAGGACCAGGATGGAGGAGCAGCCCCCATCTCTGGCCCTCCAGAGATCATCCACCAACGCGACCAATGTCGTCTCCGTGCTGTGGCTGGGCCGGAAACCGGACTGGCGCGGGTCCAGATAATCAGTTTCCTCCAGGTGGCGTGGAAACTGTTGTGCCACCACACTCTCTACAACCTTCGCCGGAAAGCAAAGGTTGGAGACGGGACGGTAGTTGGCTAATAAAGCTGGGTCCAGGGAAGGCTTCTTGAGGAGGGGCCTCACCACCGCCTCTTTCAGGGCGGCCGGCAGGGACCCTTCACTCAAAGAAGCGTTGACTAACTCCTGGAGCCAGCCTCGTGTGACCTCCCAGGATGCCAGTACAAGCCAGGAGGGACACGGGTCCAATAAACATGTGGTGGCTCGCAGTCGCCTACGCAGCCTGTCCATATCATCGGAAGCAACAGAGTCAAACTCCTCCCAGAATGGTACCTCACGACCCGCCTCCTACGTCTCTTCCAGACCACTAGCAGGGACCAGCTAGAGAGAGAGAGAGAGAGAGAGAGAGCGAGAGAGAGAGAGAGAGAGAGAGAGAGAGAGAGAGCGAGAGAGAGAGCGCAAACTTAATTGGAATTGCAGGCCTGTTGATGAACTCACTCCAGAATTTGCTCACACCTCCCTTGGTTTTTCCTTGGTGGAGTAATTAAGATGGATTCTTTAACCAGGCTATTAAAGTTTAATGTTTTAGGCGGGTTTGTTGATATCTCTTTCACATATGTACAAATGGCATTATTCTATTGAATAAAAGTCAACTAATTGATTGATCATCAATCGGTCAATAATCCTGTTCTGAAATTGTTCCCATTTCCTCTAGCCAAGATCTTTCTGTCCTTCAGACATGGACGCCTGGGTATTTATTGCTCTATCTATTCTATATCATTGATCGATCGATTGATTACATGCCTTAAAAGTTAGTCTTACCAATCACATTAAGTAGATTTTTTCACCAGGATGATTTGTCCCTAACTTGGTGTGTCAAGTCTTCCAATGGTGCACTGACGCTGAGTTAATCTACCTTGCTTTTAGTTATCTTCTTCTTTCTTCTCCTCCTCCTCCTCTTCTTCCTCATCCCCCTCCCTCTTCTTCTTCTCCTCCCTCCTCTTCCTCCTCCTCCCCTCCCTCTCCTTCTTCTTCTCCTCTTCCTCCTCCTCTTCTTCTTCTTTGGTGTTCTCTGACCTTGGTGATTTGTAGACTTTCTGTTACCTGATGGTGTTCCCTAATTAGAGCACTAAACACTTGCAAGGAAACAACCAAGTTCATAGAATGCAAACGACTCCAGAGTTTTCCTCCCCATCCTCCTCCTCCTTTGGTCCTCGCCCCGCCACAAACCACACTCTCTTCTTCTATTCTATTCAATTCTGCATTCTGTTCTATTCTTAATTCTTATTCTATTCCTGTAATCTATTTTATTCTGTAAATTCTATTCTTAATTCTAATTCTACTGTATTGTATTTCACTGTTTACAGGTCAACTTCTGGTACAAATGAAATCAACAAACCATGATAGATCAAATCATAGTTTAATACGAACAGAGGCAAATCACACTGAATAGGGCCACTGGAACAACCTGCAAGCACAGCCCGGAAGCCTTAAAACAATGACAGACTAACGGAGGGGCTTCTGGGCATGGGCAGAGCGCCTCTATTTTAGCAATCTCCAGGCCCAACATGGCCGTCGGCCCCAGGCCACGGAGACTACACTTCCCGTGAGGCCTCGGGCGAGGGGAGGGCGTGCAGCGGAGGCGGAGTGGAGAGGGCGGTCCCCGTCCCGCTCGGCCCCGCCCCCCATCGAGCGCAATTGGCCGCGGCCGGTTGTCGGTGGTGACGGCGGGACGCGGCGGGGGCGGAGCCTGTGTGCCGGCGGCGCTCTGGTCAGTCGGTGGCCGGGAGGCGGCGGCGGCGGAGCGGGAGCCGCAGCGCTGCCGGGGCCATGGGGTGCCGGGCGGGGGCCGCCGCCCCTCGCCGCGCCCGGTGACCACCCCACTGGCCCGGGGCGAAGATGGCGGAGAGGTAGGAAGAAGACCCCCCCCCTCCTTTCCCCCCCCCGCCAGACCCCCTTTCCCGCCTGACCCCCTCAAGGATGCGCGGGGAGGGGAGGGTGTCCCCTCCCGCAGCAGCCATGCCCCTCTGCCCTGCGTTCCCCCGGCTCCCATCATCCGCAGCCTTGCCTCCTTGCAGGGACCCCATCCATCTCCCTCCTCTCCAATTTGGGGAGGGGGCGTCCAAATCCTCCTCCCCTTTGGGAAGAGGCTCCCTCCCCCCGGCCAGAGCCCCAGCCAGGATTGCGGGGGACAGTCTCCCTCCCTTGCACTCCAATCCTTCTCCTCTGCCCCCCTCCCTTCCTGCAAAAGGGGAGGGGGCGGCAGGACCCTCTAGGACCGGACCTTCTCGATGCCCCATTTTTTCCTGCTTGGGGTGTGTGGGGGAGTCCATATATTACTCCCTTATAGGAACCCCCCCCTCCATCTTACTCCCTGGGGGTCATTCTGCAACCCCCTCCCCTCTTGTGGCCCTTGCCTCCTCCTCTTCCTCCTCCATCTGACCTTAACCCTCCCTCCCTCCCTTTCTCTTGGGGGGGGCTCTTTGGAGAGACCCTCCCTCCCCTTGGCATAGCACCTGCTTTCACCCATCCCTTTGCAGCAGGTGCCGCTTCCTCCGTCTGCCCCCCCTCCCCCCCTGCCAGATTGCTTTGCTGTAGTGTCTTTTGGGGGGGGGGCGGGGGAGGAGAGGAGAAGAAGAATCTGGCTTCCAAAGGGGGTGGAGGGTGCTATTTAAGGGGTGTCTTCCCTCCCCCTCCCCGCGAGAGATAGGTTTTGTGGAAGGGGGGGAGGCGAATTGCAAAAACTGGCATGCGTTGCTCCTGCGGGCCTGGGGGTTTTTATATTCTTTATTTTTCTGCAAGCCTTGATAGCTGTCGCCTGGTGGGGTGGGGGGGCCATGGGGCTGGAGCCCCCTGTGCAGGTTGTTGGGTTATTGGAGGGGGGGGTCTTTTTCCTTGGGCCCCCAGCCCGTGGGGCTGAGGGGTGTGTAGGGCGGATGGAAGCTTTTGCAGAGATGTGCAAAGCATGGAGGCTGCAGGGTGGAGGAAGGCGGGGAAGATGGAGGGGGCAGAGGAAGGGGCTTGGGAAGGGTGGGGAGGGGGGCTCCTTGCTCAGATCCCCCTCCCCGTATCATCGGAAGGAGTTCTGAAGGACGCCGCCGAGAGCGGGCATAGCCGTGCGCGACCGACCTCCGAGAAGGTGGCACTGCTTTTCCGCCAGGAGAGGCGAATGTGGACACCTGCCTTCTGCGGCTTGGGTGGGCTGCAGCGGCCTGGTGGTGCAGTGAGAGGGCAAAGGTTGGCATTCGGGTGGGGTGTGTGCGTGTCAAGGCCGTGTGTGTGTGTGCGAGGCTAACACGCTCAGGAGCACCCAAGGGTGAGGATGGGTAGGCAACTGGCACGTTCTCTCCTTTTTCCTTCCAAGGCTCCAGCTTTGCAAATCCCTCGCCTCCTCTCTCTCCATCTCTCTCTCTAGATTTTTGGGGGTGCGGCGGGGGTGCTTGACAATTGTGCTTGGCCCTCTTAAGACCCCCCCCTCCCCCAAACAGATGGGATCTGATCTTGGCTTGGGTGTGAAAGGTTCCAGGTGGCTGACTTTGGCGACTCGCTCTCCGGCCAATTGACACCGTTATTACCTCCGGCCTGTCGGCGCTTCGGACGATGCCAGCTGGACTGGCAGCCCTTCTTGGCTCTCGGATGTGGTGCACATCCTGTGTGGTTGTGTGTGGAGCGAGTCTGGCTCGGTGTGATTCTGTTGGTTGTTGCTTTGAGTCTGAATGCGGAGCAAGATGTTGCCTCTCTCGGCATCTGTGCTGTCGGATGCTAATTGCCCGGGAAGGGAGGAGGGGGGGGCGAGGACTTAAATTTAGCAAGAAGTGGCTGGTTTTAGGCATTTGGGTGGGTGGGGGCTTTGGGGTGGGGTGGGGAAGAGAAAATCTGTCCCCAGTCCAACTTTTTCTCTTTGCTGCATCAATTATTCAAAAATGCGTTGCTGTCTCTGAACCGGAGAAGGTAGTCCTCAACTTAACGACGGTTCACTCAGTGACCGAAGTGACAGCGGCACCCAAAAAAGTTGACTTATGGCCATTTTTTCACCCTTACGACCATGGCAATATCCCCCGTCGTCACAGGATTTACATTCGGATGCTTGACAGCTGACTCACATGGATGGCGGTTCAACATTTTTCACAGTTACGACCGTTCCAACATCCCCAGGGTCACGTGATTAAAATCCACACCCTTGGCAACCGGTTCTTATTCACGACGGTTTGCAGCGTCCTGGGGTCGCGCGATCCCCTTTCGGCGGCCTTCTGACAAACGGAGTCAATTGGGAAGCCGGATTCGCTTAACAACCCAGGCCAGAAAGGTCGTAAAACGGGGCAAGGTTAACTTAGCGACTGTCTTGCTTAAGAATGGAAATTTTGGGCTCAATTGTGGTCATAATTAGAGGACTACCTCTATTCATTTAAAAAAAATTTTTTTTGAGACTGTCAAGCCAGGATTATTAACTTGGATGGATCTTTAGCAAAAAAAAAATGCTCTCTGGGCGAGATTGGAGCAAAAGGGATGAGAGAGATTTTGTGCTGCCGATTTAGTGGGGAGGGGGCCGTGGCCCACTGAAAGTTTTCCTCCCACGTTTTCGGGCTTCCCGCAAAGCAGAAGGTCGAAGGTGGCTTGACTGATGAGTTTGTGGTCTCTAAAGGTGAATTTGAATTAAAAAGGACGCTGTCCTTAAAATTGATGGAGATTGAAGGTGGCTCTTCTCTGCCATTTCATCATGATGAACAATGTATCTTATACAGATAGTCCTCGAGTTACAACAGTTCGTTTAGTGACTGTTCTGATTTACAATCGGCACTGAAAAAAATGACATGCTCGTTTTTCACACTTAACGACCGTTGCAGCATCCCCATGGTCAAAATTTAGCCAATTTGGAATACTAATTCATATTTATGACGGTTGTAGTGTGCTGTTTTTTTTTTTCATGAAATCCCCCTTTTGTCACCTTTTGTCCATGGAGAAGCTGGATTTACTTAACAACCATGTTACTCACTTAACAACTGCAGTGATTCACTTAACTATGGCGAGAATGGTTGTAAAATGGGGCCAAACTCACTTAACAACCATCTCGCTTAGCAACAAAGAAATTTTGGCCTCAGTTGTGGTTATAAGTTGAGGAACATCAGTACTATGTATATACAGGTGGTCCTTGACTTATGACAGTTCATTTAGTGACCGTTTGAAGTCACAATGCCACTGAAAAACGTGATTTATGGCAGTTTTTCACATTATTATACCAGCGTTCCCATAGTCACCTGATTTACATTCGGATGCTTGGCAACTGACTCACCTTTATGACGGTTGCAGTGTCCCACGGTCGTGACCCCTTTATTGACCTTCTGACAAGCAAAGTCAAGGGGGAAGCCAGATTCACTTAACAACCGTGTTACTAATTTAACTACAGTCATTCACTTAATTGTGGCGAGAAAGGTCGTAAAATGGGGCAACAAAACTCATTTTGGGCTCAATTGTGATCATAGGTTGAGGACTACCGTGTGTGTGTTTGTGTGTGTGTGTGTGTGTGTACAGGTAGTCCTCGCAGTTCATTTAATGACTGTTTAAAGTTACAACGCCCCTGAAAAAAGTAATTTATGACCATTTTTCATAATTACGACCGTTCTAGTATCCCTATGATTATGTGATGAAAATTCAGACGCTCGGCATCAGACTCCTATTTACGACGGTTGCAGTGTCCTGGGGTCATGCGGGATCTGGCTCCCCCACTGACTTTGCGAGGGGGAGGTAGATTCACTTAGCCATCGTGTGACCCATTTAACGACTGTGGTGAATTGCTTGACAAAGTTGGCGAGAACAGTTGGTAAAACGAGGCAAAACTCACTTCACAAATGTCTCACTTAGCAACATCAGTTCTGGGCTCAATTCTGCTGGTAAATTAAGGACTCCTGGTGTGGCATCATGCAAGTATGGCGGGCGCCAATTGGCAAGAGAAAGCTTAGGAACTTATAGGTTGGAAATGAAACATCTGGAAGAAGTCTTAATCCTGCGGTGGAGATGATGATGGTCCTTTCAGTTTTCTCCCCATTTCTAACCATTTCTAAACCCCCGAACTTGGATGGTTGCAACCTCAAGCCACCATCGGCCAGCATCTCCACTCATCTTCTCTGCTTTTGACTTTCTTGGTGATGGACCTTAAAATGCCAGCATGTGGATTCTATCCATCTTAGAGCTTTCTGATAAGTATCAAAGAAGACATTTGTCGTTCTCCTCCTCTTCCTCCTCCGCCATCTGTTTTTATTCCAGACTTTGAGGCTGAGCCAGCTCTCCGGAATCTTAGCTGTAGAAGAAATAGTAGCTGAGACGGAGACCCCAAACTCCCAGTTCATTGTGGACAGACCTTCTACGAATCACGCTTGAGGAACATCTATAAAGCTTTCTGAGGAGCAGAAACGTGGCAGAGGCAACGTTGAAGGAAGGAGAACTTCTCTTCCGAGGTGGTGGAGGTCTAGGTGAACCATTGTTTGATTTGCCAAGGTCCAATTCTTGTGGAGAAGATGTCCAGCTCTCTATAAGTGGTGCTCCATGGATCAAGAGAAGGACAGATGTGGCTTTCAGGACATGGAAGTCTTGTTTTTGTGGGTCTTTGTGGAGTGTTTGATGGTGGAAGAGAAGTATTTTACCACTGGAATCACATCTGTCCTGTGGAAGTCCCACCGAGCGGAATATGCTATCAATTTGTTGTTGCTTTGAGTTCCTCAGTTGGCTTTGTTGCGTGGAGAAGACCCCATGATAAAGCTTGACTTCCAGTGATTTTCATGTGACGTTCCTGTAACGGCCTTACAAAAATACGGATCACTGCCTTTCCATTCATTCGTTTGATTTTTTTATCTCACCTTTATTATTGTTTATAAATAACTCAAGGTAGCGAACGTACCTAATACTCCTTCCTGTTTCTGCTTTCCCCACAACAACCAACTTGAGAGAGAATGACCAAGTAACCCATGAGCGGCTCTCAATTCTAAGATGGGACTAGAACTCACCATCTCCTAGTGATTGGCCCAAAGTAACCCAGCTGGCTCTCATGCCAAAGGCAGGACTAGAACTCACCATCTCCTGGTGTTTGACCCAAAGTCAACCAGCCAACATTCATGTCTAAAGCAGGACTACAACTCTCTATCTCCTGGTGATTGGACCAAAGTCCCCCATCTTTTTTTTGTGCCTATGGCAGGACTAGAAATCACCGTCTCCTGGTTTGTAGGTCAACATCTAAACCACTAGACTAAATTGGCTCTCTCCAATGCTATATATCTCTTTATATTAATATTCGTTCTATGTCACAGTAACGTGCTTAGGAATTCGATGCAATATAATGGGGCAGTCTAAGATAAATGAATAAACGGAAAGTGTTAGAAACAGGGAGAGATTCTTTTAAAGGATATTTATACTGAAAAATCTTTTTTTACAGAAAGAAATAACACCCCTTTCTATATTCCTTTTTAGTTTGCTTCCTTGGATATGTTTTGCTGTTTGTGTATGCGCTCGTATGCTTCAACATTCTTCATTGTATGGGATCAAAAAAAGCATTTTGGCTCAAATAATTTGAGGCACACTTATTTGCATAGTAGCCACTGTCCTTAAAGCATGCTTTTATTGATGTGCTTAGTGACTAATACGCTGCTTTTCTACAATACAGTGACGCTCCAAATAGTTAATAACATGAACATGTGCAAAAATAATAAACCCAACCATCTTATCCATCTATCTATTTCTGTCTGTCCTTCCAACCCTCCGTCCGTCTCTCCATCATCTCATCCATCTATCTATCTCTGTTTCTAGCCTATCCATCCATTAACCTATATCCATCTCATCTCATTTGTCTGTTTATCCCTATTTCTATCCTATCTATCTCCATCCATTCACCTATATTCATCCATCCATCCATCTCTCTCCATCCATCCATCCATCTATCCCATCCCATCTCATTTGTTTATCCCTATTTCTATCCTCTCTCTCCATCCATTCACCTATATTCATCCCTCTCCATCCATCCATTTATTCCATCTCATCTCATCTGTTTATCCCTATTTCTATCCTATCTCTCCATCCATTCACCTATATTCATATGTCCATCTCTCTCTCTCTCCATCCATCCCATCTCATCTCATCTGTTTATCCCTATTTCTATCCTATCTCTCCATCTATTCATCTATATTCATCCATCCATCCATCTCATCCATCTCTCTCTCTCCATCCATCCATCCCAACTCATCTGTTTATCCCTATTTCTACCCTATCTATCTCCATCCATTCACCTATATCCATCCATCCATCTCTCTCCATCCATCCATTCATCTATCCCATCCCCTCATCTATTTATCCCTATTTCTATCCTCTCTCTCCATCCATTCACCTATATTCATATGTCCATCTCTCTCTCCATCCATCCCATCTCATCCACCTATCTTATCTACCCATCCATCCATCTGCAAAAAAGGAATGGCCCACTCTTCGCCTAGATTAGAGGGTGGGAAAAGGAGGATAAACTTTGAAGTTGAGGGCTGCTACCTACCAATGATTCATCCATTGCCTCTTTTGCATGATTAAATATAGTGTTTCTAGCATCTGTAATAAAGCTAGTTGATCAGAATACATTGAAATTTCTGTATGTTGCTCCCCAAATAATCATTTGGGTTTGCCTGATCCTTTCTGGATTGCCCATACTTGTATTCAGAACATAGTGTGATATTTTATTAAATTAATGTTTCTCAACCTTGGCCACTTGAAGACCCTTGAACTTCAACTCCCAGAATTCCCCAGCCAGCTGGCTGGGGAATTCTGGGAGTTGAAGTCCACGGGTCTTCAAATGGCCATGGTTGAGAAACACTGTATTAGATCATTTACTGGCCAAGATATATTATGTCAACCGCATACCTGCAGTCTACTAAGAAAGTCACCTGATCAAAAAATGAAATCAGAGCAGCTCGACTTCATTTCTGACCATCTGCAATGACTTTTAATGATTGCCTCGCTATTTTTAAAGCATTTACCAAAAACCGCTTTATACCCAATTTACATTTTTGGAAATATTGACAACAGGCTGATTCCCCTGTAATATATAATATAAAAAATTAGTGGACCAGAGGAATGCAATCGATATAGTTTACTTGGACTTCAGTAAGGCATTTGATAAGGTTGACCATAACCTACTACTAGATAAAGTAGAAGAACGTGGGTTAGACAGCATCACCACCAGATGGATTCGTAACTGGCTGACCAACCGCACTCAACATGTAGTCCTCAATGGAACTGCATCTACATGGAGGGAAGTATGCAGTGGAGTACCCCAAGGCTCTGTTTTAGTACTCTTCAACATCTTCATCAATGATTTGGATGAGGGAATAAATGGGGAACTCATCACATTTGCAGATGACACCAAGCTGGCAGGAATAGCCAACACTCCAGAAGATAGGCTTAAGATACAGAAGGATCTTGACAAACTTGAACATTGGGCACTATCTAACAAAGTGAAATTCAATGGTGAAAAGAGTAAGGTTCTACATTTAGGCAAGAAAAACGGAATGCACAGGTACAGGATAGGCATTTGTCTGAAACGGTATAAGGTTTCCTGCCTAGGCAGGGGGTTGGACTAGAAGACCTCCAAGGTCCCTTCCAACTCTGCCTTTTATTGTATTGTATATTATATCCTCCTTTTCTCCCTTCTTGGGATACTTTAATTTTGCAGGCGCCAGTGTACCTGTGTGGCTCTGGAAAGGGAGAGGATGGTGGTACCTGTCACGCCAAGTTTTCCTTTTGAGGTATCGCACGGGAGGAAGACAAAAGCAAACAATCCACTTTAATCCCGTCTCCTGTTTTTGTTTCAGGTAGATGAATCGCTGCAGCGCCGCCTCCATTTCCGCCCCCCCCCCCCGCCTTTAAGGCTGACATTTCTCCATCTGTCTCGTGTGGTTGTGTATCGACCATTTAACTCTGCCTGAATATAAATTACTTCTGTGTGCAACACACACATAAGCGAAGGCACTTTCTCCAGAGCTGGCTATAAAACGTAGCTGGCTTTCTCAGCTGAAAAACACCAACGCCACTGTGGGTTGATATTGATTTAATTGGGGTGATCTCTCTTGGTTTGGTCCAGTTCAGGCCTAGTGAGGAATGAGGTGGACAGGAGTATCTGTCTGTCCATCCATCCATCCATCTCATCCATCTATCTCTATGTATTTCTATCTATCCTTCTGCCTGTCTATCTGTACATCTCATCGGTCTATATTTCTATCTTCTCTCTTTCTCTCCATTTACTTATATTCATTCATCTCTTCTTCCAATCCATCCATCCATCTGACCCAGCTGTGTGTCTGTCTACCAATCTTTCTCTTTCTCATCTTTATCGTCTGTCGGTTCATCCATCTCCCGTTCCCTCCATCTCATCCATCTCTCTCATTTCTATCCTATCTTATGTCTGTCCATCTCATCCATCTCTCTATTTCTATATTTTATTTCTTTATTTCTCTCTGTTCGCCTTTGTTCACTCATCACCTGTATTCATTCATCTATTCTTCCATTCCACCCATCCATGTCATCCATCTATCCATCCATCTGACCGATCTGTATGTCTGTCTACCAATCTATCACATCTTTCTATCTCTATCTATTTATATGCCCATCCATGTCACCCATTCATCCATCCATTCATCATACCCCATCTGTGTATCAATCTCTCTCATCTATTTGTCATCCATCCATCTGTGTGTATCTTTCTCAGTCTCTCTCTCTCTCATCTATTTGTCATCTATCTGTTCATCTATCCCATGTCATCCATCCATCCATCCATCCATCCATCCATGTGTGTCTCTCTCAGTCTTTCTCATCTATTTGTCATCTATCTGTTCATCCCATGTCATCCATCCATCCATCCATCCATCCATCCATCCATCCATCCATGTGTCTCTTTCTCAGTCTCTCTCTTTCATCTCTGTTCATCTATCCCATGTCCTCCATCCATCCATCCATCCATCCATGTCTCTCTCTCTCTCAATCTTTCTCTCTCATCTATTTTTCATCTCTGTTCATCTATCCCATGTTGTCCATCCATACATCCATACATCCATCCATGTCTGTCTCTCTGTCTTTCTCATTTATTTTTCATCTCTGTTCATCTATCCCATGTCGTCCATCCATCCATCCATCCATCCATCCATCCATCCATCCATGTCTGTCTCTCTGTCTTTCTCATTTATTTTTCATCTCTGTTCATCTATCCCATGTCGTCCATCCATCCATCCATCCATCCATTCATCCATCCATCCATGTCTGTCTCTCTGTCTTTCTCATTTATTTTTCATCTCTGTTCATCTATCCCATGTTGTCCATCCATCCATCCATCCATCCATTCATCCATGTGTGTCTCTGGTCAGTCTTTCTCTCTCATCTATTTTTCATCTATCTGTTCATCTATCCCATGTCATCCATCCATCCATCCATCCATCCATCCATCCATCCATCCATTCATCCATCCATCCATGTCTGTCTCTCTGTCTTTCTCATTTATTTTTCATCTCTTTTCATCTATCCCATGTTGTCCATCCATCCATCCATCCATCCATCCATCCATGTCTGTCTCTCTGTCTTTCTCATTTATTTTTCATCTCTGTTCATCTATCCCATGTCGTCCATCCATCCATCCATCCATCCATTCATCCATGTCTGTCTCTCTGTCTTTCTCATTTATTTTTCATCTCTGTTCATCTATCCCATGTTGTCCATCCATCCATCCATTCATCCATGTCTGTCTCTCTGTCTTTCTCATTTATTTTTCATCTCTGTTCATCTATCCCATGTCGTCCATCCATCCATCCATCCATCCATCCATGTCTCTCTCTCTCTCAATCTTTCTCTCTCATCTATTTTTCATCTCTGTTCATCTATCCCATGTCGTCCATCCATCCATCCATCCATCCATGTCTGTCTCTCTGTCTTTCTCATTTATTTTTCATCTCTGTTCATCTATCCCATGTTGTCCATCCATCCATCCATTCATCCATGTCTGTCTCTCTGTCTTTCTCATTTATTTTTCATCTCTGTTCATCTATCCCATGTCGTCCGTCCATCCATCCATCCATCCATTCATCCATCCATGTCTGTCTCTCTGTCTTTCTCATTTATTTTTCATCTCTGTTCATCTATCCCATGTCGTCCATCCATCCATCCATCCACCCATTTCTGTCTCTCTGTCTTTCTCATTTATTTTTCATCTCTGTTCATCTATCCCATGTTGTCCATCCATCCATCCATTCATCCATCCATGTGTGTCTCTGGTCAGTCTTTCTCTCTCATCTATTTTTCATCTATCTGTTCATCTATCCCATGTCATCCATCCATCCATCTATACATCCATCCGTGTCTCTCAGTCTTTCTCATCTATTTGTCATCTATGTATTCATCTATCTCATGTCATCCATCCATCCATCCATCCATCCATCCATCCATCCATCCATCCATCCATCCATCCATGTGTCTCTCAGTCTTTCTCATCTATTTGTCATCTTTCTGTTCATCTATCCCATCCATCCTTCCATCCCATTTGTCTGCCTGTCTGTCTGTCTCTCTCTCTGGGTCACCTCCTCCCTTCCATTGGCCCGGGGTCGCAGGCCTCTCGGTAGCCAGGATGGTACCAGAGACGATCCAAACAGGTTCAAACACCAGATACCTTGCCTGCCCAGGTGGAAGCAGAAAGGCACACAAGAGGGCAACAGGCAGGGCTGAGACTTATCTTGAGTTTTTCCTGGGAGGAAAAAAATCATCTCATGTGACTGCCAGGGAGGAAACACCCCACCCACCCATCCGTGCCCCTGAAGTCCTCGGGAGCTCAGCCGGAGGGGGAGTTTTTCCTTTACTTTCCCTGTTAATTAGATATTAAGTTCGCTGAAGATCACGGCATTCAATTTTGCTATAAAGTACAGCATCTGCTGCCTTTATTTAGACAATAGCTACCATAAACATTGTTTTATGACTTTAATGCAAACAGCCCCGTTAACACATCGCTTGCTCACAGTTATTTTTCGCTCTCTCCCCATCCCCGTAGATCTGCTTTAGCCATTCTAAGCATCTTAATATCCTCATATTGTGGAATTTAATGTCCGTGTTTCATTTTTTTTAGCCTCTCCGATGGCTTGGTACACACCACAGTTTGACTCACATTGGCCGGGAGGGCAAGGCGCAGGAGGTTAGGACCGGCGCTGGCCGAATCTAGCTATTGTGGTCTAGCCTAGTCCTCGACTTACAACCGCAGCTGAGAGTAGAATTTCGGTTTCTAAGCAAGAGCTGCTGTTGAATGAGTCGTGCCCAATTTTAGGATGTTTTTATTGGCTGTTTAAGAATGGAATAGAATAAAATTAGTAGTAGGATAGAATAATAAAGTACAGAATAGAATAGAATGCTGTATAGAATAGAATTAGAATCAGAATAAAATAGTAAAATACAGAATGGAATAGGAATAGAATAGAATAACAGAGTTGGAAGGGATCGTGGAGGTCTTCTAGTCCAACCCACAGCTCAAGCAGGAGACCCAGTACCATTTTAGATTTCCAGTCTCTTCTTGGAAACATTAAGTGATGGAGCACCCACAACCTCTGGAGGCAAACTGTTCCACTGGTTGATTGTCCTCCCTGTCAGGAAGTTTCTCCTTAATTCCAGGTTGCTTCTCTCCTTGATTAGTTTCCATCCGTTGCTGCCTTCAAGTGCTTTGGAGAATAGGTTGACCCCCTCTTCTTTGGGGCAGCCCCTCAAATATTGGAACACTTCTATTATGTCCTTCTTTCTATTAAACGAGACATACCCAGTTCCTTCAACCGTTCTTCATATGTTTTAGCCTCCAGTCCCCTAATCCTCTTTGTTGCTCTTCTCTGCACTCTTTCTAGACTCTCCACATCTTTTTTCACATCATGGCAACCAAAACTGGATGCAGGATTCCAAGTGTGGCCTTACCAAGGCCTTATAAAGTGGTATTAACCCTTCATGTGATCTTGATTCTATCCCTCTGTCCCTCTGCAGCCTAGAACTGTGTTGGCTTTTTTGGCAGCTGCTGCACACGGCTGGCTCCTATTTAAATGGTTGTCCACTAGGACTCCCAAGATCCCTTTCACAGTTACTACTAGTGAGGCAGGTACCACCTATGATGCTTCCAGGTGCTTTGGAGAATAGCTTGATTCCCTCTTCCTTGTGGCAGTCCCTCAAATATTGGAACAGTGCTATCACATCTCCCCTAGTCCTTCCTTTCATTAGACTAGACATACCCAATTCCTGCAACCGTTCTTCTTATGATTTAGCCTCCAATCCCCTAATCCCCTAACCTGTGGACTTCAACTCCCAGGGTTCCCTACCCCTCCTCGCACAACCCTTTAGAAGTGACTCCTCGTCTTCTCGACATTTCCCCCCCCCCCAAAAAAAAATATTCCCAGCAGAAAATTGTCTTTATTTCTGTTGCTACGAGATTTGTCGAATGCCTGACACCGAAGTGTGTTTAGGCTGTGGGAGTGAATCTTTTTTAAGAATGTGTTTTTTCTTTTTCTTTTAAAGCATGGTACATTTTGTTTGGCTGAAAAGATCTGTCCAAGGATGAACCAACAATGGTTCCAGAGGAGACGTTTATTATGCGATTGGTTCTGCTTTGGTGATTTGGAGATTTCACGGGAAATGGGAGCATTTGGGGTTTCATGCTTTGAGCTTCCTCCCGTTCCGTTAAAGCCGTTAAGGAAGAAAAGTGATGGGCTTTGCAGTGGCCTTGGTAGAAGCAGTTGGAGGCGTCCTTGGAGGGCCAGGAAATGCGAGAAATGAAACCCCTTCTGAGGATCATTACCAGTGGTGGATGGCTGCCGGTCCTGACCGATACGGCCATACCGGTAGCGTCCTGGAGCAGGTGAGAGCGTAGCAATACGGAGGCTCATTTGGCCCATCTCCCCGACCGCGATCTATAGCTGTATTTATGCCAAAAGGCACACTGTGCGCGCGCACGCAAGGGCGGTGGATTGCGCATGCATGCATGCACAGCACATGTCAGGCTCATGCACGGACAGCCCTGCGATCAGCATACCGCTAGCGACAGTAAGAGCAACTCACCACTGATCACTATATATGATCATCATCATCTTTTAATGACCCCATAATCCCTTGTGGGGTGGAGTCTTGGCAGCTGAATGGAGCTGCCTTTTTACTGGCTGGATGCCCTTCCTGTCGCCAATGTGGAGTTATATTCAGCAGATACGTTCTCAGAGAAAGAGAGAGAGAGATCTGCCTCTACCTAGGATTGAACTCGTAGCCTCCTGATTGCGAGGCGAGAGTTCTCCCTCCGGGCCACCGCATCACTCGATCATTGATCTACGATGATGGAAATGTTTTATTTCCATTCTGAAGTTTATGGCGTTTATGTCTTCATAAGCGATCTAGAGGAGGGCATTGAAGGGGAACCCCTCAATTTTGCAGATGACGAGCTCAAGATCCAAAAAGATCTTGACAGACCTCTGTTACAAAATGATATTCGATGTAGATAAAAATAAGGTTTTACACTTGGGCAAGAAAACCCGAATCCACAAATATAGTGCAGGTCAGTAATGGCCAACCTTTCTGGTGCCCAAACCAGAACGCAGGTGTGTGTGCCAGTGCGCTGGAAACCTGAAGAACAGTTGGCTGATGCGCGCATGTGCACTGGCCACCGGATATTCGGGTTTCCGGCGGTCAGGTGTGCACGAAGACCAGTTGGTGTGCCGGAAACCCAAAGTGCAGGTGGCCGGCGCATGTATGTGCACTGGCCAGCTGAACTTTGGGTCTCCAGTACTCCGCCGTGCACGAAGACCAGCTGGCAGGCACGCATGCGCACGTCGGAAACCAGATCAGCTAGCGACAGTGCGCCTGCCCATAGAGAGGGCTCTGCATACCATCTCTGGCATGCATGCTGTAGGTTCACCATTACAGGTATAAGTGTATCCTAGATCAGTAGCAGTAAATGTGAGAGGGATCTTGGAGTCGTAGTGGACAGTCACTTCAATGTGAAGCCAGCCATGTGCAGCAGCAGCCAAAAAGGCCAACGCCATCCTAGGCTGCATTAACAGGGGGATGGAATCGAGATCACGTGAAGTGTTAATACCACTTTACTAGGCCTTGGTAAGGCCACGCTGGTCCTAAGTCACTTTTCTTACGCGCTGTTGTGGCTTCGAACAGTCGCTAAACGAGCGGCCGCATCTCAAGGACGGCTTGCTTCGCAAAATCTCTCTCTGGGTAAGGTTGGCTAACTCAGCTTGCGGTTCTGAACTGCATAAAAAACTCTGCTTAAAAACTGAGCTCTTGCGCTGCGCAGCGGACTGATTTAAAACCCCCTCAAGTCTGCGGTTCCATCATTCGGATGGACAAGTTGATGCGGGATCTGGGATCTGCACCAGGTATCCTGCAGCTCGGAGCCTTTTATTTCTTCTCTGATGAGCCGTCACGCCGCCCTCCGCCAGGAAGCCTCCCTGCAGACCTCTCTGGCATATTTTTAGCATGTGAGGATTCTCACCGTCGTGGAATGCAAAGCAGTTGTGCTTGGAAGTGGGCTGGGGAAGCTCACCTGGCTCAGTTCCTGAGCACCTTCTCGTACCTGCATTACCTGTTCAAAGTCTCCTTTTTCCTAGCCCAAAGACGTGTGTGGTTCGTATTATATGGCCCAGCTGTCAGGCCTGCAGCCCTCTTTTCTTTGGGGTCTTTGGCCTGCCACACTTTCTATTCTTCTGCTATGCATTTTCTATGGTGGGAAAATGGGAGGGGGGATTGTACGGAGTTAGATGACATGTAGCCATAACACAATTCTTTCTAGAAAGCCAAGGTCATCCTTTGTCTCTGCACCTGACCGGAACTGGATGGGTTGAAGCTGCCAGCATGGCAGTGGGAGATTGGACCATGGGATGGACTTGTGGGTGTGGGGGCAAGACCTTGAACTTTCAACTGGGTGGGGAAAACCGGGAAGCTTTCAGATTCGGGGTTTCCCAGATGTGCCAACATGGCTCTCTTCATCAATTGGAACTTTGAGCAATACTTTGCCTTGGACTCTGATTTAATTTTGGATGCTATTTGGAACCCTGACAGGATGGAGATGGGTTCCAGACGCCACCTGGATTAATTTGGCCTCCCTTACTTGGTGATGGTTGCTTAGGTAACATCTAAGACACGAGAGAGAGAGAGAGAGAGGAGCTGCTAATTAAAATGCACTTTCTTTTTCTCCTGATATGAGTAACGGCTGTGTTGCTCAAGCACTTCTCTGCAGGGTGGCAGGATGCTAGATCATGTCCCGGCGGTCCTCGTCTTACGACCGCAATTTGAGCCCGAAATTTCCATTGCTGAGCAAGACCACGGCGGAGTCAGCTTGGCGCCATTGCACCACCTTGCTTGCCGCAGTTGTTCAACAAATCCCTCCAGTTGTTAAGTGAGCCACGTGGCTGTTAAGTGAATTGGCTTCCCCCTTGACTTGGCTTATCAGAAGGTCGCAATAGGGGGAAATCACGTGACCCCGGGACCCTGCAGCCGTCATAAGTTGAACCGGTTGCTAAGCACCCGGAGTTGGATCGTGGGGATTCTGCAATCGTAAGGGTGAAAAGCAGTCGTAAGTCAGGGTCTTTTCCTTGTGCAGTTTTGAATGGTCGCTAAATGAATCATCGTAAGCCAAGGACTACCTGTATTTTATTCTGGAACCCTCGGATGTAGCTCAGCCTCCTTGATTCCCACACACCTGGGCCAGAAGCGGGCGCCTCGTTCTTAAGCCCTGTGTCTCCATTGCCAGGACGTTTGCTTCAACTTGGGTGACCATCATATCTTCCTGTTGGAATTCATCCTAGATGGAAAAGAATGGAATGGAATAACATTGTTGGAAGAGACCTTGGAGGTCTTCTAGTCCAACCCCCTGCTCAGGGAGGAAACTACCGTTTCAGACAAATGATTGTCCAGTCTCTTCTTCTAAACCTCCTGTGATGGAGCATTTAAAACCTCTGGAGGCAACTTCTGTTCCACTGATTCATTGTTCTCACTGTCAGGAAATTTCTCCTTAGTTCTAGGTTGCTTCTCTCCTTGATTAGTTTCCACCCATTGCTTCTTGTTCTGCCCTCAGGTGCCTTGGAGAATAGTTTGACTCCCTCTTCTTTGGGGCAACCCCTGAGATACTGGAACACTGCTATCATGTCTCCCCTAGTCCTTCTTTCTCTTAAGCTAAACATACCCAGTTCCTGCAACCGTCCTTCTTATGATTTAGCCTCCAGTCCCTCATCATCCTGGTTGCTCTTCTCTGCTTCACATTTTGGTCCCAGGTCATGACTGAGGAGAAGACCATACCTGGGAGAGCTGCTGGAGTCTCTTACGACCATGTCTTAGGTAAGGACCCTTCGGTTCTCCAACCTTTTTGTTAAGCAGGCCTTTTCTCTTAAAAACATCGCTCGTCGTGCCTTCCCTTGGATGTACTCCCTTGGAACTGCCTAATCTAGTGAAAAGAAGGACTTGGGGTGACAGGATAGCAGTTTTCCAATATTGGAGGGGCTGCCCCAAAGAAGAGAGAGTCAATGTATTGTCCAAGGCACCAGAAGGCAGGATAAGAAACAATGGGTGGACACTAACCAAGTAGAGAAGCAACCTAGAACTAAGGAGAGATTTCCTGACATTAAGATCATTAATCAATTGATCTGTTTCCCTCCAGAAATTGTGGGTGCTCCCATCACTGGAGGTTTTCAGGAAGAGATTGGAGAGCCAATTGTCAGTCTCCTGCTTGAGCAAGAGGTTGGACTAGAAGACCTCCAAGGTCCCTTCCAGCTCTATTCTGATTGAAATGGCACAGGGTCTCCTGCTTGAGCAGGGGGTTGGACTAGAAGACCTCCAAGGTCCCTTCCAGCTCTATTCTGATTGAAATGGCATAGGGTCTCCTGATTGAGCAGGGGGCTGGACTAGAAGACCTCCAAGGTCCCTTCCAGCTCTATTCTGATTGAAATGGCATAGGGTCTCCTGATTGAGCAAGAGGTTGGACTAGAAGACCTCCAAGGTCCCTTCCAGCTCTATTCTGATTGAAATGGCACAGGGTCTCCTGCTTGAGCAGGGGGCTGGACTAGAAGACCTCCAAGGTCCCTTCCAGCTCTATTCTGATTGAAATGGCATAGGGTCTCCTGATTGAGCTGGGGGCTGGACTAGAAGACCTCCAAGGTCCCTTCCAGCTCTATTCTGATTGAAATGGCATAGGGTCTCCTGCTTGAGCAGGGGGTTGGACTAGAAGACCTCCAAGGTCCCTTCCAGCTCTATTCTGATTGAAATGGCACAGGGTCTCCTGCTTGAGCAGGGGGCTGGACTAGAAGACCTCCAAGGTCCCTTCCAGCTCTATTCTGATTGAAATGGCATGGAGTCTCCTGCTTGAGCAGGGGGCTGGACTAGAAGACCTCCAGGGTTCCTTCCAGCTCTATTCTGATTGAAATGGCACAGGGTCTCCTGATTGAGCAGGGGGCTGGACTAGAAGACCTCCAAGGTCCCTTCCAGCTCTATTCTGATTGAAATGGCATAGGGTCTCCTGATTGAGCAGGGGGTTGGACTAGAAGACCTTCAAGGTCCCTTCCAACTCTGTTATTCTGTGATTCCTAATGTGGGCATGCAACATTTCCCGGGCTCTGTGTGGCATCTAATGGCCTCTGCCATGTTCTTGAAGAAGCGCAAGGTTATTATTATTATGGAATTTGGGCATTTCTCCAGAGACATTATTTAAAGAAAAATGACTTGCATCTCTGGTCCTAGAAGGGCCTTGCTCAGCTTTTCCTGCTTATTCGGGTGTTTGAATGGGGGGGGCGGGCGGTGGAGGGGGGGAGAGAGCAGCCTTTGGCAACATCTTTGAAACGAATGGCTTCCTTCCAACCTTGTGCACGAGGCACATGCTTGCAATGCGCTTGCAGGCCGCTTCACGGGAGCATCTGCGGACAGCCAGCTCGTGGTGAAGCTGGCAGGGAAATCCAGCTGTGGGTCATCAAAATTGCGTTCTCAAGAATCTTGGTGAACCTGTGACCCAGAGAGTAGTCACAGGGCCCGCTTGGTCATGCGCTTGTTCGCAGCCCTTTGCTTCTGTTTGGGAAATGCTCGTGGTGCCTTGTTGTAGCGAGTTGGTGGCGTCCTTGGGGCTCTCTGATCTTGCCTGTCGAAGACGTTTCATGATTCAACTAGGTAACATCATCAGTGCTAGAAGGGAGTGTGGCTTGCAGGGAAGAGGAGGAGGAGGAGAACTGTGGAGTCCTTGGTGCTCTCCACGCTTGCTGGTTTCCTTGCAGACGTTTCATGACCCAACTAGGCAATATAATCAGTGCTAGAAGGAAGTGGGGTTTGTGGAGAGGAGGAGGAGGACTGTGGGGTGCTTGGCGTTTGCAGGAGATGCGTGCACATGCTTGGGAGGGGGAGCACGGGGGGCAGTGTGCCCCCCCCCCCGTACCCCGTTTTTGGTCCCAGGAAGCTTCAGGGAGGCCTTGGTTATTTCTGAAGAAGGGATGGCTGGGAGATGCCACTCCCGTACTCTGCACAGTTCAATGAAGACAGTTGTGTTATTTCTTGCAAGGAAGCCGGCCCCGTTGGCCAGCAGAGCATCGGCTGAGCAAAATGGCTCCAATTTTGAGGGGGGGAAAAATAACCTTCCTTCCCGTCGCCCTCTTGAAATGCCGGAAAAGAAATATTTCCGGGCAGGGCTGGTATCAGAGGTGCATGTTTTTCAGATCTTCCCTTTTTTTGGCTAGTACGCCCGAGAAGGATGATTTTAATTTGCAGGGGAACCAATTGGGTTGCTTTGATCCGGAAAATTGTCTGGGTATAAAATCAAGCTTTGGATTTGCCCTCAAAGTTGCAAGGATGGAGAGGTTTGCAGCAAGCCTCCTTCGAGCAGGGGGTTGGACTAGATGACCTCCAAGGTCTCTTCCAACTCTGTTACTGCTGTTAAGTTGCAGACATTTGTAGTTGACCGAGGAGTAATTTTATTTCATGATCCATCCTCGGTTGGATGAATTTCTCTTCCCCCCCTCACAGCCTCGCTTCATTGCATTTATCATTTACCAGTTGTCTTGCGGTTTCTTCCTCCCCCCCCCCCCAAAGGAAGGGACCAAATGTCCAGATTAAAACAAGCTGAAGCCATTTGTGAGCAGCTCGGCTTATCTGGTCCTCTCCAGCCGCACGACCAATGCTCGGCCGAACGAGAAACCTGTTCAATTTTTATTTTAGCATCCGAAAGCCCCTGCATACAAATTTCATTTTTATCTCTTTTCTTTTTGCAACGGTATCCCGGAAGAGGAGTTCACGGGACACTTTCGCCGTCGTAAATATGAGTCAGTTTGTTGCCAAGCAGCCGAATTTTGATCACGGGGTTGCCGCAAACGGTTATAGGTGTGAAAAGCAGTCATAAGTCACCTTTTTCAGGGTCATAATAGGCACTAAACCAGGGGTGTCCAAACTTGGGAACTTTAAGACTTGTGGACTTCAACTCCCAGAATTCCCCAGCCAGCATGGCTGGCTGGGGAATTCTGGGAGTTGAAGTCCACAAGTCTTAAAGTTCCCAAGTTTGGACACCCCTGCACTAAACAAACTGTTGTCAGTTGAGGATTACTTGTATTCTATGCCCACCACCTGGTCAGGTGAGTTGTGTCGCCATGTGGTTGCTTTTTGCTCTGGCCTGCGAACCTTTATAAATTCATTCTTTTGCAAGGGTGAGAGGCGAAGGAAAAATTAGTACAGAATATCCCAAAACCAAAAGGGACGCAGTGGCTCAGTGGCCAAGACGCTGAGCTTGTCGATCAGAAAGGTCGGCAGTTTGGCGGTTCGAATCCCTAGCGCTGCATAATGGAGTGAGCTCCCGTTATCCCAGCTTCTGCCAACCTAGCAGTTCGAAAGCATGTAAAAAATGCGAGTAGGAAAATAGGAACCACCTTTGGTGGGAAGGGAACAGCGTTCCTTGCGCCTTCGGCGTTGAATCATGCCGGCCACGTGACCACGGAGACGTCTTCAGACAGCGCTGGCTCTTCGGCTTTGAAACAGAGATGAGCACCGCCCCCTAGAGTCGGGGACGACTAGCACATCTGTGCGAGGGAAACCTTTACTTTTACCTTATCCCAAAACCAACCTGTACAATGAGTGAGCCAAGAACGACATTGGAGTAATAATTGACTGCTTGGTGGATTGAAAGCGGATTGGCTAACTTTGCATGGTTGTTTAACCTTTCTGGAAATCCATTATTTTCCCCAAGAATTTTTATTAAAGAGTATCGTGATATAAAATGCAAATGAAAATAAAGATAATAGGAGAAGGGAAATAAGAGGAGAAGATTCCAGTCACAGGGGAAAGGGGGGGAAAAACAACATTAATTTCCAGTTTTTATTAGCACGGCAAAGTACAAAATAGAATTGCAATCTCAATTTTCGACTCTACTAACTTAACCAGGCAAGCTCAATTAATCCGCAACACCCAAAGTCAAGAGTTCTTCACACACACACACACACACACACACACGCCTCGAGCACAAAGTCCAGAAGTGGTTTCCAAGCAGAAACAAATATTCACTCGATATATTCTCTTGTCTCTTAAGGTGTTGGATTTTTAAAAATATAGTTTTAATATTTTAATTATCTTTTTGTTCGTGGTGTCCTTGAAGCTCTCTGAACTTGGTGGTTTTCTGGCAGAAGTTACTCAAACTAGGTAACATCAGTGCTACTACGGAGTGGGGTTTGTGAAGAAGAGGAGGAGGAGAAGGAGGGCCTTGATGCTCTCTGAGCTTGGTTGCTTTTTTGCAGACGTTTTATTACCCAACTAGGTAACATCATCAGTGTTAGAAGGAAGGAGCGTTTGCAGAGAGGAGGAGGAGAAGGAAGAGGAAGACAACTGGGGGGTTCTTGGTGCTCTTTGAACTTGGTGATTTTCCAGTAGAGTGGAGGGAGGGGTCACAGCAGGGTTAACACAGCCTGATTGGTCCATTTGACTGAGAGAAAACTTCTTAACCTTCGCCTTCTCCCGTTGGTTCCCAGTTTCCTCTCAGTCAAGGTCCAAGACTCAGGTTTGGTTCCTAGTAGGGTTTCTAGTTAGTCAGTGTATGTTAATTGATCTTGATTAAATTTAGAAATTTCGATTTGGTTATCTTTAGAAAATGTATTTTTTGTAGTGGGTCTGCCTTGCAGGGCTGTTGTTGGCTGCCCTTAGAAGGCTGGAAATTCTGCAGGGGGGGGGGCGCTGGCTTCCTCCCCCCGCTAGAAGGTCGCTCCGGTCTGATGCCTGGTGTCTCGGGCGTGCCGGGCGACCCTACGGCTGTACACACATGCCTTTTAGTGAAAGTCGCAGCGCGCCGGGGCTTTTCAGCGCGAAAGCGACAAATCGGCTTCATTTTGAATTTTGCACAGTCCGGGGCCGGTTACAGCCCGCGGCGACGGCGCGGGGCCGTTTTTTCTGGAATTTGGAGGTCTCCCGGTGAGTAGGAGCTCCAGTGTCTTGCTTTGGTGCCGCTGGGGGCGGCGAGCGTGCAAACGGCCGCCCGCAGCCAGAGGAAGCGAAGGGCGAGGTCGGCGGCCATTTTTAGGCGCGCTTTGGCCAGGGACCGCCCAAAGAAGCCGGCAGCCATTTTGCATCACGTGTCTGGGCATTGCAGCACGGAGAGGCTGAATACAACGTGGCCGTGCTGTTTGTTGTCTACCGGAGGCCCGGAGCAGGCGATTCCCACCAGCTGAAGGGCTGTTCCTGTCTCAAATTTATTTGGTGCACGTGAGTGGGGCGATGGCGGATAGAATAGAGGCTCAGCAAGCATTACCATCTCAGGCAGGCGATGATAGGGCTGAGCCCACTCCCCCTGTTAGGCCTCGGGCTTCTAGGCCTTCAGCAGAGGAAAGACCTTCCAGAGCTCTGCAAAGGGATGAGCTCAGGCGATCCAGGGCCATAGAGAAGGTCATCGAAAGAGCGGAGAAAAGACAGGCCCGGGATCCTGGGCCTAGATCCAGATCTCCACGCCCCGTGGCTTCCTGCCCTTCCCCACCTGTGGCCAGGGGGTTCAGCCCTTCCTCTTCTTCCTCTGCTTCCTCAGATAGATCGGATAGGAGTCAGCAGCGGGGGGGCCCTCGCTCTCCTTCTGTTTCCCTGGGGACTAGAGAGGCTGATAGGGGGGACCCATTGGAAGGCACCTCTGCAGGTCCCATTAGGGGCAGGAAATCCAGCAGGGCCTACGTGGCTCCAGATTATGATACTGAAGGTGATGAGGAGGATCTAGAACACCTCCCTGAGAATCTCAAAAGGATTATTTCTGCAGCCATCTCTAGGGGCATTGCTCAAAGGGACAGGCCTTCCCATCACAGTCGAGTTACTCCCTTTAGTAGGTCCAGATCTAGGGCTTCCTCTCCTTCCCTCATGAGTGAGGTTTCCTCTAGGGGGGAAGCACGGAGGGATGATTGGGGGTTCTCTGAGGAGGAAGATGCGGCCCCTGAGCCGCCTCGCTCTTCTAACCTTTTCCTCCAGGCCATGTTCAAGCCATTACTCAAGAAGGCTAGGAGAACCACCAAGGTGGGCACGGGGGACCCCACGGTCCCACCGCCCACGGATCCAGACATGGTCATGTTCTCAGCGACGGCCACTAATAAAGAGGAGATTCCTGCCCCTCCTCTTTTCTTAGAGGTAGCTACTAGCCAATGGGCCCGTCCTTCTAATTTTTCCCCACCTGGCAGCAACGACCGTCGCGCCTATAACATGGAAAAGTCTTTTGTGCAGGCTATTCAGCTCCCAGTTGTAGATCAGCCCATAGCAGCTTTAGTCTCCTCTTCCCCAGTGGTTTCAGGGGACGCAGCTGACAAACTCAAGCCAGAAGACAAGAGGGCGGAGCTCACCTTACGTAAAAATTTTAAGGCCTCAGCTTGGGCGGTGCGGGCAGCGGCTGCTGCTTCGTACTTCAACCGCACCACGGTCATGTGGCTCCGCCAGCTTCAGGATCGAATTCCGATCCAGGATGAGCGCGTACACCAGGATTTAGCTAAAATAATGGCAGCGTGTCAGTATTCGGCTGATGCGACCCTAGACGCTGTTAGATTTGGTTCTAGTGCTTTGGCCACCTCGGTGGCCTCTCGTAGGCTCCTATGGCTCAGGAACTGGCAGATAGACTATAAAGCCAAGTGGGATCTAATAGCGGCTCCCTTTGAGGGTCCAAACTTGTTTGGAGCTTCCTTGGATCCGATTTTGGTGGAGAATAAAGATAAAAAGAAAGTCATGCCTACATCCACCAAGAAGGCAGAGTCACGTAGTCACCCCTATCGCAGGCCCCAGTTCAAGTCTTATGACAGGGATCAGGACCAGCGATACCAACCGTACAGGCAGGACAGGTCATTCCACAGACAGGGGTTTCAGGACCGTTCTAGATTTCAGCCGCAGTCCAAGCGGCCCTTTCGTGGGGGGGGGCGGCCGCCCCTTCCGCAGAGGGAAATGACTCAAACCCGAGTCATCCCATCGGAGGCCGCCTGGCACTGTATGCGGACGAGTGGGATCGGATCACGTCAGACGGTTGGGTCAGGGCGACCGTTCGCCACGGCCTAAGGTTAGAATTCCTCTCCAATCCCCCAAGTTTTTTCAAGGTTTTTCCCCCGGCCCGGGATCCGAAGCGACGTCTCCTCATGGACCTCGCGGTCGCCCATCTGCTAGAGATCAGGGCGGTGGAGGTTGTTCCGGAGCAGGAGAGGGGTCTGGGCTACTACTCCCACCTGTTCGTAGTTCCAAAATCCTCGGGGGGTTGGAGGGCGATTCTCAACCTGAAACGCCTGAACCGCTACTTAGTATACAGGCGGTTCAAGATGGCGTCCCTGAAATCGATTCTGCAGGCAATTCGGAGGGGGGATTACATGGCCTCAGTAGACTTGACGGAGGCCTATCTCCACGTTCCCATCCTTCAGTCCCACCGGCGTTATCTCAGGTTTTCTCACCGGGGCAGGCATTACCAATACCGGGCTCTCCCGTTCGGTTTGGCCTCAGCTCCGCGGACATTCACCAAGGTCCTGGCAGCACTGGCGGCTTACCTGCGTTCCATTCCGGTGAGACTTCAGTGCTACTTGGACGACGTTCTCGTTCAGGCGGGGTCCCTATCCAGAGCCAAGTCGGATCTTCGGCTGACGATCCGTTGGCTTCAGGCGTTGGGGTTTTCCGTGAACTTCCCCAAGAGCCACCTATCCCCATCCCGGCAGATCCTACACTTAGGGACAGTGATAGATTCCGAGTCAGGGAGGGTCCGCCTGTCTCCAGAACGCTTGTCCAGCCTGCGCCAGCTGGTCTCCTCCGTACAAAAAAGAAGGTCTGTTTCCATCCTGACCTTGTCTCAACTTCTGGGGAAGATGGTCTCTTGCATAGGGATAGTGCCCTGGGCCCGGCTCCATCTGCGGCCTCTCCAGTGGGCCTTGATCCCGGTCCAGAGAAGGATGATGAGCAACTCCTTGCGGCCAGTTCCTCTACCAGCGGAGGTGAGACTATCTCTTCAGTGGTGGATGTCCCCGGCGCTGCAACAGGGGGCTTGCTTTTGGGAGCCCGAGAGAGTCACCGTGACGACGGATGCCAGCCTCTTCGGCTGGGGGGCCGTGATAGACTCCGACATGACCCAGGGACGTTGGTCTGCCTCGGATCTCCGCCACAACATCAATTGGCTGGAGCTGAAAGCCGCGAGGCTTGCTCTACGGACTTTTCGTCATCACCTGCGGGGGCACCATGTCCTCCTGCTTACGGACAATGTGGCGACGAAGGCCCATGTCAATCGCCAGGGGGGCACCCGCTCGCGTTCTCTCTGGCGAGAGGCGCAGTTGTTGGGCCTGTGGGCGGAGAGACACTTAGCCTCCATAGTGGCGGAGCACATCTCAGGAGTGTCCAATCTTCAGGCGGATTGGCTGAGTCGCACAACCCTAGACGATGGCGAGTGGCAACTGGGCCCGGAGTTGTTTCAGAAGATATGCAGCAGGTTCGGCACGCCTCTGGTGGATCTGTTCGCCTCTCCCGACAACGCTCAGCTGCCCCGGTTCTTTACCCGGTTCCAGTCCCCGTCGGCGGAAGGAGCGGATGCTCTCAGGAGCCGGTGGCCCCCGGGCCTTCTTTATGCCTTTCCTCCCCTTCCCCTCGTTCCCCGTACGATAGGGAAGATAGTCACAGAGAGGGCTCTCGTTATCCTGTTAGCCCCTTACTGGCCGAGGAGACCCTGGTTCGCGGACCTGGTCCAGCTGTCGGTAGCAGACCCCTGGAGGATTCCCCCGGGGGAGGTCGTTCTGAGTCAGGGGGCTTTGCATCACCCAGGGCCTCAGTGGCTCCATCTGACCGCATGGCTCTTGAACGGAGGGTCCTGAGGGGGCAGAGGCTGTCGTCGGGAGTTATAGCCACCTTAGAGGCGTCTAGGAGGCCGTCCACGGTTAGGATTTACAATGCCACATGGAAAGCGTTTGCGAAGTGGTGTATCCCTTTGGGGTTGGATCCTTCTAGAGCTACCGTTCCAAACGTGTTGGAGTTCCTCCAAAAGGGGTTGGAGGACGGCTTGTCGCATAATACGCTCCGGCGTCAGGTGGCGGCCTTAGCCACCATTCTGGGGGGGGAGGGTTCCCTCACCCTTTCCCGTTCTCCTCTGATTAAGCGTTTCCTGAAGGGGGCGGCTAACATCCGTCCACCTCCGGTCCATAGGTTTCCGACCTGGGATCTGACCCTGGTTCTCCAGGCTCTGACGAGCTCCCCGTTTGAGCCACTTAGGACGGTACACATGCGTCTGCTTACCCTTAAGGTGGTGTTTTTAGTGGCCATTACATCGGCCAGGCGCATTTCAGAGTTGGGGGCCCTTTCTTCACGCAGTGACTTGTGTGTTATACACCAGGACAGGGTGGTCCTTCGTTTGGATCCTTCGTTCATTCCGAAGGTGAATTCGCAGTTTCACAGGGCCCAGGAGGTCGTACTCCCGAATTTTTGTCCCAATCCCTCAAGGGAGCGGGAGTTAGTGTGGCATAAGCTGGATGTTCGCCGGGCTGTTCGCATTTACCTAAAGCGAACTGAGGGCATTAGGAGGACGGAGGCATTATTTGTTTCCTTTCGCCCAGGCTCGTTAGGATGCAAGGTTTCTTCTTCCACCATCGGACGATGGATTAGGTTGGCCATACTTGAGGCTTACGGAGCTTCTGGGAAGACTCCCCCATCGGGGATCACTGCGCACTCCACCCGCAGTGCCGCTACTTCGGCGGCCTGGGCCACCAGGGCACCCTTCGAGGATATTTGTAGGGCGGCCGCTTGGGCCTCCCCCACTCCTTTTATTAGGCACTATCGTTTGGATACTTATGCCTCGGCTGAGGCATCTTTTGGCCGGAGGGTCCTTCAGAGGGTGGTGGCCGATTCCTCACCTGGGACCCAGTCTGCCCGCCCGGGGACGTAGCGTGGGTATGTCCCTGCTGTGACCCCTCCCTCCACTCTACTGGAAAAAGAACGTTGGTCTTACCTGAACGTTTTTTTCTGGAGTAGTGGAGGGAGGGGTCACATTTCCCGCCCTAGTTAGTTAGACAGGGTCCGGGAGGTGTAGAATCGGGAGGCCCCGGGGGGGCTTGTCCTTGTTTTGTGTTTGCTTGCAGATGCTGGCCGTGACATCGCGGAAACTGGGAACCAACGGGAGAAGGCGAAGGTTAAGAAGTTTTCTCTCAGTCAAATGGACCAATCAGGCTGTGTTAACCCTGCTGTGACCCCTCCCTCCACTACTCCAGAAAAAAACGTTCAGGTAAGACCAACGTTCTTTTTCTTGCAGACATTTTATTACCCAACTAGGTAACATTGTCAGTTCTAGAAGGCAGTGGGTTTGCTCTACACTCCTTTCTAGCACTGAGGATGTTACCTAGCAGGGTAAGGAAACGTCTGCAAAAAAAACCCAACCAAGCTCGGAGAGCACCAAGGATTCCTCATTTCGAGGAATCCTTGAGCTGCAAATATTCTCCTTTACTGATATTTTTCTGTCTTGTCTCTTTTATAATCTGTAATCTGATCACAATTATAGGGGAAGATAGGTGGTGTTAAAAATGTAATAAATGAACAAACAATAAATATTCTTTTCTCTGATTAAAACAGTCCATTTTGTTCATATCTGTTAGGAACCCTATGCACATTTGCGCTACATTTTTGGGCTGGAGCTCCTGTGTAGGATGTCAGAGTTGCAAATAGCATCCAAAATTAAATCAGAGTCCGAGGCAAAGTATTGCTCAGAGTTCCAATTTATGAAGAGAGCCATGTTGGCACATCTGGGAAAACCCGAATCTGAAAGCTTCCCGGTTTTCCCCACCCAGTTGAAAGTTCAAGATCTTGCCCCCACACCCCCAAGTCCATCCCATGGTCCAATCTCCCATTGCCACGCTGGCAGTTCCACCCATCCAGTTCCGGTCAGGTGCAGAGACAAAGGATGACCTTGGCTTTCTAGAAAGAATTTTGTTATGGCTACCTATCATCTCACTCCTACAATCCCCCCTCCCATTTTCCCACCATAGAAAAGGCATAGTAGAATAAAAGAAAGGCGTGGCAGGCCAGAGACCCAAAAGAAAAGAGGGCTGCAGTCCCGACATAGGAATTGAACGGGCCGTCGATGGTTTTTAATCTCTCAAAACTTTTGAGTGGGTGGGAGGTCGAGGCCGTATCGCCCTTCATTTCCTCTTAATTGGGGGCTTAGCGTCAGCTCTTTTGAATGGGGGATTGGAGGCAATCGCCATGGGACCGTCACAATGCTCTGGCAGAGATCCTACGGCAAAAGAGATTCCGTCTCGTCTTTGCATAATCGCATCGGCCTAAATTAATCTCTCTTTTATGGAAGTGTCAAGAAAAGTGGATGATGGAAGGGTTGGGAATGGAAGGGGAGTGGGGGGGGGGTCTTGCAGAAAGGGATTGAGAAGACTTTGGGAGCAGGAGAGATTTGCAAAGCTGGAAGAGCTGAATATGTCCTCCCCCACCCAGCCAAAAACGATAATTGATTTTCAGAAATATTGGAATAAATCTAAGTCGTGGGGGAGTCTCGCCATCCTGGCTCAGCCAGTTTCTTTTTCGTGGCTTGGAGTTTTAAGCCAGGATGCACAAGGAAGGAGAAGATAAAGGTGTGGGGGTTCCGAATAGCATCCAAAAGTAAATCAGAGTCCGAGGCAAAGGATTGCTCAGAGTTCCAATTTATGAAGAGAGCCATGTTGGCCCATCTGGGAAAACCCAAATCTGAAAGCTTCCCGGTTTTCCTCACCTAATTGAAGGTTCAAGATCTTGCCCCCCACACCCACCAGTCCATCCCATGGTCCAATCTCCCACTGCCACGCTGGCAGCTTCCACCCATCCAGTTCTGGTCAGGTGCAGAGATGCAAAGACAAAGGATGACCTTGGCTTTCTAGAAAGAATGTTGTTATGGCTACATATCATCTAACTCCCATTTTCCCACAATAGAAAGTGCATAGTAGAATAAGAGAAAGTGTGGCAGGCCAAAGATCCAAAAGAAAAGACGGCTGCAGGCCTGACAAAGGAGAATATTTGTTGTTTAGGGTTGAAATGAGGGTGCTCTTTGAGCTTGGTGGTTTTCTTGCAGGCATTTCATTACCAATCTAAGTAACATCATCAGTACTACAGGAAGAGGAGGACTGTGGGGCCCTTGGTACTCTCTAAGCTTGGTGGATTTCTTGCAGACGTTTCGTTACCAATCTAGGTAACATCATCATACGTGAGTGAGGAAGATGGGTAGGGGCTACAATTTCCAGCCTTTGCAGCCAAACCTGTCAATCCCCCACATTGTATTTGACTTTTGAAGGGGTGATGGCTGTTTCCCATAAGCTTTATAAGAGGACAGTCTAAGTCTTAAGTGCTATGGCTATTATTTTCATTAAACCAGACGTACCCAATTCCAGCAGCCGTTCTTCATATGCTTTAGCCTCCAGCCCCCTACTCATCCCTATGTGTGTCCATCTTCTCTTTTGGATCTTTGGCCTGCCATAATTTCTTTTCTTTTTATAATAGTTTTTATTAAACATTTGAATCTTTAAAAACAGAAAGAAAAACATGAAGAAAAAAAAAACCCAAGACATACATAACAATGTAAAGTAATTATACATCCTTCTGTATCTGCATTCATGTTTAGCCTTTCCCCTTTCTATTATTCTGCTATGCCTTTTCTATGGTGGGAAAATGGGAGGGGGGATTGTATGGAGTTAGATGATATGCAGCCATAACAAAATTCCTTTCGAGAAAGCCAAGGTCATCCTTTGTCTCTGCACCTGACAGGAATTGGACAGGTGGAACTGCCAGCGTGGCAGTGGGAGATTGGACCATGGGATGGGCTTGTGGATGGGTGGGGGACAAGATCTTGAACTTTCAACTGGGTGGGGAAAACAGGGAAGCTTTCAGATTCGGGTTTTCCCAGATATGCGAAAGTGGCTCTCTTCATAAATTGGAACTCTGAGCAATCCTTTGCCTCGGACTCTGATTTAATTTTGGATGCTATTTGGAATTCTGACACCGTGTTGCTCTTCTCTGCACTCTTTCTAGACTCTCAACATCTTTTCTACATCGTGGCGACCAAAACTGGATGCAAATATTCCAAGTGTGGCCTTACCAAGGCCTTGTAAAGTGGTATTAAGACTTCACGTGATCTTGATTCTATCCCTCTGTTGATGCAGCCTAGGATTGCGTTGGGTTTTTTGGCAGCTGCCTCACACGGCTGGCTCATATTTAAGTGGTTGTCCACTAAGACAATAGACTTTCATCGCTGGCTGGTTGCGGCCGCGACATATTTACCCGCTTGTTGCCCCCTTCCGTTGATGGGTGTTGGAAGGTGGGCTTCAGAAGAAAAGGGGGCTGTGAAGGGTCCGGGAACACGACAGCCGCTCTCCCTCTCCCGGTCACCGGCTTCCAAAGGAGCCTTTTGATATGCTAAATATGCCCAAACGGCGGGACAGTGGAACAAGCAGAACAAATGCATGGCGGAGTCTCTTTGCGGAAAGGACAAGGGCCGACTTTGTTCTCCCGGTGCATCTTTTTAAAAAAAATAATAATAATAATACTGAGGATAGTGGGCAGGGGGCTTCTGGGAATTAAAAAACCAGTTTGCCTCCAGCACCGGTTGAATTGGATTCTAAAAGGCGGTGTTGCTTATCTTTGGCGATAATAATATGGGTGGACTTTAACTCCCAGAATTCCCCAAGCCAGGCATACTGGCTTGGGGAATTCTGGGAGTTGAAGTCCACACATTTAAAGCATGCTGGCTTGGGGAATTCTTGGGGATGAAGTCCATCCATCTGAAATATTGCTACCTGGGAAATTCAGGAAGTTGTAGTCCACCCACTTAAATCATGCTGTTTGAGGAAATCTGGGAGGTTTTTTTATTTTTTTAAAAAAAAGTAAATTTATTTTATTTTATTATTATTTATTTTATTATTATTTATTTTATTTTATTCATTAGATTTATGTTCTAGCTATCTCGCCTACAGGCAAGCTGGCTAGGGGATACTGGGAAATTAAGGCCCATCTTAAAGCCTGCTAACTGGGGGATTCTGGGAGCTGAAGTCCATCCATCTTAAACCTGCTAACTGGGGGATTCTGGGAGTTGAAGTCCATCCATCTTAAACTTGCTAACTGGGGTATTCTGGGAGTTGAAGTCCATCCACCTTAAAACCTGTTAGCTGGGGGATTCTGGGAGCTGAAGTCCATCCATCTTAAAACCTGTTAACTGGGGGATTCTGGGAGTTGAAGTCCATCCATCTTAAAACCTGTAAACTGGGGGATTCTGAGTTGAAGTCCATCCATCTTAAAACCTGTTAACTGGGGGATTCTGGGAGTTGAAGTCCATCCATCTTAAAACCTGTTAACTGGGGGATTCTGGGAGCTGAAGTCCATCCACCTTAAAACCTGTTAACTGGGGGATTCTGGGAGCTGAAGTCCATCCAACCTAAACCTGCTAACTGGGGGATTCTGGGAGCTGAGGTCGATTCCACTTTAAAACCTGCTAACGGGGGGATTCTGGTAGTTTTTTTAAAATTTTATTTACTTAGTTATTAAATGCATGTCTTGCAGTCTCATCGAGACCGGCCGGGGGATTCTGGACTTTGAAATCCACCCATCTTACCACAGTTGGGAAACCTTCCTTTCCTTAGCGCACTGATGCTCGAAACTGATCCTTCTCGGTTTCAAAGCTTGCAGTATCTCTACCCCCCCCCCTCTCCCGGCATGCGCTGTGTCTTCTGGCATTCTGCTGCGTGGGAATTTTGCAATGGTACCATCAGATGTGGGTTGATTTCTTCAATGGGTGAAAAAACCCCCACATGGCATTTGCTGGTGACGGACAGGTTCATGTGCCCAGGGCTGCTTTCACAAGTGCTCACATGTGCGATCTATGCTTTAAAAGAAAAGAAGAAGAAGCAAAACCCCACACAAATATTTGCATTTTAAACGAGCTTCTTAACATTCTGAATGTTCCCGGATCCTTTCTTGAGACCAGAACTGTGGCAAAATGTCTGGAAAACTGAAAGCTGGCATATAATTGATTTTCACCCCGCACGTCAGAGCTGAGCTGTCAATCAGGCTTCGCTGGCATTCACAGAGCCGCTATGATAAAACTGTAACAAAACTGGGTTGGCATATATTTCGAATCTTTATTTTCATATTTCTGTTGCCCTCCTCTAAAAATGAAAATAAATCCCTTTACTTTAAAGTCTCCAACTCTTAAGCAACGGAGCCCCAGATTTCCATCTCTAAGCGAGACCATTGTTAAGTGAGTTTTGTCCCCATTTTGTGACCTGGCTTGCCACAATTGTTCAGTTGAATGGCTACCGTCGTTAAGTTAGTAACACAGTTGTTAAGTGATTTTGGGCTTGGTTGGGTCAGAAGGTCTCAAAAGGGTAAAAGTTGGTAAAATATCACGGACTAGATTTGAAAATATGGGAAGGAACGATATATTTATTCCCCACCGCAAGGGAAAGCTGCGATGCTTAAAATGTTTCTTTTATCCAAAATAAGAGATTATATATATCTCTATATTTGTTCTCCGGGTCCAAATTGCTGGAAGCCAAAACGGGGCGCAGGGGCTCTGCGCAAGGCCCCACAATGCAATGCAAGTCCCCCCCCCTGCATGTGCACACGCATCCCCCGTGCATGCGCGGCAAAGACCAGCTGGCTGGCGGGGGGCACTTGTGCATGCGCGGGGAAGCTGGGCTGGGGCAACGGCTGGCGTGCCCTCGGAGGGGGCTCTGCATACCACCTGTGGCACACGTGCTATAACTTTGTCATCACTGGTATAGGATCTCCTGCTTTAGCAGGGGGTTGGACTAGAAGACCTCCAAGGTCCCTTCCAATCCTCTTATTCTAGGTCAGTGATGCCGACATCACCGGTGTGCGATAGCGAGCACGGCAGCACCCATAATGCAATTCACGCGGGGGGCCTCTGCCCCCCTGCCCCCCTGTGTGTGCGTGTGCACGTGACCCCAGACCCTTGTACATGCAAGCGCAACACCCCTGTGCTCCCCCTGCCCCGCGCATCTGCCCTGACCCCCCTGTGCTCCCTCTCTCCTCCACATGCATGCACTACCCCCATTTTTGGTCCAATAGGCCTTGCAGCCTTCTGGGAGGAGAAACGTGCCATGGATCGGTCCGCGCCGCCCCTGTGCATGCGTGTGTGGCCCCCTGCGCATGCGTGCATTCCTCCCGCATACGCCCATACCCCCGTGCATGTGGGGCAGAGACCTAAATATCAGCTCGCTGGCGGGAGGTGCGCGCACGCATGAGCAGCTGGGTCAAGGGCTCAAGTGCCCGCAGAGAAGGCTCTGCGTGCCACCTGGCACACTTATGCCATAGGTTCGCCATCACGGTTCTATGTTCTTTTCTACAAAGCACCAGAGTGCAGGACAAAAAGAAGCAACGTGTGAAAACCAATCAAGGAGAGAACTAAAGAGAAATTTAGGGAGAGCAAGAATAATTATTAGTCTTGGTTCCAGAAATTGTGAATTCTCCAGCACTGGAAGCTTCTAAGAAATTGGACAGCCGTTTGCCTGAAATGGTATAGGGTTTCCTGCTTGAGCAGGGGGTTGGACTAGAAGGCCTCTAAGGTCCCTTCCGACTCTGTTAATTCTGTTATTTTTGCAGCCTTCGGATTGACTGCCTCACATTTTCCACTGGAGGCAATGAAATATATTCCTTTTCCCTGCGTGGTCCCATTCCAAGAAAGTGGTATTTGCTTCCTGCTAACGCCGAGAGCGGAAGGCAACGGCCGGGGTAGAACCCCCCCCCCCCCCCCGAAAAAATTACAAGCAGCCTCTGCTGGGCTTTTAGCCCTTTGTGATTTGGGTAGGGGGGGAAAGGGGTCCCTCCTGCTGGATTTTCCCTCTGCAGCGGCCTTGGACGCTTAACTTACAGACAAACACACACACTCCCCTTGACTCTGGTCCAGAGGCACTTAAATGGAATTAACGGGAAGGATTGGGGGGTGGGTGGGTTTCTTGAATTATTTCTTGGCAGGAAGCCATTCAAAGCCCCTCGTAAGGAAGACGAAGTTCTTCATTATTTCAGCCGTGATTGCCTGGAATGCGGCCCGTCCGCCTGGAGCCATTTTGAGAAGTTTTTCCTTAAAACAGAGGTGCGATTTTTGCGTGTTTTTGAAAGAAGCTTTTATTTTTATTTTAAAAAAATAGTTTTTTATTGCATTTTTCAACATTTAAAAGACAAAACAGAAAACACAAAATTGCACTTGTAACAGCTGCTCCATAACGGTATCCATATTCTCCGCAACAATCCTGTTTGCAAAAAAATCTCTATATCACCATCCTGAGTTATATCTTTCTTTAAATACTCTCTATATCAGGGGTGTCCAAAGTTGGGAACTTTAAGACTTGTGGACTTCAACTCCCAGAATTCCCCAGCCAGCATAATTTACTCTCTTGTAATCCCTTCCTCTGCAATATCTCCTCTTAGATCGGAGATCCTCAAACTTGGGAACTTTGGCTGGGGAATTCTAGGAGTTGAAGTCCAGAAGTCTTAAAGTTCCCAAGTTTGGACACCCCTGCTCTATATATTATACTTTTTACCCTTTATACCTTAAGTTTTACATTTACTCTCAAGGCAGGAATACCATCCATTCCAAATTTGATAGCGCTCGGTTTCTTCCCTCTCCTTCATTTCCATAGACAGTCTATCCATTTCTGCACATTCGTAGATTTTCCTTCTTCTAATCGGGTCTGGGGGAGCATCTGTTTGTTTCCAGTTCTGTGCTAGTACGATTCTACTTGCAGTTAATACGTGTAAATATTATGTATTATATTTTTCCCCCTCCATTTTCCCATGAAAGATTCCCAGGAGAAACCGTTCCGGCTTCAGCTCCATCCTTTGCTCAGTTATCTCTTCCAGCCGCTTCCTAATCTTGCGCCAGTATTTTCTGGCCTTGGGGCAGATCCACCACATGTGGGAGAACGTTCCCTGCTTATACCCACATCTCCAACACTCCGGCGATCGGTTTGGGAACATCTTAGCCAATCTGGCTGGTGGTACATGCCACCGGTAGAACATTTGGTAGAGGTTCTCATTATAAGCAGCTGACATCGTTAGTCTGTAGAAGCTTTTGAAAGAAGCTTCGAACTCGATGGGCGAGGGACGCCTGTTTTTTATCCTGCCGCCTGCTGAGCCTGTCCGTCACCGCCATTTCACGAAGACCCTCCCCGGCAAAAGGCAGTTGCTGTGAATTATGTTTATAGCCCCCCCACCCCTCGAGAGTCTCTGGGCCCATCCTTTGGCTGGTCAGCTGGGCCCAAATAAAGCTGGAAGACCACCATTCTGGGGGCTTAGGAGAGGAAGCCTACCGAATGCTAAAAAAACAGGTTGCCCCGAGCAGGGCTTTGCTCCTGGTGGCCCCATGGAAAAACCCATGGAGTTTTCTTTGTAGCGGTATAGAAATGGATAGACGCTTTTGTAGCGGAAGGGTTGAACTATGAGGTCCTTGGTGCTCTTTGAGCTTGGTGGTTTTCTTGTAGACATTTCATGACCCAGCTAGAGAACAGCATCAGTGCTAGAAGGGGGTTAGATATGCAAAGAGAAGGAGGACTGTGGGTTTCTTGGTGCTCCCTGAGCTTCTCGTAGATGTTTCATGACCCAGCTAGGTAAGCTCATCACTGCTACAAGAGAGTGGGGTTTGTGGAGAGGAGGAGGGCGGGGAGGAAGAAGAAGAGGAAGAGGAGGAGGAAGAGGATTGTGGGGTCCTTGGTGCTCCCTGAGATTGGTAGTTTTCTTGCAGATGTGTCATTACCCATCTAGGTAACGTCATCAGGGCTAGTGGGAGTGGGGTATGTGAAGAGGAGGAGAAGGAGAACTCTGGTGCTCTCTGAGCTTGGTGGTTTTCTTGCAGGCATTTCATAACCCAACTGAGTAACATCATCAGTGCTAGTAGGAGTGAGGTGTGCAGAGAGGAAGAGGTGGTGGAGGAGGACTATGGGATCCTTGGTGCTCTTTGAGCTTGGTGGTTTCCTTGCAGACGTTTCATCACCCAACTAGGCAACATCATCAGTGCTAGAAGGTAGTAAGGTTGGGGGGGGGAGGAGGAGGAAGAGGAGGATTGTGGGGTCTCTTGAGATTCCTAAGCTTGATGGTTTTCTTGCAGACGTTCATGACCCAACTAGGTGCCATCATCAGTGCCAGAAAAGGGTCGGATTAGAGAGCAAACCCCACTTCTCACAGCACTGATGATATTACCTAGCTTGGTCATGAAACATCTGGAAGAAAACTGCCAAGCTCAGAGACCACCAAGGACCCCACAACAGGGAGATTATTTGCCTTTTTGTCCGGAATGGTATGTAGGGTCTCCTGCTTGAACAGGGGGTTGGACTAGAAGACCTCCAAGGCCCCTTCCAAACTCTTGCTATTCTGACATTATCCGGGAGACATCTTCAACTTATCCTACAGTACTGGAGTTTCCGATCATCCCCCACTCAAGGACTTAGCAGGTCACTTACTCCTGCCTTCAAATCAAATCTGCGAGTTGGAGAAAGATACCACCAGGTTCCTCCTGGGATTTCAGCTAACGGCGTAGGTTTTTTCTGCTCCTCTGCTGTGTGATCCTAACAGCAAGAGACAGCAGTTGAAGGAGCCAACAGCTAAAGCACGGATGGTCGAGGCTGCTGGGGAAATGTTGAAGCGGTCCCTCAAGAGTTGCCCTTGAAGGCCCCATGGAGACAGTGATGGGTCCAGAAAGAAGTGCCTTGCCTACTGATGGGCCCCCAGCATGGAGGAACCTAACACCACTTCTGGAGGCTTTCGGCCCAGTTGAAAATGTAAGAGTCGGGGTTCCAAATAGCATCCAAAAGTAAATCAGAGGCAAAAGGGTCCTCAAAGTTCCAATTGATGAAGAGAGCCATGTTGGCACATCTGGGAAACCCCGAATCTGAAAGCTTCCTGGTTTTCCCCACCCAGTTGAAAGTTCAAGATCTTGCCCCCAGACCCACCAGTCCATCCCATGGTCCAATCTCCCACTGCCATGCTGGCAGCTTCCACCCATCCAGTTCCGGTCAGGTGCAGAGGTGCAGAGACAAAGGATGACCTTGGCTTTCTAGAAAGAATGTTGTTATGGCTACCTAGCATCTAATTCCCCTCCCATTTTCCCACAATAGAAATTAGACAGTAGAAAGTGTGGCAGGCCTGAAGACCAAATGAAAAGATGGCTTGCAGGCATGACAGTAAGAGTCTGTGCCTCCTTCCTCCACCGCTCCATTCTTGAGAGAACATCTTGTGTTCTACAGAAGGTCAGGTCCACCCACGGGCTGACACAGCTTCACAGGAGCGAATGGGTAGGTCGTAGCCTCTCTTGAGTAGGATTTCACTACGTGGTGAGTGGTTGCCATTCTGTTCCTAGATCCCGTTGTCCTCTCCTTCTCTGACTTTTCTGCAGGAATCCTTCTGCAGCAGAGTAACAGGATGAGTTGGAAGGGGCCTTGGAGGTCTTCTAGTCCAACCCCTACTCAAGCAGTAGACCCTATATCGGCATGACTGGCTGGGGAATTCTGGTAGTTGACATCCACAAATCTTAAAAGTCCTCAAGGTTAGACATACCTGCCTTTTATCATTCTGGACAAATGACTGTCCAATCTCTTCCTAAAAATTTCAAGTGATGGACCACCCATAACCTCTGGAGGCAACTTCTGTTCCACTGGTTAATTGTCCGAATGGTCAGGAAATTTCTCCTTAGTTCCAGATTGCTTCTCTCCTTGATTAGTTTCCACCCATTGCTTCTTCTCCTGCCCTCAGGGGCTTTGGAGAATAACTTGACCCCCTCTTCTTTGGGGCAGCCCCTCAAATATTGGAACACTTCTATTATGCCCTTCTTTCTATTAAACTAGACATACCCAGTTCCTGCAACCGTTCGTCATATGTTTTAGTCTCCAGTCCCCTAATCAACTTTGTTGCTCTTCTCTGCACTTTTTCTAGACTCTCCACATCTTTTTTACATCGTGGCGACCAGAACTGAATGCCGTATTCCAAGTGTGGCCTTACCAAGGCATTATAAAGTGGTATTAACATTTCACGTGATCTTGATTCTATCCCTCTGTTGATGCAGCCTAGAACTGTGTTGGCTTTTTTGGCAGCTGCTGCACACTGCTGGCTCATATTTAAATGGTTGTCCACTAGGACTCCAAGGTCCCTTTCACAGTTACTAGTGTTGAGCAAGGTACCACCTATGCTGCCTTCTGGTGCTTTGGAGAATGGTTAATTGTCCTCACTATCAGGCAATTTCTCCTTAGTTCTAGGTTGCTTCTCTCCTTGATTAGCTTCCACCCATTGCTTCTTGTTCTACCTTCAGGTGCTTTGGAAAATAGCTTGACCTCTTCCTCTAAGTAGCAGCCCCTCAAATATTGGAACAATGCTATCATGTCTCCCCTAGTCCTTCTTTCTCTTAAACTAAACATATCCAGTTCCTGCAACCGTTCTTCATATGTTTTAGTCTCCAGTCCCCTAATCCTCTTTGTTGCTCTTCTCTGCACTCTTTCTAGAGTCTCTGCATCTTTTTTACATTGTGGCGACCAGAACTGAATGCAGGATTCCAAGTGTGGCCTTACCAAGGCATTACAAAGCGGCATCAACACTTCAGGTGATCTTGATTTTTACTCGGCCTTCAAATGCCGTATTGGGCTCCCAAATATAGCAGCAAAAAATGGGCTTCCCGGAGTTAGAGAGAGTTTTGGCTTTCGGTGGTTCTGTTGCCTTGGGGTTAAAGGACCCCTCTGGGAACCTCTGACCAGGAATGGACCCAGCAGCCCCCCCAGTTCTAAAGAGGCTCTCCCCCTCCCCCTCTTCCAGAATATTGGTGTCTCACCCAGCTCTTTCCGCCTGCTGAGGTGAAGGGAAGGATTTAATCCGGCCGAGTTCAGGAAATAGGCAATGAATTTTAAAAAGCTGGGCTTAGAGAAGACAGCAGGATGTTACTAATTTGACAGGCTGGCCACGAACAGGTAATTGAACATGTTGCCTGTCTTCAGAATGTCAGGATTCTAAATAGCATCCAAAATAAAATTAGCATCTGAGGCAAGAGGTTCCTGAAAATTCCAATTTATTAAGAGAGCCGTGTTGGCACATCTGGGAAAACTCGAATCTGAAAGCTTCCCAGGTTTTCCCCACCCAGTTGAAAATTCAAGACCTTGCCCACCACACCCACAAGTCCATCACACGGTCCAATCTGCCACTGTCACGAAGAGAGATTCCTCCCATCCGGTTCCGGCCAGGTGCAGAGACAAAGAATGACCTTGACTTTAGAAGAAGAATGTTGTTATGGCTACATTTCACCCAACTCCCATTTTCCCACAGTAGAAAGAGTGGCAGGGCCCGAAGCCTAAAAAGAAAAGATGGCTTGCAGGTCTGACATGGCGCATCCTTCGTGTGGAATTGGAGGAGGCCGGCTGGAGTTGTCCAGATCTCGTGGGCAAAGCAGAAATTGAGATATAAGGCAAGGAATTTATCTGATGGTGCTTCTCAAGCTTAAGATGAGCGGGCTTCAACTCCCAGCATTCCCCAGACAGCATGTTGGCAAATAAGATATAAATATTCATTATATTATTCTTATGAGGTGTACAATATAGTTTTCTCCAAAGTCCCTGAAGGCAGGACAAGAAGCAATGGATGGAAACTGATCAAGGAGAGAAGCAACCTGGAATTAAGGAGAAATTTCCTGACAATAAGAACAATTAACCAGTGCAACAGCTTGCCACCAGAAGATATGGGTGCTCCATCAGTGAGGTTTTTAGGGAGAGATTGGATAGCCCTTTGTCTGAAATGGTGTAGGATTTCCTGCCTAAATGGGGTTGGACTAGAAGGCCTCCAAGGTCCCTTCCAACTCTGTTATTCTCTTATTCTGTTTTTGTATACAAAGAACGGTTTCCGGAACTGTGAGTATGCCTAGTCTAACAAGCGAAGGACCAGGGGTGAGTTTATAGCAGTCTTCCAATATTTGAGGGGCTGCCACAAGGAAGAGGGGGTCAAATTATTCCCCAAAGCACCCGAAGGCAGAACAAGAAGCAATGGGTGGAAACTAATCAAGGAGAGAAGCAATTTAGAACTGAGGAGAAATTTCCTGATAGAACAATGAACCAGTGGAACAGAAGTTGCCTTCAGAGATTGTTTGTGCTCCAACACTGTAGGTTTTTAAGAAGACATTGGACCGAACTGAAGAAGCTTTTTGGATGAGAAGCGAAACGTCTTCAGCGAAAAAACCAGAAAGTCCAGTTGCCTCTTGAAAAAACACTTTGGGGATAAGAGACTGGACATCCACTTCTCCGGAATGGTATATAGGGTCTCCTGCTTGAGCAGGGGGTTGGACTAGAAGACCTCCAAGGTCCCTTCCAACTCTTGTTTATTCTGTCATTCAAACACTTTGTGGGCCAAAGAGTTATCGGCAGTGGTCCCGGAAGAGACAAAAAAGAGGAAACAGGTAGAAAGGTGTGTGTGTGTGTGTGTTTGTTTGTTAGTTACATCTGTTCTGGATTCACACTTCCTCAAATCCAAGGAAACAAAATCGCTTGGCATTCCCACCCGCATTTTAAAAATAGAAAGGTGTATTGAATGCCAAGAGTATGCCATTTAGAAAAATGCTTCTTTTTCACAGCGAACGCAAAGGTTTTCAAAGAATTTGTGTTTTTGTGGTGTGCAAGGAGAGTTTGGAAAGCACCGGATTTTGGAAGAGAGCGTAGCTGATATTTTTGTGCTTTGACCATCTGCCTCCTTCCTTGCCTGAATTCTGACTTGGAGTGCACGTTTTATATATGTAAAAAACAACAACACCAATTTCAAAAGACTGTAGCCGCCATCTTGACTTTTTTGACCTGACACCTTGCAGGAAGGCTTGGGCAAAAACATGTTTCTTGAAGATATCACCCGTCACAACCAGTGCAAATGTGGTTTGGTGGTGCCACAGCACTACTAAAAATACTGTATTTTTGACACCTAAATTTTCACCTACTTGTAGGAGGAAAATAGGTGTGTCTTATACTCTGAAAAATACGGTTGTCAAGGTTGTCCCCTCTCCAACTCTGGAGAAAGCTCTTTTTGAAGAAAGTTCTAGAATAGCGAAAAGTGTATAGCGATTCTCGGTCACCCAGGCCAGGCCTTTGTCCCAAAGGTGCTTTTTTTCAAGAGGCAACTGGACTTTCTGGTTTTTTTCTTTTGAAGACGTTTCGCTTCTCATCCAAGAAGCTTCTTCAGCTCTGACAGAATAGTGGGGAAAAGAAGGATTGACATTCCTTGTAGACAGCCGGTTATTTGCATCCTTTGAGAAGGTCATTGAGGCCAACTGGAGCTTTACCTGTGTCCTCAGAGTCACCTGAGTGGTGCAAATGGTTCCTGTAGTCTGCAATTGTTTTCCTCTGGAAATCTCTACAGACATTTAGCTATACAATTTGGGATGAAGACCCTTGGAATGGCGTGGGAGTAGGAATGGATTTCCAGAGGGAAAAGTTGCAGACTACAGGAACCATTTGCACTACTCAGGTGACTCCGAGGACACAGGTAAAACTCCAAGTGGCCTCAAGGACCCTCTAAAAGGAAGCAAATGATCAGCTGTCTGCAAGGAGCTTAAATCCTTCCATTCCCCACCATCCAGTTAGAGCTGAAGAAGCTCCTTGGATGGAAAGCGAAATGTTTTCAAAGAAAAAATCCCAGACAATCCAGTTGCCTCTTGAAAAAAAAGCACCTTTGGGACAAGTCTAAAGAACCCATTCTTATTAAAAGTGTACATTTTCTCCAGGCGTCCTGGTCTATTCAGAGTTGAGTAATAGAACAGCTTTTCCCCTGACCGATGGTAAGCACACTGTCAGGCCTGCAGCCATCTTTTCTTGTGCATCTCTGGCCTGCCACACTTTCTATTATTCCACTATACCTTTTCTATGGTGGGAAAATGGGAGGGGGGATTGTACGGAGTTAGATGATATGCAGCCATAACAATATTCTTTCTAGAAAGCCAAGGTCATCCTTTGTCTCTGCACCTCTGCACCTGACCGGCTAGCAAACAATTAACGCAGTGACAAACTGGATGGGTGGAACTGCCAGCGTGGCAGTGGGAGATTGGACCATGTGATGGACTTGTGTGTGGGGGAGGAGGGCAAGATCTTGAACTTTCAACTGGGTGGGGAAAACCGGGAAGCTTTCACATTCGGAGTTTCCCAGATGTGCCAACATGGCTCTCTTCATAAATTGGAACTCTGAGCAATCCTTTGCCTCCGACTCTGATTTACTTTTGGATCCTATTTGGAACGCTGACACCCGCACGCACGCAAGGGAGACATGGCATGGAGCTTCCCTCCGGAAACAGGAGAACTTTCTCGACATCTGGCGCACGAGTGGGTGGTGGGCCGGTCCCATCTCTGGAGAAGCTGGTGGGGATGTCAGCTTTGCTTCCGGCCTCTCTCGGCGTTCCTCAGCTTCATGGCGAGCCTTCACAATGTCGAGAGCGAGAGACGATGCCAGTTTTCTGAGAAACGTATTTAGATCTCGCCGCGCATCGCTCTTGGCAAGCCGGAGGGATTAAGTTGTCTTCTGGCAGCCCGGAGCTCCTGCCAGGAAGCCTTTCACACCCCTCACATGGTCTTCTTTTGGAGCCCACCGAAGGCTCCCCGCGCCGGCTTGAAACAAGAAGGTAATTGAAGGAGCTGCCGGCTGAGTCAGATGTTTTTCGGAGCCTTGCCGGTTTCAAAGGCCCCATTGATGCTATGCCTGACTGGGTACTGTTTGAGCAAAGCTGCAGGAATTGTGAAGCGTTGGTGGAAATTCTCTTTCTGCCTTCCCAGCCTCTCAGTGCAAAAAGGCTCTTTTAAATGCCAGAGGGAATTATGCCGTGAATTGCAGAGGCTTTGCAATGTCACATTGCGCACTCCTTTTCACACCAAGTCCTGGGGTTTAATCCCTGGGGTCTCATTGGGTAATCAAGCCCCCTCCCCTCTTCCCCCTTCATGTGTGACCTCCGTATGTTCCTTCTTCCACTCTTCCTGCATTTGGGCACCGCCTGATGGGCCTTAAATCTGCTGCTTAAGTGTCCGTCCTTCCTCACCATGGCATGATAGGAGGGACATGACAGTGGTCTTCCGGTATTCGAGGGACTGCCCCAAAGAGGAGGGGGAGTCAACTTATTCTCCAAAGCAAGAGAATAAGGGAAGGCAAGACAAGAAATAACAGATGGAAACTAAGCAAGGAGAGAAGCCACCTGGAATTAAGGAGAAATTTCCTGACAGTTAGAACTATTAGTCAGTGGAACAGCTTGCCACCAGAAGTTGTCAGTGCGACATCACTGGAGGTGTTCTGACTGAGGCTTCCAAGCAAACTCCTGGTCCCGACAAAAACCCCTTTTATTAATTTGCTGTGAATTCTGCTCCTTCACATCCAGCAAAGTCTTCCAAGGGAGGATTTAAAGTCACAGAACTTCTCTGGCTTGGAGAGCTGCCAGGCCAAGATCTGCAGAACTTGGCAAGGAGTCTCGGAGAGTCACAAACCAATGAAGTGAACTAATTGTCTCCTGCAAACTCCACTCCCCTTTCGCTCCTCTTTTATTTCCTCTGGGAGGGGCCATTCATCGTCCACCTGTGGCCTTACTCTCAAGTGAAGCCCTGTTCTTTAGCTCCTTCCCTTCATTTGGCAGCATGTGCACACTGGGAACAGGCTCCAGCTGTTCTTCTGCCTCACTGATGTCTGACTCTGAAGGCAGCTGATAACTGGCATATGGCCCTGGCACCCTCTCTGCTTCCGACACAGAGCCCTCATCAGAGCCTTCCCCAGACTCCAGGATTGGCCCCTCTTCCTCCCCAACCTCCTCACTCTCCGAATCTGCTGTCAGCTCCCCTGGCTGTTGGTGGGCCACAACAGGGGGCTTTTAAGAAGAGACTGGACAGTCGCTTGTCCTGAAATGGTATAGTTCTCCTACTTGGGTGGGGTGTTGGACTAGATGATCTCCAAGGTCCCTTCCAGCTCTGTTCTGATTGAGGCTGGGAAGATTTCTCTGGAGTTCATCAAAGCCCATTTATTTCTACATCTTTTTAAATTCTTATTTGCCATCAAATATGGCCAATAGACCTGAGCCTCAAACAGATCCTTGAGGGGGGAATCCTATTTCTTACCTCCCTCCTTGGTAAAAATTGCCCATTTATTCCTGTTCTGTGTTTTAACCCAAAATCAGGTTCTCGTCCATTAAAAGATCTCCCTTGTCACCCACATTTTCTCTATCTTGGCAGGTTTAAGATGGGTGAACTTCAACTCCCAGAATTCCCCAGCCATCCTAGCTTACACGCTGCCTTCTGGCTTGGCTCTAGTATTTGGGCTGAATATTTCAGTTAGTAAGTGACGTTTGGGAAGGAGGCTAATGAAGACTCAGTAAGTCTCACTTAGTGGAGCATTAAGATGCATTGGATTTACATCTTCAAGAGGAGAAATCTTCATGGCTCGTTAGAGGTGGATTTATAGATGCTCTGAGCAGAAGCCATGAAATATTCAAGTGTATCTCCAGGCAGCTGCTTCCAGATGTTCTGGGTGCTCCAACACTGGAGGATTTAAAGAAGAAATTGGACAATTATTTGTCCAGAATGGTATGGGGTCTTCTGCTTGAGCAAGGGGTTGGACCGAAAGAACCCCAAGGTCCCTTCCAGGCCTATGATTCTATGATGCTGATAGATAGATAGATAGATAGATAGATAGATAGATAGATAGATAGATAGATAGATAGATAGATGATAGATACATAGATAGATAGATAGATACATAGATAGATAGATAGATAGATAGATAGATAGATAGAGATAGATAGATAGATAGATAGATAGATAGATAGATGATAGATACATAGATAGATAGATAGATAGATAGATAGATAGATATTTTGGTAGGTAGGTAGAATATATGGTAGAGAGAGAGACAGGTGATATAGATATAGGCAGACACAGACAGATATAGAGATAGATAGATAGAAGATAGATAGATGATAGATAGATAGATAGATAGATAGATAGATAGATAGATAGATGATAGATAATAGATAGATGATAGATAGATGATAGATAGATGATAGATAGATGATAGATAGATGATAGATAGGTAGATAGGTAGATAGGTAGATAGAGAGATGATAGAGAGATGATTTATAGATGATAGATATTTAGGTAGGTAGGTAGGATATATGATAGAGAGACATGATATAGATATAGACAGACCCAGACATAGATAGATGATAGATAGATGATAGATAGATAGATAGATAGATAGATAGATGATAGATAGGTAGGTAGGTAGATAGGTAGGTAGATGAGATGATAGAGAGATGATTTATAGATGATAGATATTTAGGTAGGTAGGTAGGATATATGATAGAGAGAGGGACATGATATAGATATAGACAGACATAGACATAGATAGGTAGGTAGGTAGGTAGGTAGATGATAGAGAGAGGGGGGGGAGAGGAGAGAGATGATAGATATTTTGGTAGGTAGGTAGAATATATGGTAGAGAGAGAGACAGGTGATATAGATATAGGCAGACACAGGCAGGCAGCAGGCAGACAGACAGACAGACAAAGATATATGACAGACCGAGGTAGGGAGAGATGGATGGATGGATGGATGGATGGATGGAATGAACAACTTGCCTCCAGAAGTTTTGGGTGCTTCATCACTGGAGGTTTTAAAGAAAAGACTGGGCAGGCATTTGTCTGAAATGGTCTAGGGTCTTCTGCTTGAACAGGGGGTTGGACAGAAGACCTCCAAGTTCCCTCCCATCTCTTTATTCTGTTCTGTTATTCTGTTGCTCTGAAAGATATATCTCCAGGGTTTGGGTCACCCCAGGAGAAACGTTTAAATTGGTGTTTCTCATCCATGAGAACTATAAGATGGGTGGACTTCAGCTCCCAAAATTCCCCAGGCAACCAAGCTGGGAGTTGAAGTCCACCCACTTAAAACAATCGTGGTTGAGAAGCCTTAATGGACCCTGCTTATTCAACAGTTGTTCCAGTTGCAGTAGGAACAGTCACAATTCAGAGATGTCAAGGCATAGACATGAGGAGAAAAGCTGGAGGACATCAAAACTCCTTGAGATTCGCACTGTGTGTGATGGTCTTCTTGACCTCTATTGCTTCTCACCTTCTTGAGGGCCCTTCATTTTCCTTCCCAAATGCACCCGTTGCTCCCTCCTTTCCTGCACTCCCCCTCTAGTAACCCCTTTCCAAATATTCTCTCCACCAAGCTGGACATCTCAACATAGCTTCCCATCCTTCACCTGGGAATTGAAGTCCACCCATCTTAAACTCGCCAAGGTTGAGGAATGTTGCCATAAGCACTCAATTTAATCCTCTCATATGGTCCAAATTCTATGGCAAATCTAGACAAGCATAGTAAAAAGCAGAGGCATCACCCTGCCAACATAAGTGCGTCAAGTCAGGGCGATGGTTTTCCCAGTTGCAATGCATGGCTGTGAAAGTTGGACCATAAGGAAGGCTGAGCACCAAAGAATGGAGGCCTTTGAACTCTGGTGCTGGAGAAGAAGACTCCTGCATTGAGTCCCTTGGACTGCAAGGCCATCCAACCGGTCAGTCCTAGAGGAGAATTAACCCTGACTGCTCTTTAGAAGGCTAGATCCTGAAGAGGAAACTCAAAGACTTTGGCCACCTAATGAGAAGGAAGGAGGACTCCCTGGAGAAGAGCCTCATGCTGGGAACGATGGAGGGCAAAAGAAGAAGAAGGGGACGGCAGAGAAGGAGGTGGCTGGATGGAGCCACTGAAGCAGTTGGAGTGAGCTTCAGTGGAGTCCGGGGGATGGGAGAGGACAGGAAGGCCTGGAGGAACATAGTCCATGGGGTCATGAAGGGTCGGACATGACTTCGCAACTAACAACAAAATGGTCCAAATTTGGGGCTAGATTGCCAATATTACGTAGGGGTCTTGGATCAGATGAGATAGTTCTCAAAAAGGGAAGATAGCAATGTTCCCATATCTAAAAGGCTGCCAGAATGAAGATGGGGGTCAACCTAGTCTCCAAAGCACCAGAAGGCGGGACAAGAAGCATCTTGCCTCCAGACGTCGTGGGTGCTCCATTGCTAGAGAAAGAAGGAGAGAAAGAGAAAAAGAAAGGAAGAGAAAGAAAGAAGAGAGAAAGAAAGAGAGAGAGAGAAGAAAAGAAAGAAAGATGGGTGATAGAATATTCTGAGTAAACCCTATGTGGCATCTAGAAGGCAGTCCCATAACTTGGGTTTATCTTGGCCATTTGTATTTTTGTTTTTGCTTTCTTTGTTCTATTATTCAACCTTTGTTGTTTAAACTTCCTTTCGATTTCTTTGTTTTTATGGTTTTGAGATGCCTAGAGAGGACCCAGGGCGAGACAGGGGGCAAATAAGTTTGATCATAATACTTTGGGGCCACGGGAGAATGCTGGGCGGTAGAAATGGGAGGTTTTTGGCAAGGCCCCTCACCTCCCACCCCTGCTTTTAATTACCTTTAGCTCAGAAGGGGCCGATGGCCAGGTAGCTATGCAATCCTGGTGGAGAAATAAATTTAGCCAAAGAAGCTGGGATGCTTTCTTTGTCGGGCCGATTGTGCGCTGGGTGCTGACGCAGCCGTAATGAAATGTGTTCTTAGAAACCCTTAATGCTGTTGGTCAATATATCTTTGGCAGCTGCCTGCAGACATATGGCACAGTGCCCGCACGGAGGCCTTCCAGGGTGACCCAAGGAGGATGACGCATGTTCGTGATGGAAACCCTGATTAGTGAAATGGGATTTTGCTCCCGCCACCGTCATAAATCTGTATCGGTGGGAAAAGGCGACGGTTGCTTGGGATAAGCCAGGGATGAAAGCTTGCTGGCTAGCAAAAGATATAACCCAAGAGAATCTTGGAAGTAAGGCAAGAGTAACCCAACCCCCCCCCCCAACCCCCAAAATGGGGTGGAAATGATGGAGCATGCCAAATTTCCATGCATTTTAATTTGATTTTAAATTGGGGGATGTAATTTGCAAAGCGGAACCTCGGTATTCTTAAGGTGCTTTTTCGAAAAGGCAACTGGACTTCTTGGTTTTTTTTTTCTTTGAAAATGTTTGGCTTCTCATCCAAGAAGCATCTTGGATGCTTTCAAAGAAAAGGAAGGAACGAAGGGAGAAAGAAAAGAAAGGGAGGGAGGGAGGGAGAGATAAAGAAAGAAGGAAGGAAGAGAGACAGAAAGAAAGAAAGAAAAAGAAAGAAAGTGTGAATTGAAGAAGCCATCTTCTTAGAGTCCATGGAAATTCTCAACCATCCAAGTCATGGGTATCCCAAAAGTGATTTTTTTAAAAAGGCAACTGGTCTTTATTGTTTTTTTTCCTTAAAAATGTTTTGCTTCTCAGCCAAGAAGCTTCTTCAGTGGAAAGAAAAAAAAAAAGAAAAGAGAGAGAAAGAAAGAAAACAGAGAAAGAAAAAGAAAAGAGAAAGGAAGAAAAATGGAAAGAAAGAAAGAAAAGAAAGAAAGAAGAAAAAGAAGAGAGAGAAAGAAGAAAACAGAGAGAAAGAAAGAAAAGAAAGAAGGAAAGAAAAGAAAGATAAAGAAAGGAAAGAAAAAGAAAGAAAGAAACTTATTGGATGAAAAGCAAAACATTTTCAAGGAAAAAACCCCAAGAAAATCCAGTTGCTTTTCTACCTTTTGGGATAACCATGACCTACAGGATTGAAAATCTGCATAGACATCGGTATCCTCGAGTTGACTAAGAAAATGGTCCATTTCTGAAGACAGACATATTTTAGCTTACTCTGGGGGAGTAAGCACTGCACCGTGAAGAAGCTCTTGCAGCCAGGGCTTTCTTTCCAGGAGATCTGGAGGGAGCAGTGCAAAATGGATCCGTGCATTTGGTCTTTTCCGCTTTCACCCTTGAAGGTTGCCCGGCAGGGGATCTCGCAGGAATAACTAGAGAACGGGCCTTCCGGGCACAGCCAAGAGGAATTGAATCCTGAAATTGGAAGGGAACAAGCAGTGAGAAACAAATGAATGGACTAAGAAGACAAGCCTAACACCGTGTGGATAAAAGATCCTTTGAAGCGCCTTTCGCAAGGGCATTTGAGCGTGTGGTTTTGTATTCGCAACGACGGGGGAAGAAGATATGGGAAAATGGAACCGTTCTTCTTGGGGATCGGCGGATCTGCCTTAAGAGCGAACAGGATGCAATTATTATCACTGCTTTTTAGAACACCGCAGAGTTTGGAAATGTCTGCTGTGTATTGGAGAGAGAGGAGAGAGAGAAGACAGAGGGAGGAGAGGAGGGACAGACAGAGAAACAGACAGGAGAGGAGAGAGGAGAGAGAAAGAGAGAGGAGCGGGATAGAAAGGAGAGACAGGAGACAGAGAGAGAGGGGGAGAGGATCAAGTGCGAGGAGAGAGGAGAGGAGAGACAGAGACAGACAGGAGAGGAGAGAGGAGCAAGCGAGAGAGGAGAGGGAGAAAGGAGATAGGAGAGGAGAGAAGAAAAAGAAGATAAAGAAAGAGGACAGCAAGGAGCGGAGAGACGAGGGGGGAGAGGAGCGAGCAAGAGAGAGAAAAGAGAGGAGTGAGCAAGAGGGGAGAGGGAGAGAGGGGGAATAGGGGAAAGGAGTGAGCAAGAGGAGAGGGAGAAAGGAGAGAGAGGAGAGATAGAGGACAGAGAGGAGTGGAGATAGAGGAGAAAGGAGGGGAGAGGAGCAAGCAAGAGAGAAAAGAGAGGAGAGAGGAGCGAGTGAGAGGAGTGGGAGAACGGAGAGAGAAAAAAGGGAGGATAAAGAAACGACAGAAGAGGGGAGAGGAGAGACAGGAGAGAGGAAGGGAGAGAGGAGCAAGCAAAAGAGAAAAGAGTAGAGGAGTGAGCGAGAGAGGAGAGAGAGGGGGGAAGAGGGGAGAGAAGATTGAGCCAGAGGAGTGGAGCAAGAGAGGGGAGAGGCGAGAGAGAGGAGAGATAGAGGACAGAGAGGAGTGGAGAAAGAGGAGAGAGAGAGGAGGGGAGGGGAGCGAGCAAGAGAGAAAAGAGAGGAGAGGAGCAAGCGAGAGGAGAGGGAGAACAGAGAGAGAAAAAACAGGGAGGATAAAGAAAGAGGACAGAGAGGAGCGGAGCGGAGAGACAGGAGAGAGGAGGGGAGAGGGGAGCAAGCAAGAGAGAGAAAAGAGAGAAGAGTGGACGAGAGAGGAGAGGGAGAGGGGAGTGAGCAAGAGGAGAGAGAGAAGAGAGAGAGAGAAGAGAGGGGGGAGAGAGGAGCGAGCGAGAGAAGAGAGCGAGGGAGAGGAGAGAGAGAAGGACTGGTTGAGTCAGGGGAGGAGTCAAAGGAGGAAATAGTCTGGAATCTGTAAAGGCAGGGAGAAGAACCTGCTCGGATATCAACTCTGCTACTTTCAACCTCTTTCCAACCTCCCCGCTTACAGGCCAGAAAAAACCCAGGTTCTTTGAAAACCTTTGTGCGGCTGTGAAAAAAAGTACTTCTCCACATGGCATATTCTTGGCACTTAATGCACCTTTCTATTTTTAGATGCGGGTGGGAATGCCAAGCGCTTTTGTTTCCTTGGAGTCCTTGACTTCTGATCACAGTTGAGCCCAACATCTCTGTGGCTGAGTGAAACGTCGGTTAAACGGGTTTTGCCCTATTTGAAGACTTTCCTTGCCACAGTCGTTAAGCAAATTGCTGCCGCTGTTAAGTTAGAAGCACGCGGTTGTTAAGTGAAGTTAAGTTTCCTGCAGACGTTTCACGACCCAACTAGGTAACGTCATCAGGGCTAGAAGGGAGTGGGGTTTGCAGAGAGGAGGAGGAGGAAGAAGAGGAAGAAAAGGAGAGAGGAGGTGGAAGAAGAGAGGAGGAAGAAGAGGAAGAAAAGGAGAGAGGAGGTGGAAGAAGAGAGGAGGAAGAAGAGGAAGAGGAGGAGGACTGTGGGTTCTTTGGTGGTTTTCCTGCAGATGTTTTATGACCCAACTAGGTAACATCATCAGGGCTAGAAGGGTGTGGGGTTTCTGGGGAGGAGGAGGAGGAGGAAGAGGAAGTGGGGTCCTTGGTGCTTTTCCTGCAGACGTTTCATGACCCAGCTAAGTAACATCATCAGTGCCCATTGAAAAAAAGTGGCTTCACTTAACCACTGCTTCAAAAAAGCTTGCAAAATTGGATAGTTGCTGGTCAACTTAGTAGCTCCCACGACTTTACTCCAGCCTCAATTTCAGTCATAAGTCGAGAACTCCCCGCTTTAAGGCTTTTCTAGATTTCTGGAGGCGGTAGAAAAAGGATATGGTATGCAGTATATATCCAGGTAGCCGGAAGCTGATTGGCTTGCCTCCGTTTGAGCGAGCAGAGTCGGCTGCCAAGCTGCTCCTTAGCCAAAGCCAACCTGCATTTAACCCTCCCCCCCCTCGCTCCCTTCCCCTCCCGGGCAGTTGTGACTCAGAGTTGCTGCTTTTGGCTCTGTCACGGAAGCACCGGATCTTCAGAATAGCATCGGTTGTGGTCGAGGGGTTGTGTCTTATGGCTCCCTGGGCTATGGCTTTTGTTTGAGTGCTGGATGAGCTAAAGCACAGGTTTCCACCCTTGCTTTTCTGAGAGAGAGAGAGGAAGAGAGAGAGAGAGATAGATGGAAGAGAGGGGAGAGAGAGAAAGAGAGAGGAGAGAGAAAGAGAAAGAGGAGAGAGAGAGAAAAAGAAAGTGGGAGGAGAAAAGAGGAGAAAGAAAAAAGAGAAAGAAAGAAAGAAAGAAAGAAAGAAAGAAAGAAAGAAAGAAAGAGAGAGAGAGAAAAAAGAAAGAGAGATGGAGGAAAGAGGAAAGAGAGGAGCGAAAGAGAGAGGGAGGAGAGAGGAAAGGAGAAAGAGGAGAGAAGAAAGGAGAAAGAAAGAAAGAGAGGAGAAAGAAAAAGGAAAGAAAGAGGAGAGAAAGAGAAAGAAATAGAAAGGAGAAAGAAAAGGGAGAGAGGAGAGAAAGAAAGAAAGAGAGAAAGAGAAAGAAGGAAAGAGGAGAGAAAGAGAAAGGAACAGAAAGAGAAAGAGGGAGAGACAGAGAGAGAAGGGGAGAAAGAGAAAAAGAAAGGAGAGAAAGAGAAAGAAAGAAAGAGAAAGGGGAGAGAGGAGGAAAGGGGAGAAAGAAAAGAAAGAGAAAGAGAGAGAGAAAGAAAGAGGGTGGGGGGGGGAGAGAGAGAGCTATAATTTGGGAAGCTGCATGTGGCCCTTTGACCCTCCTGTGCTTGTTCAGGTAATTGCACACAGCCTGGCCGTGGGATGCCAAGAGTGGGGCGTAATTGCAGGTTTGGGGTGGAGAAGAGGGGGGGGCTGTGCCAGGAGAGGGAAATGGGGGCTGCTTGAAGCTGCAGAGGTCTCGCCCGAGGCAGGTGGTTTGGGGTGGCAAAGAGCAGGTGACGGTCCTGGCAAGCAGAGGGGGTCTTGTGCTGGGGCTGGGGCAGGGGGGGGGGTCTGGAGCAGACCGCCTTGGCGCCCTTCTCTCCTGATCCTGCGGGGTCTCCAACACTGGGTGTTTTTTTTTTTAAAAAAAGAAGAGATTAAACAACCGTTTGTTTGAAATATTACAGGGTCTCCTGCTTGAGCAGGGGGTTGGACTAGAAGACCTCCCAGGCTCCTTCCAACTCTTTTTCTGTTTTGGGGGTCTAAACAGCCTTCTCCCAAGAACTGTGTGGTCTTACTAAGGTCATCCTCGAATTACGACCACAATTGAGCCCAAGCCTTATGTCGCCAAGCAAAACATTTTGTTATACTGAGCTTTGTCCCATTTTATGACCTTCCCTGCTACAGTTGTTCAGTGAATCCCTGCGGTTGTTAAGTTGGTCACATGGTTGTTAAGGGAATCTGGCTCCCCCATTGACCTGGTGCCATTGTAACTTTGAATGGTCACTAAATGAACCGTTGTAAGTTGAAGAGGAGCCGTGCAATTTATCCGATAGCCCCGGATCATTTTTTGTGGCTCTTCTCTGTTCTCTTTCTAAGGTCTTCCGTGTCTTTTTGACATTCCGAGGGTGTTCTGAGGAATTTTAATGTATGAGAAATTTTATCTTAAAACACTTCATTAGAGTGTAGAGGATTGTACTGTTTCAAAGTTTAAAAAAAGAAAGAAAAGAACCTAAAACAATAATTTTTGAAGCTTTAAAATGACAAATTACCAAAAAACTTCTTAGGTAAACTATAACACCACACAGAGTGTTCTTGCTTACATTTCTCTTGGTTTTAGTACCGTTTCCCCCAAAATAAGACCTCCCCGGGTAATAAGCCCTCCCCTAAAACATTTAACTGCATGAGCAGACAGTCCCCACCACTTCCTGGAGGGGAGGGGGTAACGTACCCGCCTAGAACATGCGGGGATAGAATAGAATAGAATATTTTCTATTCTATTTTCCATTCTATTATACTCTATTCTGTTCTGTTCTATTTTCCTTTCCATTCCATTCTATTCCTTTTCGTTCCATTCCATTCCATTCCATTCCATTCTATTCTTATTTCTATTCTATTCTATTCTTATTTCTATTCTATTCCATTCCATTCTTATTTCTATTCTGTTCTATTCTATTCTATTCTATTCTCCTTTCCCTTCCCTTCCTTTCCATTCCATTCCATTCCAATCTATTCTATTCTGATTTCTATTCTATTCTATTCTATTTTCTATTCTGTTCCATTCCATTCTTATTTCTATTCTATTCTATTCTATTCTATTCTATTCTATTCTATTCTATTCTCCTTTCCCTTCCCTTCCTTTCCATTCCATTCCAATCTATTCTATTCTGATTTCTATTCTATTCTATTCTATTTTCTATTCTATTTTCTATTCTGTTCCATTCTTATTTCTATTCTATTCCATTCCATTCTTATTTCTATTCTATTCTATTCTATTCTATTCTATTTTCCTTTCCTTTCCTTTCTATTCTATTCTATTCTTATTTCTATTCTTTTCTTTTTTATTCCATTCCATTCTATTCTATTCCATCCCATTCCATTCTTATTTCTATTCTATTCTTTTCTTATTCCTATTCTATTCCATTCTATTCCATTCTTATTTCTATTCTATTCTATTTTCCATTCCATTCTATTCTTTTCTTTTCTTATTTCTATTCTATTCCATTCCATTCTTTATTCTATTCTATTCTATTTCTATTCTCATTTCTAATCTATTCTTTTCTCTTTTCTTTTCTATTCTATTTTCCATTCCATTCAATTCTCTGTTCTATTCTATTCTATTCTCTTTTCTCTTCCACATTTTATTCTAAATAATTCTTTATGTCTTCTGGAACGTCCTGATCATTTTAAAGGACTAACCGGGTGCAAACTTCGCTTTTTTTCTGCCACCAGCCAGATTTAGCTCCCTGCAAGCTGCCGGGCCTTGCATAATTATTCTGTGGGCGGCATCGTGCCATTGACTTGCTGGCAAAGGAGATTCCATGATAGAGGAAGGGGTGAGCAGCGCAGGTGCCCAACGGCCTCTTGCCCTGTGGCGTCTGCTTTCTCCAAATTTCCATCAAACGGGCAGATTGAACGGCAGCGTCTGTGCCCGGCTTCCTCCCCCCCCCTCCCGCCCCCCGGGCGTTTTGCTTGGGCATGGGGAATGCTGTAGAAGGACTTGGAGGCTCCTGGGGCATTCGGAGGAGTCCTTGGCTGTGAGGAGGCTCCGTGAGAGGGGGGGGGGTCTTCCTGGAGAAAGCTTGAGCAGAAGAGCTGCCACTTATTCTGGCGGAGGACCCTGGGCAGCGTTTCTCCACATCAGGAGTCCTTGGGGCTCTCTGAGCTTGGCAGTTTTTTTGCAGACTTTTCCTTATCCAACCCAGGTAACGTTATCAATGCTAGCATGGAGGGGGATTTGCAGGGAGGAGAAGGAGGAAGAGGGTGGGGGGAGGAGGAGGAGGAGGAGGAGGAGGAGGAGGAGGAGGAGGAGGAGGAGGAGGAGGAGGAGGAGGAGGAGGAGGAGGAGAACTTTGGGGTCCTTGGTGCTCTCTCATCTTGGTGGTTTCCTTGCAGATGTTTCATGACCCAAGCCAGGTAACGTTATAAATGCTAGAAAGGTGGGGGGTTTGCAGGGAGGAGGAAGAGGAGGAGGAGTGTGGGAGGAGGAGGAGGAGGAGGACTGTGGCATCCTTGGGCTCTCATCTTGGTGGTTTTCTTGCAGACTTTTCCTTAGCCAAACCAGGTAACATTATCAGTACTGGAAGGGGGGGGGGGTTGCAGGGAGGTGGAGGAAGAGGAGGATGAAGAGGAAGAGGGTGAGAGGAGGAGGACTGTGGAGTCCTTGATGCTCTCTGAGCTTGGTGGTTTTCTTGCAGATGTTTCATGACCCAAACCAGGTAACATTATCACTGCTAGAAAGGGAGGGGGGGTTGCAGGGAGGAGGAGGAGGAAGAAGAGGAGGAAGAGGAGGAGGGGGGTGAGAGGAGGGGGACTGTGGGTTCCCTGGGGATCTCTGAGCTGGGTAGTTTTCTTGCAGATGTTTCATGCCCCAAACCAGATAACGTTATCAATGCTAGCAGGGAGGGGGGTTTGCAGAGAGAAAGAGGGGAAGGAGGAGGAGGAGGGCTAGGGGTCCTTGGTGTTCTCTTATCTTGGTGGTTTTCTTGCAGATGTTTCATGATTCAAACCAGGTAAATTATCAGTGCTAGAAAGGAGGGGGGGGGTTGCAGAGAGGAAGAGGAGGAAGAGGAGGAGGAGGGTTGGAGGAGGAGGAGGAGAAGAACTGTGGGGTCATGGGTTCTGAGCTTGGGGGTGTTCTTGCAGATGTTTCATGACCCAAACCAGGTAACATTATCAGTGCTAGAAAGGAGGTTGCAGAGAGGAGGAGGAGGAGGGTGAGAGGATGAGGAGAACTTTGGGGCCCTTGGTGCTCTCTCATCTGGGTGGTTTTCTTGCAGATGTTTCATGACCCAAAGTAGATAACATTATTATCTGTGCTAGAAGGAGAGAGAGAAGAGAGGAGGAGGAGGACTGTGGGGTCCTTGGGGCTCTCTCACCTCAGTGGTTTTCATGGAAACGTTACCAGTGCTAAAAGTGGGGGGGGAGAAGAGGGGGAAGAGGAGGGGGGGAGGACCGACTTCCCTGCCAAACCCATCCGCAAGAGGAATTTGGGGGAAGGCACCAAGTCCTCTCACCTCACCCGGTGGCAAACAGCATGCACCACCAGTAGATGTTGAAAAGCCAGTGTTGCCCCAGGCACTTGTGCATGTGGGCGTTCTCACAGGAAAAGCGGGTGCACCTACCATTCCCCGACAGCGCACACGGCGGCCTCAGCAAGCCGACCGGAGCTGGCCATTCACCCCCGCATCCTTTTAGATCAGCTCCCCGCAGGGGCTGGCCTGTCGCCACCCAGATCCTCGGTTCCCTTGGGACCACAGCAGGGCCCTCCAAGACGTCGGCTGAACTCCAACCAGCCACTCCGTTTTTCCGCCCGATTTTATGGGTTATGTGTCCACCTTTGGAGACCATTTTCTTCGGAAGGTCTCAGAAAATTGTGCAAAGGTAGAGGCTTCCTGTCCAGTGGTGGGTTACCCTTCCGTCGCTACCAGTTAGCTGATCGTGTAGTGCACGCGTTCCGTTTGCGCGTCTGCAATCCACCACCCCTGCAACAACCAGCTGATTGTCAGGGCTCACGCAGGTGCTGCACCTTGTGCACGCATGCGCAATTTGCCTTTTGCCATAAAAAGCTGGCCATGGGGAGTTGACCATGGCGAGTTGGCTGGAGCCAGTTGGCCGTCATGAGTTGGCTGGGGTCAGTTGGCCATCGTGAGTTGACCATGGTGAGTTGGCTGGGGCCAGTTGGCCATGGGGTTGGTTATCGTGAGTTGGCTATGGGGTCAGTTGGCCATGGGGTTGGTTATCGTGAGTTGGCTATGGGGTCAGTTGGCCATGGGGTTGGTTATCGTGAGTTGGCTGGGGCCAGTTGGCCACGGTGAGTTGACCATGGTTATTTGGCTATGGGGCCAGTTGGCCATGGCGAGTTGGCCGGGGTAAGTTTGCAAGGAGGAGGAGGATGACAACTGTGGTGTCCTTGGGGATCTCTGGACTTGGTGGTGTTTCATTATCCTGCTAGGTGATGTCATCAGTGCTGGAAGCGAGTGGGGGTGCGGAGAGGAGGAGGAAGACTATGTTGATGATGACTGGGGGATCCTTAGGAGCCTCTGAGACTGGTGGCATTTCATTACCCTACGAAGTAACGTCATCAGTGCTACTTAGCTGGTTGGGCAACAGAACACCTGTAGGAAAACCAGCAAGCTCAGAGAGCACCAAGGACAACCCCCCCCCCCACTACCTTCTCTCTGCTACTTCAATAGCTCACCCTGGTGCTGGGGAATCTTTGCAAGATGCAAGTTAAGCAGCCACGGAAACCGATAGTGTTTCCCGGGAGATGCATCTCCGCATGGCAACCGAAGGCACGACGATGAAAATGGATAATTCTGGGTGACGACGGCGCATCGTTCTTCTGAATCCCAGCGACTCGTCGGCTGTTCCTACAGCAACCGGGACCATGTTCTCATCCCATTCATTCCCCTCCGGATTCCGAGTGGCTTGTAACAAATCAGAATATGCTCTTGAAAAGCAGAGCAGCCGTAACAGGGCGGGGGAGAGAGAGAAAAAAGAAAATTAAATGCACCACAACGGGGGTGATTGCACAAACGCAGCAAAAAAAAAAAAAAACCCTGCCCCCCGGCCTGGGAGCAGAGCCAGGATGAGAAGGGCCTTCCAGACCCCAGGAGATAATTCACGACCGGATTTGAGCAGCCTCCGTTTTCATTGTAGCTCTCTCGCCGTTGCTTTGCACGACAGAACAGATGGGCTTTGCAGTCCTCGTTTGGCGGGCGCCTTGGTGGGCTGCAGCGTGCGGCTCTCGGATGCAAAACTCTCCGCCAGGCGAGGCTGAATGGAAGCCTCTTAGAACGGCGGGAAATATAATCCGTGACATTTGGGTTTTAATAATGGAAAGTCATGGGTCCCGACTCTCGGTTAGCTCCTATGGGGGTTATGTGGGGGTCATAGCTGGCTCTATAGGCCAGGGAGGGTGAACCTTTTCGGCCCCGAGTGCCCAAACTGGCATGTGTGCATATGCGTGTGTCGGAGCTCCTCAAACCTGAAAACCTGCTGGCCAGTGTTCATGTGTGTGCCGGGCAGCTGGTCTTTGGGTTTTAGCATGCGCATGTGCCCTGGTCAGCTGGTTGTGCACGCCAGAGCACCAGAAACCTGAAGGCCAGCTAGCTGGTGCGCACATGCCTGTTTTTGGTTGTTTGGGGGCATTTTCGGGCTGTTTTCAGGTTGTTTTTTGGGGCCATTTTAGGCCGTTTTTCTGGCTGTTTATGCCCCCCAAAACAGCCAAAAATGGTCTGAAAACAGCCGGAAAATGGCAAAAAATGGCCTGGAAACAGCCTGGAAAACGGCTCAAAAATGGTCTGTTTTTTCGCCATTTTCAGGCTGTTTTCCAGCTGTTTTCCAGTGCCCGCGAAGACCAGCTGACCAATGCAGATGTGGAGGCTGTAAACCAGAAGAGCAGCTGGTGACAGTGCACGTGCCCACAGAGAGGGCATGCATGCCATAGGTTCGCCATCACAGCTATAGGCAAAGGAGGAAATGCAAACACTCGGTCCGTGGTGGGGAACCTATGTGGCATGTGTGCCATAGGGGGCACGCAGAGCGCTCTCTCTGGGCGCACCAGCCATCGCCCCAGCCCAGCTCCACTGCACACGCGGGTACGTTTCCTGCCAGCCAGCTGGTCTTCGGGTCTCTGCCACGCATGCACTGAACAGAAATCCGGAATTTCCCAGCAAAAGGATTCAGCCGGAACCCGTTGTAAACTTTCTTAAGTTGCTGGCTGATGTTTGAGGTTCTGACGGGCGTGCCAGGTGTGTGGAGAAAGGTGGCATTGCCATCAACAAAAATAGTGGAGTAACCAGGGGCGTCTGCCTTAGAACCTGTGTGTGGCAAAAGAAAAAGAAAAAGACAATGTGCACGTAAAAAGAGTAGATCCTTGAGTACTTTTGTCGAGACAACAGTCTTGGCAGCCACACACACACACACACACACACACACTGGGGATGCCCCTTGGGGGAGGGTGTACCTAAGTGAAAAAGACTGGGCTAACATTCAAGATCTGACAGGCGGGAGGTGATGCAGGAGAAGGGTGGCAGAGACGGGGGGCAGAGTCAAAAGAGGAATTAGCCTAGGATCCTTCTGTAGTCACAAGCGAACTAAGTCAGGAGCTAATCAGTACTTGAGAAGATTCCTCTTCATAAAATGATGAGCAATAAATCCTTCCTCCCTCCACCCCCACCCTCCATCTCTCCTCCCTCCCTCCCCTCCGTTTCTCTTTCCTTCCTCCCTCCCTCCTTCCTTCATTTTCATTTCCTGCCTTCCTTCTCCCTTCCCTCCCTCCCTCCCTCTCTCCTCCTTTCTATCTTCTTTCTTCCGTTATGTGTCGCCTATCTCGCCACGGGGCTACTGTACGCGGCTTCCAACCATACAAACTGTACCAAATGAAAAAATGTAAAAGAAATAAAATGACAAAGTAAACAAAGAAAAAGAAAGTGTTTGCCAGTTTCTAACTCTCTCTCTTTGTCTCTCTCTCTCTCTCTGTCTGTCTCTCTCCCTTTATCTCTCTCTCTCTCTGTCTGTCTCTCTCTGTCTCTCTCTCTCTCTCTGTCTCTCTCTCTCTTTATCTCTGTGTGTGTGTGTCTCTCTTTCTCTCTCTCTTTGTGTCTCTGTCCCTGTCTGTCTCTCTCTCTCTCTGTCTTTGTCTCTCTTTCTGTCTCTGCCTCTGTCTCTCTCTGTTTCTGTCTCTGTCTCTCTGTCTCTTCCCCCCAGCAGGTTGGAATGGGTGGAAATCATTGAACCTCGCACGCGGGAGCGCATGTACGCCAACCTGATCACTGGCGAATGTGTGTGGGACCCTCCCGCCGGCGTCCGCATCAAGCGCACCAACGAGAACCAGTGGTGGGAGCTCTTCGACCCCAACACCTCCCGTTTCTACTACTACAATGCCACCACCCAGCGGACGGTCTGGCACCGGCCGCAGAACTGCGACATCATCCCTCTGGCCAAACTGCAGACGCTGAAGCAGAACACCGAGTCGCCTCGGGCTTCCACCGAGAACAGCCCTGGGCGCAGCACCAATGTCAGCCGAGAGGGCAGCACCAGCTCCTCTCTGGAGCAGGAGTTGGAAGGAGGGGAGAAAGTCCCCGAGCAGAACCGGCCCAGCCGGCAGCCGACTCGCTTTGCCATCGTTAAGGAAGAAGCAGAGGGGTAAGCGGGGAATTTAGGCGTCGGTTTGTATTTTGCGATGTAAACGAAGTCTCGATCCTCCGGGCCGAAAGGATCTAAGAAAGGTTAAATCATGGCAAAGTTGATTAAACGGAGACGTTTCCTTACTCGCCCAAGTAATTTCTTCGGTCAAGATGAAAATGTTGGGGGTTAGGCAGAGGGACAGAGAGTCTTACATTTTGCCATAAAACCCCTGCAAGCTCAAGGTTGACTCGTCCTTCCGTCCTTCCGAGGTGGGTAAAATGAGGGCCCAGATTGTTGTGGGCAAGGGGCTGACTCTGTAAACTGCTTAGAGAGGGCTGTAAAAGCACCGTGAAGTCGGTCAGGGTCGAAATGCTGGCAGTGGGCAAAGTTGGCCTGCAATACTGCACTAATCACTGGAAGGGAAGGAAGGAAGGAAGGAAGGAGAAGAGAGAGAGAAGGAAGGAGGGAAGGAAGATAGCAATAGCCCTTAGACTTATATCCCGCTTCCCAGTGCTTCCCAGCCCTCTCTAAGCGGTTTACAGAGTCAGCCTCTTGCCCCCAACAATTTGGGTCCTCATTTTAATGACCTCGGAAGGACGGAAGGCTGAGTCCATCTTGAGCCGGTCAGGATCGAACTGCTGGCAGTGGGCAGAGTCCGCCTGCAATACTGCATTCTAACCGCTACGCTGCCACGGCTCTAAAACCACAGCTTTAGCCTTTTAAGATATTTGCTTTTCACGTTTTCGAAGCGCCCTTCTCACTCAGGTAGCGACTCTGCGTAGCGTCCAATCAGATTTTAAAGTAAAGGTAATCAGCAAAAAGGCCCAGTTAAAAATTAAGCCAAAGACCTAACGCCCCGAAGTATGTAATAATCCCCCTTTTCATTTCATGTAAATCCCCCTTATCCCCCCCCCTCTCTCTTTTTTCTTTTTGGGAAAGAACGGAGGCTTTTTCGCTCTTTGAAGATTAGAATGCGCTATCTTTGCCACACCATCCCTTGGGGGCTCCGAGCAGCGGCTCATTAATATAATTAATAATGGCAATTATCAAATCTGTGCCAGGAGTAGTTAACTGTCAGCGGGGGGGGGGGGGTGGGAGGGGGAGGAGGAGGAAGGAGCAACAGGTGTTTTCCTAGGGGGGGGGTCTTTTCCCACACCCAGCGCTTATGGGGTGAGAACCTGGTAGCAAAAGGAAGGGGGGCCCTCAAAAGGTGGCCAGTTGGGGGACTCCGGAGGGTGGGCACAGAACACAGGTAGTCCTTGACTTACAACCGCAATTGGCCCCAGTATTCATATTTCTAAACGGGGCTGATTTTGCCCGATTTTGCTACGTTTCTCGCCACTGTTCTTAAGTGAATCAGCACAGTTCTTAAGTTAGTAACACGGTCGTTAAGCAAATCTGGCTTCCCCATTGACTTTGCTTGTCAGAAGGTCACCAAAGGTTAGGGTTAGAGTAGCCCCCCCCCCCCCGGACCCTCCAACCGTCATAAACACGAGCCAGTGGCCAAGCGTTGGAATTTTTAGCAGGAGAGAATTTGGGCTGTGTCCATTTCCTTGTATTATACAGCTCACTCTGGACTTACGACTACAACTGGCCCACACATTTCTGCTGCTAAGCGAGACAGTTAAGGGAGATTTGCCCCGTTTCCTTGCAACGGTTGTTAAGCGAGAAATTAAGCGAGCTTTGTCCCATTTTACGAATTTTCATGCCCCCGTTCAGTGAATCGTTGCAGGTGTTAAATGAGTAGCACGGTTGTTACGTGAATCACGCTTCGCCCTTGACTTGGCTTGTCAGACGGTTGCAAAGGGAACCGCGTGACCCTGGTGGATGCTGCAACCGTCATAAGTCCATGCCAGTTGCCAAGTGTTTTGGATCAGGTGACGGGTTTTCTTGCAATGGTCGCCAGTGTGAAAAACGTTGTGAGTCCCCTTTTTTCCCCAGGGCCGTGGGAAACAAACCGTTGTAAGTTGAGGGCTCCCAGGCCAGGTGGTTACTTCAAACGGTCACTAAACACACCGCTGTAAGTGGAGGACTAACAGAGCAGGTTAGGAGAAAAGGAAGCAGGGCGGTTGATGCTGACCGTAATTTCTACTTCTAGTCTAGTGGAAGTGGAAATTATTTTCGGAGACGAGTTGGTACCGCGGTTACAGGCAGTTGTATTTTAAGAAAGGTGTATTTCTGGTTCTTTTCTAAACCCGAATATATCCTGGGCCGATTCAGGCCTGGAGAAGAAAAACACCCATTATCTTCATTTCTGAGTCATTCCTTGGTTTGTGCATTTTTGACCTGAACAATTTCCTGCCTTGCTACCAGCGTGCGAGAAAATGTTTCGAGGGGAACATTTGCACCGCTGGCTGCACTCTGCACGTTGAGTAAAAAACAGGGGGTCTGGAGGAGAAGGGGGGGCTCCTCTAACGCCCCCTCCCCCAGGTTCAGGACTAAGGCCAGCCTCTTGCAGGGGGCTGCATTCCTTTGCCACAAATTAAACCGGTGGGAAATTACCAGCCCGCTGGTTCCGTGCGCCCGTATCCGAATAGGTCTCTAAATTTAGCTGATTATCCTCAGGAAGACTTTTCACTTCTCTGTGCAATTATAAGGCAATTTATTCCTACAAGGCTGGGAGAAGTAGGGAGGTGTAACTGGGACACAGTGAGTACCTGGAAAATCTACGGCCAGAGATGGAGGGGTGGGGGAGCTTTTTCCTACTGAAAATCCATTCTTTCTTTCTTTCTTTCTTTCTTTCTTTCTTTCTTTCTTTCTTTCTTTCTTTCTTTCTTTCCCTCCTTCCTTCCTTCCCTCCCTCCCTCCTTCCTTCTTTCCTTCCTTCCTTCCTTCCTTCCTTTCATTTGTTCATGAGCTCTTTGTTTAGAAAGCAGCTTAGAATAGCAAGGAAGAAAAAAGAAGGAAAGAGGGAAAGGAAGAAGAAAGAAGAATGAAGAGGGGAGGAAAAAGAATAGAAATAGAATAGCAGAGCTGGAAGGGACCTTAGAGGTCTTCTAGTCCAGCCCCCTGCTCGGGCAGGAAACCAGGTACCATTCCAGACAAGTGGTTGTCCAATGTCTTCTTTAAAGTCTCCACCAATGGAGCACCCAGAACTTCTGGAGGCAACTTCTGTTCCACTGGCTTAATTGTCCTCCCTGTTAGGAATTTTCTCCTTAATTCCAGGTTTGATTTGGTTTTATTGGACTTATATGCCGCCCTTCTCCCACAGGACTCAGGGTGGCATACAACATAAAAACACATATGACAAAAGTTAAAAGAAAGACTAAATAGGAAATCCAATAACCTTCAATTGACAATTTAAATCAAATTTAGGATTAAATTAAAATTAACAATTTAAAATTAATAATTTAATTTATTCTATTCAGGCCAGGCCGGCTTGCTGGAAAAGCCAACTTTTTAGGGCGCCTCGGAAGGACCGGAGGTTGGGGATTATGCGGAGCTCCGGGGGCAGCTCATTCCAGAGGGAAGGCGCTCCCACAGAGAAGGCAGTGCAGCCGCCTAAAAGGGGTGTGACATGGAAGCACCTAGGTACCCCCATGACAACCCGCGCGGCCGTATTCTGGACCAGCTGAAGCCTCCGGCTGCTCTTCAAGGGCAGCCCCATGTAGAGAGCGTTGCAGTAGTCCAGGCGAGAAAGGACAAGGGTGTGAGTGACTGTCCACAGAGCATCCCGATCCAGGAAGGGGCGCAACTGGTGTACCAGGCGAACCTGGTAAAAGCCCCCCCCCCCCCCCCCGTCACGGCTGTAAGATGTTCTTCTAAACTAAGCCGTGTATCCAGGAGGACTCCCAGATTGCAGGCCCTCTCTGAGGTTGCTTCTCTCCTTGATTAGTTTCCATCCATTGCTTCTTGTCCTGCCTTCATGTGCTTGGGAACTCTAAGACTTGTGGACTTCAACTCCCAGAATTCCCCAGCCAGCATAATTTACTCTCTTGTAATCCCTTCCTCTGCAATCTCTCCTCTTAGATAGGAGATCCCCAACCTTGGCAACTTTAAGACTTGTGGACTTCAACTCCCAGAATTCCCCAGCCAGCATAATTTACTCTCTTGTAATCCCTTCCTGGGAGTTGAAGTCCACAAGTCTTAAAAGTTCCCAAGTTTGGACACCCCTGCTCTAAGAGTCTCCACATCTTTTTTCCATTGTGTATCTGGTGTATCATTTTTTGTCCATTCTAAGGCTGATAGCTATCTTTATTAATTTGGTCTTCTTTGCATATTCCGTCTTAGTTCCGTTCCTTCACTGTGCTCCCTGATTTTATGACTACAGTTGGCCAACTCTTCGCATTTCCAAGTGTCAAGAGTAGCTTCATTTCACATAATGCAGATGATTGATGGTCCTTCCTTCTGTTCTCCAACCAGAGGATTGCAAGATTTGGTTGCAGAATTTGGGTTTGGCCCATCTAGAGAAAAGAAGGACTGGGGGAGACATGATGGCAGCATTCCAGTATTTGGGGGGCTGCCCCAAAGAAGAGGGGGAGGGGTTGTCAACTTATTTCCCAATGTCCCAGAGGGCAGGACAAGAAACAATGGATGGAAACTAGGAAGAGAAGCAACCTGGAATTAAAGAGAAACTGCCTAACAGTGAGAACAATTAACCAGTGGAACTACTTGCCTCCAGAAGTTGTAGGTGCTTCATCACTGAAGGCTTTCAAGAAGAGATTGGACAGTCAGGGTCTCCTGCTTGAACTGGGGGCTGGACTAGAAGACCTCCAATGTCCCTTCCAATCTCTTCTGATTTTAATTCACACTCACTGTCCTTCAAAACCAGCCTCCCTCAATAAAATATTCAGCAGATAAATTGAATAGACCAGAAGAGAATACACAGCATGGGTTGCCAACCAAGATCCAAATTAAAATATTTATTTATTGTTCATTTATAAACAGTTTGTGCGGCTGCCCCTGTTAATTCTACAATCCTGGGGGGAGGGGGGTTAATAGTAAATTAGGGTTTAACAATAAAAATCCCCCCCCCTTTTTTTAAAATAGGCATGATAGCATTAATACAATGCAGCTGGGGTCAAAAGGATATTTGTCTTTGTCTATGGATATAGTAATCCAGCGTAATATTTTGACCCAATGCCAGAGGGAATAGCCTAGTTTTGAAAGCTTTTCAGAATGTCAAGGAATTGCCTGGGTCTCGTGCAAGGAGAAAAGGGGTCCTTTTAGGACCTGCTGCTCGGAAACAAAAGACACCTTCCCTAAGTGCCATTAGGTGATATTGCCTTAGAAGAGGCCCAGAGTGTGTGCCAACGCTGTTGCCTCTTCTGTGTTGGGCAGAAAGAACAGGAGACCTTCAGTGGGGTTTTACTGATAATCGACACCACGCCCTCTAGAGCTTCCTAGGCGATGACCAGTTTGGTCTGGTGGGGAAGGCACCAGGCTGGAAACCAGGAGATGGTGAGTTCTAGTATTGTCTTAGGCACGAAAGTTGATGGGTGACATTGGGCCAATCCCCAGGAGATGGTGAGTTCTAGTCCTGTCTTAGACACGAAAGTTGATGGGTGACATTGGGCCAATCCCCAGGAGACGGTGAGTTCTAGTCCTGTCTTAGGCACGAAGGTTGATGGGTGACATTGGGCCAATCCCCAGGAGACGGTGAGTTCTAGTATTGTCTTAGGCACGAAAGTTGATGGGTGACATTGGGTCAATCGCCAGGCGATGGTGAGTTCTAGTATTGTCTTAGGCACGAAGGTTGGTGGGTGACATTGGGCCAATCCCCAGGAGATGGTGAGTTCTAGTCCTGTCTTAGGCACGAAGGTTGATGGGTGACATTGGGCCAATCCCCAGGAGATGGTGAGTTCTAGTATTGTCTTAGGCATGAAAGTTGATGGGTGACATTGGGCCAATCCCCAGGAGACGGTGAGTTCTAGTCCTGTCTTAGGCACGAAGGTTGATGGGTGACATTGGGCCAATCTGCAGGCGATGGTGAGTTCTAGTATTGTCTTAGGCATGAAAGTTGATGGGTGACATTGGGCCAATCCCCAGGAGATGGTGAGTTTTAATCCTGTCTTAGGCACGAAGGTTGATGGGTGACATTGGGCCAATCCCCAGGAGACGGTGAGTTCTAGTCCTGTCTTAGGCACGAAAGTTGATGGGTGACATTGGGCCAATCTGCAGGCGATGGTGAGTTCTAGTATTGTCTTAGGCATGAAAGTTGATGGGTGACATTGGGCCAATCCCCAGGAGATGGTGAGTTCTAGTATTGTCTTAGGCATGAAAGTTGATGGGTGACATTGGGCCAATCCCCAGGAGACGGTGAGTTCTAGTATTGTCCTAAGGACGAAAGTTGATGGGTGACATTGTGTCAATCCCCAGGAGACGGTGAGTTCTAGTATTGTCTTAGGCACGAAAGTTGATGGGTGACATTGGGCCAATCCCCAGGAGACGGTGAGTTCTAGTATTGTCTTAGGCACGAAAGTTGATGGGTGACATTGGGCCAATCCCCAGGAGACGGTGAGTTCTAGTCCTGTCTTAGGCACGAAGGTTGATGGGTGACATTGGGCCAATCTGCAGGCGATGGTGAGTTCTAGTATTGTCTTAGGCATGAAAGTTGATGGGTGACATTGGGCCAATCCCCAGGAGATGGTGAGTTTTAATCCTGTCTTAGGCACGAAGGTTGATGGGTGACATTGGGCCAATCCCCAGGAGATGGTGAGTTCTAGTATTGTCCTAAGGACGAAAGTTGATGGGTGACATTGTGTCAATCCCCAGGAGACGGTGAGTTCTAGTATTGTCTTAGGCACGAAAGTTGATGGGTGACATTGGGCCAATCCCCAGGAGATGGTGAGTTCTAGTCCTGTCTTAGGCACGAAGGTTGGTGGGTGACATTGGGCCAATCCCCAGGAGACGGTGAGCTCTAGTATTGTCTTAAGGACGAAAGTTGATGGGTGACATTGTGTCAGTCCCCAGGAGATGGTGAGTTCTAGTCCTGTCTTAGGCACGAAATTTGATGGGTGACATTGGGCCAATCCCCAGGAGATGGTGAGTTCTAGTCCTGTCTTAGGCATGAAGGTTGATGGGTGACATTGGGCCAATCCGAAGGCGATGGTGAGTTCTAGTATTGCCTTAAGGACGAAAGTTGATGGGTGACATTGTGTCAGTCCCCAGGAGATGGTGAGTTCTAGTATTGTCTTAGGCACGAAAGTTGATGGGTGACATTGGGCCAATCCCCAGGAGACGGTGAGCTCTAGTCTCTCTGTAGGCATGAAAGCTGGCTGGATGCCTTTGAGCCATTAACCTGGAGACGGTGAGCGATGAATTTGTACTGCTTTAAAAAGCCTTTAGTAAGACCGCATTGCCTCCAGAAGTTGTAGGCATTCCATCACAGGAAGCTTTCTAGAACACATCGGACATCCATTCGTCTGAAATGGTCTAGGATCTTCCTGCTTGGGCAGGACTGATTGGACTAGAAGACCTCCAAGGTCCCTTCCAACTCTGTTATCCTGTATCCTTTCGGGATGTGTAAACTCCAAAGCTGAGCTGTGGGTTGCGTTGAGTTGTCACAAGGATGTTTAGTCTGCAGCCTCGCGCCTGGAGCTGGTTGGTACCTCTGCTGCAATCAGCATCTTTGAAGTGACAGCCACTTTAATAGGAGGGACATGGAGCAAGGGCAGGCAAAAGTCGGCGTAATTCTACTTCGACTCCAACCTTAGTATAAAAAATAATGAAGACGGAGAGAGTAAATAGAGGCCGGGGAGCAGGAGGTGGGGGGAAGGTGACCGCTTCTCTTGCAGCTGTTTCCCGGGGCTCTGGATCTTATTTCTTGTTGGTGGATGTTAGGGAGAAGAAAAAACCACTTTTCTTAAAAGCTTGGAGGTGGGATGAACGTGGCTTAATAGCAGGAACTGTGAGAGGGATCTTGGAGTCTTAGTGGACAACCAGTGAAATAAGAGTCAGCTGTGTGCAGCGGCAGCCAAAAAAGCCAATGCAATCCTAAATTGCATAAACAGAGGGATACAATCAAGATCAAGGGAGGTGTTAATACCACTCTATAAAGCCTTAGTAAGACCACACCTGGAGTACTGCATACAGTTTGGGTCGCCACGGTGTAAAAAATATGTGGAGACTCTAGAAAGAGTGCAGAGAAGAGCAACCAAGAGGATTCGGGGAAGGGAGGCTAAAACATATAAAGAACGGTTGCAGGAACTGGGCATGGCTAGTCTAGAGAAGAGAAGGACTGAGGGAGACAGGAGAGCATCTTCCAATACTTGAGAGGCTGCCACAGAGAGGAGGGGGTCAAGCTATTTCCCAAAGCCCCCGAAGGCCAGACAAGGAATAACGGATGGAAACTGATCAAGGAGAGATTCAATCTGGAAATAAGGAGGAATTTCCTGACAGTGAGAACAATCAATCCATAGAACAGAAGTTGCCTTCAGGGGTTGTGGGAGCTTCATCCCTGGAGGCTTTCAAGAAGAGACTGAACTGCCATCGGTCAGAAATGGTGTAGCGTCTCCTCCGGCAGCCCTCTTCCCCCCAGTATCCTAAATGTGCTTCCCCAACCCACTGCTCTCCAGATAATGTCAGGTGTTCCAGTCTCCACCGATGCTGAAAATTGCATCTTGATATATCCAAGGCGGAGGGAGCCTGCTTAGCGGTAAAAAATGCAGGCAATTATCGGACCGTAGAAGGTCAAGCGGACTGCGGAGCATCAGTGCGCCCCTCTCCCCCCTTCTGCCACGTGCCGACAGCTTCTTCCTGGCAGAACGGAGAGTCCTGACAGCTCTTGATGTTCTTGTGCGTTCCCCTGTCACAGGGCGGTTGTGCGTTTTTTCCCCTTCCAGCCTTCTTGGCGCTTTGCTAACTCTTTTCAGCAAAAAGAGAAGCAAAGCAGGAAGCACTGGGCAAGGTTGATGGTGAGATCGGTATTCCCGAGAGCCTGAAGCAAATTCCTGGTCCCGACAAAAACCCCTTTTATTAATTTATTGCGAATACTGCTCCTTCACATCCAGCAAAGTCTTCCAAGGGAGGATTTAAAGTCACAGACCTTCTCTGGCTTGGAGAGCTGCCAGGCCGAGATCTGAGAAACTTGGCCAGGAGTCTCAGAGAGTCACGAATCAATGAAGCAAACTAATTGTCTCCTGCAAACTCCACTCCCCTTTCGCTCCTCTTTTCTTTCCTCTGGGAGGGGCCATTCATCGTCCCCCTGTGGCCTTACTCTCAAGTCGACCCCTGTTCTTTAACTGTTCCCTTCATCTGGCAGCTCTGCGCATGCGGAAACTGGGAACAGGCTCCACCTGTTCTTCTGCCTCACTGATGTCTGACTCCAAAGGCAGCTGATAACTGTCAGACGGCCTTGGCCCCCTCTCTGCCTCCGACACAGAGCCCTCATCAGAGCCTCCCCCAGACTCCAGGACTGGCCCCTCTTCCTCCCCAACCTCCTCACTGTCTGAATCTGCTGCTGGCTCTGCTGGTGGGCCACAACAGTCGGATGGGGTGAGGTGGGGGGATTCCCCTTTGCAGCTGGGGGTCGCTGGGAACCTTGCAGAGACATCCCCCCCCCAAATGGTTCGTTTCTTATGTTTTATGTTTTTAAAATACAGAATTAACCTGCATTTGCAAGGTCAATTAGCTTCCCGTATTTGCTGCGTGTCTTTTTAGCAGAAGGGAATTTGGGCTGCCTTTTATTTCTTCGTAATACAGCCAGCCCCGGACTTACGACTACCGCTTTGTCCATTTTACAACTTTTCTCGCCGTTGTTAAGGGAATCACTGCACTCATTAAGTGAGTCACACAGTCATTAAGTGAATCTGGCATCCCCCCCACTACTTTGCTTGCCAGAAGGCCGCAAAAGGGGATCACGTGATGCCGGGATCTTGGAAGTGTCATAAATACGAATCCGTTGCCAAGCGTCTGAATTTTTAGCAGAAGGGAATTTGGGCTGCGTTTATGTTCTTTGAAATGAAGGCAGTCCTCGGTTTATGACCACAATTGAGCCACCAATTTCTGTTGGTAAGGGAGACAGTGAGGGCAGGTTTGTCCCATTTTCTCGCCAGGGTCATTTTTTGCTTTTAATGATGGTTTCGCTGAAAATTTGGGACTTCAATAAGCAAACAATGGTTTCTTTGCATTCACGCTTACGACCGTCATCTTTGTAAAAGTCAGGCCGGTCCCGTGAGTGATCCGTTTTAGGACTGTTCTGACTGTCACAGGCAGTCTCCACCATGGTCATAACTCGAGGACTTCCCTTTATTTTAGGCCAGGATCTGAGATCATTTCCTCATCTTCACCCCCAGCCAGAAATGGGTGTGCCTGAGATCAGAGATGCTCTCCTGGGGATTCGAACCCGTGCATTGCGTCAAACGTAGATGATTCTCTGGGGCAGGAATATGGTAGCTTGTCTGCAAGGGGGAGGGGGGCAGAACTTGGATGTGGACCACTTCCCCCGGGACCCCGAGGAAGCGTTTCCAGCCTTGTTTTGCAGAGAGACAAATTTCAGGCGCGCTGGAAAAACGCAAGAGCCGCTTAAAAGCGCACTTAATTCCATGACACATAAGAAGCCACCTGGCAAAAAGATTTTAATGGATGTGTGAGTGACAGGGGTGATGGCCCAGGTGAGACTCCGGCTGCAATTAAGCTCTAATGGGACGGAGCACACGCCGGGCTTTGGAATGTTATTTTGTTTTATTTTTGGAATGGGATTGGATGTTCTGAAAGCAGGAGAGGACCTTCCCCCCCCCCACTCATCCCCTAATTTCCTCAATGGGGTCTCCGCTCTTGCCCCCCTCGGTCACCTCGATCTGCACTTCAGGATTCCGTCTCTGAACTGCTTGGAAGCAAGAAAGGAATGAATGGAAATTGGTGATGAAAATTTGAATCGTTTTGGACTGGCCCATTGTTAATCGTGAGCCATGAAGGGTTGCCTCGGACTCTGATTTACTTTTTGGATGCTGTTTGGAAGCCTGATATTAACCCAAATGGACGCTGACCTTCTTTTTCCTGCTTTGGGGGGAGGTCAAGCAAAACTCCTTCGTTGTGTCTGTCAATCTGGGCAGAGGTGTGATGAAGATTCAGGATGACTTCGCCTTGCCTGGGGTTGGGGAGAAGGGAATTTCACTGGATTGGCAATTTCTCTAGCTGGAGCCCTTGCCCCACCTTTGGTCCTTGGCTGCTGGATGGGCAGGATGGGCAGAAGGATTTCTTGAACTTAACCCAACGTTGGCTCGTTGAGGCCTCAAGGACGATTTTTTGATGGGCGCAGCATGAAAACGCTCTTCTCACCCGTCTGCTCTTCCCCGGAAGTTCAATAGCAGTGCAGGTGTCAGGTTTCCAAATAGCATCCAAAATTAAATCAGAGTCCAAGGCAAAGGATTGCTCAAAGTTCCAATTTATGAAGAGAGCCACGTTGGCACATTTGGGAAAACCCGAATCTGAAAGCTTCCCAGTTTCCCCCACTCAGTTGAAAGTTCAAGATCTTGCCCCCCACACCCACCAGTCCATCCCATGGTCCAATCTCCCACTGCCATCCTGGCAGCTTCTACCCATCCAGTTCCGGTCAGGTGCAGAGATGCAGAGACAAAGGATGACCTTGGCTTTCTAGAAAGAATATTGTTATGGCTGCATATCATCTAACTCCATACAATCCCCCCTCCCATTTTCCCACCATAGAAAATGCATAGTAGAATAATAGAAAGTGTGGCAGGCCAGAGACCCAAAAGAAAAGAGGGCTGCAGGTCTGACAGCAGGAATGTTGTGAAGGATGTGGGCAGATGTGCGCACAGATGCTGAAGACAAAATAGAGACAGGACATTGGGAAGAGAGACAAGGAAGCTTTCCTCTCTTCTTCCGGGACTGCAAGTCATCCTTGAAGCAAGACAAGGAAGAAGGATGTTCTCCAGATGTATCCCAGTGAGTGCCACCTAGGAAGATGGAAGTTGGTTTTCTGGGCTCCATGGGGTGTGAAAATACTCTTTCAGAGTCAGAATATAGCTGGAAGGGACCCTGGAGGTCTTCTAGTCCAACCCCCTGCTCAAGCAGGAGACCCTATGCCATTTCAATCAGAATAGAGTTGGAAGGGACCTTGGAGGTCTTCTAGTCCAGCCCCCTGCTCAATCAGGAGACCCTATGCCAGCGATGGCGAACCTTTTTTGGCTCGCGTGCCACAAGTGGGGGGAGCGCAGGGGGGTCGTGTGCGGGCATGCCACACCCACAATGCAACGCGCGATCCCCCCATTTTTACATGCTTTTTTCACCCTCCCCAGGCTCCAGAGGCTTTATAGGAGCCTGGGGAGGGCAGAAATAGCCTCCCCCGCCCCCCCGGAGGCCCTCCGGAGGCTTCAGGGACCGTCCGGAGGCTTCCCTGAAGCCTTCGGAGCGCTTAAAACCACCCTGCGAGCAAACCGGAAGTGACTTCCGGGTTGCTCAGAGGGTCGTTTTAAGCACTCCGAAGGCGTCAGGGAAGCCTCCGGACGGTCCCTGAAGCCTCCGGAGGGCCTCCGGGGGGGACTTTACTTTATAAATAGGTACTTGATTTTTGGTACAAATGGTTTTCCCAGTTGCAATGGATGGCTGTGAAGATTGGACCATAAGGAAGGCTGAACGCCAAAGAATGGAGGCCTTTGAACTCTGGTGCTGGAGAAGACTCCTGCATTGAGTCCCTTGGACTGCAAGGACATCCAACCGGTCAGTCCTAGAGGAGATCAACCCTGACTGCTCTTTAGAAGGCCAGGTCCTGAAGAGGAAACTCAAAGACTTTGGCCACCTAATGAGAAGGAAGGACTCCCTGGAGAAGAGCCTCATGCTGGGAAAGATGGAGGGCAAAAGAAGAAGAAAGGGACGACAGAGGAGGAGGGGGCTGCATGGAGTCTCCAAAGCAGTCAGAGGGAGCTTCAATGGACTCCGGGGGATGGTAGAGGACAGGAAGGCCTGGAGGAACGTGGTCCATGGGGTCGCAATGGGTCGGACACGAGTTCGCAACTAACAACAACAACAACAACAACAGCACTTAAATTTTCACGTGATCTTGAGTTCATTCAACTCCATCCCCTTATTCTCTGTTCCTAATGGCTAACTGGGGAATCCTGGGAGTTAAATTCTTCATTGCTTAAAGTTGTCGTGGTTACACACCCCTGCTGTAGCTCATGGCAGCGGTCTGCAGAAGGTAACACAAGTGTTGCTGTGCGCAGAACGACACAAGAGCCGGGATCTCCTCCTTGAGCAGTGGGCTGGACTAGAAGACCTCCAAGGTCCCTTCCAGCTCTATCCTGATTCTGATTCTTTGTAAGTGCTCTGGAGGCTGCAAAAAAAAACCCACTGGAAGGGATTCGAACGAAATGCCCTTGCAAGCCTCAAAAGTTAGGCCCAGGGGCCTCGTTAATTTAGGCTTGTTGTCGGAGCTAATTTCTATTGCAACTTTATCCTGGCTTATTTTTAAAGAAGACTGCATTCCATCCGCTACAAAACCCCTTTTTTCCCCCATCTCTTTATTCCTGCTTCCTTCATTAGCACAAACTCCTCCCCTGGTGAGACTTTCGCGTTTCCTCCTGATTTTTAAAAATTCCACCACAACTCTGTTCTTCCTGCGATGCTCTCGGTGAAGGGCATACGTGGACGGAATAAAATTTGCACATTTTTGCATGCTTTGTATAGCGAAAGCAGGTTCAGACCATGGCTGCTTTTCCCACAGTAGGTTTTACCCAGTCAGGCACTAGCCCAGTAAAACCGACAGGTCACCCTGGACGTACGAGACATGAGACTTAAGCCCCAAAATGTCCGTTGCTAAGCAAGACAGTCGTTAAATGAATTTTGTCTCACTTTGCAACCTTTTGCGCCACACCTGGGTTTTAGGGGCTGCAGGAAAACTCATCCCCCGCTTTTCACTCAACATCTGCATTGACACAACCCTGTTCCAGGGTTCGCACTGTCAAACGCCATAGTCGTTAAATGGGTCGCTACAGTTGTTAAGCTAGTCACAAGGTCGTTAAGTGAATCCGGCTTCCCCATGGGTCGTCAGAAAGTCGCAAAAGGGGATCATGTGACCCCACCACTGTCATAAATATGAGTCAGTTGCCAAGCCCCCGAGTTCTCATCATGTGACCATGGGGATGTTGCAGCCGTCGTTACTGTGAAAAACGGTCGGAAGTCACATTTTTCAGTGCTGTTACAGCTTTGAATGGTCACTAAATGAACTGTTGTAAGTTGAGGCCTACTTGTACCCCTCATCCCACTGGGAGGTAAAATTACCCCTTTTCTCTAGGGTTTCCAAATGGCCCATGAAGCGTTGAAAGATAAAGTATTAGTTCCCACTTGACCAGGTGGGCAATACCTGCTTACCTGCCCTTCTGCTCCATTGCTATTTCCTGGAGGAGGGGTCTCCAACCTTGGCAACTTGACGACTTGTGGACTTCAATTCCCAGAATTCTTCATCCAGCATGCTCTGGTTGTTGTGGCCCGCTAGTGGCCAGCAGAGCCAGCAGCAGATTGGGACAGTGAGGAGGTTGGGGAGGAGCATGGGCCCGTCCTGGAGTCTGGGGAAGGCTCTGATGAGGGCTCTGTGTTGGAGGCAGAGAGGGGGCCAGGGCCGTCTGACAGTTATCAGCTGCCTTCAGAGTCAGACATCAGTGAGGCAGAAGAACAGCTGGAGCCTGTTCCCAGTGTATGTATGTGCAGAGATGCCAGATGAACGGAACAGCTAAAGAACAGGGGTTGTCTTGGGAGAAAGGCCACAGGGGGACGATCAAGGGCCCCTCCCAGAGGAAATAAAAGAGGAGCGAAAGGGGAATGGAGTTTGCAAGAAACCATTAGTTCACTTCATTGGTCCGTGACTCTCTGAGACTCCTTGCCAACTTCTGCAGAGATCAGCCTGGTAGCTCTGCAAGCCAGATAAGGTCTATAATTGTAAATCCTCCCTTGAAAAATGAGATTACAAAAGCCCAGTCTAGCACAATACCAATGAAGAAGAAAAATAGCAGCTCCCCAAAGAAACCAGCATGGCTGCATAAGGAACTCTCTGACAAATTGAAAGACAAAAAAGTATAAAAGCGGAAGGGGGGGGGGGGACACATAACTAAGGCAGAATATCAGCAAATAGCCTGAGCCTGTAAAGATGAAGTGAGGAAAGCTAAGGCTCACAATGAAGAAAGGCTTGCCACACAAGTAAAAAATAACAAAAAAAGCCTCTTCCAACATGTTAAAAGCAAGAAAAAAGTTAAGGAAACAATTGGTCCATTGCTGGGAGAAAGTGGCAAGAAGGTGACAAGCAACAGGGAGAAAGCAGAACTATTTAACTCATGTTTTGCATCTGTCTTTACACAAAGGGATAAAGCAGTCCAACCTATCAAAAACAGCACCACAAAAATCAGATTAGGAACACAAGTTGAAATAGGGAAGAAAATAGTAAGTGAGCACCTGTCTACCCTAGACAAGTTCAAATCACCAGGACCGGATGTATTACACCCCAGGGTTCTGACGGAACTGGCAGACAAGATCTCAGAACCACTGAATTATATCTTTCAGAGATCCTGGAACACCGGGGAATTACCAGAGGACTGGAAAAGAGCTGATGTGGTTCCCATCTTCAAAAAAGGGAAAAAAATAGATCCAGGAAACTACAGACCTATCAGCCTGACCTCAATACCAGGAAAGATTCTGGAAAAAATAATCAAGCAACGAATTAGCGAACACCTAGAAGCAAACAAAGTAATATCCAAAAGCCAACATGGGTTTGTCAAAAACAGATCATGCCAGACTAATCTTATTGCATTCTTTGATAATGTGATGAAATTAGTGGACCAGAGGAATGCCGTTGATATAGTTTACTTGGACTTCAGTAAGGCATTTGATAAGGTAGATCATAACCTATTACTAGATAAAGTAGAAGAATGTAGGTTGGACAGCATCACCACCAGATGGATTCGTAACTGGCTGACCAACCGCACTCAACGTGTAGTCCTCAATGGAACTGCATCTACGTGGAGGGAGGTATGCAGTGGAGTACCCCAAGGCTCTGTTTTAGGCCCAGTACTCTTCAACATCTTCATCAATGATTTGGATGAGGGAATAAATGGGGAACTCATCAAATTTGCACATGACACAAAGCTGGCAGGAATAGCCAACATTCCAGAAGACAGGCTTAAGATACAGAAGGATCTTGACAAACTTGAACATTGGGCACTATCTAATAAAATGAAATTCAATGGTGAAAAGAGTAAGGTTCTACATTTAGGCAAGAAAAAACAAATGCACAGGTACAGTATAGGTGGTACCTTGCTCAATAGTGGTACCTCTGAGAGGGATCTTGGAGTCCTAGTGGACAACCATTTAAATATGAGCCAGCTGTGGGCGGCAGCTGCCAAAAAAGCCAACACAGTTCTAGGCTGCATCAACAGAGGGATAGAATCAAGATCACGTGAAGTGTTAATACCACTTTATAATGCCTTGGTAAGGCCACACTTGGAATACTGCATTCAGTTTTGGTCGCCACGATGTAGAAAAGAAGTGGAGACTCTAGAAAAAGTGCAGAGAAGAGAAAGAAAGAGGATTAGGGGACTGGAGACTAAAACATACAAAGAACAGTTGCAGGAACTAGGTATGTTTAGCTTAAGAGAAAGAAGGACTAGGGGAGACATGATAGCAGTGTTCCAATATCTCAGGGGTTGCCACAAAGAAGAGGGAGTCAAACTATTCTCCAAGGCACCTGAGGGCAAAACAAGATGTGGAGACTCTAGAAAGAGTGCAGAGAAGAGCAACACGTATGTATGTATGTATGTATGTTATGTATGTATGTATGTATGTATACATCAATGATTAGTTTCAATTTTTTTTAGAACCTCTTCTGTAGGTGTGGCCTGCTTCGTGGGAGTGGCTTGCCAGCCCTGTGACTGGGCGGGAGTTGCTTGGCGGTCATGTGACTGAGTGGGCATGGCCAACTTGTAAAATGTGGTGAAACTCACTTAACAACGCCCTTGCTTAGCAACCAAAATGTTGGCTCAGAAACTCTGGCATTTGAAGCATGCAAGTCTTAAAGCTGTGAACTAACTAAGCTGCAGGGAGACGGAAACCCGGTCCACTAACCTATCTGTCCGTGACTGTTGGGGAAAGACTAAATCAAATTGTTTAGCAGCTTGTTTAGGGATTCCTCAAACCATTTGTTTCTTTACCCGCATTGACCCACCAAGCAGGGTTTGGGAACAGGGTCATTGCCACAAATAAGCCCAGTTTAACTCTGCCCAGCCATCTCCAAGTTTTGAACATGTATGGCATGTTCAAATGCTGATGATGTTACTTAGTTGGGTCATGAAATGTCTGCCAAGAAAACTAAGCTCAGAGAACCCCAAGGAGCCCACAGTCCTCCTCCTCTCCACAAATCCCACTCCTTACTAGCATTGATGATATTACCTAGTTGGGTCATGAAACGTCTGCAAACCACCCCCTCCCCCAACCTCAGAGAGCACTAAAGAATTCCTCCTCCTCCTCCTCCTCCTCCTCCTCCTCCTCCTCCTCCTCCTCCTCCTCCTCTTCCCTGTAAACCCCATTTCCTTCTAGCACTGATGATGTTACTTAGATGGGTCATTAAACGTCTGCAAGAAAACAACCAATCTCAATTCCTCCTCAAAAACCCCTCTTCCTTCTAGTATTGATGATGTTATCTAGTTGGGTCATGAAACATCTCCAGGAAAACAACCAACCCCAGAGAGCACTAAGGAATTCCTCCTCCTCCTCCTCCTCCTCCTCCCACTGATGTTGTTACCTAGTTGGGTCATCCTTCTAGCACTGATGACGTTACATCATCAGTGCTAGAAGGCTGAGGTCTGGAAGAGGCAAGAGGCTGCAGTCTCATTGGGCCAGGGAAGGGGCTTTTGACAGCATCTTTGGTTGCCCTCTGGAACATCAGCCCTGGGGTTTGAAGGTTGGGAGGGGGCTTTCGTTGGATTTCTCCACCTATCAGATCCTCATTTTGCCTAGTTTTACATTTAAAGTCTACAGGGGATAAAAAAAAAATCCGTGTTGCCTCTTGAAGACTTAGCTTAAAAAAAAGAAAGTTGTGTCAGCTTTTATGGAGTTCGATCCACTTCATCAAACACACCACAAGGAAAGGGCGTGTTGCGTATTCATAGTTATTCTTGGCAGCAGAGATTTGGGGGGGGGGGGGGGCTGAGGGAAATTGGTAGGGAGACGCAGAATGGTCTGAAGGATGAAGGCCAAGAGAAGATTGCAGTAAGAATGTCAAGAAACACAATTTCCAACCGACCGTCCGTTTTAGATCCTCCTCACAGGAACTTCACCGAGAGCTGTGCTCCTTTCATACAGGAATCAGAATCAGACTGGAGCTGGAAGGGACCTTGGAGGTCTTCTAGTCCAACCCCCCACTCAATCAGAAGACCCTATGCCATTTCAATCAGAATAGAGCTGGAAGGGACCTTGGAGGTCTTCTAGTCCAGCCCCCTGCTCAATCAGGAGACCCTATGCCATTTCAATCAGAATAGAGCTGGAAGGCACCCTGGAGGTCTTCTAGTCCAACCCCCTGCTCAAGCAGGAGACCCTATGCAATTTGAGACAAGTGACTGTCCAGTCTCTTCATGATGCTCCATGATGGAGCACCCACAATTTATGGTGGCAATCTGTCCCACTGGTTAATTTGCCTCACTGTTATTCCTAGGTTGCTTCTCTCCTTGATTAGTTTCCATCCATTGTTTCTTGTCCTGCTTTCTGCTGCTTTGGAAACTATGTTGACCCCCATCTTCTTTGGGGCAGCCCCTCAAATACCAGAATACTGCTATCATGTCCCCCCTCCCCCCAGTCCTTCTTTTCTCTAGACTGGCCAAACCCAAGTCTTGCAACCGTCCTTCCTATGTTTTAGCCTCCAGTCCCCTAATCATCTTGGTTGCTCTTCTCTGCACTTTTCCCAAACTCTCAACATCTTTTTTTCTAATGTGGAGGCCCAAAACTGGATGCAGGAATCCAGGTATGGCCTTACTAAGGCTTTATAAAGTGATACTAATACTTCAAGTGATTTTGATTCTGTGCCTCTGTTTGTACAACCAAGGATTGCATTTGCTTTCTTGGATGCCGCTGCACATGGCTGGCTCATGGGTTTTTTTAAAAAGGTTTTTATTAGGTAAAACTTAAAAACATTGGACATAGTGCGACATTTCTGGCATTGTCATTTCCATAGAGTTGTTAGATCTTACAGCGATAAGAATTTATATCTGTTACGTAGACATGTGTAATCAGTCAAATTACCTATCCATGAATCCCTTCCATTATATAGTTACTACCAGTTACATATGTGTGTGTGTGTGTGTGTGTGTGTGTGTGTGTACACATATTGTGTTATTTAGGCATACCAGGGGTCGTAACACAAATACATACCTATTTCCCTGGCTCAACTGATAAGGAGGCGAGCCTGTGGCTTAATGGCTAAGACTCCTGCCTAAGATATAATACAGCCCAGGTTCGAATCCCAGTAAGGGTATGGCTAGCTGATGAGAGCTAATTAGCTCAAAATAGATCTATACTAGTCTCCCTTTATTTATTTATCAGTATAAATACAACATGTATGTATGTATGTATGTATGTATGTATGTATGTATGTATGTATGTGTCTTACAATCCCTGGTATGCCTAAAGTCTCCCTTTATTTATTTATCAGTACAATTACAACACACACACACACACACACACACACACACACATCCTACCTATCGTACAATATTAATACCATATTTTCCAATTCTTAACTAATCTTCGTTTTTCTGTCCCAACCTTTTCTCCTCGCTTCTAACCATCGGTACCATTTGTCCCATGTTTGGTGGTATTCCATCTCACCCTCATCTTTGACCTGTAGAGTCATCCTTTACATTTCTGCGTACGTCAGTATCTTTTTTATTATTTCTTGTTCCGGGGGGAAACGGCCGGCTCATGTTTAAGTGATCGTCCCCGAAGTCTCCAAGGTCCCTTTTACAGTTACTGTTTTTGAGACCCCTCCCTCCTCTCTTTAGGAACGAAGGCTTGGAGTAGGTGTTGTGGCTTTGCTTCCCCTTGCTGCAAAATCTTAGCCAAAACTGAGAAAAGCATTGAATTCCCTTTCAAGTGGAAACTGGACTTTCTTGTTTTTCTTTTGAAGAGGTTTCACTTCTCATCCAAGAAGCTTCTTCAGCTCTGACTGGATGGTGGGGAATGAATGGATTTGTACTCCTTGCAGACAGTTGGTCATTTGCATCCTTTGAGAGGGTCATTGAGGCCACTTGGAGGTTTAACTGTGTCCTCGGGTCATGGGCTGTGTCAGGTTTTTCTTTGAAGACATTTCGCTTCTCATCCAAGAAGCTTCTTCAGCTCTGACTGGATGGTGGGGAATGAATGGATTTGTACTCCTTGCAGACAGTTGGTCATTTGCATCCTTTGAGAGGGTCATTGAGGCCACTTGGAGGTTTAACTGTGTCCTCGGGTCATGGGCTGTGTCAGGTTTTTCTTTGAAGACATTTCGCTTCTCATCCAAGAAGCTTCTTCAGCTCTGACTGGATGGTGGGGAATGAATGGATTTGTACTCCTTGCAGACAGTTGGTCATTTGCATCCTTTGAGAGGGTCATTGAGGCCACTTGGAGGTTTAACTGTGTCCTCGGGTCATGGGCTGTGTCAGGTTTTTCTTTGAAGACATTTCGCTTCTCATCCAAGAAGCTTCTTCAGCTCTGACTGGATGGTGGGGAATGAATGGATTTGTACTCCTTGCAGACAGTTGGTCATTTGCATCCTTTGAGAGGGTCATTGAGGCCACTTGGAGGTTTAACTGTGTCCTCGGGTCATGGGCTGTGTCAGGTTTTTCTTTGAAGACATTTTGCTTCTCTTCCAAGAAGCTTCTTCACCTCTGACTGGATGGTGGGGAATGAATGGATTTGTACTCCTTGCAGACAGTTGGTCATTTGCATCCTTTGAGAGGGTCCTTGAGGCCACTTGGAGGTTTAACTGTGTCCTCGGGTCATGGGCTGTGTCAGGTTTTTCTTTGAAGACATTTCGCTTCTCATCCAAGAAGCTTCTTCAGCTCTGACTGGATGGTGGGGAATGAATGGATTTGTACTCCTTGCAGACAGTTGGTCATTTGCATCCTTTGAGAGGGTCATTGAGGCCACTTGGAGGTTTAACTGTGTCCTCGGGTCATGGGCTGTGTCAGGTTTTTCTTTGAAGACATTTCGCTTCTCATCCAAGAAGCTTCTTCAGCTCTGACTGGATGGTGGGGAATGAATGGATTTGTACTCCTTGCAGACAGTTGGTCATTTGCATCCTTTGAGAGGGTCATTGAGGCCACTTGGAGGTTTAACTGTGTCCTCGGGTCATGGGCTGTGTCAGGTTTTTCTTTGAAGACATTTCGCTTCTCATCCAAGAAGCTTCTTCAGCTCTGACTGGATGGTGGGGAATGAATGGATTTGTACTCCTTGCAGACAGTTGGTCATTTGCATCCTTTGAGAGGGTCATTGAGGCCACTTGGAGGTTTAACTGTGTCCTCGGGTCATGGGCTGTGTCAGGTTTTTCTTTGAAGACATTTTGCTTCTCTTCCAAGAAGCTTCTTCACCTCTGACTGGATGGTGGGGAATGAATGGATTTGTACTCCTTGCAGACAGTTGGTCATTTGCATCCTTTTAGAGGGTCATTGAGGCCACTTGGAGGTTTGCCTATTTCTTCAGAGTAATGTGCAAAAGGGCGTGGAGCCTTTTTGGAACTGCTAAAAGGACCATGTTGTAAACTGGAGATAGACGATGTCGTATCCCTCCCCCTCCGGTCAGAGAGGACTGTTCAGTTTGGACATAGACGGCCTCTTGAACCCCTCTTCCAAACCAGTGGTCCTCTCTGTCCAAAATATGGTCTTTGTAGTCTCCTAAAGAGGGGCCTTTGTCTTTGAAATGCAGACGGACTGCTGAATCTTGCCCTGATTGAATTGTTGTACCAACTTAGCATTTTTAGGCTGCGTGCATGAAATCCCCAGGCAGACCTTCGTTCTTGCTTTAATCTTTGGTTTTTCTCGACTCTCGTCCGCAGCTCTTCGCCGCCTGGAGTTTTTGAGAAAGAATACGAGCTCTACCGCGACTACGGCTCCGATGGACAACGCCTTCACTACCGGTGAGCAGCCTCCTATAAGAGTACTCTTTCTCAACCCTTGGCCGCTTGAAGATGGGTGGGCTTCAAGTTCCCAGAATTCCCCCATCCAGCAGGCTTGAAGAAGTGAGAACTTCAACTCCCAGAATTCCCTAGGCGGCAGGCTTTCAAACACATAGACTTCAGTTCCCAGAATTCCCCAGGCAGGGCAGGCTTGAAAGTGTGTAGGTTTCAACTTTCAGAATTCTCCAGCCAGCATATCTTGAAGATGGGTGGACTGATACTCCCAGAATTCCCCAGGCAGCGTGCTTTCAAATGCATAGACTTCAGCTCCCAGAATTCCCCAGGCAGCGTGCTTTCAAATGCATAGACTTCAGCTCCCAGAATTCCCCAGGCAGTGTGCTTTCAAATGCATAGACTTCAGCTCCCAGAATTCCCCAGGCAGCGTGCTTTCAAATGCATAGACTTCAGCTCCCAGAATTCCCCAGGCAGCGTGCTTTAAAGTCTGTAGATTTCAACTTTTAGAATTCCCCAGGCAGCATGCTTGAAGAAGTGAGGACTTCAAGTCCCAGAATTCCCCAGGCAGCATGCTTGAAGAAGTGAGGACTTCAAGTCCCAGAATTCCCCAGGCAGCATGCTGTCAAATGTGTGGATTTGAACTCCTAGAATTCCAAACCAGCATGTTTGAAGAAGCGAGGACTTCAACTCCCAGAATTCCCTGTCCAAGAAGATATGTGGGCTACACCTCTGGGGTGGGTTCCAGCTGCCGCTACTGCTGATTTGCTCAGACGTGCGGGGGGGGGCATGCACAGTGCAAGAAAAAATGTTCTGCGCATGCGCACAAGGCAAAAACAAGATGGCGCCGCCGATGGCGCCTCCGAGAGAACTGGTTTGGCGGTATGGCTAGTCTGGGTCGCTGCCAGTTCCAGAAACCCAGACTGTCAAGTTACTAACAGTTGGGCTGAACTGGTAGTAACGCACGTCTGCTAGAAGTCCTAACTGGCTGAGGAATTCTGGGAATTGTAATCCAAAGATCTTAAAGAAAGACAGCTTAAGGGTTTTGAACATGAACAGGTGAAAATGGGTTTTGTAGTAGAAGTAGTAGTAGTAGTAGTAGTACTGTGTTTCCCTGAAAATAAGACCTCCCCAGATAATAAGTCCAATCGGGCTTTTGAGCACATGCGCTAAAATCCCCCCCTGTAAATAAGCCCTCCCCTAAAATATTGCAACACAGCAGCAGCCGTGAGGTGACCACGCTCGCCGCCTCCTGCACCCCAAAAATAACAAGACCTCCCCGAAAATAAAGCCAAGCACTTATTTCAGGGGTCAAAAGAAAATAAGACCCTGTCTTATTTTGGGGGGGAAACACGGTAGTAATAGTAATAGTAATAGAAGTGTTGCAACCTCAGGGGAGATTAATGGTAGAAATGGAAGGAGGCTGATGGCAGGATGTCTGTAAACTACAGATAATCCTTGATTTACAAACATTCATTTAATAACCATTTGAAGGTGTACCAAACCTCCACCCCAAAAGCTACTTAAAAACCCATTTTTGAAGTTACAATGACCGCACACCCAAAACCGGTTGCAGTCACATGATCATATTTTGGGCAGTGGACAACTGGTTTACCAGTTTGTAGGGTCCCACAATTACGTGACTACAACTTATGGCACTTTTTTGTCCGGGGTTTACTTCCACTTTCTGGCAAAAAAAATACCCCTGGTGGAGGGCAAGGGATTTGCTTAACACTTAATGACCATTGCAAAAATATATATATTGAAAATATATATAGATAGATAGATGATAGATAGATAGATAGATAGATAGATAGATAGATAGATGATAGATAGATAGATAGATAGATAGATAGATAGATAGATAGATACAGAGAGAGAGATAGGATAGATAGATAATGGATGATGGATGGATAGATGGATAGATGGATGGATGGATAGATAGATATAGATAGAGAGATAGATAGAGAGATAGATAGAGACAGACAGACAGACAGACAGATAGACAGATATTATATATGTGTGTTATTTATGTGTCTAGGTAGATACATACTTTCTTTTGAAAGTCAGTAGCAGAATTTCATTCTCAATATGGGCCGGTGTAATAAGGTTATCTCCTGTACAGTGGCTGTCCCCATCCATGTTGGTGGGCGTGGTCTTGATGGCCTCTCGATTGGGCTGTTTGTCGTTCTCTTGCTTGGACCGTTGTTTGCATCTTGGCTGTTAGACTCATGTTAATCTTGGTGGTAGGGCTAGGAACTCAACTCAAAGAACCTCCGAACCAGGGATGAAACTCAGCAAGTTCTGACCGGATCTGGAGAACCCGTAGTGGACATTTTGAATAGTTCGGAGAACCGGCCAATGCCACCTCTGGCTGGCCCCAAAGTGGGGAGGGAATGGGGATTTTGCAGTATCCTTCCCCTGCCACGCCCACCAAGCCACGCCCACAGAACCATTGAAAAATTTGAATTTCACCACTGCTCCGAACCATCCCTCTCCGATGGGCCAGATGTTGCCCTTTTAAAAAAAATGGTTGAGTTGGCAGCTTCTTTGAGATTGCCTGGGGCACTCAAGAGTGAGGAAGAAAGTATCCCATACAAGCCGTTGATTATTGCGAGCTCGTTTCGTGGGGTGATAAAAAACCTGCATCTCAAACAGAAGGCTGCCAGGCTGCCTCCTGGCTCTCCATAATCTTGTCCTTCCCGAATTGCACCCAGCTGTTTGCTCCGGAGCCAGCCAGCCACCAACGGTCAATATTTGCTCTCTTTTCTCATTATTGCCTCTCTTTAAAAGGAAGCGGCGAGCTGGCTGGGGGGGAGAGGCATTTTCTGCCCTCGTTTCTTTTTCCCCCTTTCTTGCTTTCTCGGAGGGGCTCGGCTGACATGAAGGAGACCGGACCCAGAAATGGGGTGTGCAACAGATGACGATGGTGGTGGACTCCCGTCCTTCTCGTCAGCTGGGCAGGCTCTTCTCTATCAGACGTAAACATTTTCCTGAAGGTGGATATTTTTTTTAAAGCCTCTTAATTCGGTTCCAGGCAGGGTTGGCCCAAGTAAACAAGCTAATTTATTGGCTGCCTGGCTTGTCCACTTAATCTCGCCTCGGAGACGGAGGGCAGGACGGGGAGCCAAGGCCTTTCCCCCAGGAAGCCCTTCGGTTTTGCCTCTGGTCCAGTGGTGGGAGTCAAACAATTTAACAACCGGTTCTCTGCCCTAATGACCGTCTGGTAGATGTGGCCATGCTGGGCGTGGCCAGGCGGGGTAACAGGCAGCACTCGGCCTCCCGCATCTCCCTGGGAGCAAAAATGGGCTGCGGGGGGGGGGGGGTGTCACAACCCCCCCGTGCTTCGTTTTGGTCCCAGTAGGCCACCCTGCAGCCTCCTGGCAGTAAACATGGGCCGTGTGTGTGTGTGTGTGTGTGTGTGTGTGTGTGTGTCGAAATCCCTCCCATGCTTCAGTTTGGACCTAGTTGGCCGCCTTGCAGCCTCCTGGGAGCAAAAATGGGCCACGGGGGAGGGCCACCCTGTACCCCCCTCCCCCCCACTCCATTTTGGGTGTAGTAGGCCTCCCTGCACTTACGTGGCAGCCAAAACGGGGCATGTGGGGACTCCTGGAGGGGGTGGAGCGGAAAGGAGCGGGGGCCAACCAACAATTTAACAACCATTTCGCCTGAACCATCCCGAACCGCCTGAATCCCATCACTACTCCGGCCTTCTTTCACTGAAGAGCAACTGAGGCGATGAAAGGCCCGGAGACTAAAACATATGAGACGAACAGTTGCAGGATTTGGCTAAGATAAGCAGGGTGTCACGTTCCGGCGTTCACGTTGCATACAAACAGAGATTCGGTTTGTGAGGCGTAACAGGCACCCAGAAGGGTTTCATTGGCCTACTCACCATAGGGTCATTTTCGCCCTCTTCATCGGAGGATTTGCATATGCTGGATCTCGAGAGTCATCAACCCCCATTGTGGAGTTTTCAGTAGCAGCTTGCTGAATGCCCCGAGATTTCTCCGGCATTTTCCTCATGGTTTTCCGGGCCGTACTAGGTGGATCTGGTGGAGAGAAAGGAGGGTGACTGAAGATGAAGAGGGTGATTGGAGCTACTCCACTGCCTTGGGTAGCCGGACTAAATGACAATGATACAAAGGTAATCAAATCAAAGTCAGTTCTAACCAAGTTAACACCATCACCCATATATATACCATTACCCCACGAAGCTCCACCCACAACTCCACCCAGATGACACCCACCCACCATCACCAATCACCATGACCCACACCTCCAGCCACAACCCCACTCAGTGTCATCATAGCCTCTTTCCTGGTTAGCCGCATCGGAGCAAAGAGTTACATCAGAGGAGGCAGTTGCACCCGGGTAGAAGAGTTACATGCAGCTACAGGCTCAATCGACATCAGAGAGGCAACACCAACGTGGCAGCGTTATATGGTGGGCATGGTGATGGGCAGGGTCCCCCTGGATGGCAGCCTGAGGGCTGACATAGGGGTGACATGATAGCAGCATTCCAGTATTTGAGGGGCTGCCCCAAAGAAGAGGAGGGTCAATTTATTTTCCAAAGCACCAGAAGGCAGGACAAGAAACAACGGATGGAAACTAACCAAGGAGAGAAGCAACCTGGAATCCCTCCCTTCTTACCCTCTCTAGAGCAGGGGTCTCCGAACTTGGCAAAGTTTAAGACTTGTGGACTTCAACTCCCAGAATTCCCCAGCCAGCGCATGCGCTGGCTGGGGAATTCTGGGAATTGAAGTCCCCAAATTACCACTTCTGTAGGCGACGGAGGAAATGGGACACCATTGCAGTTCTTTATTTCCTAGATGTGCGCAAGACAAATCCTCTTTCTGTCTTGCGGGAGAATTTCATTTCATTTCTTTCTTTTTAGAACGACGTCTCCAAAACCCGAGAGAAAGCTGCACGCCTTCGTGCAGGGGTGTCAAACTGGATTTCTTCTAGGGCCGGATAAGGATTGTAGTTCTCCGCACCCAAGGGGGGACAGGGGGTTGGGAGGGAAGGAGACGGAACGGATGCCTCCTGCAGCACCCTCCCAGCCAAAACGCAGCACAGGTGTGTGTGTGTGTGTGTGTTTGCCCGCATACAGCCTCCCGTGCCTCATTTTCCGGTCTGGACAGCCTCCTGCAGCACCGTGCTGGCCAAAACCGGGAACGCCCCCCCCCCTCTCCACGCCCCATTTTGGCTGACAAGGTGCTGCAAGAGGCCATCCAGGCTGAAAACGGGGCGCGGGGTGTGTGTGTACATCCCTCTATGCCCTGTTTCGGCTGCCAGAGGCATGCACGGGCCGTCCTTTGCTATTTCCGGCTGGCTCCGCAGGCCAGATTTAAGTATCCCAGGTGCTGGATCCGGCCCGTGGGCCGAATCCTGCCCGCCTGCCTTCAGTTTGACACCCCAGCCCTTGTGGCTATTAAAATCTGGTTTCCTGCTTGTGCCTCGTTTTCTACACAGAGTTGGCTGCTTTTGGTGTCTCACTGATTGCGGATTTAAAGAGTTTGGCTGCACGAGAAACGTTAGCGTTTGTCCTTTCGGGGTGGGGGTGGGGAGACGGCGCAACCCATCATCCCGGTGCTCTGAGCCGCGAAGGAGAGGCGCGTTAAATAAATGTTAAGAAATGATTGGAACCGGGATAGAAAACACAATGGCAAAAGGTCACCGTGTTGATCTATAAGCTTTGGCGGCTGTGACCTTCAAAATCTTGGAGATGGTCCTTTGCTCGATTGTAGAGCAGAGGAGGAGGAGGAGGGGCAGGTAAGCATTGAAGGTAGAATCCTAGGTGGGAAGGGACCTTGGAGGTCATCTAGTCCAACTCCCTGCTCAAGCAGGAGGCGTCTATGGAGATGCTCCGTCATCCAGGTTGTGGTTGTCCCCAAAAGGGCTTTTCTGACCCAGCTCCCCAAACACGACAAAACCTCTAGGGTGGGGTTTCGTTAGCAGCGGTGTCTCTTTCGTCCCAAGGATCAGCCCATAGATTTCCACTGCTCTCCTCTCCTCTGCCTTCTGTGCACCTCGTGTCAGGCATACGACCCAGCTGTTCCTCCTCTTCCTCATCAGCCACCTCCAGACCTGGGAGTTGTTGACTCTCCATCTGAGGGCTGACGCCCAGGGTCCGCTGCCGCCCTCCCCCCCCCTTTGCCAGCTCCATTCCCTCTTCCCCCTCGGAGCTCTCCGGTTGCCTTGATGCTGACCCTGACTCCCACGCCTCCTCCTCCTCTTCCTGTGATTCGGCTGCTGGAGTGTTAGGGTCACAACAGGTTCTTTTTCCAGAGGCAACTGGACTTTCAGGTTTTCCTTTGAAGACGCTTCGCTTCTCCTCCAAGAAGCTTCTTCCGCTCTGCAAGATAATGAGATTCTCCAGAGCGGAAGAAGCTTCTGGGATGAGAAGCGAAACCTCTTCAAAGAAAAACCAGAAAGTCCAGTTGCTTCTTGAAAAAAAGCACTTTTGGGTCAAGCAGGAGACCCTGGCCTACATCATTCCGGATAAATAACTGTCCAATCTCTTCTTGAAAATCTCCAATGATGAAGCACCCACCTAGGTCATCTAACGGCCACTTGCAACCCCTCCAGGTAGCTTCCGACAAGCCAAATGAATGGAAGAAGCTGGATTTGGTTAACAACTGTGTGATTCACTTAACAATGGCAGTGGCTCAGTTAACGACCACGTCCCAAAAAGGATTGTACAATCAAGCACCGTTCGCTTGGGAATTCTAGTCCCAATTGTTCTTGTAAATCAAGGACTATTGGTAGGTCATAAGACCACCGTTGGAACACAGGTAGTCCTCGACGTACGACCACAGTTGAGCCCAGATTTGAGGTTGCTAAGTGAGAAACTGGTTCAGTGACTTTTGCCCCGTTCTATGACTTTTCTTGCGAAAGGTGTTAAGTCAGGGGTGTCCAAACTTGGGAACTTTAAGACTTGTGGACTTCAACTCCCAGAATTCCCCGGCTGGGGAATTCTGGGAGTTGAAGTCCACAAGTCTTAAAGTTCCCAAGTTTGGACACCCCTGTGTTAAGTGAATCACTGCAGTTGTGAAATTAAGAACACTTATCTGGTTTCCCTGTTGATTTTGCTGGTTAGGAGGTCGCAAAAGAGGATCACGTTGAACACCCCCACCCACCCCCGGGACACTGCGACCATCATAAATATGAGTCAGTTGCCAAGTATCTGGATTTTGATCACCTGACCACGGGAATGCTGAAATGGTCGTAAGTGTGAAAAACGGTCATAAGTCACTTTCTCCCTCAGTGCCGTTGGACCTTTGAACGGTCACTAAATGAACTGTTGTAAAGTAGAGGACTACCTGTACTGCATTCAGTTTTGGTCGCCACAATGCAACCATTCTTCATATGTTTTAGCCTCCAGTCTCCTAATCATCTTTATTGCTCTTCTGTGCACTCTTTCCAGAGTCTCCACATCTTTTCTACATCATGGCGACCAAAACTGGATGCAGTATTCCAAGTGTGGCCTTACCAAGGCATTATAAAGTAGTATTAACCATTGACGTGATCTTGATTCTCTCCCTCTGTTGATACAGCCTAGAACTGTGTTGGCTTTTTGGCAGCTGCTGCACATGGCTGGCTCACATTTAAATGGTTGTCCACTAGGACTCCAAGATCTCTCTCACAGTTACTACTATTGAGCAAGGTACCACCTATGCTGCCTTCTGGTGCTTTGGAGAATGGTTAATTGTCCTCGCTATCAGGCAATTTCTCCTTAGTTCTAGGTTGCTTCTCTCCTTGATTAGTTTCCACCCATTGCTTCTTGTTCTACCCTCAGGTGCCTTAGAGAATAGTTTGACTCCCTCTTCTTTGTGGCAACCTCTGAGATATTGGAACAATGCTATCATGTCTCCCCTAGTCCTTCTTTCTATTAAACTAGACATACCCAGTTCCTGCAACTGTTCTTCATGTGTTTTAGCCTCCAGTCCCCTAATCATCTTTGTTGCTCTTCTCTGCACTCTTTCTAGAGTCTCCACATCTTTTCTACATCGTGGTGACCAAAACTGAATGCCGTATTCCAAGTGTGGCCTTACCAAGGCATTATAAAGTGGTATTAACCCTTCACGTGATCTTGATTCTATCCCTCTGTTGATGCAGCCTAGAACTGTGTTGGCTTTTTGGGCAGCTGCTGCACACGGCTGGCTCATATTTAAATGGTTGTCCACTAGAACTCCAAGATCCCTTTCATAGTTACTACTATTGAGCCAGGTATCACCTATCCTGTACCTGTGCATTCTTCAGTTCTAACTGAAGAAGCTTCTTGGATGAGAAGTGAAGGGTCTTCAAAGAAAAAAAAAAACAGAGAAAGTTCAATTACCTTTTGAAAAAACACCTTTGGGCTAAACCCGAAATGCATAATTTAAGCTTCCAGCCTCAAGAAACGTTGGGGCGTAGTTTGCACAGACCTCCCAAACTTCCTGTTTAATGAGACAGAAGGAGAGAATTAATTACAGATCAGTCTGGGGAGAAATCACACTGACTATAATTAAGTTGGAAGCACAGGAAATGTAAATGAAAGGCCTTCTTTAAAGCAAACTTCAATTCTGGAAAGAGGGCATCGTTTTCACGGCAACTACAGACAGTTCTGAACTTGTGACCAAAATTGAGACTAGAAATTCTGCTGCTAAGTGATGAAGCATTTGCGAGCACAATCGGGACAGCTACTTCCATCACTAAGTGAGGTGCGCATTAAATGCGTTTGCTTTTAAAATCCTTTAAAAAAAAAACTGGGCTCATTAAGCGAATCACCAATGTTGTTAAGTGAACCCAGTGGTCATTAAGCGAATCCTGCTTTCCCTGGACTTTGCTCATTGGAAGCTGGTTGGCAAGATCACAGATGGCGATCACAGAATCCTGGGACGCCAGAACTACTGTTTCCCCGAAAATACGACTTGTCCTCATAATACAGCCATGCCACATTTTTCTGGTGGGCAAAAATATAAGCCCCCCCCGCATATAAGCCCCCTGGACAACCCCCCCAGAGTGCTGCTCACCAACCTATCAGTATCCCGAAGGTGCCAAGCCGCGGGAACCTGGGGGGAGGCAAAGGTGATCGCGTTGCTTGGCGCCTTCGGGATACTGATAGGTTGGTGAGCAGCGCTGTGCCCAGCTGAAGAAGGGGGTTGTCGGACGGCTGCTCTCTTGCGAGGGGGCTCCCAAAGAGCCGGGCACAGCCTCAGGGGGGAACGGCTGTGTTGCGCTGTCACAGCACCGCAACAAAACAGCCATGAAGCGACCACGCTCACGAGCAGCCACCCGGCAAACTCCCTTTCCAGCCGGGCACAGCGCCATTCACTGACCTAGGGGTATTGCCAAGCCGCGTGAGCACCTGTTTGCTGCTGCCCGGCTCCCGTGGCTTGGCGCCTTCCAAATGCCAATGAATGGCGCTCTGCACGGCTGGAGAGGGGGGAGGTTGCGCGAGCGGCTGTTGCGCGAGCGGCTGTTCCGCTCTCGCTCACCCGCCTCCCAGCCTCAGGATGCATGGCCCAGCTCTCATTATAGAGCCAGGAGTATGAGGAGTATGCCTGCAGAACGTACAACCATAGAGCGTGCGCCCAGAGCAGCCACTGCCAAAAGACTCGGGTTGGAAGCCGCAGAAAAAGCCAGGCTGGGATGGCGGCGGCAGCAGCGGAGGTCCCCTGGCTCCGTAATGAGAGCTGGGCCATGCATCCTGAGGCTGGGAGGCGGATGAGCGAGAGCGGAACAGCCGCTTGCGCAACCCCCCCTCCAGCCATGCAGAGCGCCATTCACTGGCATTTGGAAGGCGCCAAGCCACGGGAGCCAGGCGGCGGCGAACAGGCGTTCACGCGGCTTGGCGATACCCCTAGGTCAGTGAATGGCACTGTGCCCGGCTGCAAAGGGGGTTTGCCGGGTGACTGCTCGTGAGCGTGGTCGCTTCATGGCTGTTTTGTTGCGCTGCTGTGACAGCGCAACCAGCTGTTCCCCCCTGAGGCTGTTCCTGGCTCTTTGGGAGCCCCCTCGAAAGAGAGCAGCCGCCCGGCGACCCCCAAAACAATAAGCCCTCCCCCCATAATAAAGCCCAAGCCATATTTTGTAGGTAAAAAGAAAATAAGACCCTGCCGTATTTTCGGAGAAACACGGTATTATAAATACTGATTGTCAAGTCACTTTTTTAAATACTGTCCTCACTGTCTCCCATCCAGCTAAGAATCAGATGACACCTTGCTTTTATTTATAATGCAATCCTAAGTTGCATTAACAGAGGGAAACACACACTCAAGATCAAGGGAGGTATTAATACCACGCTATAACACCTTAGTAAGACCACACCTGGAGTACTGCATGCAGTTTTGCTCTCCGCACTCTAAAAAATATGTTGAGACTCCAGAAAGAGGGCAGAGAAGAGCAACCAAGATGATGAGGGGACTGGAAGCTCAAAGATATGAAGAGCAGTTGAAAGGAACCGGGCATGGCTAGTCTAGGGAAGAGAAGGACCAGGGGAGACAGGAGAGCAGCCTTCCAATATTTATGGGGTTGCCACAGAGAGGAGAAAGGGGCAAGCTCTTCTCCAAAGCACCTGAGGTCCAGACAAGGAATAATGGATGGAAACTGATCAATGAGAGATTTAACCTGGAAATGAGAAATTTTCTAACGGTGAAAACAATCAACCCATGGAACAGAAGTTGCCTTTGGAAGTCGTGGGAGCTTCATCACTGGAGGCTTTCAAGAAGAGAGTGGACTTCCATCTGTCGGAAATGGTTTAGGGTCTCCTGCTTGGGCAGGTGGGTGGACTAGAAGACCTCCAAAGTCCCTTCCAAATATTCTCCTGTAATTCTTTTAACCAGTGGAACTGCTTGCCTCCAGAAGTTGTGGGTGCTCCATCCCTGGAGTTTTTTAAAAAGAGACTGGACAACCACTTTTCTCCAATGGCATAAGGAGTCCTGCATGAGCAGGGGGTTGGACTAGAAGACCTCCAAGGTCCCTTCCAATTTCATTATTAAAACTCTGACTTTTCCCTTTGTGGACAAGTTAAAGAAAAAAACAACACCCAGCCTTACATACAATTTATACATCCGTGTTCTCCAGAAAGACAGACACAGAAACAGAGTCGCGTTTGGGTTCCGTTTGCACAAAAAGACATTAGTCATCGGCGCTAAATCCAACTCCGTGTTCTTTGGCAGAGGAGCTCAGCAGCAAAAACGGCACGAACACGGCCACCCGGCAAGGCTGGGATGACAGCTTGATGCATTGGGGTGGAGGGGCTGCCTTGAAGCACTCCCCGAGCAGAGCAGCCGTGGCTCCCCTCCTGTCCGAGATCGCATGCCATCTCCCGAAATTGTTTACCATGCTTTAAAATCGCCCTCCTTTTTCTTTTCCGCACGCAATTAGGTGCAACCCAGATGTGAAGAGAGGACCGGAGCCCAGCTTGAGACAGGAAAAAAGTGCAGAATTCTTTTGTTTTCCAAATCATTGAGCAGACCTGGGGAAAAACAAAAAACAAAGGCAGCATCACCACCAGGGGCAAAGGATAATTTACAGATACTTGGCTTCTGTCTATCAACCGCTCCACCAAATTGTTTTCTTGGCTAACGGGCCTAGAAAGACAGTTTGTGCAGCACGCAACCACTGGCTGTGGAAGGATACAAAAAAGAGAATAAGATCATACCCAGGGCCTCTCTACCCAGCTGGTTACCCCGAAATTATGGAGAATTTCTTCTTTTTTTTTTTTGATAAAGAATTTTTTAAAATTTTTGAATAAACACAAACAGACAAAACACGCAAAAAAACCACACAAAACCATCTTCCCTTCCAAATTGTAGAAAGTGTGTCAATTGGTTACAATAACTTCCGTGCATCCCTTCCACAGTCATTACCTACAATTTATATCAAATCATATATTTTAAATCAAATATATTTATATATGTTACTATCATCATATTTCAAACTTCATTTGACTATAATTGTTTTTACGTCCTTTTATATAAAATATTCCAGATTTAAAGCAAAACCACATAATGGCATTCCATTAGCTCTTCCCAATATCATCCAGTAACATTACATCTTTATAACATGTTCTAAATAAAAATTGATTATATTTAATAACAGAGTTATAAACCTCCTTTCGTAGTCACCATTTGCAATTTATATCAAATTTCCTCTTATCAAACCAATACATATGTATACATTATTATCATTATCAATCAATTATTTAACTATATCCATTATCACTTCATTTTTTACATAATGCTCTAAATTTAACTAAACTTGACTTAATTTTTTATTATAAACTTTCATTACATCAACCTGTGCCTTTCCAGTAATAGTGCAGTCTTATGTCTCTTGCCATTTGTGGCATTAGTATTCTGTTTATTTCCTTAGTAAGTTTTGTATGGACTTCCCTTCGCAACTTATTGCTTATTGCATATCTTGTATAAGCTTGAAACCCTCCATCTGCTTCTTTGATCAGCTTATCTTTGGTTATCACTAGTGCTTCTAACAAGATTTCTCTCGTTGGTTCCATAAATTCTTCTCTCTTTTCTTCTATGCCTTGAAATCTGGGGTAACACTCCAGTCCATCTTGCTCCCCTTTCCATATTCCACTCTTTCCATTTCCAACCTCGCTCAGTTCACTGTCAGTATCAACAATTTTCTTATCTTTTTGTTTATTTTTTCCTTCAGTTTTTAGAGCTCTGACCTCCACTTCCTTCATTTGATGAACGTCCTCAATTTTTCCATCAAATTTTACTGTTCTACAATCTACGATCGCCGATATTTTCTCAATTTTCTCTGTTCTAATAATTTTTGAATTTCAAACATAATCTTTTGCAATGTTCTTTTTCATGTTACGCCATTCTTCCATCTTGTAAACACTGCCACTCTGGCATTCAAAACTTTTTATTAAATTTAAAGCAAGTTCATTTATAATGTTTCAAGACAAGGCTTTGTTTTCACTCCACTCCAGCTGCCAATAAAGCTCCCGAAGAGCACCTGTATAAACAACCCATGCTCTTCTCACTATCACTCTCTGTTAACAAGCTGAGGAACCTTGAAGTGCAAAGTCAAATGATCAAAAAGAAAAAAAAGATAATACTTCCAAGCCTTCCCAGTTTTGCATCCAATTTTGGTCATCACAATGAAAAAGAGAAGTAGAGACTCTAGAAAGAGTGCAGAGAAGAGCAACAAAGAGGATTAGGGGACTGGAGGCTAAAACATATGAAGAACGGTTGCAGGAACTGGGTATGTCTAGTTTAATGAAAAGAAGGACTAGGGGAGACATGATAGCAGTCTTCCAATATCTCAGGGGTTGCCACAAAGAAGAGGGAGTCAAACTATTCTCCCTGAGGGTAGAACAAGAAGCAATGGGTGGAAACTAATCAAGGAGAGAAGCAACTTAGAACTAAGGAGAAATTGCCTGACAGTTAAAACAATTAATCAGTGGAACAGCTTGCCACCAGAAGTTGTGGGAGCTTCATCCCTGGAGGCTTTCAAGAAGAGACTGGACTGCCATCTGTCTGAAATGGTATAGGGCAATGATGGGGAACCTATGGCACGCATGCTACAGCTGGCACGCAGTGCCCTCTCTGTGGATATGTGAACTGTGGCCCTAGTTCAGCTCCACTGCACATGTGCATGCGCCTCCTGCTGACCAGCAGGTCATTGGGCGTCTCCTGTACATGCACAGGAGGCAAGGAACATGAGTATTGGTGCGGCTGCATGCGTGGGGTCAGGAGGCCCGGGCGTGCATGCACGAAGGGACAGGATGCATGCACAGGGGGGGCACATGCATTGCATTTTGGGGGGGTTGGCGCATGCGCGCACCTTCGCGCATGCATTTTGGGTGCTGGCTCCGGAAAAGTTTAGCCATCCCTGGTCTAGGGTCTCCTGCTTGAGCCAGGGGTTGGACTAGAAGACCTCCAAAGTCCCTTCCAACTCTGTCATTCTGTTCTGAAATTTACAAGTTTGTGGATAAAACAGAACCTCTGCAAAGAGCTGATTTCAGGTGGAGCCCAGCTCAAAGGAGCATCTTTCTCTGCCACAGCTGCAAGGAAATCAGATGGAATTTCTTTCCTAATGGCTGCTGTGGCCGATGGACTAAGGGTTTACACGCTGGCAGGTTTTAATTACAACAGGTGTTTCCTGCCTGCTTTTCCGATGCATTTTGGTAAACTTATTAATCCTGGGAATGAACAGATGGGCAGGCAGGGCCTCTGGCTATATGCAGTCGCGTTCCAGCAGTTGAAAAAATGAACTCAGTTGTGCCCGGAAGAGGGATGGCACCGGCAGAACCCAGCATAAAGGGGGAGGGTCTCCCCCCTCCCCTTACTCATTTCCTTGCTCCGTTCGGAGATGCCCGAAGGAAGATGCTCAAAATCTGGAAGATGGGGAGAAATCTCAGAACAGCAGAACAACAGAGTTGGAAGGGATCTTGGAGGTCATCTAGTCCACCACCACCACCACGGCCAAGCAGGAGACCTGCCCTATACCATTTGTGACAGATGGCAGGAGACTTTCTCAAAAAGCTACAACGGAAGCCACAGGAGAACACATAATGTAGAATAACAGAGTTGGAAGGGACCTCGGGGCTATTCCTGTTCCCATTCCATTCCAAATTCTATTCTGTTCTGTTCTATTTTCTATTCTATTCTATTTATGATTCTATTTCTGATTCTGTTCTATTTATGATTCTATTTCTGAATTTCTAATTCTATTCTGTTCTGTTCTATTCTATTTTCTATTCTATTCTATTTCTGATTCTATTCTATTCTATTTTCTATTCTATTCTATTTTCTGTTCTGTTCTATTTCTGATTCTATTCTATTCTATTTCTGATTCTATTGTATTTTCTATTCTCTATTCTGTTCTATTCCTGATTCTATTCTATTCTATTTTCTATTCTATTTCTGATTCTATTCTATTTCTCATTCTATTGTATTCTATTTCCGATTCTATTCTATTTTCTATTCTATGCTCTTTTTGGATACCCTATTAAGCCATGCGCCATTCATTTGTAATAGAAACATGTCTTTCTTAAGCATCCAAAAGAAAAAAGGACCTCGGAGACCTCGGATGCAAATATAGGCTTTGTAGTCCCAAAGATGAACCTTCATCCCCATCCTGCTGGCTTTTCTCTTTTTGGGAGTAAGAAACCTTAAACACAAAACCCAGAGAAATTGAGAAAAAGAACAATGAGCCGGAAGTAACGGGAGGCAGGAAATAAAAAGAAAAGAGAAAAGGCATTTTAATTTAATCTCCCCCCCCCCCAAAACCGTTCCATTGTCTACCCTTTGCAAAAAAAAAACCACCCCACCCTCCTTTCTCTCTCTTTCGCCACTTCGTACGTTGCTTTTTGTTCTTTATCGAACGAACCCGCTCGTTTTTTTCTCGACGGCGCTTTTATGAAAGCGTTGAGTGGTTAGGAAACCCATTAACGGCGTGGAACAATAAAAGCCGACTCTGCGCTGTGCGTTTTCTTCTTTCTTCTTCTTCTTCTTCTTCTTTTTTTTTTGTACCTTCTTAAATTTGGGAAGAGCAGTAAAAAATAAATAGGGCAAGAGAGGTTCTTGAAGCGCGGTTTGGAAACAATCAGAGCCTGCCATCCTCTAATGTGAAGCTAAATGATTTCTTTTTTTCAAAAGACTTTAAGACGGGAGAGATTACCGTTGCGAAGGAGGAAATGCTGTCACTCACCTTCCATTAGAGCAAAATCCCAGTTTTTCAATACCTCCCCGGCAGAGCTATGAATCCCCACTTAGGTAATTATATTAGTTACGATTATCCCACTAGGTGAGACACAGCCTGCTCGGTGGGTTAGAAATTTTACTCCAGGCATATTTTGAAGGATCACAGAAGTAGATTGCTGGGACGACGTCCGGGGAGGAAGGGAGCATCAGAAAACATTATCTCTAACCTCCAGCTGCATTGATTTCCCAGGAAACAGCCTCACTTAGGTGAATCCAAATCACACAAGGCACCAGCATCTGCGCAAAGTGCTCCCTTTTCAGCACCCGGTGCTGCACATGCCCTCGGTGCCAAAAACGATCGCCATCACTGTCCTGTCCTATTTCAGACAAGTGACCGTCCAGTCTCTTCTTAAAAACCTCCAGTGATGGAGCACCTACAACGTCTGGTGGCAAGCTGTTCCACTGGCTAATTGTCCTCACTGTCAGGAAATTTCTCCTTAATTCCAGGTTGCTTCTCTCCTTAATTCCTCCTTAGGTCTTGGCTCCTTAGCTCCTAAGTTGCTTCTCTCCTTGATTAGTTTCCCTCCATTGTTTCTTGTCCTGCCTTCAGGTGCTTTGGAGAATAATTTGACCCCCTCCTCTTTGGGGCAGCCCCTCAAATACCGGAACACTGCTATTATATTACCCCTAGTCCTTCTTTTCTCCTGACTGGCCATACCCAAATCCTGCAACCGTTCTTCATATGTTTTAGTCTCCTGGCCTTTAATCATCTTAATTGCTTTTCTTTGCATTTTTTCCAAACTTTTTTCAAAGAAGGTTCCCCTCGCACATATGTGCTAGCGGTTCCCGACTCTAGGGGGCGGTGCTCATCTCCTTGTCAAAGCCGAAGGGCCTGTGCTGTCCAAAGACGTCTCTGTGGTCCTGTGGCTGGCATGACTAAGCGCCAAAGGAGCACGGAACGCTGTTACCTTCCCACCAAAGGTGGTCTCTATTTTTCTACTTGCATTTTTTACGGGCTTTCGAACTGCTAGGTTGGCAGAAGCTGGGACAAGTCACGGGACGAGCTCATAATACAGGGATTTGAACCGCCAAACTGCCAACCTTTCTGATCAACAAGCTCAGCGTCTTAGCCACTGAGCCACCGCGTCTCTCCAAAGGAGGACGCGTCCCCAAAATACATCCTTCTGATTATAAAGAGCTGCGGTGGTGCAGTGGTTAGACTAGTTAGAATGCTGTATTGCAGGCTAATACTGCTCACTGCCAGGAGTTCGATCCTGACCAGGTCAGGGTTGACTCAGCCTTCTGCAATGATGGTCGTAAATCGAAAACTAACTGTATTAGACCAACCTGGTGCTTTCAAAGGTGTGTTGGATAGCAGTTTCCATAAGCATCATTGGAATGGGGGAGGATGGTCACTGCAGTAAGGCATGCTGGCTGGGGAATTCTGGGGGTGAAAGCCCACACTCGCTACGCACTCCGCTCTCAACCATACAACTGAAACGGGGATGGGGTGGTCAGGTTTTGAAAGGAAGCTTGGGAGGGAATTGTGGGATGCAAGAAAGCCGACTCGCCCAGCAGCATCCTGGTGCCCGAGGTCAAACGATGGGGAAGTTTCAAGGCACTCAGACCGTTTCCCAAAACTAATTGAATGTAATTGATTGGTGGACAATGAACGGTGGGTGGCCCAGGGGAGAAAAGGAGAATTGAGCTATGCCGCTTCGCGCACGCAAACGTCAGATCTGGCTTTGCTGCTTCGGTGCCTATGTGGAATTATCAGTAAAGTTATAGTCCTGGCAAAATAATGTCCTGGGAGTTTCTTTTGCTGCATATGCCAACGGGACCGTTGACACACAGTTGAGAAACACTACAGTCAGATATGAGGTCTCTACAGGAGGAAGCAGGTGTGTAGGATACGTTTCGGCACCTTGAGTTATTTGTCAGGAGCATTTGCTGGGTGCAAGGCAGAGAAGAGTTTATTATTGCCACCGCTAATATAAGTATCTAGTTAACTAACGGTCCAAGCTAAGTTGCCCTAGATAAAGTTCAACGGAATTCACAAGGGGCCGGATTCGGAACCGTTGTGGCAGTGCAAAGCTAATGACATGTTTAATTCCACCTTCCAGCTTAGCTTGCTTTTCTCCTAAGGTAAAGGGAAAGGTTTCCCTCGCACATATGTGCTAGTTGTTCCCCACTCTAGGGGGCGGTGCTCATTTCGGGTTTCAAAGCCGAAGAGCCAGCGCTGTCCAAAGACGTCTCCGTGGTCATGTGGCCAGTATGACTGTTACCTTCCCACCAAAGGTGGTTCTTATTTTTTTTCTCCTTGCATTTTTTAACATGCTTTCAAGCTGCTAGATTGGCAGAAGCTGGGGCGAGTAACGGGAGCTCACCCCTAGGTGCTAGGGATTCGAACTGCCGAACTGATGACCTTTCTGACTGACAAGCTCAGCATCTTAGCCACTGAGCCACCACATTCCTTTCTCCTACCTACTGTCAATTCTGAATTGCACCTGGTTGAAGCCATCTTTTGCTGCTCCATAGTTACTATGTATGGGGTGTGTGTGTGTAAGGGGGAATGTGAATAGAACGTGCCACAGACATGACAAAGAACTTTTCCCATGGGAACCAAGGTTATCCCAATAGATTTCAGTTGAAGGAGGAAAGGAGTGACCAAGGAGCCCGCCAACTGCTTTGATTGGACAATGTGACCTGTGACACTTGGGGAGGGAAACGTTTACTCCTTAGTTATGCTATGATAGCGGGAAACTTTTAGAGTTGGTTTTCACTAAGCTGTGCCGATATGATGTATCCAATAAATATGTACTTTGAGGAACCTTCTTGCCTCCAAGTTCTGGTTTCTTTGGATGCGTTAGTCGGAACTGTGAAACCTACATTCACAATGCGGGATATACATTAAATAAAACCCACACTTTAACCAACCGGTAGTGTAAGATGTGATACGTCGTGTAGTTCCTTTCAGAGCTCTGCAAACTTCACCATTTTAAAGCTTGTGGACAGCCAGGAATTCTGGTAGTTGAAGTCCTTCACAAATCCTAAAAGCTACCAAGTTTGGAGACCCCTGGTCTAGGATCATGGCAGGGCAAGTCCTCCAAAAGTTCCCCTAAGGAGGAAGTCCTCATGGACACGCTGCGTCACTTGGGGTTCTACTGTTGAATGCTTTTCTGTCCAGTCTCTTTTTGTGTTACAGATGTAGAGAAGTCCTGATGAAAATACGATGCTCGTGGACCAGGAGACATCTCTTTGTCATTCTTCCTGATCCCCATTCTTCTCTTTCTCCTCTACTCAGGACATCTTCTCTCCGGTGGAACACAGGGACCAAGGAACGGATGCTGATCAAGGTGACAGACCGCGAGCCCAGCTTCCTGATGCACCAGGGTAACGGCTACACCCTTGACCATCAACCAGGCACCCGGTCGCGGAGGCCCTCGGGCGGCCAACCGTCCCCCAATCTCCAAACTTTTGCCACCGACTCTGACAACTCGGTCTTCTTCCCCGAGCGGAAGCAGTCGCCCTTCCTGAAACGGGCCGATCATGTGGGCAGCTGCTCTCCGCTGGTGGGCCGGGGGGACCCCTTCTGCTCCCCGATGCAGGGCCAGCACCGTAAGCACTCCAGCGAGTCGCAGCCCTCCTCTCCACGCTACGCCTACGAGCCACCCTTGTATGAGGAACCCCCTATGGAATACCAGGCCCCCATTTACGATGAGCCGCCGGTGGATATGCAGTTCGAGGCCAGCGGGAGCTACAAAGCGGGTTCGCCCCAAAAATCCCCCATCCGAAAACCCCACCCATTCCTGCAGTCACCCAAACAGGGCTCCAACTCCCCATACCAGCAACTGGTACTGACCAAACAGAAGGGCTCGGACCGCTTCATGAGCCTGGATTACAGCCCAGCAGGCAAGGAGTACGTGCGGCAACTGGTGTACGTGGAGCAGGTGGGGTCCAGCCCTACCATGAAGAGCGCCCCCCGCCATAAATACTCCCCCAACCCTATCGGTGGTTCCTACTCGCTGCAGCACAGCCCCTGTCTGATGCGGGACCAGCGCCTGGAGATCAAATCAGGAGATTACAGCAGCATGGAAGGGGCAGATTTCCGACACAGCCCTCCGGCCGTCATGCCGGCGCAGGGGGAGGACTCCATGTCCTGCTCCAGCCAGCAGAACACGTTGTCCTCCATGGGTTACTCCCCGGGCAGCCGCAAACGGAAGAGTCGGAAGCCCGCGTTTTCATATGATCCCAACACGTCGTCCACCGACGGCTCCGGTGAGCGTGATGAAGGCATGCAAGAGGACAGGCCTCTGTCCAGGCGCAGCCAGTCCCCGGGCGGGCGTCTGGAAACCCGGTCGGTGGAGGGGGAGTCCTGCAGGGCTTCGGCGGAGCCCTTCCTGGCTCAGGCCCGCCTGGCTTGGGAAGCGCAGCAAGCCCACTACCATATGAAGCAGCGCAGCAGCTGGGACTCCCAGAAGGACGGCTCGGGGTACGAGAGCGACGGGGCCGTGCCGCTGCCTATGCCGGGTCCGGTGGTGCGTGCCTTCAGCGAGGACGAGGCTCTGGCGCAGCAGGAGAACAAGCACTGGAAACGCAACCCGTTTGAGAAGCTGGCCTTTCCGCAGATCCTGCTGGAGAAGAGCGTGTCCGTGCAGACAAATTTGGCGTCGCCTGAACCGTACTTGCACCCGTCCCAGGTAAGACGAGCAGGGCCAGGAGTGAGCGGGAAATTGAAGGCGGGCTGAGACTTCAGGGCCATGGCGGCTCAGTGGTTAGAATGCAGTATTGCAGGCTAACTCAGTCAGGAGTTCGATCAAGGTTGACTCTGCCTTCCGTCCTTCCGAGGTCGCTAAAACGAGTACCCAGATTGTTGGAGGCCAAAAGGCTGACTTGTAAACTGGTTAGAGAGGGCTGTAAAAGCACTGTGAAGCTGTATATAAATCTAAGTGCTATTTCTAAGAAGGAAAAATGGAAGGAAGGAAGGAAGGAAGGAAGGAAGGAAGGAAGGAAGGAAGGAAGGAAGGAAGGAAGGAAGGAAGGAAGGGCGGTGGTGGCGCAGTGGTTAGAAGGCAGTATTGCAGACTAACTCACTGCCAGCAGTTCGATCCTGACCAGCTCAAGGTTGACTCAGCCTTCCGCCCTTCCGAGGTGGGTCAAATGAGGACCCAGATTGTTGGGGGCCAGAGGCTGACTCTGTAAACCACTTAGAGAGGGCTGTAAAAGCCCTACGAAGCGGTATATAAAGTCTAAGTGCTATTGCCCTTCCTTCTGTCTGTCTCCTTCCTTCCTTCGTTTTCATTTCCTTCCTTCTCCCTCCCTCCCTCCCTTCCTCCCTCCCTCCCTCCCTCCCTCCTTCCTTCCTTCCTTTTTTCCTTCCTTCCTTCTCCCTCCTTCCCTTCTCACTTCCTTCCTTCTTTCCTTGTCATTAGAGTGCATTACTGCAGTCTCCTTCTGCTGCCTGCCGGCTGCCTGCAATTTGGTAGTTCAAATCTCACCGGGTTCGAGGTTGACTCAGCCTCCCGTCCTTCCGAGGTGGGTCAAATGAGGACCCAGATTGTTGGGGGCCAGAGGCTGACTCTGTAAACCGCTTAGAGAGGGCTGTAAAAGCACTGTGAAGTGGTATATAAGTCGGAGTGTTAGTGCTAAGTGGGGAGGGAGGGAGGGAGGGAGGGAGGGAGGGAGGGAAGGAAGGAAGGAAGGAAGGAAGGAAGGAAGGAAGGAAGGAAGGAAGGAAGGAAGGAAGGGCTGTGGTGGCACAGTGGTTAGAATGCACTATTGCAGTCTGACTCACTGTGAGGAGTTCGATCTTGACTGGCTCTAGGTTGACCCAGACTTCCGTCCTTCCAAGGTCGCTAAAATGAGGACCCAGATTGTTGGGGCAAGAGGCTGACTCTGTAAACCGCTTAGAGAGGGCTGTAAAAGCTATAAACTAAAAGATATGTCTAAGTGCTATTGCTAATATTGCTACTTCTTTCGGTTCACAAATGCACTGCTTCCCTTCTCCTTTTATTTCGAAATTACTGTGGTCGTTGGTGATGATGATGATGATGTGATCCATTAAGTTGTGCCCGACACTTTGCGATTCCCGGGGCCTCCGGTTTTGCCGATCTTGTGTCTTGTTTGTGATGCTGCAGAAACTCAGAACTGGGTCCTGTGATGAGGGGGGAGCTTGTGCCGTTTTGAGCTTCCGTAGCCTTGTGACATAAGAAGGCCTAACTTATGTAATTTGTCACTTTTGTGTTACTGCCCAAATGATAACGGATTATGTAAGTCGCGCAAAGATGCCCTTTGTGTAGTCAGGTCGTGATGCTTTTGATATCAAATACGGGTCCCAAGGGCAGATCATGGGACAGGAAGAGAGTGTGTGTGTGTGTGTGAGAGAGAGAGGGGGGGGGGAGGGAGAGAAGGAAAGAATGCTTGAAAGCAAATGAGATTTCTTTCTTCTGTAGGATTTTTGGTGCTATCTGAGTGTGGTTGCTTGGAGACATTTCATGACCCAACTAGGTAACATCATCAGTGCTAGAAGACACTGGGATTTGCAGGGAGGAGGAGGAGGCTTGTAGGGTCTTTGTTGTTTTCTTGCAGGCATTTCATCTCTGGTTAACATCAGTGCTAGAAGGGAAGTGAGCTTTGCACCGCCTAGCACTGATGGTGTTACCTAGTTTGGTAATGAAACGTCTGCAAGAAAACCACCATGTTCAGAGAGCACCTATTACCCCAGAATTCTCTTCCTCAGTCCTTCTCCACCTCCTCCTCCTCTTCCTTGTCTCCTTCTCCTCCTCCCTGCAAACTCCATTCCCTTCTAACACTGACGATGTCACCAGGAAGGAAGGATGGATCTTTGGTGATGTTACTTAGTTGGGTAATGAAACGCTTGCAAGAAAACCGTCAAGTTCAGAGAGCACCAAGGAGAAGCAAGGAAGGAAGCAAGGAAGGATCGTAGGATTGTAGGATCACTGGTGGTGTTACTTAGTTGGGTAATTAAACGCTTGCAAGAAAACCGCCAAGTTCAGAGAGCATCAAGGAGAAAGAATGAAGGGAAGGAAGGAAGGAAGGAAGGAAGGATCAAAGTATCACTGGTAATGTTCCCTAGTTGGGTAATAAAACATCTGCAAGAAAACCACCAAGCTCAGAGAGCGCCAAGGACCCCACAGTCCTCCTCCTCCCAACCCTCCCCCCATCCAGTTCATTGTAGCACTGATGAGGTTACCTAGTTGGGTAATGAAACGTCTGTAAGAAAATCGCCAAGTTCAGAGAGCACCAAACACCCTACATTTCAACCCCTGGGATATAGACAATATAGAAAATGGCATTCTGACCATTTTTTGGTGTCTGTTTCTAATGAGTCCAAATGTGCCCAGGCTGGCCTAAGCGGTGAGAATCAATGGAACAATCGATCCAGCCACGCCCCCTCGAAACCGTCATTACGAAAAAAGACTTTGCAAAATAAATGCTTGCAGAATAAAAGTTAGACCAGTCCACCGCAGAAACGGCAGCGATAAAAGAGAAAACAAGGAAGTCCTCCAATAGAAAATTATTTATTCTGAATTGGAATGGAGATTTAAAAAATTGTCAGGGGGGGTTCAGAAAATATAACATTATCTATTTGTCTGTGTGGCTTTGCAACATGGATTTGGGTCACCGGTATCAAAGCCGGAACGAAATCCTTTGCCATGCCTCAGTTTCCCCCTGGTCACGTTTGATGACTTCATTTTTTCATGCAAATTAAGCCCCAGGGAACCGTTAAGTGTCAGAAGGAACCTCATTAACATATCGCTGGCAAACAAATAAATCGCCCGGTCCCTTCCATCGGTCCCTTCCATCGTTTAGCCAAGTGAACATTTTCAAAGCAATTAATAATAATAATAATAATAATAATATATTTATTTCTTAGCCGCACCCTCTCCCGAAGGACTAAAGAAAGAAAATTAAAGAAAGTTTCATTGGAGTTTCGAGGAGAACTGTTTCCCCTTTTGCATTTGAGCATGCAAGAAGGGACAGGAAAGGAGAAAGGGAAAGAGGAAAGAAAAGAAAAAGAGAGGAGGAGAGCAAGGAAGAAAAAAGAAGGAAAGAGGGAAAGGAAGAAGAAAGAAGGAAGAAGGAAGGAAAAAGAATAGAAATGGAACAACAGAGTTGGAAGGGACCTTGGAGGTCTTCTAGTCCAACCCCCTGCTTAGGCAAGAAAGCATATATCATTTCAGACAAATGGCTGCCCAGTCCCTTTTAAAAAGCCCAGTAATGAAGCACCCACAACTTCTGGAGGAAAGCTGTTCCACTGGTTAATTGTTCTCACTGTCAGAAAATTCCTCCTTATTTCCAAGTTGAATCTCTCCTTGGTTAATTTCCAAGGAGGAAGGGAAGGAAGGAAGAGGAAGGAAGGAAGGAGAAGAAGAGGGAAGGAGGGAAGGAGAAGGTGAAAGAATGAGGGAGAGAGGGATGGATGAATGGAAAGAAGGAAGTATAGGGAAGGAAGGAGATGTGTGTGAGGAAGGAAGAGGGAAGGAAGGAAGGCAAAGGGAAGGGAAGGAAGGATAAGGTGAAAGAATGAGTGAGAGAGGGATGAATGGGTGGGTGGGTGGAAGGAAGGAAGGATAGGTAACAGAATGAGGGAGAGAGGGAAGGAAGGAAGGCGATATGTGTGTGAGGAAGGAAGGAAGGAGAAGGAAGAGGGAGGGAAGGAAGAGGGACTGAAGGATAGGTGGCAGAATGAGGGAGAGAGGGATGGATGGGAGGAAGGAAGGAAGGAAGTATAGGAAAGGAAGGAGATATGTATGTGAGGAAGGAAGGAAGAGGGAAGGAAGGAAGGATGTGAAAGAATGAGGGAGAGAGGGATGGGTGGGTGGGTGGAAGGGAAGGAAGGCGATTATAATGAGAGTGAGGGAGGGTCTCAGAGAAGTCCTGCCTTAGCACTTGGCCACCAAAGGTGTCCCCGAGAGTCCTGTCTCCCGCCCACCACGGCCACCCCAAATGTTACCTCCAAATTTCAACCCATCAATCCTTTTGTGTGTTAAATATTATTCAGACTGCTAAACGTCTCTTGCCCTTAAATTTTAACCCCACAATCCTTTCCCCCCCCCTTCTCTTTAGCGAGATTTATAATAGAACCCCCCCCCCCTACTTAAATCACCTGCCTTCTTCAGCCACAGCTTGATCGGAAGTCTATTTATATCTTAAGAACAGACGTGTATGAATGAAAGAGAGCTCGAGAAGGGGCTTTAAAGAGATGCTCTTTGTTAAGGTGATCCAAGGGTTCTTCTCCATTGCAAAAGAGGAAGAAGTCCTCAAACCTTTTTGCCTTTTGAAAATACGAAAGACTGAATAGCACCAGGGGAAGAGCAGGCTTTCAAGAAGAGACTGGATAGCCACTTGTCTGAAATGGCCTAGGGTCTCCTGCTTGAGCAGGGGGCTGGACTAGAAGACCTCCAAGGTCCCTTCCATCTCCATTCTTATTGAAATACAATACAATACAATACAATAGCAGAGTTGGAAGGGACCTTGGAGATCTTCTAGTCCAACCCTCTGCCTAGGCAGGAAACCCTATACCGTTTCAGACAAATGGCTATCCAACATCTTCTTAAAGACTTCCAGTGTTGGGGCATTCACAACTTCTGGAGGCAACTTCTGTTCCACTGATTAATTGTTCTAACTGTCAGGAAGTTTCTCCCCAGTTCTAAGTTGCTTCTCTCCTTGATTAGTTTCCACCCATTGCTTCTTGTTCTACCCTCAGGGAGAATAGCTTGACTCCCTCTTCTTTGTGGCAGCCCCTGAGATATTGGAACAATGCTATCATGTCTCCCCTGGTCCTTCTTTCCATTAAACTAGACCTACCCAGTTCCTGCAACCGTTCTTCATATGTTTTAGCCTCCAGTCCCCTAATCATCTTTGTTGCTCTTCTCTGCACTCTTTCTAGAGTCTCCACATCTTTTCTACATCGTGGCGACCAGAACTGAATGCAGTATTCCAAGTCTGGCCTTACCAAGGCATTATAAAGTGGTATTAACACTTCACGTGATCTTGATTCTCTCCCTCTGTTGATGCAGCCTAGAACTGTGTTGGCTTTTTTGGCAGCTGCTGCACACGGCTGGCTCATATTTAAATGGTTGTCCACTAGGACTCCAAGATCCCTTTCACAGTTACTAGGGTCTCCTGCTTGAGCAGGGGGTTGGACTAGAAGACCTCCAAGGTCCCTTGCAATCCTATTAGCCTATGTTCTATATTCTGATTTGGGCTGACTTGTGGATTCAGTGCTGTCCAACAAACAGTAATAGTACAGGTGGTTTGCGACTTATGACCACAATTGATCCCACAATTTCCGTTCTTAAGTGAGACATTTGTTGGGTTAGTTTTGCCCCATTTTACGACCTGTCCTGCCTCCATTGTTAAGTGAATCACTGCAGGCAATAAATTAGGGGCACGGTTGTTAAGTGAATCTGGCTTCCTCATTGACTTTGCAAAAGTGCATCACATGACCCAGGGACACTTCAACCGTTGTAAACATGAATTAGTTGCCAAGCATCTGAATACGTGACCGTGGGGATGCTGCAAAGGCCGTAAGCTGTGAAAAACAGTCGTAAGTTACATTTTTCAGTGCCGCTGTAACTTTGAATGGTCATTGAATGAACTGTTATAAGTTGAGGACTACTTGTACACAAGGCAATAAATAAGCCCTATAGAGGAACAGAGGGAGGTTTTCGGAGCTGAAGAATCCTTGAACTTATTGGCCCCAGAAAGGAAGCCAGAAAGAAAGAAAGAAAAGAAGAAAGAAGGAAGGAAAGAAGGAAAGAAAGAAAGGGAAAAAAGAAAAAAGGAAAGAAAGAAAGAAAGAAAGAAAGAAGGAAGGAAGGAAGGAAAGAGAAGGAAAGGAAGAAGGAAGGAAGGAAAGAGAAAGAAGGAAAGAAAGAAAGAGAAGGAAAGAAAGAGAGACAGAAAGAAAGAAAGAGAGGGAAAGAAAGAGAGTAGGAAGGAAGAAAGGAAAGAGAAGAAAGAAAGAAAGAAAAAGAAAGAAAGAAGGAAAGAATGTTCCTGAAAGAAGAGGTGGAAAGAATTTGCTTGGGGGGAGGGCGGGGAAGGAAAGAAGGCTGGAAAAAGATAAATGAGGATGACTCATCCTTGAGGCCTGCAGGGAAGCTTTGAATTTGGAGATTTTCGGCTGTGATGGAAGGCAGACAGAGAAGCTTTGTTAAAACTACAAAAGCTTTATTATTTAGAACTAGCCGATAACCTGGCATTGCCCGGGTATTTATTTGGGGGGGGGGGAATGTCATGACCAAACGTAATTTCTAACATTGGACCCCCCCCCCCGTTGCCAGAGGGAGCCCCCTTGTGGAGTACTGTGAAGCCATTACCACGGCAACTCCATCGCTTTGCACAGTAGAAGCCATTTTACGGCAGTACGGTAGAAGCCATTTTAAAGCACAACAGGCTGTATCTTAACAGAATACACACCCGAGGGATGTTAGGGGTGTCTTACCCCCACAGTATTTTTTTCCAAAGAGTAAATCATCTGTGTACCAAGTTTGGTTGAAATTGCTCGAGGCGTTCCAGAGTTATGCTGGAACACCCCCCCCCCCCCAGTTTAGATAGATAGATGATAGATAAATAGATGATAAGATAGATAGATAGATAGATAGATAGATAGATAGATAGATGATAGATAGATAGATAGATAGATAGATAGATAGATAGATAGATAGATAATAGATAGATAGATGATAGATAGATAGATAGAACCTAGAAGATGGATGGATGGATGGATGGATGGATGGGTAGATAGATAAGATAGATATAGAAGGTAGGTAGGTAGGTAGGTAGGTAGGTAGGTAGGTAGGTAGATAGATAGATAGATAGATAGATAGATAGATAGATAGATAGATGATAGATAGATAGATAGATAATAGATAGATAGAAGATAGATAAATAGATAGATAGATAGATAGATAGATAGATAGATAGATAGATAGATAGATAGATAGATAGATAGATAGATAGATAGATAGATAGAGATAGATAGGTTGAGAAAAAGAAGGTTACAATCATAGACATCGCAATACCAGGTGATGGCAGGATTGAGGAGAAGGAACATGAAAAAGTCGCGAAATACCAGGACTTAAAAATTGAAATCCAACGATTATGGCACAAACCAGCAGTGGTAATTCCAGTTGTAATCGGCACACTGGGTGCTATTCCAAAAGCACTGGAATTACATTTAAAACAGTTAAAACTTGACAAAATCACCATCAGTCAAATGCAAAAAGCTGCACTGCTTGGATCTGCACGTATATTACGAAAATACGTTACGACGTCCTAGGCCCCTGGGTGGGGCCCGACTAGTAATCAATGCCAAATCCGGCGAATCAACTGGCCGCTGTGATACAATCGTATAATAATAATATAGTATATATGTTTGTGTGTGTGTGTGTTGTATTTGTGCTGATAAATTTGGGCATACCAGGGGTTGTAACACGTGTGTGTGTCTGTGTGTGTGTGTGTGTGTGTGTGTGTGTACGGACGGATATAGAAGATGGATGGATGGATGGATAGGTAAGATATGATAGATAGATAGATAGATAGATAGATAGATAGATAGATAGATAGATAGATAGATAGATAGATAGATAGATAGATAGATGATAGATAAATAGATGGAAGAGGGAAGATAGATAGATAAATAAATAGGTAGATAGAGATAGATATAGAAGATATGTATGTATGGATGTATGTATGTATGGATGAGATATAGATAGATAGATAGATAGATAGATAGATAGATAGATAGATAGATGATGATAGATAGATAGATAGATAGATAGATAGATAGATAGATAGATAGATAGAAAGATAGATATAGAAGTTGGATGGATGGGTGGATCAATAGAAGAATGGATGGATGGATGGATAGATAGATAAATAGGATTGATGGGTAGATAGATATAGAAGATAGATAGATAGATAGATAGATATAGATAGATATAGATAGATAGATAGATGATAGATAGATAGATAAATAGGTAGATAGAGATAGATATAGAAGATATGTATGTATGTATGTATGTATGTATGTATGTATGTATGAGATATAGATAGATAGATAGATAGATAGATAGATAGATAGATAGATAGATAGATAGATAGATAGATAGATAGAGAAGTTGGATGGATGGGTGGATCAATAGAAGAATGGATGGATGGATGGATAGATAGATAAATAGGATTGATGGGTAGATAGATATAGAAGATAGATAGATAATAATACAATAATACAATAATACAATAGTAGAGTTGGAAGGGACCTTGGAGGTCTTCTAGTCCAACCCCCTGCCTAGGCAGGAAACCCTATACCGTTTCAGACAAATAGCTATCCAACATCTTCTTAAAGACTTCCAGTGTTGGGGCATTCACAACTTCTGGAGGCAAGCTGTTCCACTGATTAATTGTTCTCACTGTCAGGAAATTCCTCCTCAGTTCTAAATTGCTTCTCTCCTTGATTAGTTTCCACCCATTGCTTCTTGTTCTACCCTCAGGTGCTTTGGAGATAGATATAGATAGATAGATAGATAGATAGATAGATAGATAGATAGATAGATAGATAGATAGATAGATGATAGATAGATAGATAGATAGATAGATAGATAGATGATAGATAGATAGATAGATAGATAGATAGATAGATAGATAGATAGATAGATAGAAGATAGAAGATAGATAGGTAAATAGGTAAATAAATACATATAGATAGGGATAGATATAGAAGATATATATATATGGATGGATGGATGGATGGATGGATATAGAAGATAGAAGATAGATGCATGGATGGATGGATAGATAAGATAGATAGAAGATGGAAGATAGATAAATATATATCTGTGTGTTGTATTTGTGCTGATAATTTGTGCATACCGGGGTTTGTAACACAAACACAAATACACACACACACACACAGATAGATAGATAGATAGATAGATAGATAGATAGATAGATAGATAGATAGATGATAGGTAGGTAGGTAGGTAGGTAGGTAGGTAGGTAGGTAGGTAGGGATGGATGGATGGATGGATGGATGGATGGATAAGATAGCGATAGATAGATAGATAGATAGATAGATAGATAGATAGATAGATAGATAGATAGATAGATAGATATAGAAGATGGATGGATGGGTGGATCAATAGAAGAATGGATGGATGGATAGATAGATAAATAGGATGGATGGATAGATAGATATAGAAGATAGATAGATGATAGATAGATAGATACATAGATGATAGATAGATAGATAGATAGATAGATAGATAGATAGATAGATAGATAGATAGATAGATAGATAGAGAAAATAGATAGAGATAAGGTTTCCTGCCTGAGCAGGTTGGACTAGAAGACCTCCAAGGTCACTTCCAACTCTTATTCTGTTTTTCTTAAACCATAAAAAGCCATGTATGTCTGTTATTCTGTTAAATTTGCCTTGTTTCCACCCCAGTTTATAATCCCACAAAGCTCTAAGCTTCTAACACATGTTTACCCTCTGCGTAAGATTGATTATAAGCTTGTCCTGAGCTGGATTATTCCCTGTTTGGAAGATTGTTCCAGCGAAGAAGGAAGAAAGATATTCGCTGGGACATGGGCGCAAGAAACCGTGATAATTCCCCCCCCCCTCCAGTATTTGGAAAGGATTCAGTATCCTTCGGTCACCTTAAGTTTTGATGGCCGTGGGGACAGAAGTCAGCAATGTCTCTTAGGAAGGTTGTTTAATTTCAATCTTTTGTTCCCAAAAATCTGCATTTTGGAACTATAGCAAACAGGTTTAAACTTTCTTCTGCAACTTTCTTCTGCGTGCCACCCTAGTAAATATTTGCAAATCCAAACTAAAAATGGCTCTGTGGGCGTCTGTGAGTCTGTGTGTGTGTTCCAGCATAACTCTGAAACGCCTGGGCCGCTGAAAAATTTCCAACCAAACCTGCTACATAGATGACTTACTCTCTGGAGACAAATACTGTGGGGGGTAAGACACTCCTCACACTCCTCAGGGTACTGTTAAGATACAGCCTGTTGTGCCTTCAAATGGCTTCTACTGTACTGCCGTAAAATGGCTTCTACTGTACAGCTCAGTGGAGTTGCCGTGGTAACGGCTTCACAGTACTCCACAAGGGGGCTCCTTCTGGTAAGGGGGAAAATCCAATGTTAGAAATTACGTTTGGTCCGGACATCCCCCCCCCCCCCCCCCCATAAATAAATACCAGGAGAATGCCGGGTTATCGGCTGGTCTCAAATAAAAAACACTCCTAGCAAAGGACTGTATTTGCTATCACAATGATCACAGTCTGTAGTTTTAACTCTTGACTTTCTCCATGGAAAGTTAGCATGGGGGTCTTAAGAGTGGGATGCAACCCTGGGCACGGCTGATCGTTTGAGAGAGCTCCTTCTGCTTCGTTAAAATGTTTCGCCTACTGAATTTTTACTTTTTTTAACGTTTAACCTGTAAGCGTTAATCCTGATTTTTTAACCTCTGTTTTGTCCGTTCAGGCTTTTCTAGCGTTTCACATTGCCGAATAAAACACCCAATTAGGTGAGAATGGGCTGTGTAAGAAATTTAATGCACGGTCGTGAACCAAATGAATAAAACAGAACTAAACGGCAGGGATTGAAGAGGAAGTAAAATATCCAGGCAGGGAAACGGTGTGCGCTTAGCACAGGGGTGTCAAACTGGATTTCTTTGAGGGCGATCAGCATTGTAGTTTTCTTCTGTGGGTTGGCAAACGTGTGGGGCCCGGGAAGCAGGCAGGAGATGGGATGGACGCCTCCTGCAGAAACCTGATGGTCAAAATGAGCCAGGGGGACATCACAATTTCTCCCTCTAGGGCCTCCTGCAGCACTCCGCCATCCAAAAATGGGCCATGCAGAGGCCTCCCGAGCGCCCCCCCCCCCCCCAGTGGCTTGTTTTCAGCCTCCCCGCCTCAAGCAGCACTCTGTCGGGCAAAAACAGGCCCCACAAGGCTTCCACGTGATCCGTTTTTGGCCAACAGAGTGCTGCAAGGACGCCAGGGAGGCCGAAAACGGGCGGGCATTTTCGTCAGCAGAGGCACCGCAGGCTGGTCCTTTGATATTTCCAGGCCGGGGTGGATTGAAGCATCTGTGGACCGGATGCAGCCCATGGCCCTTGAGTTTGACATCTGGTGGGTTCTGGATCCCATTGCAACTGGAACGCTGCAATGGGGCCTAGCGTCCACCACATGAACGCACGCAGCATGCGCAGGCATACTTACCACCCACGACGCTCCAGCTGCTTGGCGGAGCGTCGCACAGGCGTCGTAGGCTCCGTGCACGTGCGCGAAAGCCCCAGTCGGCTTCAAATAGCGGTAAGGAGAGCTGGCGGACCCTCCGGAGCACCGTACCGGAACGGTGTTCCCAGCAGGCACCAGTACGCCTGTTCCAGGGCGTACCGTTCACATCCCACCACTGGTTTGACACCTGTGGCCTTAGCAAGAGGCCTGCAAGACAACATTTTAATCTTTTGCTATTCACAATTTCATTTTATGGTGGAGGTGCCCAGAGTCGCTTTGGATAAAGTGAATATTTGGAAACATCCTGGCAGATGGGGGAATTTTGGTCTGCAGATGTGATGGCAAACCTATGGCACACCAGCCGTCAGCTGCAGCAGGCATATGCGCGCCGGCCAACTGATTTTCGGCCTTCCGGACGACCAGGGGAGGCTTTTTCTCCTTCCCCAGGCTGGGGGAGGGCGAAAAACAGGCCCAGTGGGCCTCCCGGAAGTTTGGAAACAATCTGTTTCTGGCTTCCAGAGGGCCTCTGGGGGGCTGGGGGGGGCATTTTTGCCCCCTCCAGGCTTTAGGAAAGCCTTCAGAGTCTGGGGAGGGTGAAAAACAGGCCTCCCCTGGCCCCCCTGGAGGAAATACCAAGGTGAGCAGTGCGGCCCGCGTGGGGAGGGGGAGTTGTGCAGGCATGCACATGTGGAGGTGTGCTTTGCATAATGGGTGCCAGCACACTATTGTGTGTCTGCACTCGCATTTTTGGCACCCAACAACAACAAGATCGCTGGTCTACAGGAAAATAGTACACATATCTTTCAGTGGGAAAGCACCTTTAAGGAGAGGGGGAAAATTGTAATGTTTGCATATAGCAGCCAGGGGTGGGCTTCAAAACTTTTAGCAATGGGTTCTCTGCCGTGTTGCTGGGTGAGCGTGGCCTATTTGGCCTCATGCACCACGGTGGTGTCTATGTGTTTTTGCCCTCCCCACGTTCCGGAGACTTTCCTTGAGCCTATGGGAGGGTGAAAACAGCCTTCCCGGGCTCCGGAGGCCTGTTTTTTGCCCTGCCCGAGCCTCCACGTGGGCCCTATACTTAACTGGCATCCCAAACCGCGTGGAGACTCCTGCGAGGGGAGGGGTGGGTGGGCGGGGCCAGCCAGGAGTGGGATTTGGGGGTTCGCCGAACTGGGCAGATCCTTAGGTAGAGGAATGCTTGAACCCGTGCAAACCTGTAGCAACCCACCTGTGATAACAGGTCATTAACCATTTGGGAAGGAGATAAATCAGAGTTTCCTTGCCTAGCCCTTCGGGAGTGCTGGAACTACAATTCTCAGAATCCCCAGGTACCATATGAGAGGTAAGAGGGTAATCTTGGCTGGGAATCTTAGGAGTTAAGTCCCTAAGGTAGGAGTCTCCAAAGTTTGCAACTTTAAGACTCTTGGACTTCAACTCCCAGAATTCCCCAGGGAAACGTTTTCAAGGAACAAAACCCAAGAAAAATCCAGTTGCCTTTTGAAAACTCCTCCTCCCCCTGTCCTTACCACTTTCTATAGAGGGACGATCGAGAGCCTCCTGTCCTATTATATTAAAATACTGTTTGGAAGCATTCCTGCTTCAGACAGGAAGGTGATGCAGAGAGTGGTGAGGACAGTATAGGGTTAGTAAAGTGGGTCAGTGGCTAAGATGCTGAGATTGTTGATCAGAAGGCCGGCAGTTTAGCGGTTCGAATCCCTAGTGCCACGTAAATTTTTCCCAGCTTCTGCCAACCTAGCAGTTTGAAAGCATATAAAAAAGGAAAGTAGAAAAATAGGAACCATCTTTGGTGGGAAGGGAACAGTGTCCCGTGCTCCTTCGGCACTGCCCCATAAATGAGCACTGCCCCCTAGAGTCAGGAACAACTAGCACATATGTGCGAGGGGAACTTTTATCTTTACCTACGTAGCTTGTGCATATGAGTGCTACGTATGGGTCTGGGTAGATATATACTTTCAACAGAATTTCATTTTTAATGTGTGCTGACAATAAAGGTGATCTTATCTATCTTAAGTCCCAAAAGTGCTTTTTTTTCAAGAGGCAACTGGACTTTTCTTGCTTTTTCCTTTCGAAGATGTTTCGCTTCTCATCCCAGAAGCTTCTTCAGCTCTGACTGGATGGTGGGAAAGGGAAGGACTTTTACTCCTTGCAGACGGCTGATCATTTGCATCCTTTGAGAGGGTCGTTGAGGTCACCTGGAGCTTTACCTGTGTCCCCAGAGTCACCTGAGTGGTGCAAATGGTTCCTGTAGTCTGAATTTTTTCCTCTGGAAATCTCTATAGACTTTTAGCTATACAATTTGGGGTGAAGATCCTTAGAATGGTGTGGGAGTAGGAATGGATTTCCAGAGGGAAAAAATGAAGACTACAGGAACCATTTGCACCTCTCAGGTGACCCTGAGGACACAGGTAAAGCTCCAGGTGGCCTCAATGACCCTCTCAAAGGACGCCAATGAGCAGCTGTCTGCAAGGAGTACAAATCCTTCCATTCCCCACATCCGGTCAGAGCTGAAGAAGCTTCTGGGATAAGAAGTGAAACATCTTCAAAAGGAAAAACCAGAAAGTCCAGTTGCCTCTTGGGAAAAAAAAGCATCTTTGGGACAACCATGACCTGGGTGACGGAGGATCTCTACAGACTTTTATCTATCTTATTAAAAAGCAACCTTGTGAAATGGATGTCTCTTCTTCCGTTTTCCAATGTTGTTGGAATGAGGAACAAAATTTGGACTTGGGTGGTGGTGGACTCCCTTCACGCAAGGCCCTTCGGTCACTGTTGTCCTCTCTCGCCTTGTCTCCCCAGTCAGAAGATCTTGGCGCCTGTGTTCAGTTTGAGAGCAGCCGTCAAAACCGGAGCATGATGCCCAGCAACAGCTGCGTCTTCCCCACCTTCAACCTGAGGAAGCCCTCCTCAGAGACGGACATTGAGAACTGGGCCTCCAAACACTTCAACAAGCACACCCAAGGTCTCTTCCGACGCAAGATCTCCATCGCCAACATGCTGGCCTGGAGCAGCGAGTCCATCAAGAAGCCCATGATCATGACCAGCGACCGCAACGTCAAGAAGGAAGCCTGTGAGATCTTCAAGCTCATCCAGATGTACATGGGCGACCGGCGGTCCAAGACGGACCAGCTCAACGTAGCTCTGGAGATCGCCACCAAAGGATGGAGCATGCAAGGCCTCCGGGATGAGCTCTACATCCAGTTGTGCCGGCAGACCACCGAGAACTTCCGCTACGAGAGTCTCGCTCGGGGTTGGGAGCTGATGTCCATCTGCCTGGCTTTCTTCCCGCCCACGCCCAAGTTCCATTCCTACTTAGAAGGGTACATCTACAGGCACACGGACCCCGTGAACGACACCAAAGGTAAGAGGGACTCAACTCACCGTTGACCTGGCCTCAACTCACCGTTGACCTGGCCTCGTCTTTGTTGAGTACCCAGCTTCTCCCCCAAAAGGCAGGGTCCAAATTTAAGACCTAAACAGCAAGACCTCTTAGTGGCCAGGAGTGGTGTCCCAAGCTGAGACATAACAGAACCCCCTGCCTAGGCGGGAAACCCTACACCACTTCAGACAAATGGTTATCCAACATCTTCTTAAAGACTTCCAGTGTTGGGGCATTCACAACTTCTGGAGGCAACTTCTGTTCCACTGATTAATTGTTCTGACTGTCAGGAAATTTCTCCTCAGTTCTAAGTTGCTTCTCTCCTTGATTAGTTTCCACCCATTGCTTCTTGTTCTACCCTCAGGTGCCTTGGAGAATAGTTTGACTCCCTCTTCTTTGTGGCAACCCCTGAGATATTGGAAGACTGCTATCATGTCTCCCCTAGTCCTTCTTTTCATTAAATACCATTTAATGGACATTAAATGGTAGACATACCATTTCAGACAAATGGTTGTCCAGTTTCTTCTTAAAAACCTCTAGTACAGATAGTCCTTGACTTAACAACGGTTCGTTCAGTGACCGTTCGAAATTAAAACGGCGCTGAAAAAAGCGACTTCTGATTGTTTTTCACACTTACGACACTTGCGGCATCCCCCGTGATCACGTGATCAGAATTCAGATGCTTGGCAACTGACTCATATTTATGACCGTTGCAGTGTCCGGATCACCTTCTGTAACACCACATTCGCTTAACCCCCGTGTTCCTATCTTAACAGCTGCAGTGATTCACTTAACAGATGTGGCAAGAAAGGTCCTAAAACAGAACTCGCTTAACAAACGTTTCACTTAACAATAGAAATGTTGGGCTCAGGTTGTCACCGTAAGTCAAGGACTAGCTGTATTTTGGAGAGGAGGAGGAGGAGGACTGTGGGGTCCTTGGTCTTCTCTGAGCTTGGTGGTTTCCCTGGGGACATTACATTAACTGACTAGGTAACATCATCAGTGCTAGAAGGCAGTTTCTTTCATCTAAGACCCTTCCAGCACTGATGATGTTCCCTAGTCAGTTAATGTAATGTCCCCAGGGAAAAAAACAAGCTATTGATTAAATTTCTATGACTATTAAGCCAATCTCCATTAGCCAATATTTCCCCAGCAAGCCAGCGATGTTCTTGCTGGCAGGGGGGGGGGGGATTCATCTGTTAAGCTATGACCCCTACCCACTTTCAGCTTCTCCCGGTGGTTGATCAGTTGCCGGGACAGGTGGCCATTTGTCCCACGCAGCCAACGGGCCAAGGAGAAGTTGTCCCTCTACGAATCACTCAGGACGAGGGCTAGGGCAGGGGTCGGCAACCTTAAGCACTCAAAGAGCCATTTGGACCTTGTTTCCCACAGAAAATAAAACCCCCACGGAGCCACAAAAACCTTCCCGTGCCTGACTATTTCTTGAGAGGCCACAAAACTAGCGTATGTACATAGTTGAATTAAACATTCTATTTCCTTTTCTTGGATTTATCCATGGTTGCCTTGCCGGGGATTGAAAAGCTCAATAAATGGCGTGCTGGCGGGTGTCGCAGATTGGCAGTTGTGACGCCTAGTTTGAGCGACGGAGCCGCAGCAGAGGGATGAAAGAGCCACATGCAGCCCCAGAGCTGCGGGTTGTTGACCCCCGGGATTACTGATCAGTAGTGGGGGGAGAACGCCGGCAGAGAAGCAGCCGATGATAAACATCTTGTCAGGTTTCCAAATAGCACCCAAAAGTAAATCAGAGTCCGAGGCAAAGTATTGCTCAGAATCCCAATTGATGAAGAGAGCCATGTTGGTCCCATCTGGGAAAACCCGAATCTGAAAGCTTCCCAGTTTTCCCCACCCAGTTGAAAGTTCAAGATCCTGCCCCCACACCCACCAGTCCATCCCATGGTCCAATCTCCCACTGCCATGCTGGCAGCTTCCACCCATCCTGTTCCGGTCAGGTGCAGAGATGCAGAGACAAAGGATGACCTTGGCTTTCTAGAAAGAATATTGTTATGGCTGCATATCATCAAATTCCGTACAATCCCCCCTCCCATTTTCCCACCATAGAAAATGCATAATAGAGTAATAGAAAGTGTGGCAGGTCAAAGATCCAAAAGAAAAGATGGCTGCAGGCCTGACAGGCGGCCTCTCCTCAGGAGACACACCCACAATAGGTCAGTTGTGGCTGAGGACCTACGGTGAAGCATGCATGACCTGGCGGCCCCATTCAATTGTCCTAGACCCCCAAGGCTGGATGAACAACCTAAGGAGATCCATTCCTATCTTTTCGTTGATTCGGAAGCAGGAAATGTTTTCCGTTGAGCATCGGTTTTCTGCTGAGCACGTCATCTTCGTATAAATGCCACCTGAATCCTCCTCCTGGCTGCTCTCCTCCTCCTCCTCCTGCTTTTATGATCCAACAATTAAAGCTGGTAATTGGTTGTGCCAGGCGCTGTGAACCCCCGGCTGTTATTCTAACAGCAAGGTCCCCGAGAGTTGAAGGCCACCGTCAAAGTCACCAAGGTTGAAAAAAGGGTAGTCCCATTCAGAAGACCAAGGGGTGTTCTGAGGACACCATTTATCCTAAGCCTTGGACTTGTAAACCCATAAAACGCAGCCCTGTCTCCAAAATTCTTCTCCCACCTAGTGTCCTAGGCTTGTTTCAATTCAGCATGCTGACCACAGATTGCGGGAAATTGCAAGCCAACGTATGTACAAGAGTCAGTGGATTGTGGATTGTTGACAATAATGAGGAGTTTCAAGATTTTGGGTGCTGTGGCCCACCAGCGGCCAGAGGGACTGGCAGCAGATTCGGACAGTGAGGAGGTTGGGGAGGAAGATGGGCCAGTCCTGGAATCCGGGAAGGCTCTGAGGAGGGCTCTGTGTTGGAGGCAGAGAGGGGGCTGGAGCCGTATGCCAGTTATCAGCTGCCTTCAGAGTCAGAGATCAGTGGGGCAGAAGAACAGCTGGAGCCTGTTCCCAGTGTGCGCATGCACAGAATTGCCAGATGAAGGGAAGAGCTAAGGAACAGGGATTGACTTGGGAATAAGGCCACAGGGGGACGGTGAATGGCCCCTCCCAGAGGGAATAAAAGAGGAGCGAAAGGGGAGTGGAGTTTGCAGGAGACAATTAGTTTGCTTCATTGATTCGTGACTCTCTGAGACTCCTGGCCAAGTTTCTCAGATCTCGGCCTGGCAGCTCTCCAAGCCAGAGAAGGTCTGTGACTGTAAATCCTCCCTCGAAAGACTTTGCTGGATATGAAGGAGCAGAATTCACAGCCAATTAATAAAAGGTTTTTTTTTGCCGGGACAAGGAGTCTGCCTCAGGCTCTTAGGAAGCCTCGGTCAGAACATTGGGAAATTGTGTGATCCCCAGGGTTGAGCCTAAGGCCACCAGGATGAGCCAATGACCTTGGAAGTCATAGAATCATAGGGCTTAAAGAGACCTTGGGGGTCTTCTAGTCCAGCCTCCCAGGGCTACCAAAGAGAAAGCCAGAGACAACCCAGAGAGACATTGCCATACCTCTTTCACGAAATCATTTGGGGGGCTGTTACTCCTGACACATTCCAGTGCTTTGTGAACCAGAACTGTCATTTCCTGTATCTTGAAGAGGCTCAGAAGACGTTTCGGTCAGAGGTAGCAAGATGACAAGCCCCTTGCGAGTCTCTTGAACTGCAAGGAGATCCAACCGGTCAATCCTAGAGGAGATCAATCCTGACTGCTCTGTAGAAGGCCAGATCCTGAAGGTGAAGCTCAAATATTTTGGCCACCTGATGAGAAGGAAGGACTTCCTGGAGAAGAGCCTCATGCTGGGAAAGAGGGAGGGCAAAAGAAGAAGGAGACAACGGAGAATGAGGTGGCTGGATGGAGTCCCCAAAGCAGTTGGCGTGAGCTTCAAAGGAATCCAGAGGATGGGAGAGGACAGGAAGGCCTGGAGGAACGTTGCCCATAGGGTCACGATGGGTCAGACACAACTTCTTAACTAACAACAACAAGCAAGATGACACACTGTGAGGTCAACCACTCCCTGATTCCCCATTCAAAGGGGACACCCTAAATTCCATCACACAGATGGAATTATTGCAATTTCCCATAATCTTTCACCAGCATGGCTGGATTGAATCAAGCCTAAGACAACAGTTTGGAAAAGAATTCTGTTGACTGGGCTGAGCTCACAATTATTGTCAACCTGCCTTCCACAATCCACTGGCTTTAAGACACGTTGGATGAGAAGACCTCCCTGTGATGGAGACTGTTGAGGAACCTAGACCTTGGAGACCAAAGTCTAGGTTCCTCATCCATCTCCACCACATGGTCTCCAACTGGGCTCCCTCTGGGAAGACCCTCCTGCAACATTTGGGATTTTGATCATGGTGGCTGGACATTCCAAGGATCGCCAGTTGGACGATACCAGTCCAGGGAAGCTGATATGATTTCTGGAGATCTTCAAGGAATCTAGAAGTCCTCTGCATCTTAAGAGGTCCACCTCTGCAGAATTTGGCTCAAAATTGGCCCACTTTTCCTGAAAAACATCTATGGAGATTCTCCGCCCTCCAGGTCATTGTTGCCCCAAAGGTGCTTTCTCAAGAGGCAACTGGACTTTCTGGTTTTTGTTTGAAGACACAGATAAACCTCCAAGTTGCCTCAGCAACTCTCTAAAAGGATGCAAATGACCAACTGTCTGCAAGGAGTATCAATCCTTCCCTTCTCCACCATCCAGTTAAAGCTGAAGAAGCTTCTTGGATGAAAAGCAAAACATCTTCCAAAGAAGAAGAAACTCCAGTTGCCTCTTGGAAAAAAAAAAGCACCTTTTGGAACACCTGAAAAAGCAAGAATAACAGATAATATAGTTGTCACTATTTTTCAGGCAGCGGAACTGGAAAATACTTTGCCACCATGGAGCAGGAGCCCTGGTTCATGAGGTCTAGAAACCTGGATCTTGGATTCGTGAATACCTTTCCGGTGCTGCCTTGAAGCATATCCAGGGGTGGGCTGCTGGGGGTTTGCACGGGATCAGGCGATCCTCTAGCTAGGATTCTGCCCGGTTCAGAGAACCCCCAGATTCTACCCCTGGCTGGCCATGCCCACCCCATGCCGCCCCTCCCAGGAGACTCCACATGGCCCGTTCATGCCAGGTGAATGCAGGGCCCGCATGGAGGCTCGGAGAGGATGAAAAACGGGCCTACCGGAAGTTTCTAGCCTCCCGAGGGCCTCCGGAGTCTGAGAGAGGCCGTTTTTGCCCTCCCGGAGGCTTGAAACATTATCTGGAGCCTGGGGAGGGCGGAAGACGCCTCACCCCCCGCCGTGTGGCAGGAGGCTGAGTAGGCCACCCCCACCATGGTCACGCCCACCCAGCAACGGGGCAGCAAACCCGTTGCTGGAACTTACGAAGCCCGCCTCTCAGCCTCTCGTGAAGCAGCTTCTGTGAAGGGACGGAGGCCGAGACATTGGAAGGCCTCTGCCAAAACAAGAAGCTATTTTTATCCTCCGCTTTCACTGAAGCATCTCAAGTACTTCTGAAGGGATGACAAGGCCTCTTTTTGCTCCAGAAAACGTTTGGCTTCCGGCCATTAATTTTTTTTTTCTTTTCTTTTCTTGGAACGCAAAGCAGTTGAAAGAAAAGACGAAGAAGAAGAGTGGTGAAAACAATGCCGGATTTTCATCTTATAATCTCGCCCAAGTTGAGCAGAAATCTCAAGGCACTTTAAACACAATCCTTTCCCCCCCCCTTCCCACCGGAGGATTCCCCCCCCCCTTTCTTGCGGCATTTGCCAAAAATCTCCTCCACTTTTGGCCAGTGCTTCAAGCAAATTGACAACCCCTTCTCCACACTCGAAGTTCTACGAGGAAATAAACATGCCCTGCAAAGCTAAATTACATAACTGGTCTCTCCATAATGAAAACAAAATCCTTTTTTTTTGGGGGGGGGGGGTTGCATTACTCTTTTTTTTTTAAAGAAATGTCTATAGCAAAACAAAACAAAGGAAAACAACAGAACAAGAAATAACAAAACCACCATCATAAAATTAGACATGGGAGGCCTCTCGTTTGAATTTACAACAGTTTTACACAACAGTTTTGATAAAGGATGACTGCATTCCATCCAATTGTTTGGTCTGTGTGGATGATTTTCGCGTAATTGTATATGATCTTGGGAGTAAGAATCATAAGACTAAAAGGGACCCTGGAGGTCTTCTAGTCCAACCCCCTGCTGAAGCAAGAGACCCCATACCATTTCAGACAAGTGGCTGCCCAGTAGCTTCTTAAAAGCCTCCAGTGATGAAGCACCCACAACTTCTGGTGTCAAGCTGTCCCACTGGTTAATTATTCTCACTGTCAGGAAGTTTCTCCTTAATTCCAGGTTGCTTCTCTCCTTGATTATCTTCCATCCATTGCTTCTTGTCCTGCCTTCAGGTGCTTTGGAGAATAGTTTGACTCCCTCTTCTTTGTGGCAACCCCTGAGATATTGGAACACTGCTATCATGTCTCTCCTGGTCCTTCTTTTCAATAAACTAGACACACCCAGTTCCTGCAACCGTTCTTCATATGTTTTAGCCTCCAGCCCACGAAGGAAGGAAAGAAGGAAGGAAAGAAGGAAGGAAAGAAGGATCACTGGTAATGTTACTTAGTTGGGTCATGAAACATCTGCAAGAAAAATACCAAGCTCAGAGAGCTCCAAGGACCCCACAGTTCTCCACCTCCTCCTGCATTCCACATGCCACTCTTCCTTCAAGCACTGATGCTGTTCCCTAGCAGGGTGATGAAATGTCTGCAAAAAAACCACCAAGGTCAGAGAGCACCAAGGAGAAGGAAGGAAGGAAGGAAGGATCACTGGTAATGTTACTTAGTTGCGTCATGAAACATCTGCAAGAAAACCAGCAACCACCAAGGATCCCACAGTCCTCCTCTTCCACCTCCTCTTCCTGCACTCCGCACACCACTCTTCCTTTTAGCACTGATGCTGTTACCTAGTTGGGTCATGAAACACCTGCAAGAAAACAATCCAGCTCAGAGAACACCAAGGACCCCTCATGCCAACCCTGAGCTGCAAAGATTCTCCTTTATTAGCCTTCATCAAAACCAGACAACAAAATTCCGACTTGTTTGGGCTCGGAATCGGCCGTTCCAAGTTTCTGACTATGAGGACATTTGGTGGGAGTTCGGGAGATGCAAATTTCTGCTGTTCCTCGAGACACGAGAAAACTCCTTTTCTTATTTTCTCCTTGTCGGGGTCCCCCAGATCCAACAGAGGCTGACTTGTTCAGGGTTTGACTCAGTCCTTCCTTGCTTTTGCCCACCCCACCCATGCTACACGGCCCTGACATTACAACCCCTTGTTCTTTGTTTGTGGCTCTTTGTGAAGTGAGGTTGTGTGTGTGGGCGACAGCAAGTTGGCCGCACAGGCCTTCTCTTGTGCTTTTTGTGTTGTGGGTTTTCTCCGCCTTCCTCCCCGATGAAAACTTCAGCCTTGTTCAACCACCGATGGTGGGTAAAATCGAAGCTTATTTTCTTTGGAGCCCCCCCGGTGTCCTCAACAAGTTGTGGTGGTTTTATGCAAAAGGATACACCTTGTTGTTCACCTGAAGGCCCAGGAAGGTCAAACTTGACATTGCTGGTTTCTCAGGAACTGGAGAAACCGGCTTCCTGGAGGAAGCATCCTCTGCTCAAGGTCTCCTTAATGCAGGGCTTTCCAATCTTGGCCACTTTAAGACATGTGGACTTTAACTCCCAGTGTCAGGGTTCCAAATAGCATCCAAAAATAAATCAGAGTCCGAGGCAAAGTATTGCTCAAAGTTCCAATTTATTAAGAGAGCCACGTTGGCACATTTGGGAAAACCCGAATCTGAAAGCTTCCTGGTTTCCCCCACCCAGTTGAAAGTTCAAGATCTTTCCCCCATGCCCACCAGTCCATCCCATGGTCCAATCTCCCACTGCCACGCTGGCAGCTTCCACCCATCCAGTTCCGGTCAGGTGCAGAGATGCAAAGACAAAGGATGACCTTGGCTTTCTAGAAAGAATATTGTTATGGCTGCATATCATCAAACTCCATACAATTCCCCCTCCCATTTTCCCAGCATAGAAAATGCAGAGCAGAATAATAGAAAGTGTGGGAGGCCAAAGATCCAAAAGAAAAGATGGCTGCAGGCATGACACCAAGAATTCTGGGAGTTGAAGTCCGCAAGTCTTAAAGTGGCCAAGCGTGGAGAAACCTAACGTTAAAAGTCCTTCTTGGCAGGCATGTTTCTAGGGTGGAAATCTGTCCGTAACTCGGTTCAAATGACCGCCCTGAAGCTGGAAATGTAACGGCTGCTTCTCCAGCAACCTTTGATTATCTCCCTGGGCTGCCCATAGAAGCCTTTAATTAAATGACCAGGTTCCTGGAGTGTCCGGTCATTAAATCAGAATGGAGGCACCCCCAAAATTGACTGGTTCTGGGTAGGTTTCTTTGCAGGTGGCCCAGGGAGTCCTTGACCAAAATCAAGTCGTGATGGGTGGGTTCACACCAGACTGATTAGTACCACCCATGATGGGGGTTCAGAGGACATGCAGTGGAAAGACGGATGCTTTTGGACTTTGGCTGCCTTATTGGTCCAAGGCCCTGAGTTCCCACTTTCCAGTCAAAGACCTCCAAATTATTAAGATGCTGGCTTGATTCCCGCAGCATCCTGAGCTACTGTGGACCCAACTCCATTTTAAGCCTCCTTGTGCAAGTCCAGCCGTCTGTGGGGTTGCATGTGGTTACTTTCTTGAAGATGTTTCCTTCACAAACTCGGTAACATCATTGGTGTTCAAAAGGAGTGGGGTTGATGGAGAGGAGAATATAGGGGAGGGGAGAAGATAGAGGAGGAGGAGATAGACAAGGAGGAGAAGCTAGAGGAGGAAGAGGAGGAGATGATGATGAGGAAATAGAGGAGGAAGAGGAGGAGATAGACGAGGAGAAGATAGAGGAGGAAGAGGAGGAGATAGACGAGGAAGAGGAGATAGACAAGGAGGAAGAGGAGGAGATAGACAAGGAGGAGAAGATAGAGGAGGAAGAGGAGAAGATAGAGGAGGAAGAGGAGGAGATAGACGAGGAAGAGGAGATAGACAAGGAGGAAGAAGAAGAGATAGACGAGGAGGAGAAGATAGAGGAGGAAGAGGAGGAGATGAGGAGGAGGAAATAGAGGAGGAAGAGGAGGAGATAGACAAGGAGGAGAAGATAGAGGAGGAAGAGGAGGAGATGAGGAGGAGGAAATAGAGGAGGAAGAGGAGGAGATAGAGGAGGAAGAGGAGATAGATGAGGAAGAGGAGATAGACAAGGAGGAAGAGGAGGAGATAGACAAGGAGGAGAAGATAGAGGAGGAAGAGGAGGAGATGAGGGGGAGGAGATAGAGGAGGAAGAGGAGGAGATAGACAAGGAGGAGGAGATAGACTAGGAAGAGGAGATAGACGAGGAGGAAGAGGAGGAGATGGACAAGGAGGAGAAGATAGAGGAGGAAGAGGAGATGATAGAGGAGGAGGAAGAACAGGGGACATTGTGCCAATATGCTAGCACCATCCCCATCAGTGTACAGCCTGTGGAGGTCCATCGTGTCACCTCTGAGGCTTTCCAACACCAAGCCCTCTATTGACTGCCAAGGAAATCAACTCAAGGTACGGGACCTCCTCCCTCCCTCTGGCACGTTCACATGGATGGTTGGACTTCCATAAGAAGACTTGATTATCGACTGCAATGTGTCCCTGAATGGAGGGTCTTGTTTCGCCCACAAGAATGGACGAATGTCAGTAATTCAGTGGGACGAGATGGTCACTGTGGGTGTGGCGCTCAGCTGGACTTCAGAGCACTTTTGTAGTCTAGAAAGAGTGCGAAGAAGAGCAACAAAAATGATTGTGGGACTGGAGGATAAAACATACAATGAATAGTGGCAGGAACTAGCTATGTCAAACCTAGAAGTAAGGAGAAACTTCCTGAGAGTGAGGAGAATCAACCAAGGGGACAGCTTGCCTTCAGAGGTGATGGGTGCTCCCTCACTGGAGGTTTTCAAGAAGAGACCGGACAACCATTTGTCCAGGATGGTATAGGGTCTCCTGCTCAAGCAGGGGATTGGACTAGATTAGAAGGTCCATATTGAGATGTTGATACCGTAGAAAGAGTGTAGAGAAGAGCATCTAAGATGATGGTTTGTAGGACGTACAATTGCGGGAACTAGGTATGTCTAGCCATTGAACAGAAGGACTAGGGATGACATGATAGCAGGCTTCCAATATTTGAGCAACTGTCATGGAGAAGAAAGGGTTGATCTATTCGCCAAAACACCTGAAGGCAGGACGAGAAGTAACAGATGGAAACTAATCAAGGAGAGAACCAACTTTGAATGAAGGAGAAACTTCCTGACAGTGAGAGCAATGAATCAGTGGAACGTCTTGCCTTGAGAGGGTTTGGGTGCTCCATCACTGGAGGTTTTTAAGAAGAGATTGGACAGCCATTTGTCTGGAATTGTCTAGGGTCTTCTGCTTGAGTGGGGGCATTGGACTAGAAGACCTCCAAGGTCCCTTCCAACACTGTTATTTTGTATTCTGCATATTAACCACTTTATAGATCGAAACATTATAAAATCAGTAGTTATCCAACAGCTATCTTGACATCACAAGAAGGAAGTGCTAGTCTAGCTGACCAGTTGTGGCTTTTGTGTTTTAAGATGACAGGAACCGGAGTCTATCACATCAGGAAAAACTACTAAATACGCACGCATCTATACATATACACACATCCTTTGGTACTCCTAGGAGAAGAGATGGCTTAGTTGGTAGACTCAGGACTTCAACAGTCCCAAACTATTTATCCAACATTCACTGCTTTTATTTGCTGCTGTTCTTAGTTGTTCTCACTGGCCTTGAGTGAGAACTCAACGGTGGAAGGATTTCATTACACATGGACCATTGTTTTTATCATCTCCATTCATTCCCAAAGGTGCCTTTTTTCAGGAGACTACTGGATTTCTGTTTTTTTTCTTGGAAGACATTTCTCTTCTCATCCAAGAAGCTTCTTCAGCTCTGCTTGGATGGTGAGGAATGGAAGGATTGATACACCTTGCAGACACCTGGCCATTTGCATCCTTTTAGAGCAGGGTGGATTTGATTTGAATCACGATTTAAATCACGATTTGAATCACGATTTGAATCACAATTTAAATCACGATTTAAATCACAATTTAAATCACAATTTAAATCACTAGTAAAAAGTCTTGATTTAAATCAACTTGATTTAAATCATACTTTTTAAAGAGCAACTGTCGTCTCTGTCCCGCAGCGGCTACTCCTCTGACCCGCTGTTGACTCACCGACAGTCCCAATATCATAGAATATATACAGCCCCATGCTACATAACTAAGCTCCGTTTCATGCTGAATAAGATAAATTATGAATGTATCTTAAATAGAAAACTATCTGTACGTAGATTTTTACTCCAAAAGCATTGTATTAAAATAAATGCAATTTTTTTAAAAAATGATTTAAATGAAAAAAAAATCCATTTTTTTATTTGTTAAAAAACCAACTATCAATTTTTATCCACCTTGTTTTAGAGAGTCATTGAGGCCACCTGGAGGATTACCTGTGTCCTCAGGGTCACCTGAGAGGTACAAATGGGGGCGGGGCCTTCTTGGAACTGCTGAAAGGACTATATTGTAGATGATGCTGTACCCCCCCCCCCTCTGTTGAGAGAGGGCTGTTCAATTTGGACACAGATGGTCTCTTTGACCCCTTGTTCAAACCAGGTGTCCTGAGGACAGAGATAAACCTCCAGGAAGCCTCAATGACCTTCTAAAATGATGCAAATGGCCAGCTGTCTGCAAGGGGTATCAATCCTTCCATTCCCCACCATTTAGCCAGAACTGAAGAAGCTTCTTGGAAGAGAAGCGAAATCTCTTCAAAAGAAAAAACAAGAAAGTTGTGAAAAAAGAGGTCCTTTGGGACAGCTGGTTGACTGAGGACCTCCATAGACATCTCCATTCATTGCATGTTCCTTGATTGGTGACCTACAACTCAGTGATCGATCCAGGAAAGACAAAACACAGGTAGTCCTCCACTTATGATCACATTTGAGCCCAACACTTCTGTTGCTGAGCGAGACGGTTGCTAAGTGAACTCTGCCCCATTTTACGATTTTTCTTGCCACGGTTGTTAAGCGAATCACTGCACCCGTTAAGTTAGTCACACGATTGTTAAATGAATCTGGCTTTCCCCATTGCCTTTGCTTGTTGGAAGGTCGCAAAAGGGGATCGCGTGGTCCTTGGCACCACAAGCGTCTGAATTCACGAATCATGTGACCACTGCCATGGTTGCAAGTGTGAAAAGGGCTCGTGAGTCATTTTTTCTTCAGTGCCATTGCAACTTTGAGTGGACACAAAAACAAACGGTTGTAAGTCAAGGACTACCTGTGACAGGCTGGAGATAGAGGTGATGACCCCAAATGGACTCCAGAGTTAAATATTTGCCTTTTCCTGGCCTTGAGGGAACTGCTGATTTTGGGGGGAACTCAAAATCAAAACTCGCAGCTTCCCAAAATACTTTCATGGTGTCTTCTGTGGTGAAGAAGACAAGGAGGAAGGTCCCTCTCCTGGGGCCATGATGGAGAAGGCCCGCTGTGACCTTCTCAAGAACCTTTTCGAGGGCGTGAACGTTGGAAACGCCCATTGTCCCCACCCCTTTTCTGCCTTTGTCTTCCCTCCCCATCGTCCTCACCCTTCTCTTTGTTTCTCAGTGACTCAGCACATTAAAGACCTCCTGGAGAGAAACACTAAGAAGAAGTCCAAATTGAGAAAAAAACCCAAACCTTATGTTGAAGACCACGATGGTAGGGCGTGAGAATCAAATCTTCCTCTAGCAGCCTCTTCTCCTTAGTCTAGTCATCAGCCACTTCCTTTTTTGCCTCTGCAGCTTCTTAGTCTCTGCTTGGTCTCCCCATAACACGGCTTCATTCTTCTCCTAGCTGCTAATTTGGGGCGTGCCTCTAGATCCTGATTTTGGGGGGGAACCTACTGCTAATCACGTTTTCTCCAACACCTACTAACTTCTGCCACAGGTTGTCCTCTGCAGGTTGTCCTCCCGCCTCACTGGGGAGTCAGGAATGTGGGGGGGCGACGGTTGTAAGAGGGAGTAGCCGTTTTCCCATCCAGGGAGGGGCGACTGACCTCCTTCCGTTCATCCGTCATCTGTGTCACGCCAACGTACCCGTGATGTAGGTACACTGGCAACATGGGTGCTACCTGTAGCCCCAATGCGGGATTGACTGCACGGTAACGTTATTTATGGGACCCAGGGTTACTGTGGGACCCATATTATGACTTCAAGGTTTGATGGGCCGTGACTCGGCTCACGGCAATCCCCTTGAACAAGAGTCTCCAAACTTGACAGTTTTAAGAGTTGTGGACTTTAACTCCCAGAATTCCTCAAAATTCTGGCTGGGGAATTCTGGGTGTTGAAAGTCCACAAATCTTGACTTGTGGTCCATATCCGCCCTGTGAAGACAAGAGAGCAGAGGGCTGGAGGGCTCTTGCAAAAGGCACCTGTGGTAGAGGTGAGGGTGGGGGCAATGCTTGAGTGTCTACCTGCCTGGAGAAAGGTTGGGTGTCCTGGCCAGAAGACAAACTTCAAGGGCTTAAGCCCACCATCCTTCAGGTAAGAAACCCATCTGGCGTAATAGAGGTCTCACCTTTCAGGGTCGGAGTTGGTGCCCCAAGGGTCCTCCAGAACTCACAGTGAGGTCACACCACGCATGGTGGCATCACTTTCTGCATCTGAGGAGGTCCACGGAGGAAGGTAGTAGCTTCATAAGATCTCCCAACTCTAGGCTACGTCAACAAGAGACTTTCCAGCTGAGCATCCCGGACGAGAAGATCTTTCTCCCTGTGGGTACCTGGGTGCTCTCTGAGCTTGGAGGTTTTCTTGCAGATGTCTTACGACCCAACTAGGTAACGTCCTCAGGGCTAGGAGAGAGTAGGGTTAGGCCGTGGGTGCTCTCTGAACTTGGTTGTTTCCTTGCAAGCATTTCATGACCCAATTAGGGAACATCCTCAGTGCTAGAAGAGGGAGGAGGTTGGGATTTGGGTGCTTTCTGAGCTTGGTTGTTTCCTTGCAGACATTTCATGACCCAACTAGGTAACATCATCAGTGTTAGAAGGGATCAGGCTCGGGGTCTCTGCATTTCCTGAGCTTGGGGGTTTGCTTTTTTTTTTTTTTTGGCCAGCATTTCATGACCCAACTAGGGAACATCATCAGTGCTAGCTATGTTTTCATACTCTGGACAAACGCTAGGAGAAGGCCAACCTGTGTGAATGAACATAAAAATGTAATCGATGCACAAATACCACCAAATATAAAATCCCTGTCATTTGTCAGGGATATGATCCATGTGACATCATCGTGGCACCCTCTGGATGTCTATAAGCACTGAATATTTTGGATTTTCTCTTCTGCTTTGACCTGTTGGGTCTGGAATCAGAACATTGACCAAAATACAGAGAATCTTCAACTTATGACCACAATTGATCCTAAGCAACGTTTCCATTGCTAAGTGGTTCAAGTGAGTTTTGTCCCATTTTACGACCTGCCTTGCCACCGTTGTTTTGCCGCCTCTTAGCAAACAAAGTCAACAGGGAAGCCAGATTCACTTAACGACCGTGTTCCCAATTGAGCGACTCTGGCGGTTCGCTTAACCAACGGTGGCACAAAATGTCGTACAAGGATGCGAAGCTCACTTCACAACTACTTTGCTTAGCGACAGAAATTTTGGGGTCAATTGTGGTAGTAAGTAGAGCCTTACCTGCATTTTGACTTTCTCAACAGGCCCTTATAAGGAACACGGGTAAGCCTGTTTGCAAGCGATCTCACTCCTGGTTTTAATTCTTTATTGCCCAGGATTGGTGCATGATAATAATTCTGACAAGGATGCAACCTGCCCTTTGCAGACAAACCCCTGTTTCACAACTGGTTTTTTTTTGGGGGGGGGGTCATTTAATGACCCCGTAATCCCTTTTGGGTGAAATCTGGGCAACTGAGTGGAGCTAGCAGAGTGTTTACTGGCCCGATGCCTTTCCTATTGCCAGTGCGGAGTTTTGTTCAGCAGATATATTCTCAAATGTGCCGAGAGAGAGAGAAATATCTGTATATATGTATGCATGTATGTATGTATATATGTATGTATGTATATATGTATGTATGTATATATGTATATGTATGTATATATGTATATGTATGTATATATGTACACACACACACACACACAGCATAAATCCTGATTTTAGTATCCATCTCCAGGCGTTTCTCTCCTGGAAAGCTGTGTCTTTCTCCTCAGGAGTGTCTGAAGAGGATAAGAGGAGCATCAAAAAAATTAAGATGACTTTTTTGCCCACACTCCTGACATTCCTGCTCAGCTTAATTTGGACAATGGGCGTCTTTCCCTTAAAATAAGGATGGATTGGATTGCCTGGGGAAAGCCGGAACGGCTGCAGCTGAAAACGCATTTATTAAAATTCTGCTTGCATACACACACACACACACACACACACACACACACACACAGACACACACCAACCACTTACCGTGGCTTCTAATTTATCCATTTGGGGGTTTTGTGCGAGGCATCCCAAGCAAATGAAGGTTAAAGCGAACCCTGCACAGCATATAAATACTAAATCGCAACTGGGAAGAAGGAAACGAGGGCCAGTAACACACTCCGTGGCGTATCTGCACACCCCATGCCCATGTGTTCTTCTCTTCATCCCAAAGGTTCTTTTTTTCCCCAAGTGGCAACTGTACTTTCTGGGTTTTTTTGTGTTCTTTGAAGAGGTTTCGCTTCTCATCCCAGAAGCTTCTTCAGCTCTGACTGGAGGATGGGGAATGGAAGGATTTATATTCCTTGCAGACTGCTGGTCATTTGCATCCTTTTTAGAGAGCCGTTGAGGGGTCCTCAGAGTCACCTGAGGGGTGCAAATGGGGGTGAAGCCTTCCTGGAACTGCTGAAAGGACTTTGTGTTGTGGAGCTGTGTTTTCTGCAGGATGTTTTTCACTGCCCTGGGTCCCTTTCACTGTTGAACATGGGGGCCGGCTGCTAGGGAGAAGTCTGTGTTGTCTCCATCTCAAACAGAAGCGCAAATGGTTCTTGTAGTCGGCAATTTTTCTGCAGACTACAGAATATACAAAGGAATAGAAGGAATAGATTGGACATGTAGTCCTTGTTTATCAATGGAGACCGAGTGGAGCAAGTGGCCAGTTTTAAATTTTCTGTTGTGCAGTGGTGGAATTGGTATCCTGGGAAGGATACTGCAAAATCCCCATTCTCTCCCACTCCTGGGGGAATGATATTGCAAAATCTCCATTCCCTCCCCACTCCTGGGGAAAGGATATTGGACAATCTCATTCCCTCCCCACTCCTGGGAAGGATACTGCAAAATCCCCATTCCCTCCCCACTTCTGGAGAAGGATTCTGCAAAATCTCCATTCCCTCCACACTCCTAGGGGAAGGATTCTGCAAAATCTCCATTCCCTCCCCACTCCTGGGGAAGGATTCTGCAAAATCTCCATTCCCTCCACACTCCTAGGGGAAGGATACTGCAAAATCTCCATTCCCTCCCCACTCCTGGGGAAGGATTCTGCAAAATCTCCATTCCCTCCACACTCCTAGGGGAAGGATACTGCAAAATCCCCATTCCCTCCCCACTCCTGGGGAAGGATTCTGCAAAATCTCCATTCCCTCCACACTCCTAGGGGAAGGATACTGCAAAATCTCCATTCCCCCCCACTTCTGGGGAAGGATACTGCAAAATCTCCATTCCCTCCCCACTCCTGGGGGGAGGATACTGCAAAATCTCCATTCCCTTCCCACTTCTGGAGAAGGATTCTGCAAAATCGCCATTCCCTCCACACTCCTAGGGGAAGGATACTGCAAAATCTCCATTCCCTCCCCACTCCTGGGGAAAGGATATTGGACAATCTCATTCCCTCCCCACTCCTGGGAAGGATACTGCAAAATCCCCATTCCCTCCCCACTTCTGGAGAAGGATTCTGCAAAATCTCCATTCAATCCACACTCCTAGGGGAAGGATTCTGCAAAATCTCCATTCCCTCCCCACTCCTGGGGAAGGATTCTGCAAAATCTCCATTCCCTCCACACTCCTAGGGGAAGGATACTGCAAAATCTCCATTCCCTCCCCACTCCTGGGGAAGGATTCTGCAAAATCTCCATTCCCTCCACACTCCTAGGGAAGGATTCTGCAAAATCTCCATTCCCTCCACACTCCTAGGGGAAGGATACTGCAAAATCTCCATTCCCCCCAACTTCTGGGGAAGGATACTGCAAAATCTCCATTCCCTCCCCACTCCTGGGAAGGATACTGCAAAATCTCCATTCCCTTCCCACTTCTGGAGAAGGATTCTGCAAAATCGCCATTCCCTCCACACTCCTAGGGGAAGGATACTGCAAAATCTCCATTCCCTCCCCACTCCTGGGGGGAGGATACTGCAAAATCCCCATTCCCTCCCCACTCCTGGGGAAAGGATATTGGACAATCTCATTCCCTCCCCACTCCTGGGAAGGATACTGCAAAATCCCCATTCCCTCCCCACCTCTGGAGAAGTATTCTGCAAAATCCCCATTCCCTCCACACTCCTAGGGGAAGGATCCTACAAAATCTCCATTCCCTCCCCACTTCTGGAGAAGGATTCTGCAAAATCCCCATTCCCTCCACACTCCTAGGGGAAGGATACTGCAAAATCTCCATTCCCTCCCCACTCCTGGGGAAGGATACTGTAAAATCTCCATTCCCTCCCCACTCCTGGGGGGAGGATACTGCAAAATCTCCATTCCCTCCTCACTCCTTGTGGAAGGATACTGCAAAATCCCTGTTCCCTCCCCACTCCTGGGAAAAGGATATTGGACAATCTCATTCCCTCCCCACTCCTGGGAAGGATATTGCAAAATCCCCATTCCCTCCTCACTCCTAGGGGAAGGATACTGCAAAATTTCCATTCCCTCCACACTCCTGGGGAAGGATACTGCAAAATCTCCATTCCCTCCCCACTCCTGGGGGGGAGGATACTACAAAATCTCCATTCTCTCCCCACTCCTGGGGAAGGGTGCTGCAAAATCCCCATTCCCTCCCCACTCCAGGGGAAGGATACTTTAAAATCTCCATTCCCTCCAAACTCCAGGGGAAGGATATTGCAAAATCCCCATTCCCTCCCCACTCCTGAGAAGGATACTGCAAAATCCCCATTCTCTCCTCACTCCTGAGAAGGATACTGCAAAATCCCCATTCTCTCCTCACTCCTGGGAAGGATATTGCAAAATCCCCATTCCCTCCCCACTCCTGAGAAGGATACTGCAAAATCCCCATTCCCTCCCCACTCCTGAGAAGGATATTGCAAAATCCCCATTCCCTCCCCACTCCTGAGAAGGATACTGCAAAATCCCCATTCTCTCCTCACTCCTGAGAAGGATACTGCAAAATCCCCATTCTCTCCTCACTCCTGGGAAGGATATTGCAAAATCCCCATTCCCTCCCCACTCCTGAGAAGGATATTGCAAAATCCCCATTCCCTCCCCACTCCTGAGAAGGATACTGCAAAATCCCCATTCCCTCCCCACTCCTGAGAAGGATATTGCAAAATCCCCATTCCCTCCCCACTCCTGAGAAGGATACTGCAAAATCCCCATTCTCTCCTCACTCCTGAGAAGGATACTGCAAAATCCCCATTCTCTCCTCACTCCTGAGAAGGATACTGCAAAATCCCCATTCTCTCCTCACTCCTGGGAAGGATATTGCAAAATCCCCATTCCCTCCCCACTCCTGAGAAGGATACTGCAAAATCCCCATTCCCTCCCCACTCCTGAGAAGGATATTGCAAAATCCCCATTCCCTCCCCACTCCTGAGAAGGATACTGCAAAATCCCCATTCTCTCCTCACTCCTGAGAAGGATACTGCAAAATCCCCATTCTCTCCTCACTCCTGAGAAGGATACTGCAAAATCCCCATTCCCTCCCCACTCCTGAGAAGGATATTGCAAAATCCCCATTCCCTCCCCACTCCTGAGAAGGATACTGCAAAATCCCCATTCTCTCCTCACTCCTGGGGGAAGGATACTGCAAAATCCCCATTCTCTCCCCACTCCTGGGGATAAGATATTGGACAATCTCATTCCCTTCCCATTCCTCGGGCCAGCCAGAGGTGGTGTTTGCCGGTTCTCCGAACTACTCAAAATTTCCGCTACTGGTTCTCCAGAATCTGTCAGAACCTGCTGAATTTCACCCCTGGTGTTGTCATAAAAGAGGACCTGACCTGGGGCGACTCACATTGCAGCTCTGGTGAAAAGGGTCCAGCAGAGATGATATGACCTGAGATGTTTCAGGAAACAACAACTGAATGAAAAACTGCTGGTGACCTTCTACTTCTGCTCCATAGAGAGTATTTTAACTTACTGCCCCTGTGTGTGGTTTGGCAATTGCAGAGTGGCAGATAGGACAGCGCTCCAGTGGGTCAACGTCATTGCCCAGAGGATCATGGGTTGCCCTCTCCCCTCTCTGGAAGAGCTTTATAGCTCCTGCTGCCTTAAGAAAGTTGAAAAGATCCTTAAAGATCCATCTCATCCTGGGCACCCTTGGTTTTTTTTAACTATTACCATCTGGCAGCCGGTACAGGGCAATAAAAACAGGGACAAATAGGCTGAAAAACAGCTTCTATCCCACAGCAGTAACTATGCTGAATTCTACTGCATAGTGGAATATTAATGCAATATCAGGTTTTAAATTCCAATTATAAAGCATGTGAAGGATGTTTGTTTGTGTTTTTATTTTTAGAGTTAGAAATGTACACTGAAGATGCCATTTAATTTCCTTGTACGAGGTGCAATGACAATAAAGTAAACGAAGCTACACTAAAGCAAAATCCCATTTGCACTGCTCGGGTGATTCTGAGGACAAACCTCCAAGTGGCCTCAAGGAGCCTCAAGGCTTGGAGGTCCTATCTGGGCCAAGGCTTGCGGTCCTAGAGTGTTAGTTGCAGGTCTCCTGAATTTGAAGTTAATGGCCAGAGTGAGTTCGTAGCATTCAGGAAGCGACAGAAGAAGGAAGGGCCACCTGGTCAAGAGTTGACTTGCTGGGACTCCAGAGAAAGCTGCTGAGATGGGGTCATGTCTAAGCAGAGTCTCAGCCCCACAGGGCCCTTCTTGGGTTAGGACTTCAGGAAGATGCTCAAGACAGATGGGAAAGAGGGTCTAGTTGCCATGGGACCTCTTACGCAGGACACCTCACTGGTTGCGTAGCTTCTTCTCGTTCAGCTGCTTGGGTCTCTTCTCTTTGTCTCTTCCTCCCGGGGTGGCGGCTCATGAATTGGCTTTGCTCTGACTTTCTCTCTCTCTCTCTTTCTTCCTTTCTCCTTCCTCCCTTTTCTCTTGTAGGGGTGGCGGTAAGCACTTACGCCAAGTATTGTTACAGCAAGCTCCAGAAGGCAGCGTTGACTGGCGCCAAGAAGGTATCTACCCCCCCTCTTTTTGCGTCATGTTTTTAGGTGGCCTCGGGAGACCAGAGCTGGTGGCTAATGGTCATGGGAACGTGTGAGGTTGGTTGGGTTGAAGTTGGAGGCCTCTCCCAAATCTTTACTTTGATCCATGTCAATGAGTGAGCCAAGACATCCAACTCAACATCCAACTCACCCTTGTCCTTTTGCCCAAGAGGGGAAGGGTTGGTGGGTGTCAGGGGAAAAAAATGCCCTGGGTATCTGAGATCAATGGACCGTGGCTGATTCCCTTCTGCATATCTTTTGAGATATTGAGAAAAATAAAAGTCTTTTAAAATATTCTAATTAATAAACAAACTTTAATAATAAAATAATAAAAAGTAAATGAAACAGAAAATAACTAATTGGTTACATTTTGATAATGAAAAGCTACGTCTGCCAAAGTTGGCTGCCGAACAAAGAAGAGAAGAATTTTGGAATGTGTAACGCGTGCGCAATAAATCACTTTCAGATAACATTTTGTTTTATGACCTGCGCAATAAAGCTTTCTTAGTTTAACTCTTGAGTGTCAATTCAGGCAGTTCAGGCCTAGCAAACTTTTTAACATCGTGACAGTGGGGAGGTTAACTCAAGAGCTTCCTGTCCAGATGTTATTTTGCTCACCAACAATTTTCCCTCGAGGATTAAGGGGACACTGAGTACTCCAGAATCAGGGGCCAAACTTCCCTGCAGTGGTGGAATTTTGTGTAGTTTATTCAATATACAAGCAACCATCTCAACCTGTGCGTTTTGTGTGACTCTAAGCAATTCACAAGATTTAAAGAAAACAAAACACTCACAGCACTTAGACTTATATATCCAGAGGTTGGTGCGGGGGTGAAATCTAGTTACCTTCGCTATTGGTTCACAGATATGAGCATGCACAATTTTTTACTACCGATTCGGGTGAACCGATCCGAACCGATAGCATTTCACCCCTGGATGGGCATCACATTATGTAACAACCGGTTCGCCCAGAGTGCAAAAATGCATGCTCGCGCCATCCGCGCATTTCGCACAGCAACAAAAATGTGGTTATATAGGACAGGATAGCGCCGGGGCAAATGGGCACGTCCAGACGCTGCTTAGAACCGTGGTGCTCTGCCCGCTCCCCAGCTCCTGCGGCTTGGTGCCTTAGGGATACCCCCTAGGTCAGTGAATGGCGCTCTGCCCGACTGGAGAGGGGGTTTGCCAGGTGGTTGCTTGTGAGCTTGGTCACCTCATGGCTGCTTCGCCCCTGAGGCTGTGCCCGGCTCTTCGGGAGGAAGTTCGCAAGGAAGCAGCCGCCCGGCAACCCCAAAACAATAAGCCCTCCCCTATAATAAGCCCAAGGCCATATTTTGTAAGGAAAAAGAAAATAAGACCCTGTCGTATTTTGGGGGAAACACGGTAGGTAGATCGGTAAGATAGATAAGATGGATGGATTGGATGGGTAGATAGATAGACACAGATATAAATAGGTAGATATGTAGATAGGTAAGGTAGGTAAGATGATGGATGGATGGATGGATGGAAGATAGAGAAGTAAGATAGGTAAGATGATGGATGGATGGAAGATAGGTAATGTAGATAAGATGATAGATGGATGGGTAGGTAGGTAGATATAGATAGATGAGTAGATAGGTAGGTAGATCGATAAGATGGATTGGATGGGTAGATAGGTAGACACAGATATAGATAGGAAGATAAGTAGATAGGTAAGGTAGATAAGATGATGGATGGATGGATGGATGGATGGGTAGACAAATAGATAGACAAGCAGACAGGTGATAGATAGATAGATAGATAGATAGATAGATAGATAGATAGATAGATAGATAGATAGATAGATATGCTTCAAAGGCTCTCCCAGGTGAGGTGCCTCTCTGCTATTCATTCATCCAGGCACATATGTACCAACCCGGGGGACGTCATGCGTGTCTTAAAGGAACTGCATGTGAACTTCTGCAGTGATTCTGAGGGTCTTGAGCCGGGGGGGTTCCGAGGCTGGTCATGGCCGTAGGGCAGCCATGAAGAGCCAAGGTTGAGAACAGAAAAAACGGGGCATCCAACTCTTGCATGAGTGTGATTTGTGCAGGAAGCCCCTCCTCGCTCTGGACTGCTGCCCTAACAGGTGATTTTTCCAGCCGGAGTTGCATTCTTTGCTAATCCCGCAGAGAATGCGCCTTTTTGATTCCCACTCCCTGCAAACCCACCATTGGTGGGGGAGGGGGTTGGGGGGGCACCACTTTGGAGAAGGGTGGGCATTGCCATTTAACACTGTCCTTACGTCACTCTTACGGCAAACACAGGTGGCCGGCACGCAGGGCTGCAGCTGTTGCCTCTTCCCAGTTGCTAAGCTCTGCGTCCAGCTGGTTGAGCTGCTGAGAATGACTCACCGGATCTCCGGTTTTCATCGGGACGGCTCTCGGTTCCTCCCCCCCGCCCCTCCACCCCCTCCCCTAATTGGCAGAATTGGGGGGAGGGATTGAGAAGAAGTAGAAAGCGGAGCGAAGAATAAAAGGGGATTTATTTTAAGAGCAGGTTGTCTGGACTTCAAAGGGAGACCGATTTGGGAAACTGAAATTGCAGGGAGTGTGCGGAGTTGATCGCCAGAGGTAGTCCTCAACTTACGACCGTGACCATTTATTTAGTATGTATGTATTTGTTGGTTTATTTCATTTCTTTGCCATCCATCTCGTATCCAGTGACTCCGAACCCAACATTTCCGTTGCAAAGTGAGACCGTAGTGTGAAGTGAGTTTGGCCTCATTTTACGACCTTTTTGGTCCCTGAGGCGAATCTCTGCTGCTGTCAAGTGAGTGACAAGGTCATTAAGCGAATCTGGCTTCCCCGTTGACTTTGCTTGTCTGACGGTCACAAAGAGGGGATCACATCATCACACACGCACACACGGGACGAAGCAAACAGTCATAAATACAAGTCACTTGCCAAGCATCTGAATTTTGATCACGTGACTGTAAGGATGGCTGCAATGGTCGTAAGTGTGAAAAATGGTCATAGGTCACATTTTCACTGCCGTTGTAACTTTGAAGTGCCATGCAGTGAACAGTCACTAAATGAACTGTTGTAAGTCGAGGACTGCCTGTACTGCTTTGAAACCTTCTGGTGAAAAGGTTGGCCTAACGACAAGTAGTCCTCGACTTAACGACCACAATTGAGCCCAACATTTCTGTTGCTAGGTGAGACATTTGGGAAGTGAATTTTGCCCTGTTCTATGACATTTCTTCCCAGTGAATCACTGCGGTTATTAAATTAGTGTCATGGTCATTAAGTGAATCTGCTTTTCCCATTGACTTTGCTTGTCAGAAGGTTGCAAAAGGGGATCGCGTGACCTCCAGGGTGCTGCAACGGTCATAAGTATGAGTCAGCGGCCAAGCATCTGAATTTTGATTGCCTGACCACGGTAATGGGATAACTTAAGTCCTTAAGTCACTTTTTTCAGAGCCGTTGTAACTTTGGTCACTAAACAAACCGATGTAAGTCGAGGACTATCTGTACTCTAAACATCTGTACATCGGTGTGATACAAGTTGTGGGTGCAAGTTTAGAAACAAGACACTGCATTTTCTTATCCTGGTTGTTGTATTTCCTGAGCACATCCGCTGGGAGCTTTGGATCTGACTCAGCAGAAGGTTCCACTTTTATTAGAGATGTCATTTTGGCACGTCTGGGAAAACCCGAATCTGAAAGTTCCCCAGTTTTCCCCACCCAGTTGAAAGTTCAAGACCCTGCCCCCACTCCCACAAGTCCATCCCATGGTCCAATCTCCCACTGCCACGAAGACAGATTCCACCCATCCAGATCTGGCCAGGTGCAGAGACAAAGGATGACCTTGACTTTCTGAGAAAGAATGTTGTTATGGCTACATATCGTCCGACTCCATATAATTCCCCCCCCTCCCATTTTCCCACAGTAGAAAGTGTGGCAGGCCTGAAAGAACAGATGGCTTGCAGGCAAGACAGCCAGTGTGCTGGAGGTCAAAGATCCTAAGAGCCACACCTGGCATTTCCACTTGCAGGTGTTCCAAAAATCAGGCTGAGAAAGATACCAAGGGGAGATCAGCGGCTTAAGAAGGCAATGTTGTAAATAGAAGAGTTGTAACTCAGGTTTGGTGCTCTATGAGCTTGGTGGTTTTCTTGCAGATGTTTCATTACCTAACTAGATAACATCATCAGTGGTAGAAGGAAGTAGGGTTTACAGAGAAGAAGCGGATGACAACTATGGGGTCCTTGGTGCCTTCTGAGCTTGGTGGTTTTCTTGCAGACATTTCATGATCCAACTAGGTAACATCATCAGTGCTAGAGGGGAGTGGGGTTTACAGAATAGAGGAGAAGGAGTGGGGAGGATTGGGGAGGTCCTTGGTGCTTTCTGAGCTGGTTGGTTTTCTTGCAGATGTTTCATGACCCAACTAGGTAACATCATCAGTGCTAGAAGGGAGTGAATGTTTGGAATGGATGGGGAAAAAGAGAAAGGGAAGAAGTGGAGGAGATGGAGATGGAGGAGGAGGACTGGTGGGTTCTTTGGTGCTGTCAGAACTTGTTTTCTTGCAGGTGTTTCATCACCAATCGAGGTAACATCATCAATGCTAGAAGGGAATGAGTGTTTGGAGAGAAAGAGAAAAGGAGGAGGAGGAGGAGGAGGAGGAGGAGGAGGAGGAGGGATGGTAAAGGAGGAGGAGGGAGAAGAGGAAGAGGAGGACGTCTATGGGGTCCTTGGTGCCCCCTGAGCTTGGTGGTTTTGTTGCAGATGTTTTATTACCCAACTAGAGAAAATCATCATTTGGTAGACAGGAGTGGGGTTTGTGGAGAGGTGCAGCAGGAAGAAAAAGCTGTGAGGAGCCCAAAATTTCTATCCTTAGGCGAGACGTTTGTGAAGCGAGTTTTGCCCCATTCTATGACCTTTCCTGCCACAGATGTTAGACTAATCGCTGCTGCTGATCAGTTAGTAACACGGCTGTACAGTAACTTGGCTGTCTTCCGTCAAAGCCCTCAGGATGCACAGCAGCCCATTCAGCCGTCTTCTGTAAGCCTTGAGGTCTCCCACCTTCCGCCTTCCTCTTGGAGTGCGGCTGCCTCTCGGTGGCCAACATCTGGATTGCACCAGGCCATGCTTTCCATGCTCCTTGATTCCAGTACCAACCAGAGAGATGAAACGACATTAAAACTTGGCTTTGAGCACCATGGTTTGAAGCTATCCTTGAGAAAGCCCGTTCTTGACTTTTAAGGACGCCCTCATGGCTTGGTCAAAACACATGTTTGTTTATTTAAGAAAACAGATGCTCCCTGATACAGTAAAAAGCACACAATTAGGTCCAAAAACCCTCTTTTTATATCAAAGGCTGTGAATTATATTCATTCACAGCCCGTAAGAGTTGTAAAGAGTCCTACAGTATTCTGCCAAAGTGTTTCGGGATAAGGCTGATAAGCACCCACCTTTATCTTCCTTGAAACGCTGCCAAAGACCTAATTGGCAATTAGCTTGCCAAGGCCACACGGAGCAAAGAGTGAGAACGGAGCTTCAGGAAGTAAACTGACCAGCATGAACTAAGTTGCTTCCTGCAAAGGCTCACGTGCCTTTGCTCCTCCTTTATGTCCTATGGGAGGGGCCAATCACCTCCAAACCTGACTCCCGAGTTGTCCCTTCTGTCTTAGCTGTTCTTGCCTTCTGGCAACTCTGCGCATGCCCGCACTGGGAACAGCACGCGCCTGTTCCTCTACCTCGCTGGTGTCCGACTGGAGGCTCCGGAGGCAACAAATAACTCCCAGACGGCCCTGGCCCCCTCTCTGCCTCTGACACAGAGCCCTCCTCAGACCCTTCCCCAGACTCCAGGACTGGCCCATGTCCCTCCCCAACCTCCTCGCTGTCTGAATCTCCTGCCGGCTCTGAAGGCTGCCGCCGGACCACAACACCAGGTGGCTTACAAAGATAAAAACCTAATATAAATAAAATTTAATAAATAAAATTAAATAAATAATAAATAAATAAAAAGGGATGATCCCTCACTATCCTGACGACAACAATTAAAAAAACCATTTGATGGCTCCATCCAACTCCCATTGGCAAAACCCGGTCCTCAGGGCCTTGCGAAAGAAGGATCAAAATGGGAGCCAATCTCATTTCTGTGGGTATGATGTTGTATCTGGAGGGAGCCACCACAGAGAAGGCTCTTCTGAATCCCGCTAGATTGGGGGTGTCAAACTTGATTTCATTGAGGGCCTCATCAGGGTTGTGTTTGACCTCGAGGGGGGGAGGAATGGGTGTAGCCAGAGTGGATATGGCCAGCTCGATGTCACCCATGTTGTTGATGCCTGTGGTGGCCCGAGTGCTCTACCAACGAAAAAAGGGTTCCGAGCTCCGTTTTTGGCTGCGACAGACTCCTGCAACCCTCTGCCAGCGAAAATAGCGCTTGGGAGGACCCATGTGCGGCCCTTTTCAACTCCGTTTTCACTGGCAAAGGCACCACGGGCCAGTCTTCACTGTTTCCAGGACAGTCCTGCGGGCCAAATCTAACCATCCCGCGGGCCTTGAGTTCGACACCCCTGCACTAGATGCAGAGGTGAGCGACACATAATGTAACAACCAGTTTGCCTAGAACCGAAAACGTGAGGGTGCGTGCCTTCTGAGCATGTGTGCGGCATCAAAACGCACGGCGATTATATAGAATGGGATAGCGCTGGTCGAAACTACTGGTTTGCCTGAACCGGTCTGAACCGGCAGCAGCCTACCTCTGACTAGATGGACTTCCTTAGGAGAGGGGACCCATAGGCTTCCTTGCTTCCCTGCTCTATGTTGTGGTCCACCGGTGGCCTGCAGAGCTGGCATCAGGATTGGATAGTGAGGAGGTTGGGGAGGAGCATGGACCAGTCCTGGAGTCTGGGGAAGGCTCGGACGAGGGCTCTGCGTTGGAGGCAGAGATGGGGCCAGGGCCACCTGGGAGTTATGTGCTGCCTCCAGAGCCTCCAGAGTCAGACATCAGCAAGGCAGAGGAACTGGCTTCCCCTGTTCCCAGTGCGTGCATGCGCAGAGCTGCCAGAAGGCAAGAACTGTTAAAACAGAAGGGATGACTCGGGAGTAAGGTTTGGAGGCGATTGACCCCTCCCGTAGGACGTAAAGGAGGAGCAAAGGCACGTGAGCAACTTTGTTCATGCTGGTCAGTTTACATTCTAAAGCTGTATTTTGACTCTGCTTCGTGTGGCCTCGCCAAGCTAATTGCCAATTAGGTTTTTGGCAGCGCTTCAAGGAAGATAAAGGTGGGTGCCTATCAGCCTTATCCCGAAAGACTTTGGCAGCCTACTACCGGACTTTTTACAAACTATTTGGGACTCATTAAGGGCTGTGAATGAACACAATTCAGAGCCTTTGAAATAAAAAGAGGATTTGGGGGACTAAGTGTGTGCTTTTTACTGTATCGGGAAGCCTAGGTGAGAACATTCTAGTAGGTCAGGTAGATATAACAGAGAAGATGGTCCACAATTGATGTGAACGTTTTCATTTTACACCTATTCAAAACTCGGAAACACACACACACACACACACACACACACACACACACACACGAAGGCTTCACAAATAGTAAGCAGTTTTTCAGCCCCAAACGTTGGTATGAGAGAGGTTCGAGATGAAGGTTGCAGATGTTAGGCAGACCGCTTTTATTGGGAAAAGGACCGGACATTTCAGGCTACTCTTTAATATAATTTTTGCGTGAGATGGCAAACAGATGTTGTTTCCAGTTCTGGCTACCAGGTTTAAAGATGACTGGTGCAGAGCTGTTAAATTCCAGAAAACGAAACTTGTCCCGGATTGACCAGTGCTCAACCTCAAGCCATGCATAAATGCTTGCTTTTTCTACACGCCTCCTGTTTCCTCTTTCTCTGGTGGTTTCTCTCACTGTGGAAATCCAGTTCGTCCTCTCCTTGGGGGAGCGTTGGTGGCGGTGGCGGTGCTAGAAACTGAGCCCAAGGTCCTCGGAGACTCATGAGTCTCGTGACATCCAATTCTCTACTTGTCCCAAATGTGCTCCTCTGTGTAGGGTCTGAAGAAGCCAAACATCGAAGAGATTCGTCACGCCAAGAATGCCGTCTTCAACCCATCCATGTTCGGGAGCTCCCTGCAAGAAATCATGAACATGCAGAAGGAGAGGTACCCAGATCACCAGCTCCCGTGGGTGCAGACCAGGCTATCGGAAGAAGTGCTGGCTCTCAACGGAGACCAGACCGAGGGCATCTTCAGGTAATCTGCACCTTGGCGGGCTGTCCTTTCTCCATTTGAAGAACTTCTCAAGTCCAGTTTGTTTGTTTGTCAAACATGTATAAGGTAACAGGTGTAAGTATGAACATGAACAAAGGAAGTAGATGCAGATAAATGGGGACAGTAGACAGTTTCTTGCCATATTAAGTTTGAATTTTTTAAGTTTGAATTTATTAGCCGCTCCCTTTCCAAGTAGGACTCGGGGCGGCGTACAATGGGGCATATAAAACACAGAAAATATATAAAAACACATAGGCGTACATACAGAACATACATACAGATACACAAACACGGACTCGAACTCGGAGGAGGTAGACAATTTACATCATATAGACAGTTAAAAAAACCCGCATTAAGATACCCCAATTATAAAAACCCCATATAGAATTAAAATTTAACGTTTAAAATACAATTTAAAACCAGTTAGGAGGAATAAGAATAATTACGATTGAGCCAGGCCAGATAATTGAAAGAGGTGGGTCTTCAGCTGTACACGGAAGGAGCGGAGATCGGAAGTAATCCTGATGTCACGGGGGAGGTCATTCCACAGGGCTGGGCCCACCACAGAGAAGGCTCTGCTCCTGGGTGTCGCCCCCCGGCACTGTTTGGCGGACGGCACCCGGAGAAGTCCCTCTCTGTGTGAGCGAATTGGTCGTAGGGATGTGTGAGGCAGGATGCGATCCTGCATATAACTAGGCCCTGTGCCATGGAGCGCTTTAAAGATCATAATCAAAACCTTGAAACGCACTCGGTAGACCACAGGAAGCCAGTGCAGCTCGCGCAGGAGAGGTGTTACAGGGGAGTATCTAGTCCTCCCCATAATCACCCGCGCGGCCGCGTTCTGGACCAACTGTAGTCTCCGAGTGCATCTCAAGGGAAGCCCCATGTAGAGAGCATTGCAGTAATCCAGGCGAGACGTCACTAGCGCATGGGTGACTGTGCGTAGGGCATCCCGGTCCAATAAGGGGCGCAATTGGCGCATCAGGCGAACCTGATGGAACGCCCCCCTTGCCACGGCTGTTACATGGTTATCCATGGACAGCCGGGCATCCAGGAGGACGCCCAAATTGCGCACCTGTTCCATGGGGGCTAGTTGGACGCCCCCGATGGCCAGAGATGGAAGCACCTGGTTGAACCGGGAGGCCGGAAGCCACAGCCACTCCGTCTTGGAAGGGTTGAGTTTTAGTCGGTTGCCATCCATCCAGACCCGTACGGCCTCCAGACACCGGGACATCATTTCGACGGCCTCATTGGGGTGGTTCGGAGTGGAAATTAATTTCTTGTTAAGCGAAACACTGCAAGCGATAAGTTATTCACACGGTCGTTAAGTGAATCTGGCCTCCTCCGTCAGCTTTTCTTGTCAGAAGGTCGCGAATGGGGATCATGCGACCATGGGACACTGCAACCGCCATAAATATGAACCAGTTGCCAAGCATACGGATTTTGATCCCATGACCCCGGGAGTGCTGCAGCGGTCATAACAGTGGTGGGGTCCTACCGGTTTGGAGCGGTTCAGCTGAACTGGTAGAGGTTTGGCGGCCTGGGTCACTGGAACCGGCAGCGACCCAGGCCTGCCACGCCTCCGAACCGGTTCTCCTACGGCGGCGCCATCTTGATTTTTGGTTCTGCGCATGCAAAAGTTTCATTGCACAAATTCACTTTGTTCCCATTTTGTAACGTTTTGCGCATACGCAGACCTATGTGTGTGCAAATGCACATGCAAAATTTCACGCGCACCGAACTGGCGGTAATGCCGGCAGCACCCCACCCCTGGGTCCTAAGTGTGAAAAATGGTCATAAATCCCTTTTTTTCCAATGCCATTGTAACTTTGAACAGTCGCTCCCTCTCTGGGGAGAGGGGGCGGTCTAGAAATCTAATAAATAAATAAATAAATAAATGAACTTGTTGTAAGTTGCGGACTAACTGGGCTAAAAAGTTAGCTTTGAGTAGTATTCAGTGCAGTGAAGCCCACGTCTCCCTTGGCCTGAAGAGACAAGGTATAAAGACAACCGACTGGGGTGTCTTCCTCGCCAGGAGAAGTTAGACGTTTGCCCAACACAGGGGTGTCAAACTCGATTTCTTTGTGGGCCGGATCAGCATTCTAGTTGACCTCTGTGAGTTAGTGGTGGTTGGGGAGGACTCGGGTGCATGTGTGTGCAGGACTCAACGGGCGCATGTGTGTGCAGGACTCGCCCCCACCATCCCAGCCATCTCCTGTGCACACGTATGTCTGCACGGGGTGGTGTGGGCCTGGCTTGTGCGTGCATGCGCCCACCTCCTGTGCATGCACGCTTTCTTGGATTGATTGAGCCTGGCCGAAGAGACGCGGGCTGACCCCTGGATGGTTCCAGGACGGCCACGTGGACTGAAGACATCCGACATGTCTTCGTGTCTCTGAGGAAGTCCTTTCTTCTCTTCTGCAGAGTTCCTGGGGACATCGATGAAGTCAACGCTCTCAAGCTTCAGGTGGATCAGTGGAAAATCCCCACTGGCTTAGAAGACCCCCATGTTCCTGGTGAGGGTGACAGCTGTGGAAGAACATCTCTGCAGCAGTGGTGGGTTCTGGCCGGTACGGCCCGGTACGGTTGTATCGGGAGTAACTGGGAGCAGCCGACAGCATACTGATACGGTGGCTCGTTTGGCCGAATCGCCCACCCGCGTTCTATACCAGTTTCTAAAGCAACCGGCCAATTGTGCACAGCGTGCATTGCCTGCGTGAGCTCCGACAAGGAGCTGGGTGTCGCAGGGGCGGTGGAGTGCGGATGCGTGCGCACAAAAGGATGCATGGCCCCATGAGCACCGTACCGGTAGCAACAGGGAGAGGAACCCACCACTGCTCTGCAGCACAGCCTGGTTTTTCTCCTTCAGCTGCATCTGCTCCACCTTTGTGGGCTCCATCCTGGACAGGGATGGAGAAGACATTTTTGGCGTTTTGTCTTGCGTGAATAAAGGGAACATTTCCCCCCCTTTGGGCTTATAAACCGGAAGGCTATAAAATATTTTACAATATAATACAATGGAAGGGATCTTGGAGGTCTTCTAGTCCAACCCCCTGCCTAGGCAGGAAACCCTACACCACTTCAGACAAATGGCTATCCAACATCTTCTTAAAGACTTACAGTGTTGGGGCATTCACAACCTCTGGAGGCAACTTCTGTTCCACTGATTAATTGTTCTAACTGTCAGGAAATTTCTCCTTAGTTCTAGGTTGCTTCTCTCCTTGATTAGTTTCCACCCATTGCTTCTTGTTCTACCCTCAGGTGCCTTGGAGAATAGCTTGACTCCCTCTTCCTTGTGGCAACCCCTGATTTTAAAATGGCATATGATATGGCCCTCTTATTTAATCCCTCGGTCAATTGATATATACCCTGCAGGTAATAACAGGTGGGAAATATTGGTTAATTTCTATTTATTTCTTCGTACAGGTAGACCTCGACTGACGACCCTGATTTCGCCCCAATTTTCTGTGGGTTAAGTGAGATAGTTGTTTAGTGAGTTTCGCCTCATTTTACAACCTTTCTCGCCACAGTTGTTAAGCGAGTCACTGCAGTTGTTCATTTAGAACCACGATCCTTAAGTGTATCTCGCTGAAACCCCATGGACTTTGCTTGCCAGAAGGTTGCAAAAGGGGATCACAGGACCCCAGGACGCTGCAACCGTCATAACTATGAGTCACCATGAGTTTCCAAGTGCCCAACTGTCTGAATTTTCAGGATGTGACCATGGGACGGTTCAACGGTTGTAAGTGTGAAAAACGGTCCTCCTTCAGTGCTGTTGTAACTTTAATGTAAACAAACGTAATGGATGATGCAACGCAAATAGCTGAGGGGGGGATGGTATGCAGTTGTTCTGGCAATTTTGGGTTGAAATTGTCACTTTCCCACTCCCGCACTAGTCCTCGATTTACAACAGTTCATTTAGTGACTGTTTGAAGTTACAACAGCCGTGAAAAAGTGACTTATGACCCTTTTTCACACTTATAACTGTTGCATGATCAAAATTCGGATGCTTGGTGTTCATATTTATGACCTTCGCTGTGTCCCTGGGTCACACAATCCCCTTTTACGACCATCTGACAAGCAGAAGGCAACGGGGATGCCAGATTCACTTAACAAACTTGTAACCAACTTAACTGCAGGGATTCGCTTCACAGATATGACTAGAAAGGTCATAAAATGGGTCAAAACTCACCGAGATACTGTCTCGCTTAGCAATGGAAACTTTGGGCACAATTGTGGTCGTATGTTGAGGACTACCTGTACTACCTGTTCACCCAATACACAGATCCGTGGTTGTGATGTAGTCCAGTGTTGACGAACGTTTTCGGCACCATGTGCCAAAACGAGAGTGCGTGCCACAAACTGTAAGAGCAGCCGCCTGATGCGCATGTGCATGCCGGGCGACTGCTCTTATGGTTTCCGGTGCACGCATGCACACCAGCCACCTAGTCTTCCAGTTTCACGTGCACATGCGCACGCGAAGACCAGCTGATGGGTGCACATGCGTTTGCCGGAAACAGGAAGAGCAGCTGCTCGGCGCTCGCATGCGCACTGGGCAGCTGCTCTTATAGTTTCTGGTGCTCCCGCGTGTGGGAAGACCAGCTAGCCAGTGCGCTGGAATCCAGAAGAGCAATGGGCAATGGCTCGCGCGTGCCATAGGTTTGCCATCATGGATATAGTCGATTAAAGGGAGATGAACCAGATCCTTCATCTTTGACGGTAGGAGGGGCATGATGTGAGGATGTCCTTCAGGAGGAAAAGAGGGAGATTTGACAAACTGCGAGGGAAGAAGAGGAGATCTTCTTCCCTCTTCTGGGACCTTTTTGATTCCTCTCCTTTCTCCCTGCCAGCCTCCCTGCTGAAGCTCTGGTATCGCGAACTTGAGGAGCCTCTGATCCCGCATGAGTTTTACGAGGAGTGCATCACCCACTACGAGAATCCGGAAGCTGCCATCGCTGTCGTCCACTCCCTGCCCAGGATCAACAAAATGGTGCTTTGCTACCTCATCCGTTTCCTCCAGGTAAGGTAGCTCCGGAGTCCAACTGACGGATGGTGGTGTCTATGGAAACATCTCGTTCATTCAGGTCACAGTTGTCTCAAAGGTGCTTTTTTCAAGAGGCAACTGGACTTTCTTTGTTGTTGTTTTTTGAAGACGTTTCTCTATCAAGGTTCCAAATAGCATCCAAAATTCAATCAGAGTCCGAGGCAAAGGATTCCTCAAAGTTCCAATTGATTAAGAGAGCCACGTTGGCACATCTGGGGAAACCCGAATCTGAAAACTTCCTGGTTTTCCCCACCCAGTTGAAAGTTCAAGATCTTGCCCCCCACATCCACCAGTCCATCCCATGGTCCAATCTCCCATTGCCATGCTGGCAGTTCCACCCATCTAGTTCCGGTCAGGTGCAGAGATGCAGAGACAAAGGATGACCTTGGCTTTCTAGGAGGAATTTTGTTATGGCTACATATCATCTAACTCCGTACAATCCCCCCTCCCATTTTCCCTCCATAGAAAATGCATAGCAGAATAACAGAAAGTGTGGCAGGCCAAAGATGCACAAGAAAAGATGGCTGCAGGCCTGACATTCTGTTCTCATCCCAAAGAAGCTTCTTTGGCAGTTCCAAGAAGGTTCCATATCCATTTGCGCTATTTGGGTGACCCCGAGGGCACAGGTAAACCTGTCACGGTTCCAAGTAATACCCCCTCCCCCCCAACAGAATCAATAGATTTATTAGAGATGTCATATTGACACATCTGGGGGAAACCCGAATCTGAAAGCCCCTCCCCACCCAAGGCAAAGTCAAAGTTCCTTCCTCTCAATCCACATGTCCATCGCGTGATCCAATCCGGTCACTGCGCCAACGTCGGTTACCTTCCAGTCACGCCTCACCAAGTGCTGGTGAGATGACCTTGATTCCCAGGGGAAAGAATGTTGTTATGATAACACACCCCACGCTATCTCCCCCTCCCGCCTCCCGTTCTCACAGCTTGCCCTGAAGACTCCCATTAAAGATGGCTCCAGGCCTGACAAAACCTGCAAGTGGCCTCCATGTTTCTCAGAGAGAGTGCTAAAAGATGAGATGACTGCATGGAATATAAATCCTTCCTTTCGCCACCCATTCAATCAGAACTGAAGAAGCTTCTTGGATGAGAAGTGAAACCTCTTCAAGGAAAAACAAAGGAAGTCCAGTTGACTCTTGAAAAAAAGCACCCCGCAACATGGACGTTGGTGCTTATCCTACTGACCGTACTTGGGCTGAGAATGCAAACCTAGAACCTACCGTGTTTCCCCGAAAATAAGAGAGGGTCTTATTTTCTTTTGACCCACGAAATATGGCCTTGGCCTTATTATAGGGGAAGGGCTTATTATTTTCTGGGGCAGGCGAGAAGCGAGGTGCGCCTTTTACCTTTCCAGCTCCATTGCTTTCCTCGCCATTGTGTCCAAGGAAGCCACTGGTAAAAAAGAAACCCTTCTGGCGAGTTCAATCAAACTTCCTGAAGTTGCGAGAAGGTTTTTTTTTTTTTTTACCAGGGGCTTGCCTGGACACAATGGCGAGGACCGCGACAGACCTGGGAAGGTAAGAGGCACGTCTCGCGGCCCAACACCACCCACCTCGCCCCAATGGTAAAGGCAGCCTGCCTGGTTCCCTTCCCCGCTGTCCCTTTAGCGAGGGGTAGCAGGTGGGGGGAGAAGTGAGGTGCGCCTCATACCTGTCCAGCCCCGTTGAGTTCCTTGCCCTTTCATCCAGGGAAGCCCCTTGTAAAAAAAACCTCATGAGTTCAACTTGCAAGTCCCCTCGGGGAGAGGGGGCGGTTTATAAATCTAATAAATGAAATGAAATGAAATGCAAGATTTTTTTTACAGGCTTCCCTGGACGAAAGGGCAAGGAATGCAGCGCAGCTGTCAGTCTCTGGTAGCACTAGGACGCGCGCCTCGCATTCCCCCCCCAATCTCACCCCCTCCTCTACATGGGTAAAAGTTTCTAGAAATGAGTATTTATGAGACTCCAAACAAATAAGAGAATGGGGGGAGGGAAACGAAAGCAGAGGAAAGAGAGATAAATTGTGGGCCGGCTGCCAGCAGAGCGTACAACCATAGAGCATACGCCTAGAGCGGCCACTGCCGGAAGACTCGGCAGCCTACTTCCACAGAAAAAGCCATGCTGGGATGGTAGCAGGGGTGGGCAGCAGCAGCGGAGGTACCCTGGCTCTGCAGGGAGAGTTGGGCCAGGGCATCGTGAGGCTGGGAGGCGCGCAATCGGGGAGCGGAACAGCCACCCAGCAAACCCCCTCTCTAGTTAGGCATAACGTTGCTCACTGACCTAGCGGTATCCTGAAGGCGCCATGCAACACGAGCGCCTTTCCCCCCCCCCACGGTTCCCGTGGCTTGGTGCCTTCAGGATACCGCTAGGTTGGTGATCGGCATTTGGCCTGGCCGGAGGGGGGGGGGTTGTCTAGGGGGCTTATTTTCAGGGGGGGGGCTTATATTTTTGCCCACCTGAAAAATGTGGCATGGCCTTAGTTTCAGGACATGTCGTATTTTGGGGGAAACACGGTAAGCATGACCAAAAGCATGCCTTCTCCATCCCTAGGAGAAGGAGGAAGGTCCAACTTTCTCCACCGACGCAATTGTGTTAGGCTGGGGCATGTGAGGTCCTCCTAGAAGGATGAAGGATGCCTTGAGAAGTTGAAGTCCTAGAGTGGTCATAGAACATAGAATAATAGGGGTGGAAGAGACATTGGAGGTCCTCTAGTCCAACTCTCTGGCTGGAGACCCTACGTCATTCCGGACAAATGGCTGTCCAGTCTCTTCTTAAAAAACTGTGATCGGGCATCCACAACTTCTGAAAGCAAGGCATTCCACTGATTAATTGTTCTTACTGTTAGGATTTTTTTCCTTACTTCTATGTCTCCACATTCCCTGCTTCTCAGAATAGGAAGTCCCCGAATTAGTTTCTCTCTCCTACAATATGTGGGCATGTTCATCATCTACCTGGATTTTGGATGCATTTTGCAAATTAGCCCATTTGGGCTCCATGGGTTCAAAAAAGGTCTAGGACACTGATGGCGAGGGCACCGAGTGCAGAAAAGGGAGCACACGTGCGCTCATCAGTGCCGCTGCCCAGGTGGCATGTGCATGCCAGAAAATGAACTTCCAGGTTCCAGCCCGCGCATGTGCACTTGCCAGCTAGCCTTCTGGTTACTGGCGCACATGCGCATGTGACTATCAGCTCGCCTGCGTGCATGCTCACGCTGGAAAACAGAAGACCAGCTCTTCCAGTTTCCAATACTGCCTCACGGACGACGGCCAGCTGATCAGCGGGCGTGCATAAGTGCCAGAAACCAGAAGAGGAACAGGTGATGCCAGGTGTGCCAGGCGACATGGCATGCGTGCCATAGGTTCACCATCACGGGTCTAGGACGACGAGCCACGGCCTTGTCACTGAACAATTCAGTGTGGGACTATTTTCCTTTTTTATTATTCATCAAAGCATTAAAAAGCTGCTAGTCCTAGGAATGATTTTCTTTGATGCAAGAGGTAACATAATTTTGATGAAAACATGGTCAACCAAAAAAGAGGAACTAAGTTGGTCACAACCAGTTGTCCTGCAGCGGTGACTTGACCTTCACAAATTGTCCCATTCCGGTTCAGAAACATTTGCCCTACGATGCGTTGTTTCGTCCAATTTTCAAAGTTTACAGACACGAGAGTATCCAGGAATTACACAGCAGGTGTCGAAATGAAGTCAGAGACATTGATGCGAACGTGTAGTTTTATATAAATAAATACATTTTACAACTATATATGCGGCAAACCAGATAGTCAGGCAAACCGGGAGCATCATGAGGTAAATCACAGAGCACAGAGGGCAGATAGAAGAAAAAGGCGGGAAAAATTGGGAACGCCCCCTCCACACCCATAGCAACCAATCACAGCGCAGATTGCCTCACACAGGAGCCAGCACTCTCCAACCAATCAACTACAATTGTGTTTCCTGGCTCACTGCACAACCCCCACAGCTCCAGCTATTAAATTTAAATGTATTAACAGAGAGTTTTAATAGTATACTAGATAATCTCCCACACATTCACTCATTTTTTTAGAGACATTTCCTTACCAAATTCTTCGATGCCTGGATTGAGGAGTGGCAGAGCTTCTTAATGTCCTTCCTTCCCTCAAAAAGTTGGGATATTAATGTTCAAAGATGTATTTACCTTGAAAACAACTCACACTGAACTGCATAGCGCAGTCAAATATGAGCACAAGTGCTTTATGACATTTTATATTATATTAACTACTGTCTTTTTCGGAGTATAAAATGCACCAAGGTTTTGAAGAGGCAAATTTAAAAAAAAAAGTTTTTACAGAACTTCCCAAAATGGCCCATTTCCCCCCACCCCAAAAGGGCATGAATAGCCTTTAGGAGGCTTGTAGAGTGCTCCTGGGGGGGGGGGTGCCCCCCAAAAAACGAGCAAAAAAGACCATTTTGTTTGGTGAAAACAGGCCCTTTTTTGTCAAAAAAAGGGCATGCATAGCCTTTAGGAGGCTTATAGAGTGCTCCTGGGGGCTGGGGGGGGGGGCAAAATTGAGCAAAGTCGTCCCATTTTTTCGCTCATTTCTGCCCTCCCCAGCCCCCAGGAGCACTCTGGAAGCCTTCTAAAAGCTATGCACAGCCATTTTGATGAAGGGGGCGGGGTTTTGAGGGCCAAAAATGGTGTTTTATGAGGGGAAAAGGTGCGTCTTATACTCCAAAAAATATGTTATGTCATCAACTGTTCTGTGATCATGTTCATGACATAAAACATTTTATAAATTTTGTCAAATTTCAATTCCACAGGAATTATGGGGTCTGGATTTTGGATACTTTCTGTACGTGAGCCCATTTGAGGTACCTTGGTTCAAAAATATTACCCTACGGTCCACCGCTTTGTCCAATTAAAGGTTATGAGAATAAGACTTTTACTACAGATAGTCTTTAACTTACAACAGTTTGTTTAGTGACCGAGGTTACAATGGTGATGAAAAAAGTGATTTATATCCACTTTTCACACTTACCATCGTTGCACATGCCCCATGGTGACGTGATTTGCTTGACAGCTGGTTCATATTTATGACGGTCGAAGTGTTCTGGGGTTATGCAATCCCCTTTTGCGACCTTCTGACAAGCAAAGTAAACGGAGAAGCCAGATTCAATTAACAACCATGTTACTAATGTCTCGCTTAACAACAGAAATTTTGGGCTCCATTGTGGTCGTAGGTTGAGGACCACCTGTGGTATATAGATTTGTCTCAGCTCTGGGTTGTGACCCACAGAGTAACACCTCTTCCCTTCTCACAGGTGTTCGTGCAGCCGGGTAATGTGGCCATCACCAAGATGGACGTCAACAACCTTGCCATGGTGATGGCCCCTAACTGTCTACGCTGCCAGTCAGACGACCCACGGATTATTTTTGAAAACACCCGCAAGGAAATGTCCTTCATCCGGGTGCTCATCCAGCACCTGGACACAGGCTTCATGGAGGGAGTGCTATAGCCCTTGTGCCAACAGGACCGGACCGCAATTGAACCACCATCACCTGGATCTTCTCCCGAATCCCAAAGTCAGTCAGTGAGAACCATTTTTTTGATGCAGAAGGAGATGCCAACCTTGTGAAGCACCCGAAGAGAAAGCTGTGGGCCACTGACCTTGCCGTCTTGGCTATGCCAAGTTGGGCATCTGAAGTTGCTCAGGAACCCCCTGGGGCCTGTGCGATGGACACAATGAGGCTGCCTCTTAGTGGTCCCCTGGTGGACAACCTCCCAAGCAGGACTTCATCAGGAGCATCTACATAACGGGAGAATTGTGAACCCAAGGTAGAAAGGCCAAGAGGCCTGTCTACCCCTCCCCCCCAAAATCAAGTCTGTCCTGTGGAAATGGGGGGGGGGGGAGCAATACCTGGTTCGGGCAGATGAGGGAACGTTTGAATGGGTTGATGTGGGGGGCGAATGTTCAAGATGGTAAATGAATCCTTTTCAGACGAGTCAGAGGAGTGGGAGGGCACAAAAGGTGATAGGATGCGTTGCGGGGAAAGCGAAGTGGCCTCCCAGGAGGCCAGTTAGTCTGACTGCTTCTGTGGAAGGGGAGGGGGCGCCATCAGATTGCCCGTTGAGAACTCTGTGTGGGGGTGTGGCACCTCTGGAAGCCATGGATTAGCTGTTGGCGAGGCTCAAACACCTGCAGGCTTTTAAGATTTCGGGAAGATTACTTTTTTCTTTCCTTGTTGCAGCACAGTCACTGCCAAAGGGGGCCAAGCCATGCAGTCCCCCCCGTCTCCATATCGACATCTCAGCGCCCCACAAAAAGCCTGGTTATGCCACCCTTGAAAGGGGACAGGGATAACGAGAAGGAACTCCGTTCTTGTCACTCGTTTTTCTTGTCGGGCAGAGTTTTATACAACTGTGATACAGAACCGGAGCACTTTCTTGACCTCTCCTTAAGTGAAGGGGTGTCTGCGTGCGTCCGCGGAAAGGTTACCAGGCCCTCCTCGACCCTCGTAGCTCTCCAGTTGAGTGGTGGCAACGACAAGAAGTGGGGCTGCCCCCATTCTGGAGTTGTCCATTCTCACCCAACCTCATCTCAACGTCCCTTCCTTCCTGCACTCAGTGCTTTGGTGTCAGAGAAGGTGGGTCCTGCTTGGGTTCCAGGAAGACCCCCACCCACAACCTATTCCTTACGGCACCTTAAGTGATAGACTTTGGCTGGATCTGTGGCATCCTCTACCAGGTTTCCAGATTTATTTATTTTTCTCTCTCCCCGAAGGAAGGAGCTAAGTTCTCTTCCGTAGGCCAGAAATGGGAGAAAGCCAGCGGTAGTAGTGAAAATAAACATTCCCATAAAGTGTCCTCTGTCCTGAGTGCTTGTACCCAGGGGCATCCTTACGGGGCAAAAGGCAGAGGTAGGGGTTATGGGGTGGAAACCAACAGCTATGAAATGCTTTATCCAGGCAATGTTTGAGCATGTTTAACGTGTTCTACAAACACAATGGAGATGGTTACAGCTCCTCTCCCCAACCTGCTTTGAACGGAGTGACCCTCCGTTTCAAGTTTATTTCTCAACTTCCACTGTTGAAATCTGATTCCCCCTCCCCCCAAAGAAGCAAAGGCCAAATTCTCAGTTTCCCGAGATAAAAAGAAAATCAGAAAGAGCAACAATTTGATCTTTGCTTCTCCATCCATCCCATCACAATGTAGGGAAGATGTCTCTGGATCTGTAGGGAACATCGCTTCTATCTCCTCCTGGGTCCAGGAACGGAGAATCTTACCTTGGGTTGGTGCACATATGTGCGGAGAACAAGACAGAGATAGGGCTCATGGAAGAGAAACTGGGTGGTCCTTGGATAGGACAACTGGTAGAGAACATCTTGGACTCTAACCGTGATTCTGGCCTACAGGGGTAGAGAATTCTGACACAGCAGGGCTTCTGTCCCACCAGCTGTCCCTTGCCCTCCTGCCTTCCTGCTTCCTACAGCGCACCAGACCCACATCAGCCCAAAGGCCCTCTCTCTCCACTTGACCAAAGGCCAGGATGGTAGCCTTGAAGGTCTGTAGAGTTGGATGAGCTGTTGTAGTGAGGGGCCTCCTACTATGGCAAGTCCACTTCTTGGATATTGCTGGCCATGGTGGGGCTACCTCAACTCTTGCCATGCTACACGTGACTCATGCGCTGTGGTTTCTAGCATCTTTCAGTGCTTTTAGAGAAGGACGCAAGAATGCTCCTAGGGGGTTGTTGGCTGCTCCTGGCCAACTGGAGGAGAGGGTCCCATTCACCCCTTGGGTGCTAAGCAGTTCTTGGAGGAGCTTGTGGTTTCCAGAGAAAGTGCCTTTTATTCCAACAGACCAGAAGCCCTCCCACCTGCAACTTCCTTCTTTAAAAGGAACGTCCCATCCAACTCTCCAAATCTCTTACCTTCAGATTACTCCAGGTGCAGAGCGTTGACTCCTAAATCACGTCCTGGTGCAGGATAAAGCATGGAGGAGCTACCTAGCTGGGCAACTCAAGACCACCTCGTTCATCTGTTGGGGTTAGTTCTCAGCTCCCTTAATCACCCAGCAAACGCGGGAGGTGGAGAAACACCCATCTAGCAGAAGTCTACTCATGGAAGTGTCGAGTTCCCACTTGGGAGCCAGTCCAGAACAAGGTCGAGCTGATTGGCCGGAAAGAAAGATTTGGCGCGGGCAGCCTTTGCGATCACTGTTGGGGGTCTCCTCCACCCCAATAAACGGGAGTCCAGACGGATCTCCAAATGGGAAAACCAGGGGCCGCCAGTCTTCCAGCCCGGATCGTAAGACTTAGTCCAACCAACTCCTTCCATTCCGGAAGCCTTTTCCTGGCCTAGCCGCTCGGGTTCACCACCGATCTTGTCGGCTGGGGGAATCCCTGCTTTGTTTGCACTTGGGGATCGTTGAGAAACAGCAATAGCGCAGAGAGAGAGAGAGAGAAAAGGACCAAAAAAGACTCTGAGCCCAGTCTGCAAACCCCTTGGCCCCTCTTGTTCCGACGGTCATCTATTTCTCACGACCGGCTTAGAAAGTCTCTGGCCAAGATGCCTTTTATTTTTGTGTAAATAGGAAGGAAACCTGCCTCTTTTTACAGCTGTTTGGGAATCTGAATGGGATATTTTTTGGGGTGGTTCAATCGGTCAAGAAAGAACAATGGTGGACAAACTGCCCTTCGCGTCAGGGCCTGGCTATGAATTTTGGGGAAATTGCAGGGTAGACACAGATGTGATGCAGTCGAATGGAGAATAGCCTCGTCTTTAACAGCAGGCACACAATTTCTGTCCTTCTTGAGAGAATTTATTATATAGAGCAGTGTTTCTCAACCTTGGCTGCTTTTAAGATGGGTGGACTTCAACTCCCAGAATTCCTCAGCCCGGGGAATTCTGGGAGTTTGAAGTCCATCCATCTTAAAGCAGCCAAGGCTGGGAAATACTGATAATAGAGATTTTTTCCCCCCAGTCTCGTATCCATCTCCAGCAGCATTAGGATTGCAATTCCCAGCATCGTGGCTGTGGAAGATGGGAATTGCAGTCCCAACCCAGCTGACTCGGGGGTGGAGGGAAGATAGGGGTTCAGTCACAGGAACGCAGTTACAAAGCTATCGCGGAAAACCGATCCGTCGGCTAACCACAGAACGGAGTTCCGAGTTGTAAATATCATTCATGCCAACTTATTTTTTTTCTTCGTGCGTGAGAAGAATGCTCTTTTTTTGTTATTTATTCAGTTGTTGCTTTCCAGCGTTTTGCCTCCCCTTCCCCACCCCCCCTTCAGAAATATATTTATTCCTGCTCTTGGGAATGAAGCTTTCCGATGACAATTAAAGGGTTACATGCAGAATCTTGTCTCCGAAGAGGTCTGGCTTTCTTTCCGAGAAATAATGCATTGGAGGGCTATCACGGTTGGTGAGATTTTGATGTTTAGATGGATGAATGGTAGACAAATGAAGAACACAAACACAGACACACACCATTTCCAGCTCATTAACAAAATAAGAGTTGGAAGGGACCTTGGAGGTCTTCTAGTCCAACCCCCTGTTCAAGCCGTGGACCTGACGCCAGCATGGTTGGCTGTGGAATTCTGGGAGTTGATGCCTACAAGTCTTAAAGTTCTTAAGCTTGGCCAGCCATGTCCTATACCAGTAATGGCAAATCTTTTCCGCACTGAATACCCAAACCGGAACGTGTGTGCATGTGCGAGCATGTGTGCATGCTGGAGTACCAGAAACCCGAAGCCCCAGCTGCCCGATATGAATATGCCGGTTTTTCGGGCTATTTTTGTCCCTGAAAACGGCCTGAAAAATGGCCTGCATTTTGCCCATTTTGGGGGCCATTATGAGGCTGTTTTTCAGGTCATTTCCAATCTGTTTTTTGGGGGCATTTTCAAGCTGTTTTTCAGGCCATTTTGGGGGCCATTTTTGGCTATTTTTCTGGCCATTTTCCAGCGCTCCAGTACCCACAAACACCAGCTGGCAGGCACGTCAGAAACAAGTAGAACAGCTGGTGTGCGTGTGCCCAGAGAGGGCTCTGGTTCGCCATCACGGCCCTATGTTATTTCAGACAAGGGGCTGTCCCGTCTCTTCTTAAAACCTCCAGTGATGGAGCACCCACAACGTCTGGTGGCAAGCTGTTCCATTGGCTAGTTCTCACTGTCAGGAAATTTCTCCTTAGTTCAAGTTGGACCTCTCTGTGCTTAATTTCCAACAAGTACTTCTTGTCTTGACTTGTGGTGCTTTGGAGAACAGGTTGACCCCCTCTTCTTTGTAGCAGCCCCTCAAATATTGGAACACTGTTGTCATGTCCCCCCTAGTCTAGACATACCCAGTATGTAAGCTCTAATATTTAAGGTCAAAGCCGTGTAGGACTTTTCTTTTAATGACTCTGCAATCTCTTGCTTCGAGGTGGAGTCAGAGCAACTGATTGGAGCTGAGCATTTACTGGCCAGGTGCCCTTCCTGATGCCTATGCAGAGTTTGCAGCAGATAATTTCTCATTGCGCCCAGAGAGAGAGAAATATCTGCTGCTACCTAGGATCGCACTTGCAGCCTCCCGATTGTGAGGCAAAAGCTCCACCTCTAAGCCACCCCGAGCTTAAATAAATATTTGGAGTTGTGCCTGGAAACCTCGTGTAAGGCAACGCCCACAACATAGGTGCACGGTGACCATAACAGTTGTGGCATGTTGTGCACTTGTTCTGACCTAGGCTTCCTGAGAAAGCATAAATCCAAAAACCCTATTTTATTCAGACAGCTGTGAATTATGGTCATTCACAGTTTACCATGTTCCACAAACAGTCTGTGAAGATTCCGACAGATGTCTGCTCAGGTTGCCACAGTCTTTCAGGGTAATTGTCAGGCCTGGAAGCTATCTTTTACCTGCCAGTAATGTTGATAAGCACCCAAATTTTTCTCCCTTGAAACACTCTTGAATCAGGAGACCCCATAAATGTATTCCAGGGGCCGGAAGCACAACCAACATTCCTTGGTTCTGAACCAACACACAAATGCTAGTTTGTGGTGGGTCTAACCATGGTTGGTTTGGTTGACTAAGTGGTAATTACCGTATTTTTCAGAGTATAAAACGCACCTTTCCTCCCCCCTAAAAGAGCATGAAAATATTGGTGTGTCTTATATACCGAATACAGCCATTTTTGGCCTCCCGAAGCCTCGTTCCCGCATCCCATTTTTGTGAAAAATGGGCCGTTTTTCACCAAAACTGGGACATTTTTGCCTTCCCCCAGCCTGCTGAAGTCTGCAGAGTGCTCCTGGGGGCCGGGGAAGATGGAAACCTTTTTTTCTTACTTACCTCTTTAAAATCTTGGTGCATCTTATACACCGGTATGTCTTATAGTCCGAAAAATATGGTAGCTGCCATTGCACAGCAGAAATCCTAAAATGATTTAGAAACGGCTAGCTGAGTTCCCACGACATTAAGCTACCAACAAGTCAACCATGTGTTGTGGGAATCGAGTCTAAAGGACATCCTGCCTTGATGTCCTTTTTCTATGTTAGGTCTCCATGGCTTCACCTTTGACTCATCTCCAGCCACCATCCCTGGTAGGTTAAACTCATCTGCAGATGTTCCTCTTCTCTTTGGCTGTTTCTACTGTACAAACAACTTGATTGCTGGTGCAGTTGGGTCTGGAGTCTGCCCAGGTCCTCTTAGCAAACATCTGTCCAGTTTCTGACTACTGAACATCCAGGGCTCCAGGAGTACCTCTGGGCACTGCCTACCTGGAAGAGGAACCTGGCATCTATGGAGGCATTGGCCGACTTAGTAAGAAGATCAAGAGAATTGATAGAACGTTAAGGAATAACAGAAGCAAAACCATCGATCGGTCTACTTGAAAAAACAGTGTAGCAGATGCCATCAGAGTTCTGGACCCATTCTTAGAAACAGGCCAATCAACAGCAGACCGGTGCAGAGCAATTCTGGAACTCCTCAGCTAGCAACACGAGAAGAGACAACCTCAGGTTCTCAACAACTACCTCCAATTGTTTTGTCTGGTCTCTCCACCCTACATTAAGGCAAGGGGTTGTTGATGGGTCTTCCCGCCATTGTGTGATGCTAGGAAAATAAGGAAGTCCGCCAAGCACTTTGTGTCCCTTATTCTGCATTCAGAGACTGAGCATATCTCAACCTTAGCAACTTGAAAATGTGTGGACTTGCAAACCCAGGATCCTGTCTGGAGAGGAAAGTTCCAGAAGTGGAAGTCCACACATATTCAAGCAATGTTATATATGCAGCGAAACATTTGCAAATCCGTACATTGGAGAAACAAAACAACCACTTCACAAACGCATGGCACAACATAATAATAATAATAATAATTTTATTTGATTAGCCGCACCCCTCTCCCGAAGGACTCGGGGCGGCGTACAATCAAGCAGATAAAAATACACATAAGACAAACATATATACAAAAACAGAGACATATACATATGTGCATGGAGGAGGATGGACTTAAGTGAAAGACAGTTAAAAAACACAATTTAAAATCCCCTAATAAAATTACCAAATTAAAAACCCATCAGGAGCGTTACTAAGTTATGGTCGAGCCAGGCCAGCTATTTGGAAAAGGTGGGTCTTGAGCTTGACACGGAAGGAGCGGAGGTCAGTAGTAGTCCTAATATCCGGGGGGAGGTCATTCCACAGGGCTGGGCCCGCCACAGAGAAGGCTCTGCTCCTAGGCGCCGCCCCATGGCACTGTCTGGTAGACGGCACCTGGAGAAGTCCCTCTCTGTCCGAGCGGATGGGTCGTAGGGATGTATGGGGCAGAATACGATCCCGCAGGTAACTAGGTCCTGAGCCATGGAGCGCTTTAAAGATCGTAATCAAAACCTTGAAACGCACTCGATAGACCACAGGGAGCCAGTGCAGCTCGCGCAGGAGAGGTGTCACATGGGAGTACTTGGTACTCCCCATAATCACCCGCGCGGCCGCATTCTGGACCAACTGCAGTCTCCGAGTGCATTTCAAGGGGAGCCCCATGTAGAGAGCGTTACAGTAGTCCAGGCGAGACGTCACCAGCGCATGGGTGACTGTGCGTAAGGCGTCCCGGTCCAATAGGGGGCGCAATTGGCGCACCAGGCGAACCTGGTGGAACGCCCCCCTGGCCACGGCTGTCACATGTTCATCCATGGACAGCCTGGCATCCAGGAGGACGCCCAAATTGCGCGCCCGCTCCACGGGGGCGAGTTGAATGCCCCCAATGGCCAGAGATGGAATTATCTGGTTGAACCAGGGGGCCGGAACCCACAGCCACTCCGTCTTGGAAGGGTTGAGCCTGAGTCGGTTGTCATCCATCCAGACCCGTACGGCTTCCACACACCGGGACATCACTTCGATGGCCTCGTTGGGGTGGTTCGGGGTGGAAATGTACAGCTGAGTATCATCAGCGTACAGATGATATCCCACCCCGAAACCACGGATGATCTCACCCAGCGGCTTCATGTATGTGTTGAACAGGAGCGGCGAGAGGACCGACCCCTGTGGCACCCCACAAGTAAGGGGGCTAAGGGTCGACCTCTGCCCCCCTGCCAACACACGTTGCGTCCGGCCGGAGAGGTAGGAGCCGAACCACCGCAAAACGGTGCCCCGGACCCCCAACCCCTCCAGTCGGTGCAACAGGATACCATGGTCGATGGTATCAAAAGCCGCCGAGAGGTCTAATAGGACCAGGATAGAGGAGCAACCCCTATCTCTGGCCCTCCAGAGATCGTCTACCAACGCGACCAAGGCCGTCTCAGTGCTGTGCCCAGGGCGAAAGCCGGACTGGCGCGGGTCTAGATAATCATTCTCCTCCAGATGTCGTGGGAACTGAGAAGCCACCACACTCTCTACAACCTTCGCCAAAAAGGGAAGGTTGGAGACAGGACGATAATTGGCCAGCTCCGTAGGGTCCAGGGAAGGCTTCTTGAGCAAGGGTCTCACCACCGCCTCTTTCAAGGCGGCCGGGAGAGACCCCTCACCCAACGAAGCGTTCACTAGGCCCAGGAGCCAGTCGCGTGTAACCTCCCAGGAAGCCAGTACAAGCCAGGAGGGACACGGGTCCAGCAAACATGTGGTAGGTCGCAGTCGTCCACGCAATCTGTCCAAATCCTCGATGGCAACCAAGTCAAACTCCTCCCAAAAAGGTTTCTCAAGACTCGCCACTGGCGTCTCGACTGGGCCACTGAAGGGGACCCAATCCTTCCGGATTTGAGCGACTTTATCCAGCAGGTATTTCCCAAACTCCTCTGCTCTACCCTGTAGAGGGGCCTCCCGCGGCCTCTGAAACAGAAGGGAGCGGGACACCCAAAACAGGGCGGCAGGGCGGTTCTCTGCAGATGTAATGAGAGCGGCACAGTATTGACGTTTAGCCGTTCTCAATGCCACTAGGTACGTCCTTAAATGGGCTCATACCTGTGCTCGGTCCAATTCGGATCGGGAGGATCTCCAACGACTCTCTAGGCATCTCTTGCGGCGCTTCATCACCCTTAGCTCCTCGGTAAACCAAGGAGCCAGGGTGGATCGTTGCCGCCGGAGAGGCCGCAAAGGCGCCACCCGGTTCAAGGCCCCGGTAGTCGCATTATTCCACGCGGCCACCAGGTCCTCTACCCGAGGGCGGGTCAGGGCTGCAGGAGGTGGCCCAAGCTCCGTCTGGAACCTATCTGGTTCCATTAAGCGCCTGGGGCGGAACCATCTAGTGTTTTCCGGTTCCGCCTCCCCGCAGCGAGGGGTAGCACCAGGGAAGTCAAGTCGGAGGAGTGAGTGATCTGACCATGATAGAGGAGTGATGGTTAAATTCACTCCTCCCAGATCACTCAACCACTGGCGAGAGACAAAAACGAGGTCCAAGGTGTGACCTCCCTCGTGTGTCGGGCCCTGAATCATTTGAGTCAGGTCCATGGCTGTCATGGAAGCCATGAACTCCCGAACCCCCTCTGAAGCTTCTCCCACTGACGGCAGGTTAAAGTCCCCCATTACTAAAAGTTTGGGGGTCTCAACATAGGAGAACAAACGCAACAGGACAAGATTCAGCAGCCCGTCTGGATTTGAAAGACAAAGGCCGTTCTTTTGAAGACAGCAACATCCGCAATCTGGATAGAGAAGACCGCTGGTTTGTAAGGGGTCAGAGGCCATCTCTGTCAAAATGGAACAGCCCTCTCTCAACAGAGGGGGAGGGATATGACATCACCTATCTCCTGTACAACACAGTCCTTTCAGCAGTTCCAAGAAGATTTCACACCCATTTGCACTATCCTGATGACCCTGAGGGCACAGAAATGCCAATGTACTTATGTATGTGCATGCCTATGTACTTCAGAAGGCCCTCATGGTTTGGCCCTTCACAACAGTCCCGGGTTCTCATGTGGCCTCTTAAAGTAACATAACTTTTATTGTTATTTTTTTTCCTGCGGCATGCATAACACACACATATACATGCTATACACATGCATAAATATGCACCATACACACACACACATTAATTACTGTCAATTTTGAATATGTAGCAGAAAGAAGAAACTTGAGCGTTCACAAGATTTGTGCTACATGAAACAAAACTCTGACTGAGTGTGGATGTTCTGCTTCGGATTGCACGAAGCCCCCTCCCTGAAGGTAACAAGTAAAACAGGACGTGAAGAGGATGTGTAGCGTCCCAGACAATCCTGTGGACTCTGCCCAAGTATCACTTACTGTATGTGCCGTGTCCTAGATAGAAGGGAGTGAACTGCCAATGATCTTCTCTGCTGTCCTCACCACTCTGCTCCACCTTCCTGTCTGAAGCAGTGATGCTTCCACACTAGACAATAATGCCATATGACAGGATGCTCTCGGTTATAGAAAGTAGTAAGGATAGAGGGAGGAAGATTTTCAAAAGTCAACTGGACTTTTCTTAGTTTGCGTTCCTTGAAAATGTTTCACTTCTCACCCAAGAGGCTTCTTCAGTTCTTCAGAATATACAACCATACACGTTCAGAACAGGTCGTGAAGAGGATGTGTAGCGTCCCAGACAATCCTGCGGACCCTGCTCAAGCATCGCTTATGTGCCGTGTCCTGGTAGAAGGAAGTGAACTGGCAATGATCTTTTCTGCTGTCCTCACCACTCTCTCCACCAATGTTCCCTCTAATTTTTTTTCAATGTGAGCAGAAAAGTATAGTGTTTGAGCGGCACATTTTCATGCCTGAGCACTTGAATTTTTTTCACAGATGTCACCTAAGACAACAACGAAATCAGTATTATTTGAAACTCAAAGTTATGTTTCTTCAAGGTACCAGCTTAATTCAAAGTGTTATATAATATCAGTATCACTTAACAACGCTCCTGCTTAGCAACCAAAATGTTGGCTCAGAAACTCTGGCATTTGAAGCACGCAAGTCTTAAAGCTGTCAAGTTACAAGATCCTTGCACCCCTAATCCTTTAGGGAAAAAAAACCCAGGGGTCTTCAAACCTGACAGCTTTAAGACTTGTGGACTTCAACTCCCAGAATTCCTCCTCCAGTCATGTTGGCTCAGAAACTCTGGCATTTGAAGCACGCAAGTCTCAAAGCTGTCAAGTTACAAGATCCTTGCATCCCTAACCCTTTAGAAAAAAAGACCCCAGGGGTGTTCAAACTTGACAGCTTTTAAGACTTGTGGACTTCAATTCCCAGAATTCCTCCTCCAGTCCTGTTGGCTCAGGAACTCTGGCATTTGAAGCATGGACGTCTTAAAGCTGTCAAGTTACAAGACCCTTCTACCACTAGAAAAAAAACGCAGAGGTCTTCAAACCTGACAGCTTTAAGACTTGTGGACTTCAACTCCCAGAATTCCTCCACCAGTCATGTTGCAGCGACGTCATCTGCGTGGATCTGCTCCATCTTTGGTTTCTTCATCGTGGGCAGGGCTACTGCTGAAGATGCCGACGAGTTGCTACCTCCTCCTCCTCCAACAGCACCACCAGATTTGCACCTGAGCTCAGCGCCACGTTACTCCTCCTCCTCCTCCGTGCTTTTGAGGAGCCATGAGGCTTTTTTCCCCCCTGCTCCCCCCGCCTTCCTACTGGCTCCCGCAGCCTCATGGCTCCTCAAAAGCATGGCGGAGGAGGCGCTGCTGCCACGTGCGGGGATGCCGGCTGGAGCTTTGCCAGCTTCAAGTCAGCCGCAGCGCCGGGTGCCAAATCCGGCAGTGCTGTTAGAGGAGGAGGAGGTGGCAGCAGTTCTTCCGGTGGCGGCGGGGGCTTTGGGGCTTCACAACTACCCTCAGTCGCCCCGTGCTCCTCAAAGCAAGTCCAGGGAAGTCCTTTGCGGGTGGCCCGTTCTAGCTGCCTGCAAAGGACCTCCCCAGCTTCCGGAGCCTGTGGCAATAGAAATCACTGCGCGGCAGTTGAAAACTGCTGCGCGGTGTTTTCTTGCCACGTGCGCAGCCACACAGCCGTGCACCTTAGAGGGAACAGTGATACTGATATCATCCCCTTCCCCCTTCTTTTCTTTAGACTAGCTATACCCATTTCGTATGTTTTAGTCTCTGATACTTTAATCCCCTTAGTTGCTCTTCTCTAGTTTTTCAAAAGTCTCAAACATCTTTTTTTTTTAAACGTAGCTGTGACCGGAATTGGTTGCAGCATTCCAGGTGTGGCCTTCCTAAGGCTTTATAAAGTAAACTGAAGAAGAACTGAGGAAGCTCCTTGGATGAGAAGCAAAACGTCTTCAAGGGTTAAAAAAAAACCACACACAAAAGAAAGTCCAATTGTCTTTTGAAAAGCACCTTTGAGAATCCCCACATGGGGAGGAGATCACATTGTCAACTCCTAAAGTTGCCATGGGAAGTGGAGGGGAGGAACAGGGGAAAAGTTCAGCTATAATTCAAACAAAGCTCAGATCTGACTGCGAAAAGGCCTTGCCTAATGGTGCTCCTAATAAATGATTACTTTTGTATTGAAACTTGGCTCGATACTCGTGAATCAATTAGGGCATTTTTAGGAAACCTGACACACATTTTGCGTGTTCAGCAATCCACTCGCCTATAAGGTGATATGCAGCATCTTGGTTCTTGTGAATGTGATTTTTGATGGGGTTTTTTGCCAGTTTCCGGTGTTCGCTTTTAATTTATGGCAAAAAAATAAAATAGCGGCCGTTGGATAAAATGGATTTCCTTAATGACTGATGCGTTTGTTTCATGCTTGCAAACCATGTTGTAAAAGCAGGTCCAGTCCCACTGCAGTGAGCTGCTTAATGACCGCAATGATTTATGACACTAATTCTGGCCTCAATGACAGTTATAAGTCAAGTCTTATCAGCCACACGCAGCGGGTGGAAAGATCACCACCCAACCCAAACAGTGTTAGGTGGTTTTTTTTTCCTTTTCAATTGACGTTTGTGAAGAATTTCCCCATACAATAAGAGCCAAATTGAAAGGAAAACAGGAAAGAGGGTGGAAAAAGAGCAAGCAATTAAAAAGAGAGGAAAAATACCCTCCATTTTAAGAAACATAGGAATGATTTCCGGTCTTTGCTGTATTCATAAATGAAGATGAGATATTGGGAGATTTGGAATCTATACGGATTTTTAGCTACACAATTTGGGATAAATAACCTTGGAATGGCGTGGGAGTAGGAATGTATTTCCAGAGGGAAAAATTGCAGACTACAGGAACCAAATGCACCACTCGGGTGACCCTGAGGACACAGATAAACCTCCAAATAGCCTCAAGGACCCTTTAAAAAGATGCAAATGACCAGCTTTGTCTGCAAGGAGTATAAATCCTTCCATTCCCAACCATCCACTCAGAGCTGAAGAAGCTTCTTGGAGGAGAAGCAAAACGTCTTCAAAAGAAATAACAAGAAAGTCGTTGCCTCTACTTGGGGGGGAAAAGCACATTCGGGATTCCCAAGACCTTTAAACTTGGCATTCTGTCTAGCTTTCCGTGGAAAGAGAAGTCATGTTGCAATCAACCCTTTAATGAGAAATGGATTATATACTGTAAAACGATGCCTGGAAGAAACCAGGCAAATAAGACCGGAAATTGGTTGAATCAGTCTGGGCTGAACATTAGCAGCCCAAAACTTCACATTCCGCTTATTCTTTCCTTCACGGCTTCATTTAGTTGAATTCCTCTCGTTTCCCCAAAGTTACTATCAGCCCTGGGGCCGCCATCCGGGCAGGGGAGGAGTGGACAGCTGGGATGCCTGCATGGGCATCAACGGGCACTTCGCCCTGCCATCCTGATGGGGAGGAGCTGCCACTTGAGACGGCGTTCCAGACACACGTCCATGGCCCTCCCTGGGGCTGCTGCCTAGCTGGTGGGTACCAGACACTAACCGGCTGATCGCAAAGGGAAACAGCTGATTGTCAGATCATGGGTGGAAGCAGGAAACTGGGGTAAGCCGGGTTGGGCAGCTAGGGGCATGGCCAAACTGCGGCAAGATGTCGGTAGGAGGGGAGGAGTGTACAAGGGAAATGGAGCACAATATAAAGGGTGGGTGAACTAACTATGGTAGCACAAAATTTAATTCCTTTTGGATGGTTGCTTCGTGCCGTTTCCAGATAACGCGGGACACCGGAATGTGACAGTTACATTCCAATATCTGTCCAGAGAAAGAAAATTGCAAAGGAGGATGCAGATAACTATCAAGAGCTGTACAGGCAGTCCTCGACTTACAACCATTTGCTTAGTGACCGAAGCTACAGGCACTGAAGTGACGTACGACCACTTTTCACACTTAACGACCTCTCCAGATTGTTCACGTGATCAAAATTCAAGACACTTGGCAACCGACTCATACTTAGACGGTTGCAGTGTCCCGGGGTCATGTGATCCCCTTTGGCGACCTTCTGACCAGCAAAGTCCATGGGGGAATCCAAATTCACTTAACAACCATGTTCCTAACTTAACAAAGGTGGAGATTCACTTAACAACTGTGGCTAGAAAGTTGGTAAAAATGGAGGGAAACAAATCAACAGATTTCTCACTTTGACACGGAAAATTTGGGACTCAATTGCGGTCACAAGTTGAGACCTAACTGCATCAACATTTTCTCCCTGGAGGTTTTACTATTCTTGGCCAGAATTTTACTATTTCTTGGCCAAGCAGGAGACCCTCTACCATTTCTGACAAATGGTTGTCCAATCTCTTCCTAAAAACCTCGTGTGTTGGAAGGGACCTTGGAGGTCTTCTAGCCCAACCCCCTGCTTAGATAGGAAACCCTGTACCATTTCAGACAAATGGATATTCAATTCCTTAAAAACTTCCAGTATTGGAGCATTCACAACTTGGAGCCAAGTTGTTCCACTGGTTAATTGTTCTGTCAGGAGATTCCTCCTTTGTTCTAGGTTGCTTCTCTCCTTGATTAGTTTCCACCCATTACTTCTTGTCCTGACTTCAGAGAATAGGTTGACCCCCTTCTTTGTGGCAACCCCTGAGATATTGGAACACTGCTATCATGTTTCCCCTGGTCCTTCTTTTCATTAAACTAGACCTACCCAGTTCCTGCAACCGTTCTTGGTATGTTTTAGTCTCCAGTCCCCTAATCCTCTTTGTTGCTCTTCTCTGCACTCTTTCCAGAGTCTCCACATCTTTTTTACATTGTGCTTGAGCAAGGGGTTGGACTAGAAGACCTCCAAGATCCCTTCCAACTCTGTTATTCTAGTTTCTCCGCACCTAAGCACTGGTTGGAAGAAGGTTACAAACAAGCTGCATATGTAATCCTAAAAAAAACCCAACAAAGTAGGTTTATTCTTATTGGGGTTTTAACTTCCCTGATTATTGTATTTATTTATTTTTACCTCCTCCTTTGTAGTCCTAGACCGTTGCTTGTGTACGTCGCCCCGAGTCCCTGTGGGGAGAGGGGGCGACTAATAAGTCTGATAAAATAAATAAATAAATAAATAGGGTGTCGACTCTCAAAAGCATTTCTAGTCTGCTCTTGAGTTGCCATAGGGAGCAAGGAGGGAGCACATTACACGCATACCTACTTCCAGGGTTGGATCTCAGATTACCAAAGCCAGCTTGTGAGGCGTGGACTTCAGCGGTGGATTCTTACCGGTTCAGACCAGTTCGGTAGTGGTTCGGCAGATTGAGTCGCTGGAACCGGCAGCGACCCAGGTCTGCCATACCCCCGAACTGGTTTCCTGGGCGGCGCCATTGGTGCTGCCATCTTTCAGTTCTGCACATGCACAGAAAAAATTTAACTGCATTCCATGTGCACGCGCCATGCGCACATGACCAAACCAGAGGTAGTGCCTGCCGAAGCCACCCCTGATGGCCTCCTACAGCCCGCGGGAGTGCCTCGTTGGAGAATGTGATTAATGACACAGACTGAGAGAAGGGGGGGAAACAGGGTGAAAGTTGAACCATAAACTATGTGCAGAGTTGATCTCACTGGACTGGCTGCCGACATGCTGCTGCTCCTAATAAATAACTGGTTTTCTTTTGAAACTTGGCTCGAGACTCATGAATTAATTAGGGTATCTGTTGGAACCCTGACACAGGGTTTAGCACGAATATGAAACCTTTTAGAGTGTTGGAAATGCTTCACCCAAAAGACCCTGAAAAAGAGGGAATATAATTATTCCCTTCAATCCTCGATAAGAGATTGATCGTCAAGAGAAGTGGCGACGGCTACCGAGAACGTTGTCCTTAAAGTTTCGCTCTTCCTAATTCTATCCTCTTCCTGGGATGGTTCTGCACACATCGTCTTGAACCCGATATGGAGAGCTTCATGCTTGTGCCCACCCCTCACCCCCGCCCGTGAAATCCTCTCCGAAATCCAACCGTTGAGCAACGGTTGGCCAACTATACCAAGCCACCCCTCACTTTTCTGGAAGTCTCTTCCTTCAGAGCTCAGAAAGTTCTACAGGTGTCTATGGAGACTCTCGGTTCGTCAAAATCGTGGTTGTCCCAAAGGCGATTTTTTTTCCCAAGCGGCAATTGGACTTTCTTTTGAAGACGTTTCGCTTCTCAGCCAAGAAGCTTCTTCAGCTCTGACTGGATGGTGGGGAATGGAAGGCTTTACACTCCTTGCAGACCGCTGGTCATTTGCATTATTTGAGTGAGTCATTGAGGCTACTTGCAGGTTTATCCGTGTCGTTTGAGTCACCTGGTTTGAACGAGGGTTCAAAGAGGACATCTATGTCCAAACTAAACAGCCCTCCCCCAACAGAGGGGGAGGGATACGACATCATCTATCTCCAGTCAGCAACACAAAGTCCTTTCAGCAGTTCCAAGAAGGCTCCACGCCCATTTGCACTACTCAGGTGACCCTGAGGACACAGAGAAACCTCCAAGTGGCCTCAACGACCCTCTAAAAGGATGCCAATGACCAGCTGTCTGCAAGGAGTAAAAATCCTTCCATTTCCCACCATCCAGTCAGAGCTGAAGAAACTTCTTGGATGAGAAGCAAAACCTCTTCAAAGGAAAAACCAGAAAGTCCAGCATCCTCTTGAAAAAAAACCTTTGGGATAAATATAACTTGACAGTGCCTGCACGACACTCCTCCGATCAGCTGGAGCGTTGCGGAGCCTCGCGGAGGCGTCGCTGGATGGTAAGACGCATGTGCACGCTGTGTGCCAAACCGAGAGCAACCCACCCCTGCCACCAACCAACCAAGATGGCCACAGATGGTTCTCCAGTAGAGGTGGGTATTCAGCAGGTTCTGACCGGTTCTGGAGAACCGGTAGCGGAAATTTTGAGTAGTTCGGTGAACCTGCAAATGCCACCTCTGGCTGGCCACGCCCCCATCTATTCTCTGCCTCCCGAGTCCCAGCTGATCAGGAGGGAATGGGGATTTTGCAGTAATCTTCCCCTGCCACGCCCACCAAGCCACACCCACAGAACCAGTAGTAAAAAAAAAATTGAATCCCACCACTGGTCTCCAGTATCTGGTTCTAAAAAAGCAGTCATCCCATAATGTACAGAGTTTCATCTTAAGTCATCGGGAAGTTTAGTGGCGCAGAATTAATTTTTCTCACAAGGCACATTTCCCCCCCGCCCCCCCGTACTCCCCCCAACCCCGGAAGGAAGGTGATACGCCTCCGGTCCACCTTCCCCAAAATGAGTCTCGTTTGAAGAGGTCCCAAAACATCTGCGTGATGGACGCCCATCCCGTCTTCTCCAGTCCAGGGTGGATGGATGTGGGCCGGCTCAGTGGGCCAGTGTGTTATCCCCCATGCTGAAGGGGAGGCTCACGGAGCTGCAGCTTTTGCTGCGTTTGCTCTTCCGTCCCCAGGCGAGGAGACCCCCGGAAGCTTTGCCTGGCAAGGGAGTCTTGCGGTTGTTCTCTTTGTTGCTTTTCAGCACAGCTCCCGCTCCGGAGGTGGCGGCTGTCGGCTTTTTGTCCACTTTCTGGAGAAAAAGGAAGGCCAGATGGTCAAGAATAGCGTCAACCCCGAAGGCGTTACGAAATAAAGAAAACCTTGGGTTCCAGATTGCGCTATGGCGTGCATCCCACAGGTGGCACACTTGAGCCATTGCCCCAGCTCCACTGCGCATGTGTGCGCGCCTCCCACCAGCTAGCTTATTTTTGGGTCTCTGCCACACATGCATGTGGAGGGCCACATGAGGGAGATGCACATGCATGTGTCAGGAGCGGAGGTGTTTTACACACATGCATGGTGGGAGGTGCGTGCTTGGGAGCATGTGCGTGCACCCCACCTGGCCTGATTTTGCTCCCAGGAGGCTGCAGGGGAGCCTACTAGGCCCAAAATGGGACGTGGAAGTGTGTGTGTGTTGTGCAGACATGTGCGGGGTGAGGGGGGGGTCACGTGGGGGAGGGTCGCACATGGATTGTATTTTGGTTTCGGCGCCCAACGACAAAAAGGTTAGCCATCCCTGACCTAGTGCAACGGAAGAGCTGCCCTCTCTCTGAACCTACGTGGGGAAAGAGCTGGGGTGTAAAGGTGCCCAGGTGGGATGAACAGTTCCACGAGAGAAATACCCTCAGGAACCAAAGGGACCCTCTTGCAAGGGGGGAGGAAGAGGCGGTTAACTGAAACACGGATTAACCTCTATGTGGTTTCTCTTCTGTTTCAGGAGCTCCTCCTCAGTTAAGGGGGTCCGACTGTCAACTCTGAAGCGAACCTGGCTGAGGCCAACTTGGAGGCTTCAGGGTTGCCACAAGGAAGAAGAGACGGATGGACGGGGGGGGGGGGGGAATAGATAGCTGGGGTTTTAGAGTCATGACAAAGTCTTCCTGTGGGAACCAAGGACATTCCAACGAGTGGCTGGGGAGAGGAACAGTGGTGGGTTCTGGGCTGTACGGCCCTGTCCAGGCGTACCGGTAGTAGCCGGGAGCAGCAGCCAGCGTACCGGTACGGTGGCTCGTTTGGCCCACCCGCCCGCGCTCCTTATAACGCAAACGGCCAATTGCGCACACACGCACAGTGCCTGTGCACCCACCACCGAGCAGCAGTGTGTCGCAGGGCGGTGGCGTGCGCATACGCGCATGCCTGACTAGGGCGCCCGGCTCTATGCGCAGCGTACTGCTTGCGAGGGGATCTGGAACCCACCACTGGAGAGGAGGTGTGGACTAACCAAGCAACCGGCTCTGTTGGGCAATGTGACTGATGACTTGGGGGGGAAAGGGAAACTTTCACTTTTTAATTGCGTGAAAACCACAGGAAGCCTCAGAGTCGGTTTTCACCAGTCGTGCCAATTTGAAGTATCCCATCAATTGTTCTTTGAGGAATCTACCTGCCTCGGAGTTGCATTACTCGGGACGCTGACAAATAGGTTATATCAGTAGTCCTCGACTTAATGGAGCCCCAAATTGATGTGGCTAAGCGAGACATTTGTCAAGTGAGCTTTGTCCCCATTTTATGACCTTGCTTGCCACCGTTGTCAAGTGAATCCCTGCAGCTGTTATATTAGCGACCCGGTTGTTAAGCGAAACTGGCTTTTCGCTTGTCAGGAGGTCGCAAAAGTGGACCGCGCGACCCGGGGACACTGCAACCGTCGTAACTACGAACCGTTTGCATGTTGCAACGGTTGCTAAGTGTGGAAAACGGTCATAGGTCCGTTATAACTTGATGTAAAAGATTGCAAACCCTGTCTTGGAGACCCCCCCCCCCAAGATCCCAGAACAGTTGGGGTCCACCCAACCCCATCATCCACCACCCCTGCCCCCCCGCCATCCTCCTTGCCTTACCGCGCTCTGTCCTTCTGGGGGCAGCAGAGTGATAACGCCCACCTTCACCCCCTCCTCTCCGGTCACTTTCAACAGCTGCACCACATCTGCGTGTTTCGACCACCTGCAGTCTTGGCCATTGATGGAGACAATGTAGTCTCCTTCCTTCAGACCAGCTTCCTGTCGAGATAAAAAGGGGGGATAATTTGCTGGAGTTTGGTTTAGATGGGAGGAGAGAGGCAGGGAAGGCATGGGGAGGGAGACCAAAACATAAGATGAACGTTTGCAGGAACTGGGCCTGGCTAGTCTAGGGAAGAGAAGGACCAGGGGAGACAGGAGAGCATCTTCCAATATTTGAGGGGTAGCCACAGAGAGGAGGAAGGGGGTCAACCTATTCTCCAAAGCACCCGAAGGCCAGACAAGGAACAATGGATGGAAACTGACCAAGGAGAGATTCAACCTGGAAATAAGGAGGAATTTCCTGACAGGGAGAACAATCAACCTATAGAACAGAAGTTGCCTTCGGAAGTTGTGGGAGCTTCATCCCTAGAGGCTTTCAAGAAGAGATTAGACTGACATGTGTCAGAAATGGTGTAGGGTCTCCTGCTTGGGTGGGGGGTTGGACTAGATGACCTACAAGGTCCCTTCCAACTCTGTTAATCCGTAAAGGATATTGAGACTCTAGAAAAGAGTGCAGAGAAGAGCAACCAAGATGATTAGAGGACTGGAGGCTATAACATACAATGAACGGTTGCAGGAGCTGGGCATGGCTAGTCTAGTGAAGAGAAGGACCAGGGGAGACAGGATAGCAGTTTCCCAATATTTGAGGGGCTGCCCCAGAGAGGAGGGGTCAAGCTATTCTCCAAAGCACCAGACAAGGAATAATGGATGGAAACTGACCAAGGAGAGATTCAACCTGGAAATAAGGAGGAAGTTTCTGACAGGGAGAACAATCAACTCATGGAACAGAAGTTGTGGGAGCTTCATCCCTGGAGGCTTTCAAGAAGAGATTGGACTGACATGTGTCAGAAATGCTGTAGGGTCTCCTGCTTGGGTGGGGGGTTGGACTAGATGACCTACAAGGTCCCTTCCAACTCTGTTAATCTGTAAAAAAAACAACCCTTGGGGCGGTCAGCCAGGAAAGAGGGATGCAAGATGAACACGCCACAGGAGGGGGGCACGGAAAATGAGGTAGGTCTGGAAACACACCACCGAAATAGCTCCATCAAAACAAAACCTTTTCCTGTTGTTTGCCATCTGGCAGCTGGTCTTCTGGACACACAGCACGACCGCTGGGTCATGTAGATCAGTTTACCTCTCATGGTTCATGGCTGCTGATAGACTATCCTTCTCGGCCATTAATTTTGCATACTCTCCCTTTGAAGTTCCACATGGTGGCCCTTCTTTGTGACTTGGGCGATGAAGTCCTTGCCTTTGTGTCCAGGGACTCAAGTTCCACCTATCTGTTCTCCCAAACCCCAGAGTTCTCAGAGAAGTGCCGAAGGACCCGTTTTGTAGAGCCACTGACACAGCTCTTATTGGCCAAAAACTAAGCTCAACTGGCCAAGAACCAACTGACCGTTTGATCAACTTCGTTCAGCTTCTACTGAATTTCTCCCAGCATCAGATTTCCACCCTGACCCAAGACTGCCATCATCTTACGTTCGCAGTGACCCTCTGCATGAACTCGGTGTGTGTGTGTGTGTGTGTTTGTGTGTGTGTGGATGGAAGGGGGAAATGCTTGGGGGAAAGCGAAAGTAGCCACTATATCTGCCCGAGATGCTGCATCAAGGTCACCCCGCTGGGAGAAGAAGGCAGCTGCATATCAACTTGAAGACATTGTTCTGAAAACATCTTGCTTGAACCTGATTGGTCATGGAGGGATCAGCGATGGCAGACAATTAAGGAAGGAAAACATTGAATTTATGGATATTGGGGCACGATCCTCAGTGCTGGTTATGTATTAAAGGTAAAGGTTCCCCTCACACATATGTGCTAGTCGTTCCCAACTCTTAGGGGGCGGTGCTCATCTTCGTTTCAAAGCCGAAGAGCCAGCGCTATCCGGAGACGTCTCCGTGGTCATGTGGCCGGCATGACTAAACGCCGAAGGCACAAGGAATGCTGTTACCTTCCCACCAAAGGTGGTCCCTATTTTTCTACTTGCATTTCTTACGTGCTTTTGAACTGCTAGGTTGGCAGAAGCTGGGACAAGTAACGGGAGCTCACTCCATTACACGGCGCTCAGGGTTCGAACTGCCGAACTTTCTGATCGACAAGATCAGCACCTTGGCTTCTGAGCCACCGCGTCCCTCTGGCTATGCATTACTGCAAGGCATTTGATTTCTAATAAAACTACTGTCTTTTTCGGCTGTCGATGGATGACCATGTGGCAGCCGTGGCAAGGGGGGCGTTCCACCAGGTTTGCCTGGTGCACCAATTGCGCCCCCTATTGGACCGGGAAGCCTTACGCACAGTCACTCATGCGCTGGTGACGTCTCGTCTGGACTACTGCAATGCTCTCTACATGGGGCTCCCCTTGAGATGCACCCGGAGACTACAGCTGGTTCAGAATGCGGCCGCGCGGGCTATCATTGGGAGTACTAGGTACTCCCACATAACACCTCTCCTGCGCGAGCTGCACTGGCTGCCTGTGGTTTTTCGGGTGCGTTTCAAGGTGCTTATTACCATCTTCAAAGCGCTCCATGGCACAGGACCTAGTTACCTGTGGGATCGCATCCTACCGCATACATCCCTGCGACCAATTCGCTCTCACAGGGAGGGACTCCTCTGGGTGCCGTCCACCAAGCAATGCCAACGGGCGGCACCTAGGAGTAGAGCCTTTGTGATGGGCCCAACCCTCTGGAATGACCTCCCCCCCGATATTAGAACTACTAACGACCTCCGCTCCTTCCGACAGAAGCTCAAGACCCACCTGTTCCAATTAGCCGGCCTGGCCCATCTATAGTTCCATTTTACCTCCTGGCGGATATTTTATCTGGGATAGTTTTTAAGGGTTAATGTATTTTAAATTTTTAAAATTTTAATCTAACTTAAACTAATTTGTACAGTGAACTATTGTTACCTCCTCCAGCCCTATATTTATTCTATATTTATACTATGTATATTTATTGTTTTATTGTTTTAATATGACTGTACACCGCCCCGAGTCTCTTCTGAGAGAGGGACGGTCTAGAAATTGAATAAAGTTAAGTAGAAGACGCACCAAGATTTTGAAGAGGCAAATTAAAAAAAAAAAAAGGGGGGGGGGTTGCACTCTACCGACCTCCCAAAAACGGCCCTGTTTCTTTTTTTAAAAATGGCATGGATAGCTTTTAGGAGGCTTATAGAGTGCTCCTGGGGGCTGGGAGGGGCAAAATTGAGCAAAAAACAGCCAGCTTTTCGCTCATTTCTGCCCTCCCCAGCCCCCAGGCGCTCTCTGAAAGCCTCCTAAAGGCTCTGCACGGCCATTTTGGTGAAGGGGGCGGGGTTTCAGGAGGCAAAAAAAAAAAATGCTGTATTCAGTGTATAAGACGCACCCAGATTTTCAGCCTCTTTTTTGAGGGGAAAAAGGTGCGTCTTATACTCAGAAAAATACGGTATACCTTTCTCAACAAATTGAGCCAAGGGCTGGTAAAGTCAATCCGTTCCTCCAAAACACACTGGGAAGTCCTGTAAGACATCCAAAGCAACCTGGATCCCAGCCTGGCTGTTATACGATGGGCAACTCACCTCCGCACACCCACCAGCGATGATCCCAGCGACCAGGACCGGAGAATCTCCTCGCAGGGTGAATCCGAAGCCGTTTGCTCCGCGGACCAAGTGGACCGTCTGTGTGGGATGCCACTTATTCTTGGCAGAGAAAACGGAGAGGGGTCCCTGGGGGTGGAAAAACAGATAGATGCACTAGAAGAACGGTTGCAGGAACTGGCTATGTTTAGCTTAAGAGAAAGAAGGACTAGGGGAGACATGATAGCAGTCTTCCAATATCTCAGGGGTTGCCACAAAGAAGAGGGAGTCAAGCTATTCTCCAAGGCACCTGAGGGTAGAACAAGAAGCAATGGGTGGACACTAATCAAGGAGAGAAGCAACTTAGAACTGAGGAGAAATTTCCTGACAGTTAGAACAATTAATCAGTGGAACAGAAGTTGCCTGCAGAAGTTGTGAATGCCCCAACACTGGAAGTCTTTAAGAAGATGTTGGATAGCCATTTGTCTGAAGTGGTGTAGGGTTTCCTGCCTAGGCAGTGGGTTGGACTAGAAGACCTCCAAGGTCACTTACAACTCTGCTATTGTATTATTGTATTATTGTATAAGACGGGGAGAGGTGGAGCTGGGTTGTGGAACCATGATAAAATTGTCCATATCGGACACTGGTCAAGAGAAGGGAATATTTGTAGCTTCGGGGCGAACTGTGGGGTCCTTATTGCTTTTTGAACTTGGCCGATTTCTTGTAGACATCTTGCTACCCAACTTGGGAACATCATCAGTGTTAGAAGGGAGTGTGGTTTGTGGAGAGGAAGAGGAGGAGGAGGAGAGGGAGGACGATGACAGATGGGGTCCTTGGACTTCTCTGAGCTTGGTTCCTTGGAGATATTTCATTGCCCAACTAAAGAATGTCATCAGTTTTAGAAAGGAGTGGGATTTGCAGGGGAGGAAGGAGGAGGAGGAGTAGAACTATGAGGTCCTTGGAGCTCTCTAAGCTTGCTTGATTTCTTGCAAACGTTTTATTACCCAACCAGGGAACATCATCAGTGCTAGAAGGGAGCGTGGTTTGTGGAGAGGAGGAGGAGGAGGAGGAGGAGGGAGATGGAGGACAATGACAGATGGGGTCTATCAGCTTTAGAAGGAGTGGGATTTGCAGGGGAGGAAGGAGGAGGAGGAGGAAGACTATGAGGTCCTTGGAGCTCTCTAAGCTTGCTTGATTTCTTGCAAACGTTTAATTACCCAACCAGGGAACACCATCAGTGCTAGAAGGGAGGGAGCATTGATCTCTAGAGATCAGAGATCTAGAGGTGAACACCATGATCAATAGTGGACCAACAATCGAACAGTAAACAGCAGCCCAATCAAGAAACCAGCACGAACACTTCCACCAACACTGACCGGCCGAGCCACGTGTATATAAAATAAGAGCAAACCCCACGCCCTTCTTGCCCTGATGATGTTACCTAGTTGGGTCATGAAATGTCTGCATGCAAGCAACCATGCTCAGAGAGCACCAAGGACCTCACACTAACCCTTGTCACTCTGAGGACTCTTCTCCATCAACTAACACCCACAGATGGACCGCGCCCAGCCTCTCCAAGGCCCACTGAACCATTGTGGTTAGGAGCCGCTGATAGAACTTCATCTTCTTTTTAATTCTCTCTGCTCATGGCTACTCCTGCTTAACTGCTCAGCAAATTCTGGAGGTTAGTTACAATCTGGGCAGGAGGAAATAGCCAAGCAGAGGACAATCCTTCTTCTTTTGAGACGACACCAAAACTTCACCTGCTTTGGTCATAGGACACTAGGAGATACGGCCTAGGTAAAATTATTCTACCGGCAAAAGTTGAGGAAAAGTAGAATGGAAAGATAATGCATTGGCTGAATGGAGAGTCTCACTGGAAAATCCTTGGAAGAGCTACCCATTACTCTTGGAAAAGTTGAGGGAAGGATGGACTGGATCAAAGAGATGATGACACTGTCCTTGGAACGGCTATTGATTATTGCTGGGGACCAGCTGAGGTGGTGGACATTGGTTCCTGCAATCTCCAGAAGTTAGAATGGGCTTGATGGCATCTACGTCTATCTGGAAACTCTGATCTTACTCCAACCATGCTCTTGTGTCCATCAACTTTCTTGGGTACGTGTGAGTTCTTGCGTTATGCAAGTTGGAGAAGCATGCAGTGGTGTACACGAGTCTATTCTGCAAGTCACAACACACAGGACTGTGGTTTCTAGGAGGGCAGGGTCTTTCGTTGTCCACACAAACACAATTCTCTTACAGGAGGAATCAAACTTACCAATCTATGAAAGATGTCTATAACCTTCACCTTGGAGAAGTTGGGAGATTTGATTTCCGGTCTCTGGTGTGTTTTGGCTAGAAGGACACAAGAGGAGGGAAAACGTTACAACTTTGGAACCTGGTTTCTTCCATACTTTAGTTCACACTGGAGAGGGATTTAAGACAAAAGAAAAGTATGCTTTCCATTCACCCAAATACAGAATTTGACTCCAGGCAAGTTCCAGGTCCTTCAGCCTAGATCTCAGGACAACCCAGAGCAGGGGTCACCAACCTTTCGGACCTCAGGGACCACGACATTCATAATTTTAAATCCCGCGGACCTCTAATAGGATCTGCCTAATGACTGGCTGGATGGGCGTGGCTAGGTAGTCCTGTGGCTGGGTGGGTGTGGCGAACCGGGTGTCACTCAAGTCGAGGGGCGCCTCACTCACCCTCCCCTCCCAGCCACTACTCGCCTGCCTGCCCGGGCTCCTTAGGGCCCCAATAAGGAGCTGTTGTTGGAGCCACTACAAGAAAGGGTTGGCAAAATAGCTGGCTCAGTTCAAATTGGATCTGACCGAGAAGGAGGCTCAGCAGAAGCACCTCACTGAGGACTACCAGCATAGGCTTTCCAAGCAGAGGGAAGACCTGTGGGAGTGCAAGGCCAGGTACCAGTGCCTGGAGGCTCAGCAGGCTGAGATGGTCAGCCAGTTCCAGGCCATGATGCAGCCCCACTGGAACGAGGCCCTCCGGCTCTTCGCCACCAGCGGCTCTTCCCTCCAGCCTTCGCCCAAAGCCCCCCACCAGGAGGCTGAAGCAGACCCCAAGTTGGAATTTCCGCCCCCTTCTGCCCCACACAAAAAGCCCCCGAAGGGGGAGACTCTCTGCAGCAACACAAGCGTTCATTGCACATATCCGTCCCAGGGGCTGTACTTTGAGGACCCCGGATTGAGTGCAATATAAAAAATGCAAATAATTTTTCTGTGGACCAACATTTTCTCGTGGACCACCAGTTGGTGACCGTTGACCTAGAACAGAGCTGGAATGACCCTTAGAACTTCAGAAGCCATGGAGGGAGAGTTTAACCCAATTCAGTGAGCATAATCAGTCCTCTGATCCTTCAGTGAAACACCAAAGCAACATGTCTTTGCTACTGGTCAATGGAGGTCATGGTTGAACCCAACCATGTTGTGTGGTCTGCTCCAAAACCTCTTGTGTTGGCAGTACCTCCATGAAAATGTAACTCTGTGGCTTAAGAGTCCTCTTGGACTCATGGTTACTATTGGAAGGGTAGGTAGAAGCTGTGTCCCAGACATCTTCACCCTGTTTTGGTCAACGTGTTGGCTGCAACCCAACTAGACAGGTTGGACACTCATTCATGTCCTTGTCACCACAGGGCAAAATACTGCAATGTATGGCAAGTGGCACCCTGCCTCCCCCTTGACGACTGCTCAGAAACTGGAATTGGAGCAACTGTGGCTACTTGCATGCCAACAGGCCACAACTGTTATGGCTACCTTTCATCTATGCTGTGGGTGTTGTATTACACAAGGTTTCCAGGCACAATTCCAAGTATTAATTTAACCTTTAAAGCCCTACATGGCTTTGCTTTTAGATCTTAGATGTCATTGCCTAGTGAAAAGAAGGACTAGGGGTGACAGTGGTCTTCCAGTAGTTGAGGGGCTGCCCCAAAGAAGAACAGGGGGTCAAATTATTCCCCAAAGCACCAGAAGGCCAAACAAGAAACAACGGATGGAAACTCATCAAAGAGAGAAGCAACCTGGAATCAAGGAGAAACTTCCTAACAGGGAGGACAATTCACCAGTGGAACAGTTTGCCTCCAGATGTTACAGGAGCTCCATCACTGGAGAATTTTAAGAGGAGACTGGACAGCCCATTTGTCTGGAGTGCTATAAGGGCTACTGCCGGTGCAGGGGGTTGGACTAGAAGACTTCCAAGTCTCCTTCCAACTCAGTCATTCTGGTATTATTCCAATTTTACCCCTTTTTGAGCCGATTGTTCACTTGGCAGGTCAGGGATAGCGAACACCAAATTTCTCTTAAGTTCACCTCCCCCCCCAACCCCTCCCCCCCAGTTACAGGAACTGGGTATGTCTAGTCTAGAGAAAAGAAGAGCCATGGGTAACATGATAGCAGTCCTCCAATATCTAGGGGGGTGTCAGAAAGAAGAGTGTGTGTGTGGGGGGGTCAACCTATTCTCCGAAGCCCCTGAAGGCAGGACAAGAAGCAACGGCTGGAAACTCATCAAGGAAAGAAGTAAGCTGGAAATAAGGAGAAACTTCCTGACAGTGAGAACAATTAATCAGTGGAACCGTTCCAGAAGTTGTCTTCTGGAGGTGTTCAAGAAGAGATTGGACAGTCGTTGGTCTGAAATGGTCCGGGGTCTCCTGCTGGAGCAGGGAGGTAGGGCTAGATGACCTCCAAGGTCCCTTCCCACTCTTGTTATTCTATATTCTGTTTTCAGATCTAAACAAGATTGGATTGGTAACCTGAGGAATCCCACAACCTGTTAGGAGAGAGAGACAAAAGTCAAACCCCTCCACTTGTCCACTTACGATGGATATCTGGGGCTTCTGCTGTTTCAAAAAAATCTTCCTCATGGTCAATTTCGGAGTATTTCCCGAGGGACCGTTTGTGGGCCAGTGAGAGGACCTCCTGCAAGATATCCATCTTCCTCAAGACCTTGCACAAGCTGTGGATCCTCATGGCCTCCTCATGCTCGATTATGGCTTTCTTGAGGTGAGCTTTGCCTGCAAAAAACACAACACACACACACGTCCACCTCGGAGAACCAAAACCCAGAGCCCAACGACACAGCCTTGGTGCAATTGTGTCGAGAAAGAACCTAAAATGGGACATAACTCGCTTAACGACTGCGTTGGTTAGGAGTGTAAACGTGGGGCTCAGTTGTAATCAAAAGTTAGATGTGGAGACTCTGGAAAGAGCGCAGAGAAGAGCAACAAAGATGATTAGGGGATTGGGGGCTAAAACATATGAAGAACGGTTGCAGGAACTGGGTATGTCTAGTTTAATGAAAAGAAGGACTAGGGGAGACAGGATAGCAGTCTTCCAATATCTCAGGGGTTGCCACAAAGAAGAGGGAGTCAAGCTATTCTCCAAGGCACCTGAGGGTAGAACAAGAAGCAATGGATGAAAACTAATCAAGGAGAGAAGCAACCTGGAACTAAGGAGAAATTTCCTAACAGTGAGGACAATTAACCAGTGGAACAGAAGTTGCCTCCAGAAGTTGTGAATGCCCCAACACTGGAAGTCTTTAAGAAGATGTTGGATAGCCATTTGTCTGAAACGGAATAGGGTTTCCTGCCTAGGCAGGGGGTTGGACTAGAAGGCCTCCAAGGTCCCTTCCAACTCTGCTATTGTATTGTATTGTATTATAATACTTTGCAATATGGGTATTGTTATACTAGAAGGTAGAAATAAGAGGCAGAAAGTAGACATTGGAAAAACATTACTATGCATACTGCTACCGTGTTTTCCCGAAAATAAGTCAGGGTCTTATTTTCTTTTGACCCTCCGAAATAAGCAACTGGCCTTATTTTCAGGGAGGTCTTATTATTTTTGAGGTGCAGGAGGCCCCTTAACCTCGGATCAGCTGATCCCGAGAGGGCCGGAAGTTCTGTCTTGGTTTCGGGCACACTCCCAGCGTTGCTGGGCCTGCTCCTCTTTTTGTGCCCGCCACTAAGAGAAGTGACATGGCAGCTAGGGTTTGCGGGAGCGGCCTCCACGAGGCCATTTCACGGGCATGGCAGGTGCATATGGGGTGCGTATTACCCCCTTCCATCCCAGGAAATGGCAGGGACCGGCTGCGCATGTAATACAATAATACAATACAATACAATAGTAGAGTTGGAAGGGACCTTGGAGGTCTTCTAGTCCAACCCCCTGCCTAGGCAGGAAACCCTATACCGTTCCAGACAAATGGTTATCCAACATCTTCTTAAAGACTTCCAGTGTTGGGGCATTCACAACTTCTGGAGGCAAAGCTGTTCCACTGATTAATTATTCTCACTGTCGGGAAATTTCTCCTCAGTTCTAAGTTGCTTCTCTCCTTGATTAGTTTCCACCCATTGCTTCTTGTTCTACCCTCAGGTGCCTTGGAGAATAGTTTGACTCCCTCTCCGTTGTGGCAGCCCCTGAGATATTGGAAGGCTGCTATCATGTCTTTCAATCATGTGTTTAAATATTTTAGGGGAGGGCTTATTTGAGCGCATGCACTCAAAAGCCCTATTGGGCTTATTATCCGGGGAGGTTTTATTTTCGGGGAAACATGGTGCAAACTATAATACATCAGAACTCCAATGTACATGAAAAACTTAGAAGTTGAAAGATTATCATTATGTACATCTAAATCATATTATTAGTATTTTGCATAAAGCAAATTGACCCAGACAATGTACCATTCACTAAGTATTTATATATGTTGAAGGAAAAAAACACCTGATAAATAAAATTACAAAAAACCCCCCACAAAACCCCTCAATGCCCAGGAAAAGTCACAGCTGCTCCATCCATCAACATCACTGAGAAACTGCCCTAGCCAAACTGTCCTCTAAATTTTGAGAGTTGGCTGAAACACCCCCCCACACACACCGTGGTACCCTTACCCTAAATTAAAATACGATCTTCCCGAGCGGACGGAATGAGCTTAATTTTTTAAAAATGGAAGTCGTTCTGCGAGGAGACGTTCTACAATTCACACCGACAAAAAATGTTGCCCCTTATAGGAAGCAAGTCTATAGCCTGCGTGTGGCTGTTGCCGCTTGTAGAATCCACGACACAAACGAACGTCACAATACGAGAGTTCTGCTTGGTTGGCTAGGGGACAAGAGTCCTAAAGGGAAGGTTCTAGAAGCTGTGGGAGCTCCATGACTGAAGGTTTTCAAGAAGAAGGAACTTCTGCAACTGCGATTCCAAAAAAGTCCAAAATGAAAAACCTGCTTCTTCCTGGGCATGACGATCTTCCTCATCTATCAACTGGCAGGCTTAAATCCAGGAAGTCCTCTCTGGCAGTCGCTCAAGAGCTGTCTTACAACTTTGATGTCAACACACAGTGGAAAGCCAAATGGGCAGCTTTCCACTGCTACCCCCAGATACAGGCAGATCTTGTTCTGACCGAGGCTCCCCGAGAACATGAAGCAAACTCCTGGTCCCAACAAAAACCCCATTTGTTAATTGACTGTGAATTCTGCTCATTCACATCCAGAAAAGTCTTTCAAGGGAGGATTTACGGTCACAGACCTCCTCTGGCTTGGAGAGCTGCCAGGATGATATCTGCAGAACTTGGCAAGGAGTCTGGGAGAGTCACAAACCAGTGAAGCGAATTAGTTGTCTCCTGCAAACTCCACTCCCCTTTCGCTCCTCCTTTATTTCCTCTGGGAGGGGCCATTCATCGTCCACCTGTGGCCTTACTCCCAAGTCAACCCCTGTTCTTTAGCTCTTCCCTTCATCTGGCAACTCTGCGCATACACACACTGGGAACAGGCTCCAGCTGTTCTTCTGCCCCACTGATGTATGGCTCTGAAGGCAGCTGATAACTGGCATATGGCTCTGCCCCCCTCTCTGCCTCCGATACAGAGCCCTCATCAGAGCCTTCCCCAGACTCCAGGAATGGCCCATCTTCCTCCCCAACCTCCTCACTGTCCGAATCTGCTGTGGGCTCTGCTGGTGGGCCACAACAGTTACGAAGATGACCCCACACAAAAGGTGCCAGGTTTTGACCTTCCTCGCCAGCATTGGCCACTTTGAACAGGATCCCAACCTGGTGTCTGCCAGGACTCATTGCTTAAGTGGGGTCTTATCTCCACACCTTCCACCCCCCCACACCAGTGTGACTGCAGTGCTCCTCAACCAAATCTCCACCACATTGTGTCCAAATGTCCATCAAGAGCTTACACCGGCCTAATGTCTGATTTTCTTTTTTGCAACATAGACCAGCCTGACTTGAATGGCGAGACGGTTGCGAAGTGAGTTTTGTTGCACGTCACGAACTTTCTAGCCACCATTGTCAAGTGAATCACTGCAGGTGTTAAATTAGTAACCCAGTTGTTAAGTAGATCTGGCTTCCCCAGCATGACTTTGCTGGTCAGAAGTTTGCAAAAGAGAATCATGTGACCTTGGGACACTGCAACCGTCATAAATACGAGTCAGTTGCCAAGCTACCATAGTTGTAAGTTGTGGAGTACCTGGCACTATTAGAAGCCTTGTCTGACTTCTGACTTTTCTTTTTGACTTGGGTTTTTTTTGGGGAGGGGGGTGTCACTTACCTAGTCGCCGGCGGGCTTCCTGGTCTCGCAAAAGCAAGGAAGGAGCCGGTCCTTCCGGCGTGGAGACGTGAAACTGGAGGAAGGCTTTTTCATGCTCGGGAAAATCCACCTCCGACATGACTGCAGAAATAGAGAAGGTGGACAGGAAGAAGGGATGAAGAGATGCTGGACCTTTCTTGAGCTTAGACCAAGGGTGGGGAACGATGGCCCCTTTATGTATTGTGGACTTCAACTCCCAGGATTCCTGAGCCGGCATGGACCTATGGACTTCAACTCCCAGGATTCCTGAGCCGGCATGGATCTATGGACTTCAACTCCCAGAATTCCTAAGCTGGCATGGACCTATGGACTTCAACTCCCAGGATTCCTAAGCTGGCATGGACCTATGGACTTCAACTCCCAGGATTCCTGAGCCGGCATGGATCTATGGACTTCAACTCCCAGAATTCCTAAGCTGGCATGGACCTATGGACTTCAACTCCCAGGATTCCTAAGCTGGCATGGATCTATGGACTTCAACTCCCAGAATTCCTGAGCCGGCATGGATCTATGGACTTCAACTCCCAGAATTCCTAAGCCGGCATGGACCTATGGGCTTCAACTCCCAGGATTCCTGAGCCGGCATGGACCTATGGACTTCAACTCCCAGAATTCCTGATCTAGCATGGATTTGTGAACTTCAACTCCCAGAAGATAACTAACAATCCGAACTGGTCTCTCCATACATCATCCTTAGCGGACTGTGCAAACCAGCGTCTGCATTTCCTGCATCAGATGAGGAGAACACCTCTTTCCCCTTCTGTCCTGGCCACTTTTGACAGAGCCACGATCAAGCATGTTTTAGCAAACTGCATCCCTGTTTGGCTTGGTGGCAGCAGCAGCACTTCAGATAGAAAGTCCCTACAGAGAGTGGTGAGGACAGTGGAGATGATTATAGGAAGCTCACTTCCCCATTATTCAGGATAATGCTTATAAGCGCTATGTGCTTAGAGCTCAAACCATTGTTAGAAACCCCACACACCCACCTTAAGGGTCTGTTTTTGTTGTTCCCCTCTGGGAGGGGGTTTCAAAGTATTTCTAGCAGGACTACAAAGTTCTGTAACTGCTTTGTTCCGTCTAGGAAACTCGGAATATTCATTTTTCTCATCATGTATATGAACACATCCAAACTAGACTATGTTATTTCTCTGTGTCATTGAATATTTGTGAGTATGTGCATAATTTTGTATTTATTTATTTTGTCATGTTTATGTTGTGCATAAGGAGAGAAAGGGAGGAAGGAAGAGGGAAGAAGAAAGGGAAGGAGGGAGGGAGGTAGAAAAGGAAGGGAGGGAGGGAGGGAGGAAGGAAGGAGGGAAGATGAGAAGGGAAGGAGGAAAGGAAGAAGGAAGGGATGGAGGGAGGAAGGGAAGAAGGAAGCGGGGGAGGAAGGAATGAAGGGAGGAAGGAGAGAAGGGGAGGGGGGAGAAAGAAGGAAAATATGAGAAGGAAGGGAGGGAGGGTAGGAAGGCAAGAAGAAAGAGAGGGGGAAGAAAAACGGAGAAAGGAGAGAAGGGAGGACGACAGGAAGATGAGAAGGGAAGGAGGAAAGGAAGGGATGGAGGGAGGAAGGTAAGAAGGGAGTGGGGGAGGAAGGAATGAAGGGGGAAGGAGAGAAGGGGAGGGAGGGAGGAAGAAAGAAAGAAGGAAATAATATGAAAAGGGAGAGAGGGAGGAAGGCAGGAAGGTAAGAAGGGAGTGGGGAATGAAAGAATGAAGGGAGAAAGGAGAGAAGGGGAGGAAGAAAGAAGAAAATTTGAGAAGGAAGGGAGGGAGGGTAGGCAGGAAGGAAGAAAGGGAGTGGGAAGAAAAATGGAGGAAGGGGAGAAGGGAGGACAGCAGGAAGATGAGAAGGGAAGGAGGAAGGGAAGGAAGAGAGGGGGGAAGGGAAGACGGTGGAAGGAAGAAAAGGTAGGAAGGAAGGAAGAAGGAAAGAAAATGAAAAGAAAAGAAGGGAGGGAAGGCGGAAGGAAGAAAGGAAAGGGAAAAAAAGAGGCTTCAGCATATAACATGGTGCCCTATATAGAGCTCAGACCTCCTTCCTCCCTACATAAGGACCTCCCCTCACAGCCTTATCCCCCTCCTCAGACCATCCTCTGTGCAGACAAGAGAAGCCCATGGTTACTCACAGGGGCAGTCACAAAGGGCAACCGCGGCGTAGTAGTGCGAGAGAGCCTTGAAGTGCTCTGCTTTGACGTGCACCATGGAGGTCCAGGAGAAAGGCACGTAGTCCTTGACGTGGGGCTGGGCCATGGTCTGGTGCACCAAGGAGTAGACCTCTTCCACCTGGGAAGGCAAAGAGGGGCCACGCTGAGGATGGGAAGTCCAAGGAGGCAAGCAAGGAAGAGGACAGCGTCCCCGCATGGCCACCAGTAGCACATCTGCCTTGGCTTCCATAGCCTGGTGTGTTGGGTTTGTTCATGGTGGTGAACATCTGCAGCTCAGGTTGAGGATGAAGTTGGGGTCCTGTCAGGTGGGGGTCATTGGGAGGGGTGGTGATGGATGGGGAGGGGTTATGGGGGTTGGCCCTCCATAAGCAATTCCATCCACAGACCCATCGACCTACAACCAACCTATGAAGCCCTCAAAGTCGAAACCACCTGCACAGCCAACCAGAGGCGGCATTCACCTTCCACCAACCCACCCAAGTCCCCCCACAACCAGCCCTTCACCTGCCACCGACCCTCACCTGATGTGACCTTCCCTCACAAGACTCTCAGCTGACATGGCCCACATTGACCCATCACAAGGCCCTCACCTGATGTGACCCTCCCTTGCTTTGAGCCTCACAAGATCTTCCCATGACATAACCCACACCTGGTGTAACCATCACCTGACCCATCGCAAGACTCTCACCTGATGCAACTCATCTCATGTCCTCCCCAGACATGAACCACACCTGCCATGATCCACACCTGACCCACCACAAGATCCTTACCAGACGTGACACACACCTAACCCTCACCTGATGTGACCTACCCATCACCTCACCCATCACAAGACCCACACTTGACCCATCACAAGAACCTTACTTGACATGACTCACACCTGACCCATCACAAGACCCTCACCTGATGTGACCTCCCCATTACCCTCACCTGACCCATCACCTTTACCAGACATGACCCACACCTGACCCATCACCTGAGCCTCACTTGACCCATCACAAGACCCTCAGTTGACATGACCCATACCTGACCCATCACCCGAGCCTCACTTGACCCATCACAAGACCCTCACTTGACATGACCCACACCTGACCCATCACCTGAGCCTCACTTGACCCATCACAAGACCATCAGTTGACATGACCCATACCTGACCCATCACCCGAGCCTCACTTGACCCATCACAAGACCCTCACTTGACATGACCCATACCTGACCCATCACCCGAGCCTCACTTGACCCATCACAAGACCCTCACTTGACATGACCCACACCTGACCCATCACCCGAGCCTCACTTGACCCATCACAAGACCCTCACTTGACATGACCCACACCTGACCCATCACCCGAGCCTCACTTGACCCATCACAAGACCCTCACTTGACATGACCCACACCTGACCCATCACCCGAGCCTCACTTGACCCATCACAAGACCCTCACTTGACATGACCCACACCTGACCCATCACCCGAGCCTCACTTGACCCATCACAAGACCCTCAGTTGACACGACCCACACTTGACCCATCACCCGAGCCTCACTTGACCCATCACAAGACCCTCACTTGACATGACCCACACCTGACCCACCACCTGAGCCTCACTTGACCCATCACAAGACCCTCACTTGACATGACCCACACCTGACCCATCACCTGAGCCTCACTTGACCCATCACAAGACCCTCAGTTGACATGACCCACACCTGACCCATCACCTGAGCCTCACTTGACCCATCACAAGACCCTCATTTGACATGACCCACACCTGACCCATCACCCGAGCCTCACTTGACCCATCACAAGACCCTCACTTGACATGACCCACACCTGACCCATCACCTGAGACTCACCTGATGTGACCTCCCCATCACCCTCCCCTCACCCACCAGCCCCTCACCTGATGTGAACCTCACCTGACGTAACCTCCCTCTCACAAGACCTACTGACCCACCCAAAGCCCTTATCAGCCGAAGGACAACACCCATACCCACTTCCCCTAAACTCTGCTGAAGACGTTACCTGGCCAGGTAACAAAATGGTTAGAAACCAACCCCCACAAGCTCAGAAAAGGAAGCTTCTCCCCCCTCACTATGCCTGCTCCCCTCTGGTGGGACTCCGGGGGCATCTGCTCCCCCTTGCCTCCCCCCCCCCGGATACCCTACCCGGGCTGCTTCCTGGGCGAGCTGCAGGTAGGCGAGGAAGTCGCTTCGTGCTCCGAGCAGGAGGACCTTCTCAAAGACGCATTCCTGCACCTGGGAGATCATCAGCCGGACCAGCATGTTGAGGGAGGGGCTGCTCATGTCGAGGCTGGGGGCGTTGGAGAAGTTCTCCTTCAGGTAGTTGAAGGCGCCTGCAAAAGGAGAGGAGATCCTCCACTTACGACCACAACGTAGCCCCGAATTTCCGCGGCTAAGCGGGACAGTTGTGAGGTGTGTCGCGTCCCGTTTTGGAAGCCTTTTCTTGCCGCGGTTGTAAAGCGAACCACCGCCGTTGCTAAGCTTAGTCACATGGTTGTAAAGTGAATCCGGTTTCCCCATCGTCAGAGGGTCGCCCAAGGCTGGAGTCAGCAATCTGTGGCTCTGGAGCCGCATGTGGCTGTTTGCTCCCCCTGCTGCGGCTCCCTGTGGCCAGTTGGCTCCACAATTGATGGGGCTTTCGGTTAGGACAGGTAGGGGGAAAAGGACACCTTGCTAGGAGGAGACTCTATGGTGGGGGAACTGGATTTCTGGTCAGGAGATGGAAAAGGACGCTGCTCTAGGAGGAGACTCTATGGTGGGGGAACTGGACTTCTGGTTGGCTCCGGAATTGAATGGGTTTCTGGTTTGGACCTTTGTGGCGCTTTGAGGGTTTAAGATTGCCGACTCCTGGCCCAAGGGATCACGTGACTTTGGGGGGGGGGGGCAATGCAACAGGCACACATACATGCCAGTTTCCAAGACTCTGGATTCTGATCACATGACCACGGGGAGGCTACCACGGTGGTAAAGGTGAAAAACGATTCCTATGTTACATTTTTTTCAGGGCTGTTGCAACTTTGAATGGTCACTAAATGAATGGCTGCAAGTCAAGGACCCCCTGCTCTCAACTGCAGGCCCATCAAAGGAGAGCTGATGCCGTTGAAGTCGATAGGTTTCAGTCTCGGGCAGCCAAGCAAAGAATTGCTATTGATTTGTTTGAGGGTTTAGCAATCTCAATATTTAAGGAGGTTTAATTCACAGCCAAATCTCTGGAGCCAGGCAGGCAAATTTCAAGGGAGGAAGGGAGGAAGGAAGGAAAGGAGAAAGGGAAGGAAGGAATGGGGAGAGGGGAAGGAAAGGAGAAAGGGAAGGAAGGAATGGGGAGAGGGGGAAGTAGGGAGGAAGATGAGAATGGGAAGGAAGGAAGGAAGGAAGGGAAAAAAGGAAAGAGGGAGGGAGGAAGATGAGAATGGGATGGGAAGGAGGAAAGGAAGAAAGTAGGGAGGGAGGAAGATGAGAATGGGATGGGAAGGAGGAAAGGAAGAAAGTAGGGAGGGAAGAAGATGAGAAGGGAAGGAGATAGGAAGATGACAAGAGGAAGGGAAGAAGGAAGGGAGATGAGAAGGGAAGGAGGAGGGAGGGAGGGAGGGAAGAAGATGAGAAGAGAGGAAGGGAGGAAGATGAGAAGGGGAAGAAGGAAGGAAAAAAGGAAGGAAGGAGTGGAGGAAGATGAGAATGGGATGGAAAGGAGGAAAGGAAGAAAGGGGGGAGGGAGAGAAGAAGAAGAGAAGGGAGGAAGAGAAGAAGATGACAAGAGAAAGGGAAGAAGGAAAAAAAGGAAGGTAGATGAGAAGGGGAAGGGAAGGACGAGGGAGGGATGGAGGGAGGACGATGAGAAAGGAAAGGGAAGGATTTGAATTCGCACCATGGGTTAAACTAAGCTGTACTGAGTTGGGGTGATTTGCCGTCTAGTGGGGAGCCACACCGCAGTCTTAGCACAGGAGTCTGCAAGGGTGGGAACTTTACGACTTGTGGACTTCAACTCCCAGAATTCCCCAGCCAGCAAGGGAATTCTGGGAATTGAAGTCCACAAATCATAAAGTTCCCAAGTTTGGAGACCTCGATCTTAGCTGATGGGGGGAAATTAGGAGATTTTATTCAGCGAAGGGAATGGTTTATTTTCTAGGCACAGGGTGGCTACGGGTAGCACCCTGTATTCTGTTCTGTTCTCTTAACAATACCTTGCTTAACAACAGAAATTCTGCTCCCAATGTGGGTCGTAAGTTGAGGAAGATCGAGCTGTGTCCTGCTAATTTTGGCGTGGATTAATATGTTGTGGCCCGCCAGCTGCCAGCGGGGCTGCTGGCAGAAGGACGATGAGGAGGTTGGGGAGGAACCTGGGCCAATTCTGGAGTCTGGGAAAGGGTCTAATGGATGCTCTGCATTGGACGCAGAGATAGACCCAGGGCCGTCCGACATTTCCCAGCCACCGGAGAGGCAGCTGCCTTTGGACGCTGAGATGAGTGGGGAGGAAGAACAGCTGGGGCCTGTTCCAGATACACATATGCACAGAGCAGTTAGGAGAGGAGAACAATGGAGGACAAGGAGTCGACTCTGGAAGCAAGACACATGTGGAAGCTGAATGGCCCCTCCCTGGCTGGGGAATAAGTAGAAGGAAAGGGGAGTGGTGGTCGTAGGAGACAACAGTTTGTATTTCTGAAGATTTTGCTCATGGTGTTCTGTGCCACAAAGACTGCTTGCCAGAACTAAATTTGCAGCCTTTCGGCTGGGAGCTCACAGCCTGGCAATTATCGCAGTCAGAACATAACATGTTGCATGAATCCCACCTCAACGCTATCTACTCCCAACTCCTAATTGGAAGAGCTAAGATGACTTCCAAGTCAACGTACCCGACGCCTTTTGGAAGGCTTCAATGGCGCAGTCCACCCCCTGCAGAGTGGTACGGTCCTGGCGCGCGCCGATCTGGGTGTACAAGGCTCCGATGTTAAAAAGCACGCTTCCTTTCTCAAACGCCAGGGCCCGCTGGTGAGAGGGCACTCCCGTCAGCGAATCGTACCTGGGAAGAAGGGCAGAGGGTAAGACCAAGGAGGTGGAGAAACAACGGTGTTACCAAGAAAGGAGAATGTTTTGTAGCTGGGGGTTGAAGTGTGGGGTCCTTGGCGGTGTCTGAGCTGGGTGGTTTTCTTGCAGACGTTTCATGACCCAACTAGGTAACATCATCAGTGTTACAAGAAAGGGAGGAGGAGGAGGAGGAAAAGGGGGATGATGATGATTATGACGATGACTGTGGGGTCCTGGATGATCTCTGAGCTTGGTTATTTTCTTGCAGATGTTTCATTACCCTACTAGGTAACATTATCAGTGCTAGAAGAAACAATGGTGTCCGGACTGTAGTAGCAGGAGGACTGTGGGGTCCTTGGTGCTCTCAGGAGTTGGTAGTTCTCCATAGCGCTGCTTGGAGAGTACAAGGATTGGGTTAACACAGCCTGTTTGCCCATGGACTGAGTAGATTTTTTCCCCTCTGGCCACGCCTCCTTTGCCTCTTCTGGCTCAGTTTTAAAAACTCAGTCCGCCCGGTAGGACGAGTTTGGGGAACACTCAGCATTGAGCAAATAGGCTGGGTTCTCCAATAGTAATTTTATGTGATATTTAGCTGTTATTAGGATTTTTCCCCAGGTTTTATTATTTTGATTTTTTATTTTCCCTTATAAAGGTTTGTGGAGAGGAGGTGGTGGAGGAGGAGGGAGTGGTGGAGGAAGAGGAGGTGGAGAAGGAGATGGTGGTGGTGGAGGAGGAGGTGGTGGAGGAAGAGGAGGAGGTGGAGGTCGTGGTGGTGGTGGTAGTGGTGGAGTAGTAGTAGTAGGTGGTGGTGATGGAGGAGGTGGTGGTGGAGGAGGAGGGGGAGGAGAACTGACGGGTCCTTGGTGCTCTCTGAGCTTGGCGGTTTTCTTGCAGACATTTCATGACCCACATAGGTAACATGGTCAGTGCTGGAATGTGTAAATCCCCTCTCCCTTCTACCACTGATGATGTTCCCTAGTTGGTTCATGAAATGTCTGCAAGAAAACTGTCAAGTTCAGAGAGCAGCAGGGACCCCACAGTCCTCCCCCCTCCCCCTTCTCTATTCTGCAAACCCCACCGCTCTAGCACTGACCATGTTACCTAGTTGGGTCATGAAATGTCTGCAAGAAAATAACCAAGCTCATAAGGCACCAAGGAGCCCTCAGTCCTCCCCCGTCCTTCCTCCCACCTTCTCCTTCTCCTGCAAACCCCACTCCCTTCCAAAACTGATGATATTACCTACTTGGGTCACGAAACGTCTGTAAGAAAACCGCCAAGCTCAGAAAGCCCTACAGTTCCAACCTGAGCTACCAAGGTTTTTTTTTTTTTGTTGATTCTCTCTACACAACACCCAAAAAAGTCCCCCCCCCCCCCCACTGACCAGTGGAAGAAAAGGCCCAGATTGTGATGGAGCGAGAAGAAACGGTTGTCGAGGAAGTAGAGCTGGCTGTAATATTCCATCAGGAGCTCCAGGCCCGCCTTGTTCCGGCTGGGTGCCCGCATGGCCTGTTGAGGACACAAGACGGGAGATAAGGCAAAGAGCCATGAAGAAGAACAGAGTAGCAGAGCCGGAAGGGGGCCTTGGAGGTCATCTAGTCCAACCCTCTGCTCAAGCAGGAGACCCTATCCCAGGGATGGCAAACCTTTTTGGCACCAAGTGTCCAAACTGGAATGCGCCTGCAGGCACATGCATGGGGGTGCGCTTAGGCACCGGAAACCCAAGAGCGCCTGGTTTTTGGCTGTTTGGGAACTGCTTTCAGGATGTTTTGGGCCCGAAAAGCCCGAAAATGGCCTGAAAAATCTGTTTTTTGCCCATTTTCTGGGCTGTTTTTAGGCTGTTGTTGACCTGAAAAACAGCTCCCCAAAACAGCTTGTTTGGGGGACGTTTTTCGGGCCGTTTTCAGTCTCTTTGGCACCCGCGAAGACCAGCTGGCTAGCGCACATGTGCCAACCGGAAAGCAGAAGAGCAGCTGGCGAACAGCGCATGTGCCCACAGGGAGAGCTTTGCGTGCCACCTCTGGCACGTGTGCCATAGGTATAAGTTCGCCATCACGGCCCTATCCCATTTCAGACAAATAGTTATCCAATCTCTTCTTAAGCACTTCCAGTGTTGAAGCATTCACATCTTCTGGAGGCCAGTAGTTCCACTGGTTAATCGTTCTGTCAATGGGGTTACAGAATAACGGAACAACAGAATTGGAAGGGACCTTGGAGGTCTTCTAGTCTAACCCCCTGCAGGAGACCCTAGACCACTTCAGACAGGTGGCTGTCCGGTCTCTTCTTCAAAGCCTCCAGTGATGGGAGCAGCAGGTTGAATTCCAAAGGAGACGCCTTATCTTGGCCCAGGTGAGAGCTCCAGATTCCACTTCCTGCTCAAATGACAGGTATAGTCCTCGACTTACGACCACAACTGGCATCGTGATGCTACACCTGCCATCTTGAAAAGTTGAAAAGTTACCCTCCATGAAACACACCCAAACCCCAGAAGCCTTTGCCGATAAGTATGCAAACATCTGGAAGGTTGCAAATGAAATTCTTAAGTTCTCATTGCGATGTTAGAACTGCCATCTTGCAAACTTTCTTTCCCCCCACGCAACACACACACACACACACACACACACACACACACACACACACACACGATGCCTTTTGCCCGCAAATTCTTCTTGCTGAAAGGTGACACCCACCTGGCGTAAATCCACGAGGGTTTTCAGCTCCGCCTTGTAGGAGTCTTCGTCTTCCATGTAGTGATCTTTTATGACGGCCTGGAATTGTGCACAAAATGAAAACACAGTTGTTGTCGTCGTCCGCTCATTTGCCTGAAATTCCCCGCTTTCAAGGTCGCTGCGAAACCAAGTCCTTGACTTACGACCAGAAGGGAGTTTTCTCTTGTTCCGTGTGGACGTTTGTTAAAGGCGTTAAGCCCCATTTTTACGACCGTTCCTGCCACTGTTGTGAAGTGAGCCACGGCAGTTGTTAAGTGAGTCACAGGGTTGTTAAGTGAATCTGGCTCCCCCATGGGTCAGAGGAGATCCTGTGACACTCCCCTGCCCTCCCCCCCCCCCGGACATGGCAGGCGTCATAAGTACATGCCAGTGGTCAGGCGTCTGAATTTTGACCTCGTGACAGAGGGGATTCTTGCAATGGTCGTAACTGTGAAAAACAGTCACAGGTCACTTCTTTCAGCGCAGTCGTAACTTTGAACGGTCACTAAACGGACTGTTGTAAGTCGAGGACAACCTGTAAACAGCTTTCTTCAATTCTATCCCCCCCCAAAACCAGAGAATTTCAGCCCAGTTTCCCAAAAGAGAAACTCAGTTTTAGGGAATGAGGAATGAACGAGAGATCCACCAGATTTAAGGGTTGTTTCCCACCCACCTCTTTGCCCCCCTTAAAAGGCTGCAGACTGGATCACCGCAGCTTCCCCGAGATCTCCTTACCTTCAGAGGAGCTGCCCAGTCCAGGTCTTTGGTCTCCTTCAGCCCCAGGGGGATCATGGGGACACTAATGGAGTCACTGAGAGAGAAAGAGAGAGGGAGAGGGAGGGAGAGAGAAAAGAGAGAGAGAAAGCAAGAGAGGGAGAGACAGAGAGGAAGAGAAAAATAAGAAAAAGATGGAGAAAAGAGAGCGCAAGAGAGGAAAGAGAGAGGGGGGGAGAGAGAAAGAGGGAAAGAGAGAGAAAAAAGAGAGAGAAAGCAAGAGAGGGAGAGAGAGAGAGACAGAGAGGAAGAGAAAGAGAGAAAAAAGAGAGGGAGAGAGCAAGAGAGAAAGAGAGAGAGAGGGAGAGAAAAAGAGGGAGGGAGAGAAAGAGAAAAGAGAGAGAAAGCAAGAGAGGGAGAGAATAGAGAGAGACAAAGCAAGAGCGGGAGAGAGAGAGAAGAGAAAGAGAGATAAAAAAGAGAGGGAGAAAAGAGAAAGAGAGCGAGAAAGAGGGAGAAAGAGAGAGGGAGAGAAAGAGAAACTAGAGAGAAAGCAAGAGAGGGAGAGGGAGGGAGAAGAAGAGAAAGAGAGCTAGAAAGAGTTGAGAGAGAAAGAGAGAGAGAGAAAAAGAAAGAAGGAAGGAAGGAAGGAAGGAAGGAAGGAAAGAAAGAAAGAAAGAAAGAAAGAAAGAAAGAAAGAAAGAAAGAAAGAAAGAAAGAGAGAGAGAGAGAGAGAGAGACGGTGAGAAGGATGAGAGCAAATTTTGGAGGGGCCAGACAGGCCCAATTACAGGTATTTCTCAACTTACAACTGTTCATTTAGTGACCATTCAAAGTCACAACACCCCTGGAAAACAGGCTGTTTTTCACAGTTATGACGGTGGAAGCCTCCTCAGGGTCACGTGATCAAAGCTTGGATGCTCGGGTTCATATTTATGACGGTCGCGTGTCCCGTGTCCCGGAGTTACGTAAGCCCCTTTTGTGACTTCCTGACAAGCGAAGTCGATGGGGAAGCCAGATTCACTTAACAACCGGGTTCCTTGCTTAACAACTGTTAAGTGATTCACTCAACCAATGTTGAGTGAGACACAACTGTCTCACTTAGCGACATAAATTTTGAACTCCATTGTGGACTTTTGACTTGACTTGTCAGAAGTTCGCCAAAGAGGACCCCAGGACCCTGCAACCGTCATAAATACAAGTCAGTTGCCAAGCACCTGAATTCTGACCCTGTAACTGTGGGGAATGCTGTGTGGGAAAAGCGGTCGTAAGTCGATTTTTCCCAGCACCGTTGTAACTTCGAACCGCCGCTAAACGAACGTTTGTAAGACGAAGACCTCCCATATTGCCAAATTCTATCCCAAAGTTTAACGTTCAGAATCCGGCTCATTAAAAGTGACTCAATGATACAATAGCAGAGTTGGAAGGGACCTTGGAGGTCTTCTAGTCCAACCCCCTGCCTAGGCAGGAAACCCTATACCGTTTCAGACAGATGGCTATCCAACATCTTCTTAAAGACTTCCAGTGTTGGGGCATTCACAACTTCTGGAGGCAACTTCTGTTCCACTGATTAATTGTTCTCACTGTCAGGAAATCTCTCCTCAGTTCTAAGTTGCTTCTCTCCTTGATTAGTTTCCACCCATTGCTTCTTGTTCTGCCCTCAGGTGCCTTGTAGAATAGTTTGACTCCCTCTTCTTTGTGGCAACCCCTGAGATATTGGAAGATTGCTATCATGTCTCCCCTAGTCCTTCTTTCTATTAAACTAGACATACCCAGTTCCTGCAACCGTTCTTCATAGGGTTTAGCCTCTAGTCCCCTAATCCTATTTGTTGCTCTTCTCTGCACTCTTTCTAGAGTCTCAATATCTTTTCTACATCGTAGCGACCAAAACTGAATGCACATATTCCAAGTGTGGCCTTACCAAGGCATTATAAAGTGGCATTAACCCTTCACGTTATCACGTGTCTCAGGTGATTTGCTCGATGGCCTCGTTTGTTTGTTCCACAACATGTTCTCAACCCCGTCGGAGTTCGTCACTTCATGAGTCAACTTGGAAAACTGGCCGGGGAATTTTGAAAGTCAGGAAATCTGCTGGGAGAATTCCAGTTCTCTTCGCTTCGGAGAACCAGATTTTCTAAAGCTTATTTTGTTTACTTCTCAGGAAGAAGGAAGAGACCCAGCAGTCCTCGACTTAGGACCACAATGGAGCCCAACATTTCAGTCGTTAAGTGAGCTTTGCCCCCCATTTTACGACCTTCCTTGCCGTCAGCGGTTAAGTGGAATCACTGCAGGGGATAAAGTTAGGAACCCCGGTTGTTAAGCGAATCTTGGCTTCCCAAGATTGATTTTGCTCGTTGGAAGGTCGGGAAAAAGGGATCCTCTGAACTTAGGGCACAGCGACGGTTGTAAGGATGAGTCAGTTGTCTGTTGAATTTTGATCACGTGACCCTGGGAATGCTTAGGTCGTAAGCGCGAAAAACAGTCCAAAGTCACTTCTCCCCCCCCCAGTGCCGTCGTAACTTTGAAAGGTCACTAAATGAACCGTTGCAAGTTGAGGGCTACCTGCAATCTACCCAATGGCTTGTATAGATAGTCCTCCACTTACGACTGGTTGCTTAGCAGGTCAGAAGCACCTCCCCCCCCGAAGATTCTTCAATTGGTTCTGAACAGAGGTGGATTTCATATAATTGTACCACCAGTTCGCTGCACACCGAAACTGTGCGCGCGCACGCACACACACACACACACACGCTTTGTGAGCATGCGTGCCTTTCACACATGCACTTTGCTTGCACGCGGCTTAGAAAACGTGGCTAAATAGGACGAATAGAGCCGGGGCAGGTTGCTAATACTGGTTCGCCCGAACCAATCTGAACCGGCTGAATACCACCACTGGTTCTGAAGTTCTGACGGCTGACTCCCTTCTTGTAGCTGGCAACTGGCCTGCATTTATGGCCCTTAACGTCATTCACATGACCTTGTTTTAAGATGCCTTTGCCAAAAAGTGGCCGTTTCAGTTTTCAGCCAAAGGGCTCCATTTGTTTGCTTAATGACCATGGTGTTTATTAACAACCGCCACATAAAAGGTTCTAAAATCAGGCTGGTCGTATGGGTGACCTGTTTTACGACTGTAATGGGCAGCAGGCTCCATTACGGTCGCTAAGTCGAGGACAACTTGAGAAAGTCCAAGATTGCATTCCAGAGATGTCCAGTGAAACGGCAAAGGGTGACAAGAGGTGGGAATTAAATTGCATAGGAAAACGTACCATATTTTTCGGAGTATAACACACATTCCCTCCCCCCCAAAAGGGTGAAAATTTGGGTGTGTCTTATACACCGAATGTAGTCGCGCCCACCTGCTGGCCTCTGCCTCCCAGCAATTTGCCTCCCTGCAGCAAACAACAAACAGCCTAGTTCAGTTTCACCACAGCTTGATTAGCAGAAGCAGCTGAATGTCGGTTGGATCAGCCTCCTGACAATCAGCTGTTTCAGGCTGCAGGGATTGCCATTGCCTATTGCTGCTTCCGCGCCCCCCTTTTCCACCCATTCTGATCCCCGCCACCTGGAACAGGTGGAAAATGGGGCGCATGGAGGCAGAAAATGGGGCATGTGGAGCTGAAAACGGGGTGTGCAGAGGCTGCAATAGGATTTGGCAATTCCTGCAGTCTGAAACAGCTGATCATCGGGAGGCTGATCCAATTGACAATCAGCTGCTTGTGCTAATCAGGCTGTGCTGAAGCTGAAACAGGCTCTTTGCTGCAAGGAGGCAAATTGCTGGCAGATTTTTTTTTCTTGTTTTCCTCCCCAAAAGCTAGGTGCCTCTTATACTTCGGAGCATCTTATACTCTGAAAAATATGGTAATTTCCCAACCCCTGAAGTCCACCTCCAGAAGCTTCCCCTTCTCCAAACTGACAGCTGCCAATCACCTCACCTGTCATTCTGGTAGACCTCCATGCAACTGTTCAACTCTTCCAATTCCTCCTTTAGTAGCTGCAAGTTGGAATTGACGTAGCTGAGTTCCAAAGCAACCGTCTCTTTGACTTTGTGGTTACTAGTGGCCCTGAGACCAAAGTGAGGAAAAGAGAAAAAAATTACTCAGTCTCTACAGTTAGTCCTCGACTTGCAACCGTTCATTTAGTGACCGTTCAAAGTTACAATGGCACTGAAAAAAAGTGACTTATGGCCGTTTTTTCACAACTGGGTGACTTATCAATCGCAGTGATTCGCTTAACGACCAAGGCAAGAAAGATCGTAAAACGAGGCAAAAGTCATAATACTAGTAATATAAAAAAACAGTATAATAATAATATTTGTGATACATTTTTAAATGTTCACTTGACTGAGTTTCATATTTAATGAATAAAAGATAACAATAATAATAGTAATAATATTAATATAATGTATTAAAAGTATAAAAAAACAGTATAATAATAATATTTGTGATATATTTTCAAATGTTCACTTGACTGAGTTTCATATTTAATGAATAAAAGATAATAATAGTAATAGTAATAATATAATGTAGAAAAGTATAATAAAAATAATAGTATAATATTTGTGATATATTTTTTAAAGTTCACTTGACTGAGTTTCATATTTAATAAATAAAAGATAATAATAGTAATAGTAATAATAATAATATAATGTAGAAAAAGTATAATAAAAATAATAGTTTAATATTTGTGATATATTTTTAAATGTTCACTTGACTGTTTCATATTTAATGAATAAAAGATAACAATAGTAATAGTAATAATATTAATATAATGTATTAAAAGTATAAAAAACAGTATAATAATAATATTTGTGATATATTTTCAAATGTTCACTTGACTGAGTTTCATATTTAATGAATAAAAGATAATAATAGTAATAGTAATAATAATATAATGTAGAAAAGTATAATAAAATAATAGTATAATAATAATATTGTGATATATTTTTAAAAGTTCACTTGACTGTTTCATATTTAATAAATAAAAGATAATAGTAATAGTAATAATAATATAATGTAGAAAAAGTATAATAAAATAATAGTTTAATAATATTTGTGATATATTTTTAAAAGTTCACTTGACTGAGTTTCATATTTAATGAATAAAAGATAATAATAGTAATAGTAATAATATAATGTAGAAAAGTATAATAAAAATAATAGTATAATATTTGTGATATATTTTTTAAAGTTCACTTGACTGAGTTTCATATTTAATAAATAAAAGATAATAATAGTAATAGTAATAATAATAATATAATGTAGAAAAAGTATAATAAAAATAATAGTTTAATATTTGTGATATATTTTTAAATGTTCACTTGACTGTTTCATATTTAATGAATAAAAGATAACAATAGTAATAGTAATAATATTAATATAATGTATTAAAAGTATAAAAAACAGTATAATAATAATATTTGTGATATATTTTCAAATGTTCACTTGACTGAGTTTCATATTTAATGAATAAAAGATAATAATAGTAATAGTAATAATAATATAATGTAGAAAAGTATAATAAAATAATAGTATAATAATAATATTGTGATATATTTTTAAAAGTTCACTTGACTGTTTCATATTTAATAAATAAAAGATAATAGTAATAGTAATAATAATATAATGTAGAAAAAGTATAATAAAATAATAGTTTAATAATATTTGTGATATATTTTTAAAAGTTCACTTGACTGAGTTTCATATTTAATGAATAAAAGAATAGTAATAGTAATAATAGTATAATGTATAAAAAGTATAATAAAATAATAGTATAATAATAGTATTAGTGATATATTTTAAATGTTCACTTAACTGAGTATCATATTTAGTGAATAAAAGATAATATAATAATTGTATAATAATGTATAAAAAAATAATAGTATAATAATATTGTGATATATTTTTAAATGTTCACTTGACTGAGTTTCATGTTTAATGGATGAAAGATAATAATAATTGTTGTTGTTGTTATTGTTGTTGTTGTTGTTATTATTATTATTATTATTATTATTATTATTATTATTATTATTATTTACTTTATTCACTAAATATGAAACTCAGCCAACTGAACATTCAAAAAGACATTACAAATATCAGTGACTGGTGCTAAGGGTTGATATGGTTTGCTGCCAGCGTCCTAGGTGTCAACCAAGGACCTTCTTAAAATATAAGATGTTCCGAGTAGCGCAGTTTTTTGCAGTTCCGCTGGTGTTATTGCAGGAAGCTGCAATTTGTGGATGTATCTTATAAAATTCTTGGACATGGTGCCAAGTGCCCCGATGACCATGGGTATCACTCTTACATGCTTCATCCGTAGCCGTGTAGTTTTGATGGCCAGGTCGCAATATTTCATGATTTTTCCTAGTTCTTTTTCTTCGACTCTGGCATCTCCTGGAACAGCGATATCAATAAACTGCACACTTCGGCCCTCTACAACCGTGATATCTGGCGTGTTGTGTGCCAAATGACGATCCGTTTGTATTCGAAAGTCCCACAAGATCTTCACCTTCTCATTTTCGATAACTTTTTCCACTTTAGGTTCCCATGACTTTCTGGATACAGGTAAATCATATTTTTTACATAATGACCAGTGGATTAATTTAGCATAAGGATCAGGAATGGGAGGGAAGAGGCCTACCTTCCTGTTGTTGTTGTTGCTATTATTATTGGATTTCATGTTTAATGAATAAAGTATAAATAATAATAATGATAATAATTGTAGCTTTCTGTAATAACACCAGCAGCAATGCAAAAAAACTGTGCTACTCGGAACATCTTATATTTTAAGAAGGTCCTTTGGTTGATACTTAGGACGGTGGCAGCAAACCATATCAACCAGTCACTGGTATTTGTGATACATCTTTAAATGTTCAGTTGGATGAGTTCCAACTTTAATGAATAATAATAATCAAATAAAATAGCAGTCTTGTTTTGACAGATGCTGGGCTGGAAAACTGACACGCCCCAGGGGTGCGTCCCAGCCCAGTGTCCCACGATGGGGAGGCACCTTGGAAACTGCAATTCCCAACGCTCGGCCCATTCCCACTCAGGATGAGCCAAAGGACTCCATGCCAGGCTGCTGACCGAGATAAAACACTGTTGACGTGTTACAAAATTTGTGGCATCCAGGACTCCAGGGAAGAGAGCTTGCGTTCTCCTTCCTAAACTTGGTTCTCGTCTGACAAGCTGTAAAACAGACAATCACAGATAGCAATAGCACTTAGACTTATATACCACTTTATAGTGGTTTACAGCCCTCTCTAAGCAGTTTACAGAGTCAACACATTTCCCCCAACAATCTGGGTCACCATGAGATCAGGATTTGCATTGCTAAGCAAGGCGGTTGTGGAATCGTGCCAAACCTTTTGGCCATGGCTGTTAAGCGAATCCCTGCAGACGTTAAGCGAAGCACACAGTCATTAAGTGAATCCAGCTTTCCCCCACTAAGTTTGCTTGTCAGGAGTGGGCTGGGAAGGACGCAAATGGAGATCTGGTTGCCAAGCACCCAACTTTTGATCACATGATCATGGGAATGCTGCAATGGACATAAGGGTGAGGACAGGTCGTAAGTCACTTTGATAGGGTAACTTAAACAGTTGCTACATAAATGGTCATAAGTCCAGGGTTGCCTGTACAGGCAGTCCTCAACTTACAACTACAATTGATCCCAAACTTTCCACTGCTAAGCAAGACAGTTAATTGAGTTTTGCCCCATTTTACGTCCTTTCTTGCCACTGTTAGTAAGTGAATCAGTGCAGTTATTAAATCAGTAGCAAAATCGATAACTGAATCTGCTTCCGCATTGACTTGGCTCATCAGGAGGTTGGAAAAGGGGATCACATAACCCCAGGACACTGCAACCGTCGTAAGTACATGCCAGTTGCCAAGTGTTTGAATTTTGATCAGGTGACCTTTGGGATGACACAATGGTCGTAAGTGTAAAAAATAGTCATAAGCCACTTTTTTTCAGTGCCGTTATAACTTTAAACAGTGTTTGTTTTGTTTGTTTTGTTTTATTGGATTTATATGCCGCCCTTCTCCCAAGGACTCAGGGCGGCGTACAACATTAAAAAACAAATATCACAAAAGTTAAAAGGAAATTAGATAAATATCCAAAAAAAAAAACCCAAAGCCAATTAATATGACAATAACATTTAAAAAATTAGATAAAATTAACAGGCCAGGCCGGCTTGCTGGCTGTGTTCTGACCGAGGCTTCCCAAGAGCATGAAGCAAACTCCTGGTCCCGATAAAAAAACCCTTTTATTAATTGACTGTGGATTCTGCTCATTCACATCCAGCAAAGTCTTTCGAGGGAGGATTTACAGTCACAGATCTTATCTGGCTTGGAGAGCTGACAGGCCGATCTCTGCAGAACTTGGCAAGGAGCCTCGGAGGGTCACGAATCAATTAAGCGAACTAATTGTCTCCTGCAAACTCCACTCCCCTTTCGCTCCTCTTTTATTTCCTCTGGGAGGGGCCATTCATCATCCACCTGTGGCCCTACTCCCAAGTTGACCCCTGTTCTTTAGCTGTTCCCTTTGTCTGGCAGCTCTGCACATGCGCACCCTGGGAACAGGCTCCAGCTGTTCTTCTGCCTCACAGATCTCTGACTCCGAAGGCAGCTGATAACTGTCAGACGGATCTGGCCCCCTCTCTGCCTCCCACGCAGAGCCCTCGTCAGAGCCTTCCCCAGACTCCAGGACTGGCCCATGTCCCTCCCTAACCTCCTTACTGTCTGAATCGCCTGCTGGCTCTGCTGGCCGCTGGCGGGCCACAACAAACAGTTCCTAAACAAATGAATGTAAGTTATGAACTACCTATAATACGACGACGCAAAATGGACAGAAATTGTGTTGGTTGGGAATTTAGCACAACGCCCACCAATCTCGAAAAGCCTTCAATGAAGATTCTTATATAAATGGGAATTTGTGTGTGTGTGTGTGCATTGGCCTATCCAGAAAGGATGTTTTGAATGTTTCAGGCCAACATCTCCCTTCTTTGCACTACGTGGGTGTGTAGGCAGTTGTGTGCATTGTGTACTTCTGCAAATGTTTTCCTTTCCTCCCTTTCTAAGTTCCTGAACATCAAGAGCCGCAAAAATGCTGAGCACCAGGTAAAAAAGAGGCTGTGGAAGTCACTAGCTGACCCTTTAATTAAAACTTTGCATGCCAACGGCCCCAAAGTTGCAGTTTTTCGGTTTTTCACTCTTCAAGCAAGCAAGACAAGCCCTCTTTACGTCTTTTTGGTGACTTGCTTGAAAGAAAGAGCAATTGTAACGATCCTACGCTATTCGCACCCATGCTAATTTAGCCCACAGCAAACCTGAAGAGATTCTCCGCCCCGGTCCTCATCCTCATCTCCTTGTTGATCTGCTGGTTGATTCTTGCACGGCGGTGTTGCAACTTGGTGCGTTGCGTCTGGGCCAAGGAGTCGCAACCCTGCCAAAAAAATTGAAATTAATCACAATGACAACAACTACAACAACATTAAGAATAAGGTCCCCGAAGGACATTGAAGGAAAGGTAAATGCAAAGCTGACATGGAGATTGCCCCAAAGGTGCTTTTATGTTTTGTCAAGAGGCAACTGAACTTTCTGGTTTTTCTTTGAAGAGGCTTCGCTTCTCATCCAAGAAGCTTCTTCAGCTCTGACTGTAGGGTGGGGAATGGAAGAGTTTGTATTCTTTGCAATTTGAGATGCAGACAATACACAATAACCTCTGCCTGTGTTCAACAGTGAAGGGACACAGGGCAGAGAAAAACATCCTGCAGAAAACACAATTCCACAACACTGGTCCTTTCTGCAGTGCCAAGAAGGCTCCACACCCATTTGCACTACTCAGGTGACCCTGAGGACACAGAGATGAATGACCCTCTAAAAGGATGCCAATGACCAGCTGTCTGCAAGGAGTATAAATCCTTCCATTCCTCACCATCCAGTCAGAGCTGAAGAAGCTTCTTGGATGAGAAGCGAAACCTCTTCGAAGAAAAAGCCAGAAAGTCCAGTTGCCTCTTGAAAAAAAAGTACCTTTGGGACAACCCTGACTAATGGAACAGAAGTTGCCTTCGGAAGTTGTGGGAGCTTCATCCCTGGAAGCTTTCAAGAAGAGACTGGACAGTCATCTGTCAGAAATGGTGTAGGGTCTCCTGCTTGGGCAGGGGGTTGGACTAGATGACCTACAAGGTCCCTTCCAACTCTGTTAATCTATTTGTTTGGAGGACTGAGAATCTCCATAGACATTTAACATGGAGATGGTTGAGATCAGAGAAGCGGAAGAAAGAAACTGAAGGCTTCGTTTTGGCTGCCCAAGACGACCAATTCCATGAAAGCAAAAATTCGACACGTCAGCAAAGGTTACTTATGCAACAAAAAAAATGAAACAGTGGATCACCTTATCAGAGGCTGCAGCAAAAATATCACAAACAGATGACCCACAATGTCATGATTAAGTTGCCAAAATCATACATTGGAAGCTTTGCCAGAAGTTTGGGTTCAAATGCAAGCAAAAATAACTGGGAACACCAAATTGACAAAGTTCTTGCAAATGTCAAGATCCTGCGGGACTTTCAGATCCAAACAGACCGACCTCTAGCCCACAGGAACCCTGGGGGCAAGTGACCATGCAATATTGGAATTCAACATTATGCAAACCCAAGTAGTAGAACAAAGTCAAACTAGAGTCTGGACTTTAAGAGAGCTAATTTCAATAAACGTACAGCTTGGGAAGAATTCCATGAATGAGAATCCTCAAGGGGAAAACAACTCAAGAAGCTTGGGAAATTTTGAAAAATGAGATTACAAAAGCCCAGTCTAGCATAATACCAATGAAGAAGAAAAATAACAGCTCCCAAAAGAAACCAGCATGACTGCATAAAGAACTCTCTGACAAATTGAAAGACAAAAAAGATAAGTATAAAAAGTGGAAAGACATAACTAAGGCAGAATATCAGCAAGTAGTCTGAGTCTGTAAAGATGAAGTGAGGAAAGCAAAGGCTCACAAAGAAGAAAGGCTTGCCACAAAAGTAAAAAATGACAAAAAAAGCTTCTTCCAACATGTTAAAAACAAGAAAAAAGTTAAGGAAACAATTGGTCCATTGCGGGGGGGGGGGGGGGGGGGAAGTGGCAAGAAGGTGACAAGCAACAGGAAGAAAGCAGAACTATTTAACTCATGTTTTGCATTTGTCTTTACACAAAGGGATAAAACAGTCCAACCTATCAAAAGCAGCACCACAAAAATCAGATTAGGAACACAAATTGAAATAGGGAAGAAAATGGTAAGTGAGCACCTGTCTACCCTAGACGAGTTCAAATCACCAGGACCGGATGGATTACACCCCAGGGTACTGAAGGAACTGGCAGACGAGATCTCAGAACCACTGAACTATATCTTTCAGAGATCCTGGAGCACCGGGGAACTGCCACAGGACTGGAAAAGAGCTGATGTGGTTACCATCTTCAAAAAAGGAAAAAATAGATCCAGGAAACTACAGACCTGATCTCAATACCAGGAAAGATTCTGGAAAAGATAATCAATCAACGAATTAAGGAACACCTAGAAGTAAACAAAGTAATAGCCAAAAGCCAACATGGGTTTGTCAAAAACAGATCATGCCAGACTAATCTTATTGCATTCTTTGACAAAGTGACAAAATTAGTGGACCAGAGGAATGCCGTCGATATAGTTTACTTGGACTTCAGCAAGGCATTTGATAAGGTAGACCATAACCTACTACTAGATAAAGTAGAAGAATGTGGGTTGGACAGCATCACCACCAGATGGATTCGTAACTGGCTGACCAACCGCACTCAACGTGCAGTCCTCAATGGAACTGCATCTACATGGAGGGAAGTATGCAGTGGAGTACCCCAAGGCCCTGTTTTAGGCCCAGTACTCTTCAACATTTTCATCAATGATTTGGATGAGGGAATAAATGGGGAACTCATCAAATTTGCAGATGACACCAAGCTGGCAGGAATAGCCAACACTCCAGAAGATGCTAAAGATACAGAAGGATCTTGACAAACTTGAACATTGGGCACTATCTAATATAATGAAATTCAAGGGTGAAAAGAGGAAGGTTCTACATTTAGGCAACAAAAACGAAATGCACAGGTACAGTATAGGTGGTACCTTGCTCAGTAGTAGTAACTGTGAAAGGGATCTTGGAGTCCTAGTGGACAACCATTTAAATATGAGCCAGCCGTGTGCAGCAGCTGCCCAAAAAGCCAACACAGTTCTAGGCTGCATCAACAGAGGGAGAGAATCAAGATCACGTGAAGTGTTAATACCACTTTATAATGCCTTGGTAAGGCCACACTTGGAATACGGCATCCAGTTCTGGTCGCCACGATGTAGAAAAGATGTGGAGACTCTGGAAAGAGTGCAGAGAAGAGCAACAAAGAAGATTAGGGGTGTGAAAGGCTAAAAGGTATGAAAACGGTTGCTGGAATTGGGTATGTCTAGCATGATGAAAAGAAGGACTAGGGAAGACATGATAGCAGGGTTTCGATATCTCAGGGGTTGCCACCAAGAAGAGGGAGTCAAACTATTCTCCAGAGCACCAGAAGACAGGACAAGAATTTATGGATGGAAGATAATCAAGGAGAGAACCTGGAATTAAGGAGGAATTTTCTGACAATGAGAACAATTAACCAGCTAGAAAAAAAATAACAAAATATTGCAATCTGCAAAATGAAGTCGAGCGATTGTGGAGGAAGAAATAAATGGTTGTACCAATAGTAACAGGGGACCTTGGAGAAATTCCCAAAGGGCTGCCTCGAAGCATGGAAAATTTGAACTTATCAGACCTCAATATTCTGATTTTGCAAAAAAATCCCCACCTTATTCAGAACCGCTTACATATTCAGATGCTACCTTAACAGCTCTTAGGTCAGTGATGGGGAATCTTTTCGGCACTGAACGCCTTAAAGGGAGTGCGCGCACGCTCACGGGGGTGTGAGGACAAGAGGACCTGCCCAGGGGGCATGCGTGCGCTGGAAAATGAACTTCCAGTTTCCAGCACACGCATGTGCGCCAGCCAGCTAGTCTTCCGGTTACTGTCGCGCATGTGGCATGACAATCAGCTGGCCGGTGTGCATGCTCACAATGGAAAACGGAAAACCAGCTCTTCCAGTTGCTGGCACTGACACACATACACACACACACACACACACACACACGCCAGCTGATGATCATCGCGTACGCATGTACGCCAGAAACCTGGAAGAGGAACAAGTGATGTTGCACATGCCAGGCAACATGGCTCTGCGTGCCACTTCGGGCAAGCGAGCCATAGGTTTACCATCACAGTCTTAGGTCTTTGGTTAAGTCTTGATCTGTTAAGTTTTTACCAGTCCCAGACTGGGAATCTAATTGAAGATTAAATTAATAACAACAACCAACAACAACAACTACTTCCTGTTAAAGAGAGATCTTCTAAACTTGGAAAAGTCTGACTTGAAAGCAGAAACAATATTCCAGCAAGGGAAATATCAGACTTCTTTTCATATCTTTCCAGCTGGATCTTCCGTGCACAAATTAAATTAAAAGCACAGGTAATAATTTACTTGGCAGCTTCCAGAGTGTGCGAAATGATTCACACATACATTATGGTAAAATTGCACCCCTGTTTATACAGCAGATGAAACATTTTTTTAAAAATTTATGCAGGGATCTTGCTAGAATGAATTTACTTTGCAAGACTGATTTTGGATGTGGCAGTAACACGTAGGTTCATCTCAAATTTCCGGATATATTCTTATCAATTTCCTTAAATTTTCTGTGTAAGCTGCTCTCAAGGAAGGGGGCTTAGGGTTTTAATGTTGCAAGCAGAACCAAGTGTTTCCATCTTAATTTCTAGAAAATGCACTCATAATTGACAGAAGAAGAAAAAAAAAACCCTCCCTGCTTCAAATCAAAACTGAATCTTTCCGTTGGAAGTATTTCCATAAATAATCTTATATAATACTAATCTAATCTGTAATCTAGTATTGTATAAATAATTTATATGTATATATAAATGTGTGTGTGTGTCCCAGCATAACTCTGGAACGCCTTGAGCAATTTCAACCAAACTTGGTACACAGATGACGTACTTTCTGGAAACAAATACTGTGGGCGTAAGACACCCATTGCAAAATCCTTACGATCATCTGATCCAAATTCAGACACTTGGCAACCGACTCATATTTGAGATGGGTTGCGGTGTCCCTGGGTCCATGCGATCCCCTTTTGCGACTTCCCGATAAGCAAATCCACGGGGAAGCCTGATTCACTTAACAACCGAGTTACTAACTTGTCAACTACAGTGATTCGCTTAACAACTGAAGGCCAGAAAGGCCGTAAAACGGGGCAAAATTCACATAACGACTGTCTCGCTTAGCCACAGAGATTCTGGGCTCAACTGAGGTCATCTGTAAAATGTGCATCCAGGAAAAAAAGTTCCAAACTCTTCCAAAATATCGGATAAAGCAAAGTGAGGGACCATGCTGATTTATCTCTCTATATCAGGGGTGTCCAAACTTGGGAACTTTAAGACTTGTGGACTTCAACTCCCAGAATTCCCCAGCCAGCATGGCTGGCTGGGGAATTCTGGGAGTTGAAGTCCACAAGTCTTAAAGTTCCCAAGTTTGGATACCCCTGCTCTATATAAAAGCCAAATGCCACTCACTCATCATGAAATCTCCAGAAACGTAAAGCCCTCAAACTTGAAATTCGGTACGTAGGTTCCTCTTGGCTTCTAGATGCTGGCTAAAGGATTTTTCGAAATATCATTAGTATTTCTTATATTATTATTAACAGGCTCTGATGCTAAGGAGTGAGAATGAGGGAGAGAAGGGCATAAGATAGGAGAGAATCAATGGGGCAAGTCCGAGGGAGAGAAGGCCGATCGTATCTACTCATTAATTTTCAAGCTTAAGCCTAGTCACATAGTTTCGTAGTGGAGCATGGGTATCCAGCTAGTTGTTAAATAATCCCACTGAAGTTCTTTTTCAAAAATTTTCGTGGAGCGAACTCATCTTTGGGGGGGGGGGATGTTATTGCAAGGAGAAACAATTCCTGTAAATGATGAAATGAAACTTTTAGAAGTTTTTCCAGGCGTGGGAAGAAAAAAGCTCCCCTTTGAGACTGAGGGTTGAGTCAGCAATGAAGAATACCCCAGGATGACCTTCAGATAAAGCCCTCCTTCCCCCGGGAACAAAGAACGAACCCCCAGCCTTAGCAACCAAGAGTACAAGTTATGTCGGAATTCCTTCAGGCCAGGGCCTGCCACCCCCTCCCCATTTACTTTCGCAGGCTGGGTACAAAAAAAGGGTGAGGGCATTCCATTCGGCGGAACAGCGAAGTTCAGTGAAAAGGAGAATATTTGTAGCTCAGGACAGAAATGAGGGGTCCTTTGGAGCTTGGTAGGCTTTCTTGGAGATGTTACTAGGTAACATCATCAGTGCTAGGAGGAAGTTGGGTTTGCAGGGAGGAGGAGGAGGATGACAGGGAGATCCTTGGTGCTTTCTGAACTTGGCTGTTTTCTTGCAGGCGTTTCTTTAACAAACTAGATAACATCATCAGCGCTAGAAGCAGAAATTCTTGGGATAGTAACTTTTTTATTTAGTTAGTGTGACTTCGAGGTTGCCTGGGCCCTTAAATTAAGGGTGTAAACTGTGTTCTGCTGGATTGGGCACCTAACCTATTTAATCCACAAGTTGGACCAACCAAGGAGGACCAGCAGATGATCTTCAGAGTTGGTCCTGCTGCCCTCAAAAGTTAAAAACTGCTGATCCATGGGACTCCCATGAATTGGTCCAACTGAGGACTGACTATTTTTTGAATCTAGCCAAGGTGGTAGTCACCACCACATCTCGTGGCAAATTTTTAGTTCATCTTCAAACCACTTGGAACAATGTCTCCTCAACCCCATCATTCTCCACGTCAAAGACAGTAAACATCTATCAAGACACCTTAGTCTTCCTCTGAAACAGGCCAACCCGTCCTTCGTCCAAGTTGAAATAATACCATCCTTCAGATGGCATTACTTCAACTGCCAGGACCAGACTCCAGCTGGCGCTAGAGATTCAGGAGGTTGGTGTCCATCGCATGTGTAGGACACCGGATTGGGACAAGGCAATCTAATTTCATAAGATCACAACTTCTTGTGAACTTGGAGTCCTAGTGGACAACCATTTAAATAGGAGCCAGTCATGTGCAGCCTCTGCCAAAAAAGCCAACACAGTTCTAGGCTACATAAACAGAGGGATAGAATCAAGATCACATGAAGGGTTAATACCACTTTATAATGCCTGAGTAAGGCCACACTTGGAATATTGCATACAGTTTGGGTCGCCACGATGTAAAAAAGATGTGGAGACTCTAGAAAGAGTGCAGAGAAGAGCAACAAAGATGATTAGGGGACTGTAGGCTAAAACATATGAAGAACGGTTGCAGGAACTGGGTATGTCTAGTTGAATGAAAAGAAGGACTAGGGGAGACATGATTGCAGTGTTCCAATATCTCAGGGGTTGCCACAAAGAAGAGAGCATCAAACTATTCTCCAAAGCACCTGAGGGTAGAACAAAGAGCAATGGGTGGAAACTAATCAAGGAGAGAAGCAACTTAGAACTGAGGAGAAATTTCCTGACAGTTAGAACAATTAATCAGTGGAACAGAAGTTGCATCCAGAAGTTGTGAATGCCCCAACATTGGAAGTCTTTAAGAAGATGTTGGATAGCCATTTGTCGGAAACGGTAGGGTTTCCTGCCTAGGCAGGGGGTTGGACTAGAAGACCTCCAAGGTCCCTCCCAACTCTGTGATTCTAGTCTGTTATTCTATTCTTTCTAAACAGCTGGTTGGGTGTGGCCGTGTTTAGTTGTGCAAAAGAGAGACGTCCTGTGCTGACACAGAACCAGCTGAAGTTGTTATCACCCGTGGTTGCACAAATTTAAGGCGTTACTTTGTTTGGCTGCCCTTACTGATTTTGCACGTAATGAGGTGGATTATCAACTCCCTGAAGTCAGGAACAAACCGGAAAGAAAACACAACACAGTTCCCCATCTGGGGAAGCCACATTTTGCAAAATGAAGGAAAGCAGGATGGAATATTTAAGCCAAAACAATTAAAAGCAAGAGGAAAGACAGAAGAAGAGAAGAATCAGTGTTAATATTTGTAGCTCGGGGTCCCTGATGTTCTCTGAGCTTGGTTTTTTTGCAGACATTTCATTACCCAACTAGGTGACATCATCAGTGCTAGAAGGAAGGGACATTTGTGAGGAGGAGGAGGAAGAGGAGGAAGAAGAACATGAGGATGGTTACAACGTCCTTAGTGCTCTCAGAACTAGGTAGTTTTCTTGCAGATGTTTCATTACCAAACTAGGCAACATCATCAGTGCTAGGAGGAGGAGGAGGTTGGTGCTACTGAACTTGGTGGTTTTCTTGCAGACATTTCACTACCCAACTACGCAACAACATCAGAACCACAAAATAACAGAGTTGGAAGGAGCTTGGATGTCTTCTAGTCCAGAGGTCCCCAACCTGTCAGATGCCGCCCACTAGTGGGCTGTGTGGGGTTTGCAACTGGGCCGTAGAAATGGCTGGCGAGCACACACATGTGGAAATGGAACTGTGCGTTCCATCTCCGCGAGCCACTTTAAGATGGATGGACTTCAACCCCCAGAATTCCCCAGGCAGCTATTGAAGTCGAAGTCTATCCTTCTTAAAGGGGCCATACTTGACAAACACGGGTCTATTCTTTTAGCATGCGGGCTGGGGGATTCTGGGAGTTGAAGTCCACCCATCTTAAAGGGGCCAAGCTTCAAAAACTTTGGTTTATTCTTTTATCTTCCGGTTTGGGAATTCTGGGAGTTGAAGAGCCACGCAACCAATTCAGAGACCCCATGAAATGGGATTACAGGTAGTCCTTGATTTACAACAGTTCACTTAGTGTCCGTTCAAAGTCACTAAAAGCGGCACTAAAAAAAAGTAATCAATGATCATTTTTCACTCTTAAGACCGTTGCAACCTCTCACGTGATCAAAATTCAGACGCTTGGCAACTGACTCATATTTACGACGGTTGCAGTGTTCCATTTTGCGACCTTCTGACCAGCAAAGTCAAGGGCGGTGTGTGTGTGCCAGATTCCCTTAACAACCGTGTTACTAACTTGGCAACGGCAGAGATTCATTTAACGACTCTGGCAAGGAAGGTCGTAAAACGGGGCAAAGACTCACTTAACCACCGTCTCGCTTAGCAAAGGAAGCTTTGGGCTCCATTGCAGTCGTAAGTCGAGGACTGCCTGTATTTTGGAGAGAGAAAGAAAAATATAAAAGGGGAAAAACCGTCCCCTTTGCAAAACAAAGTTTGCAAGAGATCCAATGGGTTCCCTTTGTCAAAATCCGGCCAGGCGGCCCACGAAGCAAGCAGGCTGGAAGCAGGTGGACGAAGGCCTCCTGGCCAGCCCCTTTCATTCCGGGCAGAAGAGAGAACGGCCCAGCCACACGTTGCCATGGCAACCTCTTTAACAATCTTCCCCCCTACAATGTGTGCGTGAGGATTGTGTGTGTGTGTGGGGGCTGCTTTGCTCCCCCCTCCCTCTGAAAAACTTCTGAGGTTGAGACTTGGAGGTGCCACATCAGTTTTTTTTGGGGGGGGGAAGGGAAAACCCCCACCCCCCCACTAGTGGGGCGTTTTGTTTTCCGATGGGATGGACAACCAGGGGCTTCCCTGAGAAAGGGGAGGAAATAAACAGTGGGAAGGAAGGGGCCACGACAAACCACTCTGCCTTCCTTTCCTTTCCTCTTTCTCCTTTCCTATCCTTCTTTCTTTTCCCTTCCCTTTCATTTTGTTTCCTTCCCTTCTTCTTTCTCTCCTTCCTTCCTTCCCTCTTGTTTCTCTCCTTCAATTCCCCTTCATTTTTCTTTCTATCCTTTCTTCTCCATTTCCTCCTTTCTTTCCTTCTTCTCTTCCCTAGTTCCCTTCCTTCCTTCCCCCTTTTCTTTCTCTCCTTTCTTTCCCCTTCCTTTTTCTCACTCCTTTTTCTTTCTTTCTTCTCCATTTCCTTTCCTCCCTTCCCTATTTCTCTCCCTTCCTCGCTCTTTTCTTTTCTTTCCTTTCTTTCCCCTTCCTTTTTCTCATTCCTTTTTTCTTTCTCCTTTCTTCTCCATTTTCTCCCTTCCTTCCTCCTTCTTCCCTCCTTCCTTTCTATTTCTCTCCCTTCTGTCTGTTTCCTCTTCCCCTCCTTCCTATTTCCCCCTCCCCCTTTCCTTCCCTCCCTCTCTTACTCCTATCCTATTTCCTCCTTCTTTCTCTTCCTTTTTTCATTCCTTTTTCTTTCCCTTCTTCTCCATTCCCTCCTTCCTTCCTATTTCTCTTCCTTCTCTCTTTCCTCCTTCCGTCCTCCCTACTTTCCCTTCCCTCCCTCTCTTACTCCCATCCTATTTCTCCTTCTTTCTCTCCTTTCTTTCCCCTTCCTTTTTTTCATTCCTTTTCCTTCCCCTTTCTTCTCCATTTCCTCCTTCTTCCTTCCTTCCTATTTCTCTCCCTTCTGTCTCTGTTCCCTCCGTCCCTCCTTCCTATTTCCCCTTCCCTCCCTCTCTTACTCCCATCCTATTTCCTCCTTCTTTCTCTCCTTCCTCTTTCTTTCCTCTTTCTTCTCCATTTCCTCCTTCCCTTCTTCCTCCTTCCTATTTCTCTCTCTTCTGTCTCTGGTTCCTCCCTCCCTTCTTCCTTCCTATTTCCCCTCCCTCCCTCACTCTCTTCCACCCTATTTCCTCCTTCCGTCCTTCTTTCTCTCCTTCCCCTCCATTTTTTTCCTCCCACCTCCCTCCCAACATCAATCTTGCAGGATTATTCATGTATTATTTTAATTTATTTTATTGTACTTCATTTAAACGCCTGCCCCCCTTGGCAAGCACATTGAAAAAACAAACAAACAAACAAACAAACCCATACATAATGAATCACAAAACAATCACTGTTTTCTGCCAAAGATCTTAAGCCAAAAGTTTCCCAAACTTTTTCCTTCATTACTCAAAACTGCTTTTCAGAAACTCAAGTTTCCCAAATGTAAGGGAAACACTTCCAGCTCATCTCCCTCCCCCAGAAGGGCTTAAATTATTTTCCAAAACTTGAGTCAGCATAACTGTGATTTCCTTCCTCTGATACCATCCAAAATGAGACATGATAGCATTATTCCAATATCTCAGAGGTTGCCACAAAGAAGAGGGAGTCAAACTATTCTCCAAAGCACCTGAGGGTAGAACAAGAAGCAATGGGTGGAAACTAATCAAGGAGAGAAGCAACTTAGAACTGAGGAGAAATTTCCTGACAGTCAGAACAACTAATCAGTGGAACAGAAGTTGCCTCCAGAAGTTGTGAATGCCCCAACACTGGAAGTCTTTGAGAAGATGTTGGATAGCCATTTGTCTGAAACGGTATAGGGTTTCCTGCCTAGGCAGGGGGTTGGACTAGAAGACCTCCAAGGTCCCTTCCAACTCTACTATTGTATTGTATTGTGTTAGACTCCAGGTAGTCCTCATTTTATGACCATAATGGAGACTGCCCATTACAGTCGTAAATCGTGATGGTCGTAAAACAGCTCGGTATGCGATAGGGCCCATTCTTACCACCGTTTTCTGCACTGCTTGTTAAATAACTGCGTGGTCATTAAGCAAACATCCAGGTTGTTAAGTGAACTCATTGTTTGCTAATGTTTTTGTTGTTGAAAACCAGAAATAAATGCGTTTTTGACCCCAAAAAGAAAAGGGAATTACTCTCGTGTGACTGTGGGATTCTGCAAACTGCTATAAATGTTGGGGATAGGAGTAGCCATCAGAATTGATTTTATGTACGGGTAGTCCTCGACATACAACAGTTTGTTTACTGACCTTTCAAAGTTACAACAAAAAAAGTTACAACAGAAAAGGTTACAGCAGAAAAAAAAGTGACTGATGGCCGTTTTTCACACTTACGACCATTGTAGCATCCCTGTGGTCAGGAGATCAAAATTCAGATGCTGGGTAACTGACTCACGTTTATGACGGTCGCAGTGTTGCAGGGACCGATGATCCGCTTCTGCAACCATTCTGACGAGCTAAGTTTATGGGGAAAGCCAGATTCGCTTAAGAACCGAGTTACTAACTTAACAACGGTAGTGATTCACTTAACAACCGGGGCAAGGAAGGTTGTAAACTGGAGCAAAGCTCACTTAACAAATGTCTCACTTAGCAACAGAAATCTGGAGCCCAATTGTGGTCGTAGGTCAAGGACTATCTATACCTATGGGTGGGGGGATCATAAATGACTAAGCAGCCGGTCGTAAGTCGAGGACCATATACTGTAGCTATAGTAAAGTCAAATAGAGTATTTTTTTTTCTGGATTTCATGGCCAATAATTCACCATTCCAATGAATTTGCATTTCATCCTCATGCATTTTGCAAATCACAAATTTCCTGTTGCCTTTTTTGACCTCAGGTCAGAGAAGATTAAACTTTCATTTTTCTTTTCACTCGTTCAAGTCAACAAGGAAAGGAATAATAATAATAAAAAAAAATCCTAGCATAAACCGGTTGGGAGAAGTGGCAGCAGCTGCTGTCCAACAGGTTAAATGACTTAGACTGGGTGAAACCAGGCTCTTAATAGCAGGAACTGTGGGAGGGAGCTTGGAGTCTTAGTGGACAATCAATTAAATAGGAGCCAACAGTGTGTGGCAGCAGCCAAAAAGGCAATGCAATCCTAAACGGCATTAACAGAGGGATCCAATGAAGATCAAGGGAAGTACTAATACCACTCTATAAAGCCTTAGTAAGACCACACCCAAGCTATGCTGGCTTGGGAATTCTGGGAGTTGAAGTCCACAAGTCTTAAAGTTCCCAAGTTTGGACACCCCTGCTCTAGAAAGAGTGCAGAGAAGAGCAACCAGGATGATTAGGAGTTGTTAGTTGCGAAGTTGTGTCCGATCCATTGTGACTCCCATGGACAACGTTCCTCCAGGCCTTCCTGTCCTCTACCATCCTCCGGAGTTCATTTAAGCTCACGCCGGCTGCTTTGGAGACTCCATGCAGCCACCTCCTTCTCTGCCATCCCCTTCTTCTTCTTTTGCCCTCCATCGTTCCCAGCATGAGGCTCTTCTCCAGGGAGTCCTTCTTCCTTCTCATTAGGTGGCCAAAGGATTTGAGTTTCATCTTCAGGATCTGGCCTCCTAAAGAGCAGTCAGGGTTGATCTCCTCTAGGACGGACCGGTGATTATTAGGGGACTGGATATATGAACAACAGTTGCTGGAATGGGGTATGTCTAGTCTAGGGAAGAGAAGGACCAGGGGAGACAGGAGAGCATCTTCCAATATTTGAGGGGCTGCCACAGAGAGGAGTGGGGTGTCAATTTATTTTCCAAAGCACCCGAAGGCCAGACAATGAACAATGGATGGAAACTGACCAAGGAGAGATTCAACCTAGAAATAAGGAGAAATTTTCTGACAGGGAGAACAATCCACCAATGGAACTGAAGTCGCCTTCGGAAGTTGTGGAGGCTTTCAAGAAGAGACTGGACTGCTGTTTGTCAGAAATGGTAGGGTCTCCTGCTTGGGCAGGGGGTTGGACTAGATGACCTACAAGGTCCCTTCCAACTCTTGCTAATCTGTTAATTTGGAACAATTCTGAAAAGGAATATTTCTCCCCATTCCAGGCATTTTTTTAAAAATTTTTTTTAATAATGTGATGTTTCCTATATTACAGAGTCTCCTCGACTTACAACAGGTCATTTAGTGACCATTCAAAGTTACAACAGCAGTGAAAAAAATTGACTTAGGATCGTTTTTCATACTTATGACTGTTGCAGTCATGTGATTTACAACTGACTCATATTTACGACGGTCGCAGTGTCCCGGAGTCCCATGAACTCCTTTTGCAACCCTCTTGAGAAGCAAAGACAATGGTCAAGCCAGGTTCACTTAACAACCGTCTGACAAATTTAAGCACCGCAGTGATTCCCTTAACAGCGGGGGTAAGGAAGATCACAAAATGAGGCAAAACTCATTGAACACGTATTTCATTTTAACCACCTAAATTTTGAGCTCAATTGTGGCCGTAAGTTGAGGATCACCTGTATTTTGACATGGGATTTTCTTGCATTCATACCTGTCACTTAAGTCATAATTATAGAAATGGCTTAAATGACCAACAAAATTTGTGACAATCAATGCAAGAAAACTCCAGATTCGAATAGCATATAGGTAGTCCTTGACTTACGACAATTGAGCCCAACACTTCTGCTGATAAGCAAGACAGATGTTCAGTGAGTTCAGCTCCATTTTACGATATTTCTTGCCACCGTTGTTAAGTGAATCACTGCAGCTGTTAAGTTAGGAACACGGTTGTTAAGTGAATCTGGCTTCCCCATTGCCTTGGCTTGCCGGAAGGTCCCAAAATGGGATCAGGTGACCCTGGGACACTGCAACTGTCAGAAGTACCAGTCAGTTGCCAAAGGTCTGAATGTTGATCACATAACCCTGGGGATGCTGCAACGGTCGTTAAGTGTGAAAAGGGTCATAAAGCAACTTTTTCAGTTCTGCTGTAATTTGAACAGTCCCTAATGGAACCGTTGTAAATTGAGGACTATTTTAATTTAACACACGACACGTTTAAACGTTGTAAAAATAGTTTTAGCAAAAGCAAAATTCCTCCCTCCCATTTTTTTTTTTTTTACAGTGACTGGCTAGCAATTTTACACAATTTTGCAGCGATTGGATCGCACTCACAAGCCGGCGCAACTGTCATAAGTACCAGTCAATTGTCAAGGGTCTGAATTTTCACCACATCCCCCCATGACCCTGGGGATGCTGCAACGGTTGTTAAGTGTGAAAAGGGCCATAAAGTAACTTTTACAGTGCTGTTGTAATTTGAATAGTCCCTAAAAGAACCGTTGTAAATCGAGAACTATTTTAATTTAACACACAACACGTTTAAACGTTGTAAAAACAGTTTTAGCAAAAGCAAAATTCCTCCCTCCCAATTTTTTTTTTTACAGTGACTGGCTAGCAATTTTACACAATTTTGCAGCGATTGGATCGCACTCACAAGCCGGCGCAACTGTCATAAGTACCAGTCAATTGTCAAGGGTCTGAATTTTCACCACATCCCCCCATGACCCTGGGGATGCTGCAACGGTCGTTAAGTGTGAAAAGGGTCATAAAGTAACTTTTGCAGTGCTGTTGTAATTTGAACAGTCCCTAAAGGAACCGTTGTAAATCGAGGACTATTTTAATTTCACACACGAAACGTTTAAGCATTGCAAAAAGCAATTTTAGCAAAAGCAAAATACCTCCCTCTCATATATTTTTTTTACAGCGATTGTGTAAAAAATTGTGCACAATTTTGCAGCGATTGGTTCGCACTTACAAGCGATGTACCCCACGCACCCCTGGTACAAATTCAACCAACGCAAGATTTCAGGCTGGCTGACTTAAATTAATTTTTAAAAGAAGGCACGGAAAGCACTTTTACAAGCCTGCAGATCAGAAAGCAGGAGCCAACTGGCTTCCGGGTTTACGATACTCCAATGGCGGCGAGTAGCGTCGATTGCAAAAGCTGTTTACAAGACAATCTCGACAACAGGTGTGATTGAGCAAGGTTTGTGTTTGCAGGTAGCGTTGTGAAAGAGGATGTCTCAAGAGACGCCGACGCTGGGTGGCCATTTCAGGTCTTCCTTGGGCCTAAAGCAGGCTCCAGAAAATGTGTCAACCTGAGAAAGTCTCGCTGGTCATCCAGAAACCCCTTCTGGAGCTCATGTCCAAGCCCACCAACTGTAAAAGTCCAGCTGTGGAAACCACTTCTGAAATTAATTATTTTCTTGCAGACGTTTCAACATCCAAACCAGATGGATAACCAGAGACTGATGATCTTTCCCTACTTTGGATCATGAAACATCTGTAAGGAAACCACCAAGCTCAGAGAACGCCAAGGACCTCACGGTGGTCCTCCTCCTCCTCCTCCTCCACAAATCTCCTCCATTCTAGCACTGATGGTATTACCTAGTTAGGTCATGAAACATCTGCAAAGAAACCACCAAGCTCAGAGAGCACCAAGGACCCCACGGTCATCGTCGTCCTCCTCCTCCTCTACTACTACCACCTCCTCCTCTTCCTCGCAAACCTCCCCTCCCTTCTAGCATGGATGAGGTTCCTTAGTTAAGTCATGAAACGGCTGAAAACAGGAAAGAGCCTAGCTCAGAAAGCACCAAGGACCCCACAATTCTTGTCGTCGTTGTCCTCTACCACCCCACTTCCTTAGAGCCCTGATGATATTACCTAGTTGGGTCATGAAACATCTGCAAGGAAACCACCAAGCTCAGAGAGCACCAAGGACCCCACAGTTCTCCACCACCACCTCCTCCTCCTCCTCCTCCACCACCACCACCACCACCACCCCTTTCCCTTCGAACGCTGATGATATTACCTAGTTGGGTCATGAAATGTCTGCAAGGAAACCACCCAGCTTAGAGAGCACCAAGGACCCCACGATCCTCCTCCTTCTCTTCCTTGCAAGTCCCACTCTCTTCTAGCACTGATGATGTTCCCCAGTTGGGTCATGAAACGTCTGCAAGGAAGCCACGAAGCCCAGAGAGCCCCAAGGACCCCACAGTTCGACCCTGAGCTACAAATGCTCTCTTTGATGGGACCCTTTTCCTAAGCTCTGATCTAGCTGGAAGCCGATCAGAGGCTGTTGGGAGCCCAGGAAGACCTGGGTGGATTTCACTCCTAAGGATGACTCATTTTGGGATAAAGAGAAGAAGCATGAGGGTCCCGTCTTTCCTTGGGAACCATCCCTGCCCCAACCTCACCTCCTGGTCTTCCCCATCTCGAGACGGTTGTTGAAGACACGTTGGGTCACAATGGGTTGGGACCCATTGGGAAGAATCTGGAAAGTTCATTATCCCCCCCCCCCCCCCCCAGGGACTGAAGATGGTGGGAATTTTGGAAGGAAGCAGGGCTAAAGGTGGAGCTCTTGCCTCACAACCAGGAGGTTGTGAGTTCAATCCACGGTAGAGGCAGATGTAGGGTCTCCTGCTTGGGCAGGGGGTTGGACTGAGGGTTCTACAGAGAAATCATTGAGTCTGTCATTTGCCCCTCCATAACTGTCTGCTTTGGCTCTGCAACCCAACAAGACAGACCCGGACTTCAGAGGATAACCACAACTCTCTGTGGGAGCACCTTCCCTCTGGAATGAGCTGCCCCCGGAGCTTCGTATAATCCCTGACCTCCGGTCCTTCTGATGCGCCCTAAAAAGTTGGCTTTTCCAGCAAGCTGGCCTGGCCTGTTAATTTTAACTCATTTTTAAATGTATTGTTCCATAAATTCGATTTGTTTTTTTGGATATAATTTAATTTAATTTCTTTTTAACTTTTGGGATGTGTGTTTTTTAATGTTACAAGCCGCCCTGAGTCCTTTGGGAGAAGGGCGGCATATAAATCCAATGAAAACAAAAACAAACAAACAACAAAACAACTGCAGAAAAAACAATTATTGCCAACCTGCCTTCCATGGAGGACCTGTACACTGCAGGAGTCAAAGAGGGGGGCCCTGAAAATACTTACAGCATCCTGGACATAAATTGCTTCAACTCCTACCCTCAAAACAACACTATAGAGCACTGCACACCAAGACAACTAGACACAAGGGCAGTTCCCCCCCCCCCAACGCCATCACTCTGCTAAACAAATAATTCCCTCCCCAAGCTATTCACTAAGCCTGCATTACTATTCGTCTTCTCATCGTTCCCATCACCCATCTCCTCCCACTTACAACTGCAGGAGTGTTTAACTTTGTGGCTTGTATCCTTACGATTTATATTGATTGTTTCCTGATTGATTATTTGTACCCTATGATTATCATTAAGTGCTGAACCTTATGATTCTTGATGAATGTATCTTGTCTTTTTATGTACACTGAGAGCAAATGCACCAAAGACAAATTCAATCCAAATCCAATCCTACTCTATTTGCAAGGTCTCTTCCAACTCTGTTAATCTGTTACTTTAGGCCTGGCAGTTCTGCTCAGCCCTCCCCAACCTGGTGCCCAACCCCTGGCGAGCTCCAAGGTGCCTACTCTTTCCCACGGAAAGGAATCTAAATAGAATAAGAGAGTTGGAAGGGACCCTGGAGGTCTTCTAGTCCAACCCCCTGCTCAGGAAGGAAACCCTACACCAAATCTGGCACAGACAAGGGCCTGTTGAGCCTGTTAGCAGGGAGAAATCTCCAAGGGGGTGTCTCTGCCCACCTACCCCCAGCCCCCCTTGCCCCCCACCCTTTTCAGCCTCACCTTCTGCAAGCTGCAGCTCTTGGAAAGATGCCTGGGGAAGAGGGGGTCCCCATCCGCCTCCCCTCCTGGGGGGTTCTCTTCTGCGGGGGTCATCTCGGCTGCCACCAAGTCAGCATCTGTCCGGGGGGGGGATCTCAGGACCAGCAGACCCCCTGCCTGCTGCCCCCCACCCAAAAATGCTTTTCCAAGCCTTTCCTGGAGGGGGGAGGGCAGCTTTTCCCAACTTATTTTGGGGAGGGTGACCCCTCCTTTGCAAGGGAGTCCTAAAAGCCCTCCCCCTTAAAATCGCTCCAGCGGTGGGATTGTCCCCCCACCTCAAATAAATGCCAATTTTGCTGGATTGTTTTTTGCAAAAAATCTGCAGCTCTGCCAACTTTGCAAAGCTGGGGAAGGGGTTGCAAAAGACAAGGGGGGGCTCATGCAACCCGGAATCCCGTCCCCCACACCCCGGATCCAACGCCGCCCCTTCTTTCCCCAGCCGGAGCTCCAGAGCTTCGAGTCGGCTCCAGCCCTTTTCTCTCTCCAGCCTCGCAAGCCCTGGCAAGGGGGCCGGGCCTTGTCCAATGGCGGAGCCCCGTGGTCTGGAAGGGCGGCTCCCCTGACCAATCCGGAGAGGCGAAGGGAGGTCCGGCCCTGCCTCCCAGCGCCTTTCCCAGGGGAGTGGAAGGCGGAGCCGGAGGGGTTCGATCTCCCGGGGCAACCCCGGGGATTAGAACGCGGTGACGTCACCGAGGGAAAGGGCAGGCGGGTCGCGCGCTCCCTTGCTGGCTTTGAACTTAGAGGGGGAAAGCCCCTCCCGAGGCTAAGGATAGGGGAGGATAGAATAGGGTAGGAAGGAAGGGAAGAGGAGAGAAGATGGAATAGAATGGAATAAGAATAGAATAGAATTCAGAATAGAATAGAAAATAGACTGGAATAGAACAGAAAGAATAGAAAAGAATAGATAATAGAAATAATAAAATAGAAAGAACAGAATAGAATAGTAAGTAGAAAAGAATAAAAATAGAATAGGATAGAAAATAGGATAGGATAGGATGGGATCATGGGATGGGAGGGAAGAGAAGATAGAATGGAATGAAATAGAATAGAATAAAAATAATTAGAATAGAATAGAATTCAGAATAGAATAGAAGAATTAGAATAGAATTCAGAATAGAATAGAATTCAGAATAGAATAGAATAGAAAATAGACTGAAATAGAACAGAAAAAAATAGAAAAGAATAGATAATAGAAAGAATAAAATAGGAAGAATAGAATAGTAAGTCGAATAGAATAGAATAAAAAAATAGAATAGGATAGAAAATAGGATAAGATAGGATGGGATCATGGGATGGGATGGAAGGGAAGGGAATAAAAGAGAAGATAGAATGGAATAGAATAGGATAAAAATAATGAGAATAGAATAGAATTCAGAACAGAATAGAAAAATTAAAATAGAATATAATTCAGAATAGAATAGAATATAATTCAGAATAGAATAGAATAGAAAATAGACTGGAATAGAACAGAAAGAATAGAAAAGAATAGATAATAGAAAGAATAAAATAGAAAGAATAGAATAGTAAGTAGAATAAAATAAAAATAGAATAGGATAGAAAATAGAATAGGATAGGATGGGATCATGGGATGGGATGGAAGGGAATAAAAGAGAAGATAGAATGGAATGGAATGGAATAGAATAGAATAAAATAATTTGAATAGAATAGAATTCAGAATAGAAGAAAGAATAGAATAGAATAAAATTCTGAATACAATAAAAATAGAATAGAATAGAACAAAGAATAGAAAAGAATAGATAATAGAATATGATAAAATAGAAAGAATAGAATAGAATAGAAAATAGGATAGGATAGGATAGGAGGGAAGGGAAGAGAAGATGGAAGGGAAGGGGAGAAGAGAGGGGAGAAAGAAGAGGAAAGAGAAGAAGGAAGAAGAAGCAGGAGGAGTAAGAGGAGAGTGAGGAAGAAGAAAGAAGGGGGAGGAGGAGAAGAAATGAGTAGAGGGGAGAAGAAAAGAGTAAAGAGGAGGAGGAGGAAGAATAAGGAGAGGAGAGAAGAGTAGAATAATAAAGAGAAGGATAGAATAGAATAGGATAGAATGCAGAATAGAATAGAATAGAAAATACAGAATAGAATAGAATGAAATAGAATGGACAAGGAATAAGAGCCGAGGTGTCACAGTGGTTAGAGTGCAGTACTGCAGGCTACTTCAGCTGACTGTTAGCTGCAGTTCAGCAGTTCAAATCCCACCAGGCTCAAGGTTGATTCAGCCTCCCGTCCTTCCGAGGTGGGTAAAATGAGGACCCAGATTGTTGGGGGCAAGAGGCTGACTCTGTAAACCGCTTAGAGAGGGCTGGAAAGGACTGTGAAGCGGTATATAAAGTCTAAGGGCTATTGCTAATAATGAATGGAAGATGACCAAGGAGAGATTCAAGCTAGAAATAAGGAGGAACTTTCTGACGGGGGGAACAATCAACCCCTGGAACAGAAGTTGCCTTCGGAAGTTGTGGGAGCTTCATCCCTGGAGGCTTTCAAGAAGCGACTGGACTGCTATCTGTCAGAAATAATGCAGGGCCTCCTGCTGGGCAGAGTGGGGGGGGGTGGACTAAATGACCTACAAGGTCCTTTCAAACTCTTCTGTTATTCTGGAAGTCAGCATTTTTGTTGAGCAGATAAAAGGAGGAAAAGACGTAGAGGGAACTCCAAAGCAAGCGTAGCAGTGCTAGTTCCCCAGCTCCAATCTCTTTTCCTTTGCAAAAGGGAATTCCACCTGGGTGATGATAGATTTGGGTGGAGGAGGGGAGCCGGAAGGAGCTTAGATACAACGCAGAGACTTCTGCGGCCAGATCCCGTTTCTTTCCTGCTCTGGTGGCTGATAGGGATGTTTTCCCTGCTCACTGGAGATACGCAGAAGGCAGGATAGCCAGAGAAATCTTTGGTTTATCTCGGGGCTGCACAGGAAGAATCAGGACGGCAGCAATTGGTGGTGATTTGGAGCACAGGGGAAACACGATGGGGACCAGTGGCGGTGCCATTGGTCTCGTGGTGTTGGAAGAAACGTCCTTCTAGGTTCAGTTCCAAGTGGGGAAAAAGACACTGGAAACATGGAGGCTGCTTGGAAAGATGGTTTTAATGGTGGACAGGACCACATGGCTCGAGCTCCTGAGCAGAATAGGGGGACCAGATGCTTCCAGATGAGAAGAAGAAAAAGGGACAGATGCTGAAAGTCCCTAGTTTTATGCCCTCTCTGGCCTTTGATCTTGTGCTTGTCTTCTGATTGGTTGTCAGACTCCATGCAGGGGCAATTCTCTAGGCCAGGGGTGTCCAAACTTGGGAACTTTAAGACTTGTGGACTTCAACTCCCAGAATTCCCCAGCCAGCCATGCTGGCTGGGGAATTCTGGGAATTGAAGTCCACAAGTCTTAAAGTTCCCAAGTTTGGACACCCCTGCTCTAGGCTGTGAGCCACGTTTGGTTGAGCATTGCTTCTTCCCAGGTGCCCTGTGGTGAGATGGGTCAAGGGCTAATCGTATCATGCCTTAAACCCATCACCCTGGAGCTGAAGGGGGAGATCTTTGTTATGTAGAATAGACTGCCACAGGCCCTCTAATGGCCCATTGGCAAAGGTGGGGGCTATTAAGAGTGAGTCTGTTTCCTGTCTAAAGGCACGTTTCTCCATTTCTTACCCAGGGAAATATAATATTCTGCCTTTTCAATATTTCCCGGGAGATTTCATTTTTCTAGGAGAGGGGTGGGTTTTAACTTCCTACAGTGGTGTAGGGTTGATTCAAGGATGTTTACAGCATTAACAGCATTAACAGAGCATTAACAGAGTTGGAAGGGACCTTGGAGGTCTTCTAGTCCAACCTCTCTTGCTCGATCTGGAGACCCCCTATCATTTCTGACAAGTGGCCCTTATGCCACCAGGCTCGATATTTTAGACCTGGGCAACCTCGAACTATGCCACCTACAGTCCGACCTAAGCAAAGTTCACAAAACTGTCTGCTATAACGTCCTACCTGTCAACGACTACTTCAACTTCAACTGCAATAATACAGGGGCAAACAATAGGTACAAACTCAAAGCAAACTGCTCCAAACTCGATTGCAGAAAATACGACTTCAGCCACAGAGGGGTCGACGCCTGGAATGCTCTACCTGACTCCGTTGTTACATCCTCTCTAACCCTCACAGCTTCAACCTCAAACTGTCCACCGTGGACCTCACCCCATTCCTAAGAGGTCCTTAAAGGGGGCGTGCATAAGCGCACCTGCCTGCCTACCGTCCCTGTCCTACAGTCCCCATTGATAACGTACTCATTTTATGTGCTCATGTCCATGTTAGACTTATTTATATCCATCTATTTGTACCAATCTCATGCGATAATGTCCATGTCCATACTAATAACTATTATGTTGTACATGTTGACAAAATAAAGTAAATAAATAAAAATAAATAAATCTCTTCTTGAAAACCTCCAGTGATGGAGCACCCACAACTGATTAATTGTTCTAACTGTCAGGAAATATCTCCTTACTTCTACATGGCTTCTCTCCTTGATTAGTTTCCATCCATTGCTTCTTGTTCTACCCTCAGCTGCCTTGGAGAATAGTTTGACTCCCTCTTCTTTGTGGCAACCCCTGAGATATTGGAAGACTGCTATCATGTCTCCCCTGGTCCTTCGTTTTGTTAGACTGGGCATACTCAGTTCCTGCAACTGCTCTTTGCATACAGAAACAGAATAAGAGAATAACAGAGTTGGAAGGGACCTTGGAGGTCTTCTAGTCCAACCCCCTGCTTAGGCAGGAAACCCTATACCATTTCAGACAAATGGTTGTCCACCATCTTCTTGAAAACTTCCAGTGTTGGAGCATTCACAACGTCTAGAGGGAAGTTGTTCCAATGGTTAATCATTCTCACTGTTATGAAATTTCTCCTGAGTTCCAGGTTGCTTCTCTCCTTGATGAGTTTCCATCCGTTGCTTCTTGTCCTGCCTTCAGGGTCTTTGGAGAATTGCTTGACCCCCCTCTTTTTTGTGACATCCCCTCAAACATTGGAAGACGCTATCCATTTATGGTTGCAGAAGGACTGCATATGAGTCTGATTGCTTAGCTGTTGTCAGGATCCATGAAGCTTCTCCAAGTTCTAGGAAGACTATCTTAGTTCCCCAAACCTTTGCTCAGTCTAGATTACAGGGGTCCTCAACTTGGCAACTTTAAGACTTGTGGACTTCAACTTCCAGAATTCTTCAGCCAGCTATGTCTTTTATCTGAAATGATATAGGATCTCCTGCTTGAGCAGAGGGCTGGACTAGAAGACCTCCAAGGTCCCTTCCAACTGTTTTGTCCTCTCCTCTCCTCTCTCCTCTCTTTTCTCTTCTCTTTTCCTCTTCTCTCTTCTCTCTTCTCTTCTCTTCTATGTTCTCTTCTTTTCTCCTCTCTTCTCCTCTCTTCTATCTTCTCTCTTCTCAAAATGAAAGTTTGTGGTAGGGTGGATGTCTTCTTTTTCTCAGTTTAGCGTCACAGAGTGGCAGGAAGCTGTGTCACCCAGGTCTGACAACTGTGTTTACAGGTGCTTCTGAGGGACACCAAAATGGGTTGGACCTTGGTTTATCTCCCACTACATTGGGGTGAGAGGACTAGGAAGCCAGGATTGGATTGGGATGGGTGTAGGTTGTCATTTGAAGGGCGCAGAGCCCAAAAAAGACACTAACTCTTGTTTGTAGATGTATTAGAGTTATAATTGAGTTTTCCTCTTACAGTCTTGTCTTCTGAAAGAAAGATCCACATCAGGGTTTTCTGTCAAAGGAGATGCCATTGCAAGAGAACACAGCTTTCCAAGCTGAACTTTTGCTTGGTTTTAGAAGAAGGGGACCGTGCCAAAAAGGGTGTGTAGAGTGAAGACGATGGTTTTCCCAGTTGCAATGGATGGCTGTGAAAGTTGCACCAACATGAAGGCTGAGTGCCAAAGAATGGAGGCCTTTGAACTCTGGTGCTGGAGAAGAAGACTCCTGCATTGAGTCCCTTGGACTGCAAGGCCATCCAACCGGTCAGTCCTAGAGGAGATCAACCCTGACTGCTCTTTAGAAGGCCAGATCCTGAAGAGGAAACTCAAAGACTTTGGCCAGGAGAAGGAAGGACTCACTGGAGAAGAGCCTAATGCTGGGAACGATTGAGGGCAAAAGAAGAAGGTGACAGCAGAGAAGGAGGTGGCTGGATGGAGTCACCCAAGCAATCGGCATGAGCTTAATGGACTCCAGAGGATGGTAGAGGACAGGAAGGCCTGGAGGAACATTGTCCATGGGGTTGGGATGGATCGGACACGAACTCACAACTAACAACAACAACAAGGGACCCCCACATCTTCTGTACGGGACTGCACTCAAGTCTTACTTTTGCTTAACTTTTGCTTAACCAACCTTGGCAACTTTAAAACTTGTGGACTTCAGCACCCACAACTCCACAGCCAGCTTGACTGAAACCCATTGGTCTTAAGTTGCCAAGGTTAGACGCCTCTGCTTTGACACATAAGTACTTAAATATTTCTTTAATATTTTTCTTAAGAATGAATTAAGAAAACTTAGAAGTTGGATCTCACGATGATCATTGCTTATGAAGAGAGTTGGGGTCTCTAGGGACCATGTGATCTGCTCACTCATTGCACTGAGCCACAATGTAGATTTATGGGTTTTTGTTGAGCGTGATATGTCAACTAAGTCAACTGAAGCTTATTCAACCAATCGCTGTTGAGCAAATTAAAGTTTAAATGTGATTTGTGATCTCATAGAGACTTGAAGCTGGTCTTGTAGGCCATCACTTGGTTGATGTAGCTCAGTCTCTGCTCACCTTGGCTTGAGGATCTTCAGCAAGAGAGAGATCTTCCATGACTCATGATTCATCCAAGTCCATCTCTCTTGACGTTGAACCTCAATCAACCTTCCTCATTTATTTTTTTTAAGCCCCTATATCTAATCTCAATTTCTGGGCAGCAGGAAACGAAGCCTTCCTTCATCCCCTCCGTCTACATTTCTCTAGGTAAAAGTTATTCTACATTCCTCTTCATGGCTTGTCTTCTAAACTCATGACTGTTGTCTTCTCAAACATGGAGCCCTGAATGTACAGTAGATAGAGTCAGATGGAGGCATTAAAACTCCCTTTTTTAATATAGGTTACTAGCTGATAACGCTCCGTTACACTGGTATTTATTTATGTTAATCCTGTATTAGACAGGAAAAGGAATGAATTATATCTATAGTGTTAAGTCAAAGTAATGCTGGAATTCAGACAGACAGACAGACATATACATCAACTCGAATCCAAAATGTATGCTATCACTGTCAAAAGTACTGTGATTTGACAATATAGATATAATTCATTCCTTTTCATTTTAGCGGCCCAGGCGTTCCAGAGTTAATGATGGAACACACAGACACAGACAGACAGACACGCCCACACCAAGGGGTGTTAGGAGTGTCTTACCCCCAGAGTATTTGTTTCCAGAGAGTAAGTCATCTGTGTACCAAATGTGGTTGAAATTTTTCAGCGGCCCAGGCGTTTCAAAGTTATGCTTTGTGTACACGTACATGTACACACACACACACACACACACACACACACACACACACACACACGATCGATATGATATACCATGGTTTTGGCTTTATTGTGGTTGATGAACTCAGACATTCTACTTGGTTCAAATCAGAGTGAAGCAAAATATGGCTTAGTGGAATGTTGAAATTCAGCTCCTAGCTTATTAGGGGAAGGAAGCAAGGAATGCTGGTTTAATGTTGAGCAGACTATGAGTGGAAGTTTGTTTAGCCATTTCCACTGGCAGACAGACTCTGTGGGCTTCATGTACAAGCAAGAAAATTAATCCATTTTTTTTCATCTGTCCAAAAACTCCTATTCATAGGGTGGAGTTGAAATCTAACAACGATCCAGAGCTTTCAACATAATTGGTTTATGATAGCATAGAATCGAATCTGTCTCAAAATCTGTCTCTGGATTATATTTTGTCCCTTTGGTTTTATATGCTATTTTTTAATATATAATTTTCTTGAAACTTTTAGCCACATTAAAAACAATGCAAATATTAGAAAAGAAGTGAAGAAAATAATAAATGAGAAATAGGGAAAAAAAGAAAAATAGTTTCTCATCTTCTTAAAAGTGGTTATAAATGCATTTATATTTTACTCTCTCTCTCTCGGGTTACTCATAATTTTCCCCTTTTCATATGGTCACCTTTCTAATCTTCAAACTCATAAATTACAAAAATCATTTTTTTCTTTCTCCCCCCCCCATAAAATGTTCGTAAGGTTTTTACCTGCTATTTTTTTTTAAAGAATTTTATAAAACTTAGGTAAAGGTAAAGGTTCCCCTCGTATACATGTGCTAGTCGTTCCCGACTCTAGGGGGCGGTGCTCATCTCCCTTTCAAAGCCATAGAGCCAGTGCTATCAGAAGATGTCTCAGTGGTCATGTGGCTGGCATGACTCAACCCCAAAGGCGCACAGAACGCTGTTATCTTCCCACCAAAGGTGGTTCCTATTTTTCCACTTGCATTTTTTACATGCTTTCAAATTGCTAGATTGGCTGGAACAAGTAACGGGAGCTCACTCCATTATGCAGCTCTAGGGATTCGAACTGCCAAACTGCCGACTTTTCTGATCAACAAGAATAGCGTCTTAGCCACTGAGCCACCCTTTATTAGACTTATGGAAGTCTAAAGTACAAATAAAGATGAAAATATTGGGAAAATGGAGAAGGCAAAAAAGGGAGATTTTTGATGTGTTCTTCTTAAATTCTTTTCTCCTTCCAGAACTCTTGAGAATGTCATGGATTGCACCCTACATAATGGATGTGGTGTTCCCTTTCTGAGGTAAATTCAATAGGAGCCAGCCATGTGCTGGAGCTGCCAAAAAAGCCAACACAGTTCTAGGCTGCATCAACAGAGGGATAGAATCAAGATCACGTGAAGTGTTAATACCACTTTATAATGCTTTGGTAAGGCCACACTTGGAATATTTGCATCCAGTTTTGGCCGCCACGATGTAGAAAAGATGTGGAGACTCTGGAAAGAGTGCAGAGAAGAGCAAGAAAGAGGATTAGGGGACTGGAGACTAAAACATAGGAAGAACGGTTGCAGGAACTGGGATAGGTCTAGTCTAGTGAAGAGAAGGACCAGGGGAGACATGATAGCAGTCTTCCAATATCTCAGGGGTTGCCACAAAGAAGAGGGAGTCAAGCTATTCTCCAAGGCACCTGAGGGTAGAACAAGAGGCAATGGGTGGAAACGTATCCCGAGTTCCTTAACAGTTTTGGGGTTTCTTGAAAGTTGAAATCCTGGAGTATTCTCGGGGGAAGATGCAGCCGAGTTTTACGCACCCGTCTGAAGATCCCTTCTGCTGTGTTTGCATTTCAGAGAACAGCCGGCGTTAAAGAAGACCAGGCTTCAGGCGGAAGAGGGGGCAGATGTGGCTGCACGTGGGAATAAGGCAGTAAGCATGGTGTAATTTTGTGTAGCGGTTGCATTTCGTTCTGTAGTGGGAATGGCCTTGAGAGCAGAGGTGGGTTTTACGTAATTTTTCCACTGGTTTGCCGCGCACCGAAACTGTGAGCATGTGTGCCTTCCGTGCATGTATGTGGCCTTCTGTGCATGCACACTGCTTAGAAAACGTGGCTAAATAGGGCGACATAGAGCCGAAGCAGGTCGCCGCTACTGGTTCGCCTGAACCAATCTGAACCGTCTGAATCCCACCACTGCTTGGGAGACAGGAGGAAGAGCTGCAGATTGGACAACTGGCAGATGAAGGATGTCTCAGCCCACAGTAGGAAAAGGAGCATGGGAAGGGCTCAAAAGGGGACCCTCCCTAGTTTCCCAGAGAGTAAGAGTGGGGCGAGAAATGTTTTCAGTCTTGCAAGATGCTACTACTTTAACCTTACAATAGAGATAGAGCTAATGCTTCTACAGACAGTCCTCAACTTGCAAACAGTTCATTAAGTGATGGTTCAAAGTTACGATGACACTGAAAAATGTGACTTATGGCTGTTTTTCACACTTACGATCGTTGCAGCATCCCCATGATGACATGATCCAAATTTAGATGCTTGGCAATTGACTCATAGTTAAGACTATGGGGTCACACGATCCCCCTTTGCGAAGTTCTGACCAGCAAAGTCTATGGGGAAGCCAGATTGCGCTTAACAATCAGGTGACTAACTTATCAACCATAGTGATTCACTTCTAGAAAGAGTGCAGAGAAGAGCAACTAAGAGGATTAGGGGACTGGAGGTCTAAAACGTATGAAGAACGGTTGCAGGAACTGGACATGTCTAGTTTAATGAAAAGAAGGACTAGGGGAGACATGATAGCAGTGTTCCAATATCTCAGGGGCTGCCACAAAGAAGAGGGAGTCAAACTATTCTCCAAGGCACCTGAGGGTAGAAGAAGAAGCAATGGGTGGAAACTAATCAAGGAGAGAAGCAACTTAGAACTGAGGAGAAACTTCCTGACAGTTAGAACAATTAACCAGTGGAACAGAAGTTGCCTCCAGAAGTTGTGAATGCCCCAACACTGGAAGTCTTTAAGAAGATGTTGGATAGCTGTTAGGGATGTAACCCTAGGCTTGGCTTGCCAATGTATATTAAGCTATGATTATGTTACTGTTACTTTAAATGCTTAAGAGATTAATTGGTTTGTTACCTCAAGCAGCCATAAGAGGGAGCTAGAATGGTTGTTAGATCTCTCTCTCTGTTTTTGTTAGAAGCTGATCAGGTGTATTTTGAGGTATTGTGGTTTGTTACTGTTAGCTATACTTTGTGTATTTAACTGAGAATATTGATAACTGACTGACTGAACCGTGTATGACTTGGACTGTTAACCAGACTCTGAATACCTCTATATTTCTACATAGTAAACTACTATATTTTTATACTATTCATTTCAGTGTCTCTGTATGCTGGTTTGTGCGTGTTCTTCCATATCACTCTCATTACGCTTCTCTGCATACTCACTCTCCCAATGGGGAGCTTAATTACTTAACAATAGCCATTTGTCTGAAGTGGTGTAGGGCTTCCTGCCTAAGTAGGGGGTTGGACTAGAAGACCTCCAAGGTCCCTTCCAACTCCAATTCTAATTCTAATTCTAATTCTCTTCTCTTCCATTCCATTCTTTATTATTCTATTCTGTTCTTTTCTGTTCAGTTCCGTTCCATAATATTCTATTCTATTCTATTCTATTCTATTCTATTCTATTCTATTCTATTCTATTCTATTCCATTCCATTCCATTCCATTCCATTCCATTCCACTCCACTCCACTCCACTCCACTCCACTCCACTCCACTCCACTCCATTCTATTCTATTGGTAGTTACCTTTAAATCCTTCATAGCTTCCTTCATAAGTAACCCTTATGAGACTTAATGACTGTGACAAGAAAGGTCATAAGCCACTTTTAAAAAGTGCCATTGTCACTTCAAACGGTCACTAAATGAACTGTTATAAGTCGAGGACCGCTCGTAAACCCGTTCACATTGTCTTTAACAGGTGATTGAACAGCAGGAGCAATCTGCGGACTCCTTCCAAAGTGATGGACCAGAGGAGGAGAGGAGAAGAAAGAATGAGAGAATTTGTGTTAGGAAAGTAGAGGCAGAAGGTCATTCCACCCAGGAGGGGAAAAGGGGTAGCAGAACCACAGAAGGTCTGGACCAGGAGGGTTTCAGAGGAACAGAAGAAGGGAGGAATAATGACAAGCAGCTGGAGCAGAACGTTGGACCAGGAGAGAGAGAAGATGTGGTGGACAGAGAAAGATCTGAGCAGAACATTGAGATCAAGACGGAGAAGGAGTGGGAAGGTGAGAGAGAGATGGACAAAGAATGGACTGGTGAGGAAATCCCTCAGCTGGGAACAGAAGTGGAAGAAGAAGGAAGGACAGAAGATGAGTCCGGACTTGGGGCACCATTTGAGATCAAGCTGGAAGGTGACTCAGAAGAAGAAGAAGAAGGGACAGAAGGCCAAGGAACCCTACAAGATGGGGTTGAAAAAAAGTCCAAGAGAAGCAGAAGCAAAAGAGGTGTTCGAAATGTAGAATTTCTCAGGGGGTCCCGGAAAAGGAAAAACGAGGAAGTGGACAAGACTTTGAAAAAGAAGAAAAAGAAGAAAGATGAAGGAAATTGTGGGAGAAGGTCAAAAGCCGAGGAGGACAAGTGGAGATGGTATGTTTATTATTTAAGTGATTTGTGATTTATATGGCAAACGTTTTTGATGTTCAATCTCTACCATTGAAGTCCCTCCACTTGATTTTATACAGATAGAATAGAATAATAAAATACAGAATGGAATGGAATAGAATAGAGCTGGAAGGGACCTTGGAGGTCTTCTAGTCTAGCCCCCTGCTCAAGCAGGAGAACCTATACTATTTCAGACAAGTGACTGTCTAGTTTCTTCTTAAAATCCTCCAGTGATGGAGTGATGGAGACGTTGGTTTCACAGAAGTTTGCCACCTGTTTGCCGTGCGTTTGCACACTCGCTTGGTGAGGGTGTGTCTTCCGCACATGCGCTTTGCGTGCTCTCGTGGCTTGCACACATGCGCTCACTTAGAAAATGTGGCTAAATAGGACAGCATAGGGTCATCATTTCGGCCGAACTGGTCCGAACCGGCTGAATATCACCTCTGTGGAGTACCCACGATTTCTGGAGGCAAGCTGTTAGTTAAGAGAAACACTTTTTTCAACATTCAAATGCCCCCAACATTTTTGGGGAGTTAGTTTGAGGTAGGTTAAGACCGATCTATTGAATTTGCAAGGGTTTCTACATTTATTTGAAAAGACATTGAAAAGCGATGAGGTGGGTTAATAAGAATGATCAGTAAGTTATAAATCAAGTATAAACAAATTGTAAGCCTTACAATGCAATGAGTTAATCTTACCTAGGTGCTACCAGACTTTTTCTGAATTTGTTTGTGATTTTTTTGCGGGGTTGTTGTAGACTCTTATAATATTTACAAGAAGTGTCATAATTATTATGGTGCTTTATTCCTGCTATACTTCTATTTATCCACTAGATGTCATCCAAGACTTCTGTTTTGAATTTCTGGTAATTCTTTCGGTCTTGTTCCTTGGACTACGACTCCCAGAATGCATTGGTGTCTGGACTACAAGTCCCAGAAAGTGCTGCCACATTGAATTCTGTGGAATAGCCCATCTAGAGAGCACAGATTTGGAGCAAACTGTTAAGAGTCAATGTATGCATTGCTCATTAAAATAGCAATCGCCTTCCAACAAAATTACTGGATGCATTAAAATTGCAATTTTGAATTGCAATTAAAAATCAGAAGGGAGCACCTTTTCCAAGTGACAAATTTTATTACAGGATGAAAGCTTTGGGGATCGCTTAGAGTTCAGCTGATCCCAGCTTAAATCCTAACACAGTCTAGCCCAAAGTTTCTTAAAACTTGAAGATGGGTGGCCTTCAACTCCCAGAATTCCCCACCCAGCCTCTCTGTGCATCTGATGAAGGGAACTACACCTGAGTAAGACTTCTTTCTTCAAAGATCAGATTTAGGTATGGGAAAAGATGCCCCCAAATTCCTGAGCTTCTCTCCCCCTCTTGACTGATATGGGTCTCCTCTTCCTCCTGGCAGGGGAATTCTGGGACTTGAAATCCACACATATTTACAAGTCTTGGTTGGGGAATTCTGGGAGTTGAAGTCCACCCATCTAAAAGCATGCTGCCTGGGGAATTCTGGGAGTTAAAATTCCACACATAGTTACAACTCCTGGCTGGTGAATTCTGGAGGAATGAATCCACCCACCTTAAAGCCTGATAGCTGGGGAATTCTGGGACTTGAAGTCCACCCACCTTATTAAAGCCAATTTTGAGTAAACACTGGGTCACAGCATGACTTTCTGACTAAGGGGGACGCCTGTCTCTTTAAGCGAGCTCGATTGCTCTGGTATCCATTAGCTGCCCCTAAGCCAGGAAATCCTTAAGAGGACTACATTTCCCAGGTGCCTCGGGACATGCCCATTGCACCGGAGCCTCCTCTCCCACCCCCCCAAAAAAAGACCCACAGCGGGCGGGATGCAGCATTTGGTGAGGGCTGCCTCACTTTTGCACCATGCCTCGTGCAGGAAAAGGCACCACGCGAGCCCAGTTTGATTTTGCAAAATTGAATATTCATTTTTTTGCAAACTAGGGATTGCCAAAGGAGGGTTTACCTTACTCCCCCCCCCCCCAGCGCCATCTAACCCATCCATGTGGCCAGCTGCACATGACTGGGCTGGCAAGGCATGCTCAAGCATGGGCACAGCCTGGCACGGTGGGCACGCTCTCCACTCCAGCTTGCGCCTCTGACTTTCACCCGGATTTGCGCCGCGTGCATCAGGGTCCTGGCCCCCAAAGCCAGGTACTGTGTTCAGGTTTTGCCAGGGGAGGAGGTGTACACGTGTTTTGCTGGAGTGGCACGGGGCGTGCATGAGCGTGGGAGGCTCTCCAGCGTTGCTGGGCATAAAGCATGGAAGAGAAGGCTGGTTTGATTGCTCTTTATAATAATTTCCTTTGGATTTTGCTGCAGTTTCCTAACTCCAAAGAGTATGTAGGTGGTGAGGTGAGGTCCCCCCCCCCCCCATGCCAACACTCTGCTAAGCAATCAATTGCCACAATACTGTTGCAACTATTTAGTTAGTCTGTATTACTATCCTTCTTCTCATCCTTCCTATTACCTATCTCCTTTCTCTACTTATGGCTATAACTTTGTTGCTTGTAAGCTGTATGGTTCCTATTGGTTTATTTAGTTTCCTAGTATGGTTTCCTAGTATCTTCCTTGTACCTAACCACTTATGACTATAACCGAGTTGCTTGTAACTTTGCAATTTATATTGTTTTGTTTCCTACTATGATTTGATTGCTTATTAGTAACCTATGATTATCACTAAGTGTTGTATCTTATGATTCTTGATGAATGTATTCTATTTTATTTTTCTTTATTTACACTGAGCACATGCACCAAAGACAAATTCCTTGGGTGTCCAATCATACTTGGCCAATGAAGAATTTCTATTCTATTCTATTCTATTCTATTCTATTCTATTCTATTCTATTTTTCTACTCTACTCTACTCTCTACTCTCTTTCTTTTCTTTTCTGTTCTGTTCTTATTTCTATTCTCTATTTTTTTCTCTTCTGTTCTCTTCTACTCTATTCTCTATTCTCTACTCTATATTTCTATTCTATTCTATTCTGTTGATTGCTTATTTAGTATCCTATAACTATCATCAGGTTTTGTACCTTATGACTATGATGAATGTATTTTTATGATGATTATGATCATGATTGATCACTTATAACTTTTATGTACCCTGAGAGCTTATGCACAGAAGACAAATTCCTTGTGTGTCCAATCACACTCGGCCAATAAAGAATTGTATTACCTTTTCTAGCCAATTATTCTTAATGGAACTATGGTTTAATTTTGGAAATTGTGGGATCATAAGGGCTGGAAGGGACTTTGGAGGTCTTCTAGTCCAACCCTTGCCCAAGGCACTAGTCCTCAGTACTTTATTTAAACAAATACTGTTTTCTAGGAATATGGTAAAGTGATTGAAGGCTTGCATGCTTTTCTCGATGCAATTTAAAACTCTGTTTGCTTTTCTGCAGCTCTATTTGAGAGTCACAGTCAACTTGTATAAAATAGTTTAAATAGAATTCTTCACCTTTTTATTGAGGGGTAAAATATTATAAGATACAAAATACAAAAGTAACTAGAAAAGCAGTGGGGAGGAAGAGGGGGAAGAGAAGTGAGGAAGGATAAAAAAAAGAAAAAGAAACATTGATTGGCATAAGGTGGTCTGCTTGAGCAGGGGGTTGGACTAGAAGACCTCCAAGGTCCCTTCCAACTTCATTATTCTGTTAAACTTCCAACTCTCTCTGTTGCAGTAAAATAAGGCATTAACATCAAATCACAACTTTTTGTTGTGTCTATAAAGATCTATCAATCTACTTGGTAAAACCCAAAAATCAAAATCTCATTCTTTTTTATCTCATTGATACCTAAAGATAAAGAGGGCCCTAAGAAACCAGAGGATTACAGGCCGATATCTCTTCTGAACACAGATTATAAAATATTTGCTAAAGTATTAGCCAACAGATTGATGCCGGTTATTCAAGAGATTATTCATCATGATCAAGCAGGATTTATTGAAGGCAGACATATGAAGGAGAATGTAAGGCAACTCATAGATTTAATTGACTATCTTGATAAGAATAAGCAGATCTCTGCAGTGCTGGTTTTCTTGGATGCAGAGAAGGCCTTCGATCGAGTGAATTGGAACTTTCTAACCAAGACTTTGGAAAAGATGGATATGGGACCACGATTGCGGCAGGCGATTGGAGCAATTTATCAGCAACAAAATGCACAACTTATTATTAATGGAAATTTGTCAACAACTTTCGAGATACAAAAAGGCACAAGACAAGGTTGCCCATTATCCCCATTGTTATTTATTTTAACTTTGGAAGTCTTGTTGAACGCAATTCGCGACTCAAAATCCTTAGATGGCATAGCTATCAGGCAAAAGGAATACAGAACTAGAGCATTCGCCGATGATCTGGTTGTTACCCTTTCACATCCTTTGAAATCAATAATCCAGATGAAAAATATCATAATAGAATTTGGCATGGTGTCTGGGTTTAGACTAAATCAAAACAAAACGAAAATGATGGTTAAAAACATGACAGAGACTCAAAGAAAGAGACTTGTAAGTTTAGCAGGTTTTGAAATAGTTTCTAAAGTTAAATATTTAGGAATACAAATTTCAGAATCAAACACAAAACTTTTCTCAAATAACTATGAAGTGTTGTGGCAAAAGATACAGAAAGATCTTGAAGCGTGGAAAAAGTTACAATTGTCTTTGCTTGGAAGGATCTCAGCAATTAAAATGAACATTCTACCTAGATTTATCTTTCTATTCCAGATGATTCCGGTGCTCAAGTCAGATAAAACCTTGTTAAATTGGCAAACAACATTAAATAAATTTGTTTGGAAGGAGAAAAAACCGAGAGTAAAGATGAAGATTATGCAAGATACACGTGAAAGAGGTGGCCTCAGACTCCCAAACCTTCGATTGTATTATGAAGCTGCGGTATTAACGCATGTAGCAGATTGGTTTGGGAAAACAAAAATGGAATTGCTCAATATAGAAGGCCATGATCTTGTTCTGGGATGGCATGCATATCTTTTTTATGAAGACAGGGTGGATAAAGTGTTCAACAACCATGTTCTCCGTAGTGCCTTGATGAGAATATGGAAGAAGCACCGGCCCAATTGGGATTATAAAATACCGCTTTGGTTGGATCTTGCAGACACCATGGGGATTATGAATATTAAGTCACTCGGGGGTTGTTTATATAAAGATGTGCTTATTGCTGATGGGGGCGAATGGAAGTTAAAAACTTTGGAACAGCTGTTGGAAGAAGGAATTACTTTAAATTGGTTACATTACATACAGCTTCAGAAGAGATGGGAAGAAGATCGCAGGGTCGGCTTTATGGATAAAGAAGTGGAACTGATTAAGCAGATAAAAGAGACTGGTCCAAAACAAGTTAAAAGAATATATAATGTACTGTTAGAAAGAGACTCAGAAAGTGAATTGGTTAAGGATTGTATGATTAAATGGGCTCAGAATTTTGGGGAAGTGGTTATGTTGGAAACGTGGGAAAAAATATGGGTTCAGAATGTTAAATTTACACAGTCACAGAATTTAAGGGAGAATTTTTATAAAATGTTTTACAGATGGTATTTAGATCCTAAAAAATTATCATGCATGTACCCAAATGTTCAACCAAAATGTTGGAGATGCGGGTGTCTAGATGCTACCTTTTTTCATGTATGGTGGACTTGCAACAAGGTTAAAGCTTTTTGGATAAAAATATGGTGGGTTATGCAGAATGTATTTAAGAAAAGAATACAATTCACTCCACAAATGTTTTTATTGGGTATAGTTAAGGATTTTACCAAAGGGGAAACAAAATTGGCCTTGTATATGGTTACAGCAGCTAGGTTGTTGATTGCGCAACATTGGAAAAAAGATTTTTTGCCAACAATTGATCAATGGATTCAGAAGGTGGCGGGGTTCGCTGAAATGGCAAAAATTTCAGCTTTCTTAAAAGCTCAGAAACAGGAGGATTACACACAGGAATGGGCAAAATGGATTGATTATATACAGAATAAATACCAGACTAGGAGTTATTATCTAGCCTTTAGGTAAGAATGTTTAGACCGTAGATGATCAGAGTAAATAGTATATGGGATGTTTGGAATTATTAGAGTGGTATACAGCGGAAGTCAGGGGGGTGGGTTTGTGCGGGAGGTGGGGGAGGGTTAGGGTGGAGGGTGGGGCAATATATATGTATGAATAAATTAGAAGATGGGACTAATGAAACATTGTTAGGCTAGGAGAAATTTATATTAAGAGTTATAGATGTTAAATTAGCTTAGAAAATGATCAATGTGTTATTATTAATTTAAGACTAATCTCTATAGTTTTTGTTGGGAGGAGAGGGGTTATGAGTAATCTATTTTAAGATGGGGGGTGGGGAGGGGGTAAAGTGTTTGGTATAATATTTGAATGTGAATTTTTGCGGGGGGGTATAGCATTTGTATGAGATTTATATTGTATGGAGGGGGGGGGTGAAAAGGGGGAAAATTTGTTTGTACAAAACTCTTTTAATAAAAAAAAAAAAAAAAAAAAAATCTCATTCTTTTCCACTCCGAGCACGAAGTTCAGAAGTGGTTTCCCAACTTTTATATTCTTTTCTTGAATCAAAACAGTCAATTTTGCCATTTCAGCCATCAACATTTGCAACCATCCATCCATGGTGGGAATCGAAGTGTCCTTCCATTTCTTTTTTCATACAATATAGTCTTGCTGCTTTCAACATATATAATGAGTTCCAATTTTATTTCTCCAGTTCTTTTTTCATTAAGCCCAAAAGGAAAAAGTTCTGGTCATTTACGTAAATAGAATTCTTGCTGACATATATGCCAAACCTTTGATTTGGCCTGCAAGAACTTTACTTCAAAATCTTGAGAAAGACGCTTAGCATCTTTGAAGTTCTTTGGATGGTGAATTCCTTCATTTCTCCCCTACTTCAACCCTCCCAACGTTCAACGTGCAAATCCATCGTTTCTGAGTTCCATGTTTATAATGAGAAGATTAGGGGTCATACTTTTTGTCAGGCCTGCAACCATAATTGGAACTTTGAGTATTATTTTGCCTTGGATTCTGATGTACTTTTTGGGAACCCTGACACTTTTAAGAAGAGTTAGGATGTTAGGACTGAGGAAAAAAAAAAAGTAGGATTTAGGAATCAAACTATACACCCAAGAGGTTCTTGGTCTTCTCAGATGATGTGAAGATCACGTGAAGTGTTAATAACACTTTGTAATGCCTTGGTAAGGCCACACTTGGAATACTGCATTCAGTTCTGGTCGCCACGATGTAAAAAAGATGTGGAGACTCTAGAAAGAGTGCAGAGAAGAGCAACAAAGAGGATTAGGGGACTGGAGACTAAAACATAATGAAGAACGGTTGCAGGAACTGGGTATGTCTTTTCTAATAGACAGAAGGACCAGGGGAGACAGGATAGCAGTCTTCCAATATCTCAGGGGTTGCCACAAAGAAGAGGGAGTCAAGCTATTCACCAAGGCACCTGAGGGTAGAACAAGAAGCAATGGGTGGAAACTAATCAAGGAGAGAAGCAACTTAGAACTGAGGAGAAATTTCCTGACAGTTAGAATAACTGATCAGTGGAACAGCTTCCCTCCAGAAGTTGTGAATGTCCCAACACTGGAAGTCTTTAAGAAGATGTTGGATAGCCATCTGTCTGAAACGGTATAGGGTTTCCTGCCTAGGCAGGGGGTTGGACTAGAAGACCTCCAAGGTCCCTTCCAACTCTACTATTGTATTGATGTTAACCCTTTCCAAACTTCCTCTCGCCAGGTGGGAAGAGGAGAAACGAGATGATGGGGTCAAATGGCATAAGTTGCACCACAAAGGGCCCTACTTTGCTCCACCCTACCAGCCTCTGCCAAACTCCGTCAAGTTCTACTACAATGGTAGGTGGTCTTCTCTGGGTTTGCATCTATGGTGGAGTCCTAAAGGTGCTTTTTCAGGAAGCCCCTTTGGGACAATCATGACCTGGATGACTGAGAATCTCTACAGACATCCAAGGTGGAGAAGCTGGGTGTGTGGTGGCATCTCCTGAGCTTCGTAGATGGGTGGAGAGAAGAGTTGGCCCTTACTGGGATGGAAGGATAGCCAGGACCCCCACCTGATCACTGCTTGGTCATCCCCTTCTGTTGTAGGCAGGCCGATGAAACTTAGCCGGGCCGCTGAGGAAGTGGCGACGTTTTTCGCCAAGGTGCTGAACCACGATTATGCACGCAAGAAGATTTTCCGGGACAATTTTTTCTGTGACTGGATGCAGGTATCCACTGGGGTGGGGGGCTATTTGGGAGATTGTTATAGCGGAAGTGCCCCTCCCTTCCCCCCAAAAGCAGAATGATGGAAAGGTGCAGCGGACAGATAGATAAGGTTGCTTAGGACACAGTGTCCAAACTTGGCAACTTTAAGACTTGTGGACTTCAAGTCCCAGAATTCAACTTTAAGACTTGTGGAGTTCAACTCCCAGAATTCAACTTTTAAGACTTGTGGACTTCAAGTCCCAGAATTCAACTTTAAGACTTGTGGAGTTCAACTCCCAGAATTCAACTTTAAGACTTGTGGACTTCAAGTCCCATAATTCAACTTTAAGACTTGTGGACTTCAACTCCCAGAATTCAACTTTTAAGACTTGTGGACTTCAACTCCCAGAATTAAACTTTAAGACTTGTGGAGTTCAACTCCCAGAATTCAACTTTTAAGACTTGTGGACTTCAACTCCCAGAATTCAGCTTTAAGACTTGTGGACTTCAAATCCCATAATTCAACTTTAAGACTTGTGGACTTCAACTCCCAGAATTCAACTTTTAAGACTTGTGGACTTCAACTCCCAGAATTCAACTTTTAAGACTTGTGGACTTCAACTCCCAGAATTCAGCTTTAAGACTTGTGGACTTCAAGTTCCAGAATTCAACTTTTAAGACTTGTGGAATTGAAGTCCGAAATTCAACTTTAAGGCTTGTGGACTTCAATTCCACAAGTCTTAAAGTTGCAAAGTTTGGAGAGACCTGGCGTAGAAATCCTTTTTGGTAACTCTTTCTTTTATATCTGCTTCTTCAAGTGCTTATACTGGCTAGGGGATTCTGGGAATTGAAGTCCACACTTCTCAAAGTAGTCATGCTGGCTAGACCAATTCTGGGAATCGAAGTCCATACGTCTTAAAGTAAGGCATGTTGTCTGGGGAATTTTGGGAGTTGAAGTCCAGATTGCTTAAAGAAGCCACGTTCCACGGGAAATTCTGGGAGTTGAAGTCCATACTTAATGTTGCCATGCTGTCTATGTGTCAGCCTGCAGCCATCTTTTCTTTTGAATCTTTGGCCTGCCACACTTTCTATAATTCTATTATGCATTTTCTTTTTTAAAAATAGCTTTTTATTTTTCCCTTTCAAATTCTTCATAGATATACATTCTTATAATTGCTATTTAACATTTATCTATTCCTCATTAGTCTCTATGCTCATTTTTACACACATATATAATATAGTTTGGGTCCCTTTCTTGCAGCCCCATGCCTCCATCTTTTTTTGCAACAACCTTATTCTTTCTATCTTCTCAACCTCCCTTCTCTTCCATTATTCATTTTCTATTGTGGGAAAATGGGGGTGGAGATTGTAAGGAGTGAGATGCTCTGCAGCCATAACAACATTCTTTCTAGAAAGCCAAGGTCATCCTTTGTCTTTGCACCTCTGCACCTGACCGGAACTGAATGGGTGGAAGGGACCTTGTGATGGTTTCCCCAGATGTGCCAATGTGGCTCTCTTCATAAATTGGATCTTTGAGCAATACTTTGCCTTGGACTCTGATTTACTGTTGGATGCTATTTGGAACCCCGACATTAACCCGAATCTGACACTATGGGATTCTGGTTGCCAATAAAGTTGCCAAGATTGATGAAGACTGTTTTAGAAGGTATCTTATTGAACTTGTTTTCTAAGTCATGTACCGCTTTAGCACTTAGATGGCCTCCTCCTTTTCCCATGTAGGTGATGACTCCACAGGAAAGGAAGAAAATCAAAGACCTGAAGAGGTGCGATTTCAGCAACATCCATAACTACTTTCTGGAAAAGCAAGAAGCCCAGAAGGCTTTGCCCAAGGAAGAGAAACAGGTGCAGATAGGATTGACGTTGGTAGAACCTGAGGTCTTTTTCACTCTTGTTGAAAAACACGAGCAAAGCAAACCGGTTGTTACACCGGTTGAATCCCACCAATGAAAAAACTCTGTATTGGTGACAGGAAGGGCATCTGGCCAGTAAACACTTAGCTTCATTCAGTTGTCCAGACTCCATCCCGCAAGGGATTATGGAGTCGTTAAAAGATGATGATGAGTTATTCACTTAACAGCCGCGGCAAGAAAGGTGGTAAAATGGAGCAAACTCACTTAACCAATATTTCACTTAGCGACATAAGTTTTGGGCTCACTTGTCGGTCGCCAGTCGAGGATTGGCTGTAATCACCTTTGTCTATCCTTTTAATAGAGGTTGAAAGAGGAGGCAGAAAGAATCCAAGAGGAATACGGTTACTGCGTAATTGATGGGCATCGGGAGAAGATTGGGAATTTCAAAACCGAACCTCCGGGTTTATTCCGGGGCCGTGGGGATCACCCCAAAATGGGGATGCTGAAGAAGAGGATAATGCCAGAAGACGTCATCATCAATTGTAGCAAGTGAGTCTGGAATTGTGCAACGTTGGTGTCAACTCATAAAGTTGCCATGGTGAGGAAAGGAGGGGAGAGCGCATTCCACGCATACCTTTGGCTAGAGTCGGATCTCAGATTACTACGTCTGACTTGTGAGGGGTGCACCTCGTTGGAGAATGTGATTTATGACACAGACTGAGGGGAGGGAAGAAACGGGCAAAGTTCAGCCATAATTTAAATGAGGTCAGATCTGACTGCAATGGGGTATTACCAAAATGTGTTCCTAATAAATGACTGGTTTTCTTTTGAAACTTGGCTCGAGGCTCATGAATCAATTAGGGCATCTGTCGGAAACCTGACAGATGGGTCTGTGGGCAGCGATTCCGAACCTTGGCAATTTTTAGGATGGGTGGCCGTCAACTCCCAGAATGCGCCAGCCAGCATGCTTTAAGACTGAGCGAAGGACTTGACGTTCTCACTTCCTCTCTCCTCCTCGTTTAAAAGTTCCGTTCTGGTTAATTGAAAGGGAGCGAGTTTGCTATAGTAGTTAAGTAGTAGTTAAGACAATAGGCTAAGAGACGGTGAGTTCTAGTCCTGCCTTAGTCCTGAAAGCTGGCTGGGTGACTTTTGGCCAATCTCTGGAAGATTGTGAGTTTTAGTCCTGTTTTAAGTATGAAAGCTGGCTGGTGACTTTGAATCAGGAGACAGTGAGTTCTAGTCCAACTTTAGGCATGGAAGCTGGCTGGGTGACTTTGGGCCAATCCCTAGAAGACTGCGAGTTCTAGTCCTGTCTTAGGTATGAAAGCCAGTTGGGTGACTTTGGATCAATCATTAGGAGACAGTAAGTTTTAGTTCAGCTTTAGGCATGAACTTGGTCCAATCACCAGGAGACGGTGAGTTCTAGTACTGCCTTAGGCATGAAAGCCAACTGGGTAACTTTGGCCAATCACCAGGAGATGGTGAGGTCTAGTCCTGCCTTAAGCATGAAAGCCAGCTGGGTGACCTTGGGCCTATCAATAGAAGATGGTGAGTTCTAGTTCAACTTAGGCATGGAAGCCGACTGGGTGACTTTGGACCAGTCATCAGGAGATGGTGAGTTCTAGTCCTGTCTTAGGCATGAAAGCCCGCTGTGTGACTTTAGGCCAATCGCCAGGAGGTTGGGAATTCTAGCCCCGTTTTAGGCATGAAAGCCAGCTGGGTGATCCAATTCCTAACCTAGAGTGGAGAGCCTTGTAGGGGGGAAGGTCTCCACCATGCTTCAACAGCCCCGTTGCTCTCCTGCTTACTTTTTAAACTTTTAACCCTCCCTGTGGTTTTTTTCCTTCTCCCTCCCAGAGACTCAAAGGCCCCCCGGCCTCCGCGGGGTCACCAGTGGAAGGAAGTCAGGTGCGACAACACCGTCACCTGGTTGGCCTCCTGGACGGAGAACATTCAGGGCGCCATCAAATATATCATGTTGAACCCAAGTTCCAAGCTGAAGGTAAGGCCCATCATGACCTGCTTTTGGAGTTGGTCACTACTCAGTGCCTGTTAGGTAGAGGTGGATCTGTACTTACAACAGCTCACTTAGTGAGCTTTTGAAGTTACAACCGTTTCTGTCTTTCTCTTCCAGTCCCTCCCTCCCTCTCCTCTTTCTCTCTCTCTCTTTCTGTCACTGTTTCTCTCCCTCTCTTTTTCTCTCTCTCCTCTCTTTCTCTGTCTTTTTCTCTCCCTCCTCTCTCCTCTCTCTCTATGCCCTCCTTATGTCTCTCTCCCTCTCCCTTCTCTCTCTCTCTCTCTCTCTTTCCCTATCCTCTCCTTTCTTTCTTTCTCTGTCTTTCTGTCTCTCCCCTTCTGTCTCTGATTCTCTCTCTCGCCTTTCTCTCCTCTCCTTTCTCTTTTTGTCTCTGTCTCTCTTTCCTCTCCTTTCTCTCTTTCTCTTTCTCTCTTTCTGTGTCTCCTCTTCTTTCTCTGCTTCTCTCTCACCCTTCTCTCTTTCCCTCTGTCTCTCTGTCCCTCTTTCCTTCTCTCTCTCTGTGTCTCTCTTTCTCTCTTTCTGTCTCTCCCCTTCTGTCTCTGCTTCTCTCTCTTTCTCTCCTCTCCTTTCTTTCTCTTTTTGTGTCTCTGTCTCTCTTTCCTCTCCTTCCTCTCCTTCCTTCCTTCCTTCCTTCCTTCCTTCCTTCCTTCCTTCCTTCCTTCCTCTCTCTCTCCCTTTCTCTGTCTTTTTCTCCCCCTCCTCTCTCCTCTCTCTCTCTATGCCCTCCTTCTGTCTCTCTCCCTCTCCCTTCTCTCTGTCTCTCTCTCTCTTTCCCTATCCCCTCCTTTCTTTCTTTCTCTTTCTGTCTCTCCCCTTCTGTCTCTGCTTCTCTCTCTCGCCCTTCTCTCCTCTTTTTGTCTCTGTCTCTCTTTCCTCTCCTTTCTCTCTTTCTCTTTCTCTCTTTCTGTCTCTCCTCTTCTTTCCCTGCTTCTCTCTCACCTTTCTCTCTTTCCCTCTGCCTCTCTGTCCCTCTTTCCTTCTCTCTCTCTGTGTCTCTCTTTCTCTCTTTCTGTCTCTCCCCTTCTGTCTCTGCTTCTCTCTCTCTTTCTCTCCTCTCCTTTCTTTCTGTGTCTCTGTCTCTCCTTCCTTCCTTCCTTCCTTCCTTCCTTCCTTCCTTCCTTCCTTCCTTCCTTCCTTCCTCTCTCTCTCTCTTTCTGTCTCTCACCTTCTGTCTCTGATTCTCTCTCTCTCTCCCTCCTCTCCTTTCTCTCTCTCTCTCTCTGTCTCTCTCTCTCACACACACACCTTCGCAAAAACGCTAGTCTCACAACACTCCTCTTTTCTTCTAGGGCGAGAAAGACTGGCAAAAATACGAAGTGGCCCGTCGGTTGAAGAAGCTGGTTCACCGGATCCGACGCCAATACCGGGCAGACTGGAAATGCAAGGAGCTGAAGAAGCGACAAATATCCGTGGCCCTCTATTTCATCGATAAGGTAAGGGCATTGCAGCCCAGGAGGTTGGCATCCTTCCCTGCATCTCTTCCCAAAGACCACGTGGGTGGACATGAAACCCACCGAAGAGAATATTTGTCACTTGGGTTTGGTCGGTGGGGTCCTTGGTTTTGTCCGAGTTTAGTTGTCTTCTTGCAGACGTTTCATGACCCAACTGTCTTTTTTAAATTTTAAATTTTTATTGTATATTGGGTTTTTATTAAACGGGGCATGTTAATGGTTTTAATTTGTCTAAATGTTTTAATCTATTACCTCCTCCGTGCATGTATGTCTTTGTATATATGTATGTTTATATATGTCTTAGTGTACGCCGCCCCGAGTCCTGCCCGGAAAGGGAGCGGCTAATAAATCCAAATTTATTATTATTATTATTATAACTAGGGAACATCATCAGGGCAGAAGGAAGTGGGGTTTGCAGAGCAGAAGAGGAGGAGAAAGACTGCTTGGTGCTCTCTGAGCTTGGTGGTTTTCTTGCAGACGTTTCATGACCCAGCTAGGTAACATCGTCAGTGTTAGAAGGGATGGGGGTTTGTGGAGAGAAGGATTGGGGGAGTCATTAGTGCTAGGATGTTGGGTAATGAAATATCTGCAAGCAAACATCCAAGCTCAAATATCACCAAGGACCACCTCCTCTTCTTTCTCCCCTTCCTTGCAATCCCCACCCCCTTCTAGTACTTAAAACCCCCAAACAATCAAAGCAGTAAAAAGGTGCATCAAAAAATAAAATAAAAGATACTACACACGTGTGTGAAAAGCTAAGTTCTGAGAGCGTCCCTTTTCTTGGCTGCTCTCGTGGTGTGGAGACAATACTTTTGCCCTTAACACCAATAAGATCAAGGAACTTATAGTGGACTATAGTGTCAGCATTCCAAATAGGATCCAAAAGTAAATCAGAGTCGGAGGCAAAGGATTGCTCAGAGTTCCAATTTATGAAGAGAGCCACGTTGGCACATCTGGGGAAACCCGAATCTGAAAGCTTCCCTGTTTTCCCCACCCAGTTGAAAGTTCAAGATCTTTCCCCCACACCCACCAGTCCATCCCATGGTCCAATCTCCCACTGCCACGCTGGCACTTTCCACCCATCCAGTTCTGGTCAGGTGCAGAGACAAAGGATGACCTTGGCTTTCTAGAAAGAATGTTGTTATGGCTACATGGCATCTCACTCCCTACAATCCCCCCTCCCATTTTCCCACCATAGAAAATGCAAAGTAGAATAATAGAAAGTGTGGCAGGCCAAAGACCCACAAGAAAGGATGTCTGCAGGCCTGACATATAGAAGGAATAGATCAGACATCCAGCCTTGGTTATCCATGGAGACCGAGTGGAGCAAGTGGCCAGTTTTAAGTTTCTGGGTGTTGTCATAAAAGAGGACCTCACCTGGGACAACTCACATTGCAGCCCTGGTCAAAAGGGCCCAGCAGAGATTATACTCCCTGGGACTTCTCAGGAAACAACAACTGAACGAAAAACTGCTGGTGACCTTCTACCGCTGCACCACAGAGAGTATTTTAACTTACTGCACCTGTGTATGGTTTGCCAATGGCACAGTGGCAGATAAAACAGTGCTCCAGAGGGTCAACATCATTGCCCAGAGGATCATGGGTTGCCCCCTCCCCTCTTTGGAAGAGCTTTATAGCTACGGTGAGAAAGTTCAAAACATTTTTAAAGTTCCATCTCACCCTGGGCACCCTTTTTTTTTTTGAACTATTACCATCTGGCAGCCGGTACAGGGCAATAAAAACTAAGGACAAACAGGCTGAAAAACAGCTTCTATCCCAGGGCAGGAACTCTATTGAATTCTGCTGTATAGTGCAATATTAATGCCATATCAGGGGCTTTTAATTCAATTGTGTAGAATGTGAAGGATGAGTGTTTGTGTGTGTGTGTGTTTTTTTAATGTATGATGTACACTAAAGGCAGCATTTAGTTTCGTTGTACGAGGCGCAATGACGATAAAGTAAACGATCACCCTTCTTTGTCTCCTTCCAGCTGGCCCTGAGGGCGGGGAATGAGAAAGAGGAAGGGGAGACGGCCGACACGGTGGGCTGCTGCTCTTTGCGAGTAGAGCACATCGCTCTGCACTCACGGCAGGGCGGCAAGGAGAATGTGGTGGAGTTTGACTTCCTGGGCAAGGACTGCATCCGTTACTACAACAAGGTCTCCGTGGAGAAGCAGGTGAGCTAGGAGAGGCGCTTCCAAAGAGCATAACCCGGAGAGCTTAGGCCAGAGGTGTCAAACTCAAGGCCTGGGGCCGAATCCAGCCCACGGAGTGTTTAGATCTGGCCTGCGGGGCCACCCTGGAATCAGTGAAGGACCGGGCCAAAGTGTCTCTGCCAGCAAAATGGATTCCTGAGCTCCGTTTCCGGCTGTGATGGCCTCCTGCAAACCTCTGGTCCATTTCCGAACTTCCGGTAGGCCCCTTTTTCGCCCTCCCCAGGCTCCGGAAGCTTTTCTAGAGCCTGGGGAGGGCTAAAACGGACTCCCCTGGCGTTCTGGGGAGGCCGGAAATCAGCGCATGGGTGCTGGAGCTGACATAGGGCAAGGGCTCGCATTCCCTCAAGAGATGGCTCCATGTGCCACCTGTGGCACATGTGCCATAGGTTCGCCTTCACGGTTCTAATACTTTGCAATGGAAATGCACCAGAGCTATTTGGGATCTATTGCCTACCAGGCCTGACCTGGATAATTGTTCAGAACGTTGCAAAATTCTCCTTGTCCTGTAAGGCCTTCAAAGCCCAGAACAGATTAGAGAAGAACGTGGCTGCCTAAAGACATTTAATGTAATCTCCTGGACTACTGTATTGCAATTATATTACGGCGTCCTATTTATTTGGGATTTTATTGATTTCCCGTTTCATTTATGGATTTGTACATAATTTAGAGTCTATCAGGACTGGAACTCTATGTAGCAAACTGTCAAGATCCAGCTCAAAAATCCAAATGAAACTCCCCTTTCATTCCGTTTCCCAAAAATCTTACTGTTTATTGAATACACTGCAGGGTAACGTCGAAGCAAAACTAACTCTGAAATTCCCAGACACCAGTTCGTAGAATTAAACAATAATTTCCCCAGCCCAACCTCTCACCTAGTCCATGGGAACAAGTTCACTTTGTTACGGGAACCGTCTGCTTCAACGCGAACACCTGCTACGATGTCCTTGAAAAGGTTTCAGGCTCTCACCGTCTTCAGCAGAACAGTGGAGGTTTCGTTTCTCCATCTAACCTTTTCTAAAGCAACACCTCCTCCCCTTACTCTAACGGCAAGTTGAAAAGAAGAGACACGTAGCTGCCAACGTTTCACACTTGACATGCCTCCCCCCTGCCCTCCCCCCTGAAAGAAGAATGGATCTGGAAATATACATATAGAAATGATTTTAATCACCTAATCTTCCCCCCTCACCTGGGTCGTTCAGGGTATCTAGAATGGAATTTCTTTATCAGCTTAGCTGCTCTAACATTATTCATTGCTACCCATTGTCTCTCTGCAAGAGGGTATCTTTTCTGTTGTGGCCTGCCGGCGGTCAGTGTAACTGACAGCAGACTCGGAGAGTGAGGAGGTTGGGGAGGAACATGGGCCAGTCCTTGAGTCTGGGGAAGGCTCGGACGAGGGATCTGCATCAGAGGCAGAGAGGGAGTTAGATAGCAGCGAGGCAGAGGAACAGCCTGTTCCCAGAAGACAAGAACAACTAAGAAAGCAGGGTCGACTTGGGAGTAAAGCCTTGGAGGTGATTGGCCCTTCCTATAGGAAATAAAAGAGGAGCAAATGGGGAGTGGGCTTTTGCAGGAAACCATTCATTCGGTCATGTCAAGAGTGGAAAGTTCTATTTGTAACTGTAAGAGACTCTGTGCCAAGTGTTGCCTTTCTCTGCGTTTGGAAACTAGTTATCTGGCAGCTCTCCAAGCGAGATAAGGTTCGTGTTGATAAACATTCCTCTGAAAGGCTGTTTGCGAAAGCCTTGCAGACTGTGAATGAAAGGAATTCACAGTCATGTAAATAAAAGGGGTTTTGCCGGGACCAAAACTCCGCTTCTTGCTGTTTAAGGAAGATTGGGTCAGAACACATTCCACCTTGCTCGATATTGCAGCTTTCCTCTACAATATCTAGAATCCAAAGTTGAAGATTTCCAGAAGATACATGCCTTTTTCTTTTGAGGCCTCCCATCTTCTGGGAGATAATCTGATCTGCACTTCTCCCGTTTTCTGAATTTTTTTATTTTTTTATTTACTTTTATTAAGTTTTTTTTTATTTTTTTAACACATAAATTCCATTTTCAATTAATGTGTTGTGTGGGTGCAAATAGTTTGAAGGATGGTCATAATGTTTACAAAAATATTAACAACACTGAAATTCTATAACAATAAAAATAATAATCGTGATATTTACTTTTCTATCTCCCTTATTTCATTAATCTTTTTCTTACATTTCCATGTTTCTAACTTCTGTTTTTGTTATCTAACCATTGATAAAATACATCCCATATTATAAAATATTCAGCTCGTTCCTTTTCCTTAATTGCAAGTGTTAATCTATCCATTTCTGCACCTTCTGTTGCTGTAATTTTTTTGAGGGCCTTATTGTGAAATCTGTCAGTTTGTGGCAGAAATCAAATCCAGAAAGCATAACTGATTCAGCAGGATTCATTAACTTCTTTATATACATAATAACACATGAGTAAATGTACAATACCAATAGTGGATTCTCCAACGTGGTAGTAGTTACAGGCAAAACACAGGCAAAGGAGAGATTGGCTTTCAGTTCAGAGTTCAGAGCTTAATACAGACTAGATTAGTTCTCTTGCACAGACTCAGAGCTACGTAGGTAAGCCACACCCAGGCTCCAAGCCATCTGGCATGCCTCTCAGTCACCAAATAGTTCCCACTTGCCATGCCTACGTATATATGGGCTGTCCTTGTTACCACGTCCTCCTATTCCAGCCAGCCCCCAATGGCTGACCTGTTGCTATGTCCTACTCCAGTTCATGAATATTCTGACAAAATCTGTCTTTGCTGTAAGGTGTTCAAGAACTTGCAGTTGTTCATGGAGGAGAAAGAACCGGGGGACAGCCTCTTCGATAAGCTTTCTGTAAGTGCACGTTGACTGTCTTGAATTTTGTACTCCTGGCTGTCTTCCTTGTTTTCCTTCGGAGAGTACATTTATATTCTCCTACTTCGTTAGGTTTGAAGGAGACGGAATGATGAGGTCCATCATTGAATCCAGGGCATGTTGATGTGAAATTATTTGATGGCTCAGTTTGCTTAAACACATGGGGATCTAATTCAGAGGTCTTTTTTTCAAGAGGCAACTGGACTTACTTGTTTTTTCTCTGAAGACTTTTTGCTTTTCATCCAAGAAGCTGCTTCAGCTCTTCTGGATGGTGGTGACTGGAGATTAACTAGGATCTAATGTATATAGTTTGGGGTTCTACAGTGGAAGAAGTTAAAGATTCAACATACTATATTTCTCGGAGTATAAGACACACTTTTTTCTCCTCTAAAAAAGGGTGAAAATTTGGGTGCGTCTTACACACCGAATGTAGCCCTGCCCACTCGCTGGCTGGCCCACAGCAATTTGCCTCCTTGCAGAAAACAGTGAACAGCCTGTTCAGCTTCAGCACAGCCTGATTAGCACAAGTAGCTGATTGTTGGTTGGATCGGCCTCCCGACCATCAGCTGTTTCAGGCTGCAGGGATTGCCATTGCCAATTGCTGCCTCCGCGCGCCCCATTTTCACCCTCCGGATCCCATTTTTGGCCTCGGCAGATTTTTTTTTCTTGTTTTCCTCCCCAAATTATACTTCGGAGCGTCTTACACTCTGTAAAATACGGTAATTATGTAGAATAGGTTTTTTTTTTTAAAAAAAAACATGCATTTGCATTTCAATTCAAAGTGTCATGATCTTCTATTCCAGGGATCTCCAGATTTGGTAACTTTAAGACTTCTGGACTTTAACTCCCAGAATTTCCCAGCCAGCCATTTTAAGTCTTAATGTTGCCAATTTTGGAGGAAACCCCCTCCCATCCCAATCCATATGGTAGAAGTGGCCTTCAATACCACCACAAAACTCTTAAGTAAGCTTTATCTTGGATTAAAAATGATGGGAAGTGGATTAATGCCAATCCTACAACTACCTTTTAGGGAGAAAGGAATTATGTGAGAGTTGGAGGAAAGATACGGGTATTCCTGAATTAATTTTCTATCTGGGCCTTCCTGAAATTGAAGGTCAACTGAGAGCTCTTACATGGGCCACTATTTTTCCTGCTCCTCTTCTCTAACTTTACTCCCCACTTGCCTTTCCAGACAACAATGCTGAACAAACATCTACAGGACCTGATGGATGGATTGACAGCGAAGGTCTTCCGGACTTACAATGCGTCCATCACGCTGCAGGAACAGCTGGATGCACTGACCAATGGTAAATCAAATTGACACACCACCTCCTAAGCTGCTCAGCTTTGGGACCTCTGTTAACCCTAGCGGAATTTTTCAGCGCCTCTGGAGAACTTTTGATGGGACATATTTTGGGGATGGAACAGATGAATGGATTCACATTCCAAGTGGTAACGAGGTGGCTCAGTGGCTTAATGATGCTGGAGATGGTCTCTGCTCCAGCGGTTTGCGTGGCAAGGTGAGCTCCCGTCACTCAGCTTCAGCTTCTGTCCCCCAGCAGTTCGAGAGCATGTTCTATGCAAGTAGATAAATAGGTACCACGTTGGTGGGAAGACGAGTTAGTGCTCTGTGCAGGCAGTCAGATTCCTGCTGGCTCTGAACCTTCCTGGTTGCGATGCCCATTTTTGAGGTGACTCCAATGGAGGGAGATGGCCTAGGATAATGTTATGGGAAGAGCCACTCGTCTTCCTGGTGCGAAGCCAGCATGCTCACCTGTGACGCACTAAGGGAAGTAGACTTGTAGAAAATTGCAGCTACATCCTAATCAGTTCATTGGCACTTGGTCTTCCTCTGATGCTAAGAGGAAGGGGATTGGGAGAGACATTTCATGAAACTTTCTCTTGTGAAGGACACATTGATCACATTGATTACAATTAATCAGAGAACAACTTGCCTCCAGAAGGTTTTGGTGCTCCACCACTGGAAGCTTTTAAGAAGAGATAGGGCAGCCGTTTGTCCAGGATAGTATAGGGCTTCTTGTTTGGGATTGGACTAGAAGATACAAATTAACAGAGTTGGAAGGGACTTTGTAGGTCATCTAGTCCAACCCCCTGCCCAAGTAGGAGACACTACACCATTTCTGACAAATGGCAGTCCAATCTCTTCTTGAAAGTCTCAAGTGATGAAGCTCCCACGACTTCCTAAGGCAACTTCTGTTCCATGAGTTGATTGTTCTCACCGTCAGAAAATTTCTCATTTCCAGGTTAAATCTCTCCTTGATCAGTTTCCATCCATTATTCCTTGTCTGGCCTTCGGGTGCTTTGGAAAATAGCTTGACTACGTCCTCTCTGGGGCAGCCCCTCAAATATTGGAAGACTGCTCTCATGTCTCCCCTGGTTCTCCTCTTCACTAGACTAGCCAGGCCCAGTTCCTGCAACCGTTCATCGTATGTTTTAGTCCCCAGTCCCCAAATCATCCCAGTTGCTCTTCTCTGCACTCTTTCTAGATTCTCAACAACTTTTTATAGTGGGATGACCAAAACTGGATGCGGGATTCTAGGTGTGGTCTTACCAAGGCATTATATCACTTGATCTTGATCATCTTGAGTCCTTGAGCTAACTTCCCACACGTTGCACCCACAGAGAAGGACAGCTTGGCTGCTAAGCTCCTCTCCTACAACCGAGCCAACCGAGCCGTGGCCGTTTTGTGCAACCACCAGCGGGCAACTCCAAAGACCTTCGAGAAGTCCATGAAGAACCTCCAGGCAAAGGTGAGGCAGTCAAAGAGGAGACGGAGACACACATGCGTTTTGCTGGAGACTTCTGGGTGGTTAACTTGTCGCCGGTGTAAGAAACAAAATATTCTGTGTGGGTCTCTTTGCTACCTTATAATTGCTGCAGGGGTGGGTTTCAATTTTTTTTTTACTACCGGTTCTGTGGGCGTGGCTAGGTGGGGGGGCATGCGACTGAGTGGGCGTGGCCACCTTGACGTCACTCGCGCACACGCATCACATGTCCCCCCACCTAGCCACGCCCACAGAACCATGAACATTTCTGGCAAAGAAGCCTCACTTTCCACGCTGCCGCGCTTGCTTCCTTTACCGCTCACTGCCGCTCGCTCCCTTGCCGCTTTCCCGGCCAGCCGCCCAGCTAAGCAGGGCAGGCAGGGTCCGGCCTGTAGCCGGCGAGGAGGGGGGTGGCATCTCTTGTCTCTTTCCTCTGAGAGCTGGCGCGGGGCTCCCTTCCGCTCCGCTCGCCCATCCGTGGCTGCCCGCTCCCCCTGCGTTTTCCCCTCCTCCCTTTAATGCTTCTGCAGCTCTGGCGCTTGCTTCATTAACACTGATGATATTCCCTAGCTGGGTCATGAAACGTCTGCAAGAAAACCAACAAACAGAGCACCAGCGACGTCACAGTTCAACCCCGAGCTACAAAGGGTTGAAGTGTGTCTTCTATTGGTATTAGGAGAATAAATCCTCACGCCCTTCCTTGGAGTAGCCCTTCAAGTATTAGGAAGGCTGTTCTCAGGTCACTGCTTAGATTTTGCTTTTCGTGCCTAAAGGCGCCTGATTCCTTGAAGTGTCCTAGTCTCCCTCCGTCTATGTTGCATTTGTCTGCGTGCTTCTCATTTTCCGATGAAGCCTTCATTTTCAGGGACTTCTCTTTGCTGGCATAGCAGTAGAGGACTCGTTTTGGCTTCTTCTTTTTTTTAAAAAAATATATTTTTATTGTTTTTACATTTAAAATAGCGCAGCGAAGCTATTATGGCCAAACAATCACTGTATATACACATAATTTCATCCCTTAGCCGCCAGCCTACTTGAAATGTTGCGGCAAACTGGGGCGATGAACCTCAGTCAGCCAGAGAGTGGGACGTGAGACCACAAGGTGCAAGAGAAAACAGGTTTATTGATGCATCAGAGTTCAGAGCGTTAACACAGCAAAGTCTGAACTGCCCTGGGTAGGCCCAGGACAGGGGTTTTATACCCACCTGGACTCAGGGGGTTTACACAGGCGTGTTCTTCCAAGGAAAAGGAGGTGCGAGGGGAGTTTACATATCGGATTCATCATTATTGCACATTTTACAGTAATATGTTGGAAATGTACTTTTGGAAGATTACAGAAAGAGAAGTGAAAAAGTTAGCATTAGCAATCTCTCAATACTAAGGTTTATTAATACGCTAAATGGCAGTTTCATATCTTACCCCATCTGTTTCCTCCTGTGCCCAACTCGTGAAGCATGTTGCAACTTATGTTTCAGTAAGATTTGTAATACTTCCTAAGCAAGCTACAGAAGTCCTTTTAATATGCAGACTTAATTAATGCTTTTATCAAGGAGTCTGGGGGGCTCCTATACCCATCAGGTAAGGGGGTTATCTACCTGCTGCCTCATATACATTATCTATCCTTCTATCCAATTGCATTATTTGCATTTCATTCCAGTCTTGTCACTTTGTCTTATACCAATCATAAAACCTGTTCCAGGCTTCAAAATATTCCGACTCCCCTTTATTTTTTAATTCTAGGGTGAGCCTGTCTGCTTCCGCACAGGCCAAATTTTTTCTAGTTATGTCTAACTCTGATGGGATACATTCTTTTTTCCAATACTGCACATAGGTTGTTTGCGCCACAGTCAATACATGGATAACTCAGTTGGGCATGCCCTTCTTATACCCCTCTGTATTATGCCTAGGAGGAAAATTTCTGGTTTGAACAGAATTTGATCTCCCACCATTTGTTCCAGCCATAATTGTATCATTCTCCAATATCTTTTTGCCTCGTTGCATGTCCACTACATTTGACTTCTTGTTGTTGTTAGTTGCGACGTCGTGCCCGACCCATCGTGACCCCATGGACCATGTTCCTCCAGGCCTTCCTGTCCTCTACCATCCTCCGGAGTTCATTTAAGCTCATGCCGACTGCTTCAGTGGCTCCATCCAGCCACCTCCTTCTCTGCCGTCCCCTTCTTCTTCTTTTGCCCTCCATCGTTCCCAGCATGAGGCTCTTCTCCAGGGAGTCCTTCTTCCTTCTCATTAGGCGGCCAAAGCCTTTGAGTTTCATCTTCAGGGTCTGGCCTTCTAAAGAGCAGCCAGGGTGGGTCTCCTCTAGGACTGACCGGTTGGATGGCCTTGCAGTCCAAGGGACTCAATGCAGGAGTCTTCTTCTCCAGCACCAGAGTTCAAAGGCCTCCATTCTTTGGCTTTCAGCCTTCCTTATGGCCCAACCTTCATAGCCATCCATTGCAACTGGGGAAACCATCACCTTGACTAGATGCACTTTTGTTGGCAGGGTGATGTCTCTGCTTTTGAGTATGCTGTCTAGATTTGCTATAGCTTTCCTTCCCAGGAACAAGCATCTTTTAATTTCTTGGCTTACCCATCTTGTATTTCCAGATAGACTCCAGAAAGTGTCAGCTGGCCGATGCAAAAGTGGGGCTGAGAAAAGCCAGGGCAGAACACAAATGCAAGAAAGAGGCAAAATCCAAAGCGTGAGTGAAAATCTTGGTTCTTTTGAGGCCGTTTAATCTCAGTGATGGCTCTCCCTCTTTATTCTCACTGAAAGGCATGTAGATATACGTCCATGTGAGCTGGTTCAGTCTAGTGGGGGAAACACCAGGTTAGAAACCAGGAGATGTGAGTTCAAGTTCCGCCTTAGGCATGAAAGCCGTCTGGGTGACTTTGGGCCAATCACCAGGAGATGGTGAGTTCTAGTCCCACCTTAGGCATGAAAGCCAGTAGGGTGACTCTGGTCCAATCACCAGGGGACAGGAGGTTCTAGTCCCTCCTTAGGCATGAAAGCCAGCCTGGTGACTTTGGGCCAATCACCAGGAGATGGTGAGTTCTAGTCCCGCCTTAGGCATGAACGCCAGCTGGGTGGCTTTGGGCCAATCACCAGGAGACTGTGAGTTCTAGTCCTGCTTTAGGCATGAACGTCAGCTGGGTGACTTTGGGCCAGCCATTCTTTCTTAGCCCACATAGTCCAATTCGTTCCACAGGCCAGCCAATTCAATTCTTGTCACAACCAGTGGATCAATACTTCTTCGATCCAACAAAATCAAACCCTGTGGAGGGAAAGGGTAGGAAGAAAAAAAAAGATATATATGCATGTATTTGTAGGAATGCTGACTTTGAGCCCCAAAGTATTAAAATATAATGATAAAAATAATTCCCCATGTTGTCTGGGGAATTCTGGAGCTGGAAATCTATCCCTAAGCGACCTCTCTGTTTTGCAACAGTGCCGTAGAAAAGAAGAAGAAACTGGTGAACAAGATAGAAGAACTGCTGGCCCGACTGAAATGCCAGGCCACCGACAAAGAGGAAAACAAGCAGATTGCCCTGGGCACCTCTAAGTTGAATTACCTGGACCCCCGCATCACCGTGGCCTGGTGGGTGAAGGGCAACTAGAAGGGGGTTTGAGAGGGAGGATGAAGGGCAGGGACGTTTAGGAGAAGGAGTGGCAGGATCCGAGGGCAGAGTCAAGATAGGATTGAGCTTGGAATCCCTACGTTGTTGTTGTTAGTTGCAAAATCAGGTCCAACCCATTGCAACCCCATGGACAACGTTCCTAAAGGCTTTCCTGTCCATCCTCTGGAGTCCATTTAAGCTCATTGCTTCGGTGACTCCATCCAGCCACCTCCTTCTCTGCCGTCCCCTTCTTCTTTTGCCCTCAGTCGTTCCCAACATGAGACTCTTCTCCAGGGAGTCCTTCTTCCTTCTCATTAGGTGGCCAAAGGATTTGAGTTTCCTCTTCAGGATCTGGCCTTCTAAAGAGCAGCCAGGGTTGATCTCCTCCAGGACTGACCATAGTCGCAAACATAATCACAAACAAAGTCCAACCTCCCTTGAATTCCATTATTTTGGACTAGGTAACCTCATCAAAGCAGTAGATTTAGTTTCAGTCTCCTGCAGTGATGACGCTAGCTGGCCACTAACGAAACATCTGAACAAAAACAACCAAGAGAACATCAGGAATAGCAATGATAGTTATATACTGCTTCACAGTAAGCAGTATATAAGTCTTAACAACTTCTCTAAGCTGTTGACAGTGTCAGTATATTGCCTTCAACAATCTGGGTCCTCATTTTACCCACCTCGGAAGGATGGAAGGCTGAGTCAACCTTGAGCCTGGTGGGATTCGAACAGCCAAATTGCTGGCAGCCGGCAGTCAGTAGAAGGAGCCTGCAGTATTGCGCTCTAACCACTGCGCCACCGAGATGTTCAACCCTAAGCTTCATATACTCTCAACTTTTACAGGGCTCAAATGATGTTATCCAACAGATTTTGATAAGACGCAGCTGTCTGCTATAGAGTGTTAGCTACCATGACATTTCTTGGTTGCTATATAACACGGGTGTCAAACTCGCTGCGTCAAGTTGCGATGTGACTTTTGTTTTTCCCATTCATGATGCTGGGGTGGGCGTGGCCTGTGTGTGACAGGTCCGGCCCATGGGCCGCCAGTTTCACATCCCTGCTACGTACCGTATTTTTCAGAGTATGAGACGCACCAGAGTATAAGACGCACAAAGATTTTGAAGAGGTAAATTTAAAAAAAAGAGATTTGCACTCTGCAGGCTTCCCAAACCCTCTGCGCACCTCATTTTTTGTGAAAAACGGGGCATGCAGAGAGTTTGAGAGGCCTCCAAAGTGCTCCTGGGGGCTGGGGGGGGGGGAAATTGAGCAAAAACTGTCAGTTTTTCGCAGAAATGGGCCCGTTTTTTGCCAAAAGAGGGGCATGAATAGCATTTATAATAATAATAATAATAAATTGAATTTATTAGCCGCTCCCTTTCCAAGTAGGACTCGGGGCGGCGTACAATGGAGCATATAAAACATAGAAAATGTATAAAAAACAAATAGACATACATACATACCAAACACATATACACATACACGGACACGGACACGGAGGAGGTAACAAATTACATCATATAGACAGTTAAAATTAGCATTACAATACCCCAATTGTAAGAACTCAATATGTAATTAAAAATTTAACGTTTAAAAACAATTTAAAAAACAGTTAGGAGGAATAAGAGAAAAATTACGATTGAGCCAGGCCAGATAATTGAAAGAGGTGGGTCTTCAGCTGTACACGGAAGGAGCGGAGATCGGACGTAATCCTGATGTCACGGGGGAGGTCATTCCACAGGGCTGGGCCCATCACAGAGAAGGCTCTGCTCCTGGGTGTCGCCCCCCGACACTGTTTGGCGGACGGCACCCGGAGAAGTCCCTCTCTGTGTGAGCGAATCGGTCGTAGGGATGTGTGGGGCAGGATGCGATCCTGCATGTAACTAGGCCCTATGCCATGAAGCGCTTTAAAGATCATAATCAAAACCTTGAAACGCACTCGGAAGACCACAGGAAGCCAGTGCAGCTCGCGCAGGAGAGGTGTTACAGGGGAGTATCTAGTCCTCCCCATAATCACCCGCGCGGCCGCGTTCTGGACCAACTGTAGTCTCCGAGTGCATCTCAAGGGAAGCCCCATGTAGAGAGCATTGCAGTAATCCAGGCGAGACGTCACTAGCGCATGGGTGACTGTGCGTAGGGCATCCCGGTCCAATAAGGGGCGCAATTGGCGCATCAGGCGGACCTGATGGAACGCCCCCCTTGCCACGGCTGTTACATGGTCATCCATGGACAGCCGGGCATCTAGGAGGACGCCCAAATTGCGCACCTGTTCCATGGGGGCTAGTTGGACGCCCCCAATGGCCAGAGATGGAAGCACCTGGTTGAACCGGGAGGCCGGAAGCCACAGCCACTCCGTCTTGGAAGGGTTGAGTTTTAGTCGGTTGCCATCCATCCAGACCCGTACGGCCTCCAGACACCGGGACATCATTTCGACGGCCTCATTGGGGTGGTTCGGGGTGGAAATGTATCTGCTTGGGTGCTGATGTGTGTCCTTCCTTCTCCTCCGCATTCCTTGACTCCAGGTGCAAACGGTTTGATGTGCCCATCGAGAAGGTTTACAACAAAACTCAGCGAGAGAGGTTTGCCTGGGCCATCGCGATGGCGGATGAAGACTTTGTATTCTAAAGGGATCGAGGCTGCTCCCGGCTTCTTGCGGGTGGCTCGTTGGCAGGTTTTGGGTGCCTTTGCTAGCAGGGAGGGCCGTTTTGCACACACACAAAATACATCTAAAGGAGAATGGAGAGCCCATTGTTTCTTTTTCTGTGTAAAAGGGGAGGCCGCCCTGTTTTATTTATTTACTAGCTGATAACCTGGCGTTGCCCGGGTATTTATTTATAGGGGGAAAATGTCCGGACCAAATGTAATTTCTAATGTTGGTTTTTCCCCCTTTGCCAGAAGGAGTCCCCCTGTGGAGTACTGCGAAGCCGTTACCAGGGCAACTCCACTGTGCTGTACAGTAGAAGCCATTTTACGGCAGTACAGTAGAAGCCATTTGAAGGCACAACAGGCTGTATCGTAACACAACACCCCCCCCCCCGAGGGGTGTCTTACCCTCACAGTATTTTTTTCCAGAGAGTAAATCATCTGTGTACGAAGTTGGTTGAAATTGCTCAAGGCGTGTCAGAGTTATCCTGGAAAACACACACACAAAGCCATATATATATACATCCTCACAGACCAGGATGGAGAACCAATGCTACTCATATATATATATATAAGCCATATATATATATTTTAAGCCCACAGCTTGAAGATGGCAGGTGTGATCCTGCCGAAACGTTGCAAAGACAATCTCAATCTTACACGGGAAAAGACCCGAATACAACAAAACCAGCATACCTACACCCGTGAAAATCTACAAAAACAAATATATATGTTTATATAGGTTTCTCAGGGATGATCATGGTATGAGGAGATCCAGCTGTCTTGAACTGAACCTTCAGCTTCTTTCCCAAAGACTTTCAGGAAAAGCTACTTCTCAATGGAAGGTTGGGTTGAACAATGTTATGTTGTAAAACTCAACTTCTTGAGTTCTTGTTCACTGCTGTTCAGTGACGGCCAAGTTCTTGATGCCCTTGAGATATGGTGGACCACCAACGCAAAAGACAGAAGCTGAAGATCCTTGGAACAATTCCTTACATCTAGAGGACCTCTAGTTCAGGGAAAGATGTGTCACCATCATGTCCCCTTGGTCCATTCAATGTTGTCTTCTAATACTTTGAGGAGATACATGGAACCCAGGAAGAAAAGAGACTTCCGTAGGCCATTTGGTGCATTTTCTAACTTTTCTCCTTCTTGGGTGCTCCTCACCACCTTAATTCCTCACCCTTTAGTGAGGACTCTCAAACATTAGCTAGAACCAGTCGAGTGCCTTCCTTTGGGAGAGAAGACACAGAGGGAGATCCTTTCATGTTTAACAGGACTGTGGTCAAGACGTTGGAGGTGCCTTCAAAAATCTGGATCAGAAGATTGGGTAATTCAAAGACTGTTCCTACACACAGTTTTGGCACACTCACTAATGAGAAGTTAAATGTGTCACCAAGTATTTGTAGTAGTAATTGTGCAAAGTTACCCCAGTCAAGGAAGATCTGCGTGATGTTGGCAGATGTTGGCAGTAAACAACTACAATTCATAGCCAGTTTATGATTGTTTGGTTTAGTAAACGGTGTAGCAAATGCTAGACTTCAAAACCAATGAGGGACGCAAGGTCTACACCAGGGTTAGGCATCTATGACCCTTTAACTTCAGCATGGCTCAGGGATTCTGGGAGTTGAAGTCCACAGATCTTAAAGGGGCCATAGTTGCTCACCCGTGGCCAACATCTTGAGAGATTAATTCCAGAGTGTCTTTCTGGAGCCATTAGAAGGTGGAAGAACACCAGTTCCTTGCAGAATTAATATTCTGGATCATCTGACGTATAAAGATTGCTAATCTTCCCACAAAAATGATGGCGGTGGTAATTCTAGGGTTAAAATGTTTGTTTCAATGCCACAGACTAAACATCGGTTTTACTTGTGGGCACACATACCCTATTTCTGTGATGGCAAACCTATGGCATGTGTGCCAGAGGTGAAATGCAGAGCCCTCTCTCTGGGCACACGTGCTGTTGCCAGCAGCTCTTCTGGTTTCTGGCACATGCACGCCGGCCAGCTGTTTTCATGGGCGCCAGAAAATGGCCTGGAAAAACAGCCTGAAAACAGCCCGGAAAATGCCCCCCAAAACAGCCAAAAAGCCAGGCAGTTTTTCGGGCCATTTGCAGGCCGTTTCTTGGCTGTTTTTGAGCCAAAAATGTCCTGAAAACGGCCTCAAAAATGGCCAAAAAACATGCTGTTTTTCAGGCTGCTTTGAGGCTGTTTTTCAGCCAGTTGCAGGCCATTTTTCAGCTGTTTTCGAGCCAAAAATATCCTGAATAGGCCCCAAAACCGGACAAAAACAGGCCAGTTCTCGGGCTGTTTTCAGGCCGTTTTTTGGCCAAAAGCCTGAAAACAGCCCAAAAACCTTTGAAATGCCCTCCCCAAAGAGCCTGACAACCGCCTAAAACCAGGCATGCATGCGCCGGCTAGCTGGTCTTTCGGTTTCCGGCATTCCGGCGCGCACACATGTTCCAGTTTGGGCATGTGATGCTGGAAAAGGTTCGCCATCCCTTTCCTATTTCAGTTCAATTTCCTTAAACAATTCAGCCTTGAGGTTGGTGCCACCGGTGATTAAAAGTATTCTTAAATCTAATCATTTAGTCACCTTCAGGTTTATTGGATGTTTTTCTGAGAACAAGGTAATTGGCGGTCATTAAAATAATATTTATTTTGTAAGAAATGGGCTGATAACAAAAATGGAAAGAATTTGCTCCAGAATCAATTTGCTTACCTGGTAAAGCATAAAGGGGTGGGTGGGGGGAATCTACTTTTTCTAGTTCAGTGGCCTTCCAAGCCATCATAGGAATGAATGCTGCTGACTGGGGATTATGGGCACTTGTATCCAAGACAGAAGGAGGTGTCCCTTTGGGAACAGCATGTTTTAAGAGTTTTAAGTGCCAGCTTTCAGCTTTGGCTGAATGCACCAGAGTCCAGTAAAGGAAGCGGCTAAGAGGTTTGCTCCTTAAAATAAAATTTTGCACAGTTCAATATTTGAATATCTTATTTCTATCACTATGTGAAGGAAGTAGCGTGAAATGTTTCAGAGCATGGAATTTTCACTTTTACCCATAGAACAAATATTTTCGTATGAAATTGCAACAACAATAATTTCATCATCATGTATATTGATTTCTGTTCTTGATGCAATGGGAATGACAAAGGAGAGAAGATTTTCTGTTCTAATATATGTCATGCATTCATGTAGGTTGACAGAAATTTGTTGCAATAATACTGTTTGCTGCTGCTATTTTCCCAGAAATTCTTTTCAGGCGGTTTTACTTGATCCCAGTTTTAGGGCCTTTATTTTATTTCACTTTACTTTACTATTTTATTTCATTTTATGTTACTTTACTATTTTATGTTATAATGTTATAATATTTTATAATTTTATAATGTTATAATTTTATAATGTCATAATTTTATAATTTTATTTTACTTATTTTATATATGTGTATATATATAATTTTTTATTTTACTTTACACACACACACACACAGACACACACACACACACACACACACACACACACACATATATATATATATATATATATATATATATATATTTATATAATTATATAATTATATAATTTTACTTTACTATATTTCATTTTATTTATTATTTCATTTTATTATTTTATTATATTATGGTTTTTTAAGAAGTGCACTGTCCCAGGAGAGTTTTTTGGGGATTGTATCGTTCTTTTGCCTTGTTCAACAGAGGATCTATCTTTAAATGTATTTTCCGAGATCAATCGCAGGAGACAAAGATCCTTGGATTATTCCGTTTATCAATGTTTTTGCAACCAATTAAAATGGTTTTTGAAAAGATTCAGGTGGTTTGTTTTTCCTTGATGCAATGCAGCCTCTCGCCACACGAGGGCGTGCATCTTTGCAGCGTCTGAGGTTGTTTGGTCGCATTCACGGAGAAAGATGAAGAGAGGAGAAAAAGTAGAAATCTGGTTGCTTTATCGGAGCCTGCAAGTGACTTTTGCGCTCTGCCTGTAAGCCGCCTGGTCGTGTGAACTTGCCCTATTTGGTGGCAAGAAAGCAAGAAAAGGGAAGGGAGGGAAGGAGGAAAAAAGGAAGCGAAAGGGAAGGAAGGGTGAAGGAGGTCTGGAATTTTAAGAGAAAGGAAGGGAGAGGAAAGGGATGGTGAGGAAGGAAAAGGAAGGGAGGGAGGCCTGGAATATGAGAGGAAGGAAGGAAAGTAGGAAGAAGAAGGGAGGGAGGAAAAGGAAGGAAGATGGGAGGGAGGGAAGGAAGGAAAGTTAAATGGTGAGAGGAAAAGAAAGGGAAGGAATGAAGAAATGAAGAGGAATGGATGGAGGAAAAAAGCAAAAGAAAGGGAAAGAAGGGTAAGGGAGGTCTGGAATTTAAGAGAAAGGAAGGAAGGAAAAGGAAGGAAGGGAGGGAGGACTGGAATTTGGGAGGAAGGGGGGAAAGGAAGAAGGGAGGGAGGAAAAGGAAGGAAGGAAGATGGGAAGGGAGGGAGGGAAGTAAGGAAAGAAATGGTGAGGGAAGGGAACGAGGAAGAAAGGAAGAGGGAGGGAGGAAGGAAGAAAAGGGAAGAAAAGGAATGGAGGAAATGGAAGGAAGGAAAGTAAAAGGAAGGGAGGGAGGTAGAGTTTGAGAGGAAGGAAAGGAAGAGGAAAGGAGAAGAGAGGAAAGGAAGAAAGGAAAAATAAGGTAAGGAAAGGGAAGGAACAACAGGAAGAAAGGGAGGAAGGAAGGAAAAGAAAGGGAAGGAAGGATGAGGGAGGTCTGGAATTTAAGAGGAAGGAAAGGAGGGAAGGGAGGTCAGTCTGGCGTTTGAGAGGAAGGAAAGTTCAAGGGAGGGAGGTTGACCTTAAGAGGTAGGAAGAGAGCAGGGGAAAGAGGGAGGAAGGAGGAAGGGAGAGGAAGGAAGGAAAGTGGAAGAAGGAAGAGGGGAGAAAGAAAAGGAACAAAGGAAGGGGAAAGAAGAGAGAAAACTAGAGAAAATAAAGTAGAGGATATATAATGTTATGAAAAGTACCAACTCTTGATTTACAACCATTCATTTTGTGACTGAAGTTCTCACACTTAACAACTGTCCCCACAATTCCACAGTCGCACAATTAGGCTTCAGAAGCTTGGTCACCAACATGTATTCATGGTAGAGCAATTTTGCTGATGGTAAGGTAATTCCCACAACTTCACGTTCTGGAAGGAGCCTGCTCAAATGTCCAGGAGTAGAAATTCAACTCCGATGCTCCCCAGGATGAGTTCAGAACATGCTGTAATTCCTAATTGTATGGTTGATTTAATCTGCTCAGAAGTGTGTCAAATCGTCACTTCTTCCTCCGTGTCACTGAATGCGCAATTACAAGGAGGGGATGAATGGCAACCTTCCAGGGTGTGAACTACTCCTTATCCGGAGGGAATGTGATTCTACCAACTCAATAGAATTTGAACCTTTTCTCTCTCTCTCTCTTTCTCTCTTTCTCTCTCTCTTTCTCTTTCTCTCTCTCTCTCTGCCTGTCTCTGTCTCTCTGTCTCTCTCTCTGTCTCTCTTTCTCTTTCTGTCTCCCTCTCTCTCTGTCTCTGTGGTTTGTCTGTCTGTCTGTCTATCTATCTATCTATCTATCATCCATCCATCATCTATTTCCATCCATATCTCTCTCTCTCATCTATCTATCTATCTATCTATCTATCTATCTATCTATCTATCTATCTATCTATCTATCATCTATCATCTATCTATCATCTATCTATCATCCATCCATCATCTATCTATGTATCATCTATCTATCTATCATCCATCCATCATCTATCTCCATATCTCTCTCTCTCATCTATCATCTATCTATCATCTATCTATCTATCTATCTATCTATCTATCTATCTATCTATCTATCTATCTATCTATCTATCATTACCATCCATCCATCATCTACCTCCATCCATATCTCTCTCTCTCATCTATCTATCTATCTATCTATCTATCTATCTATCTATCTATCTATCTATCTATCTATCTATCTATCTATCTATCTATCTATCTATCTATCTATCTATCTATCTATCATCTATCATCTATCTAGTCCAAGGAATGGATTGTTACTAATGAATGGTTGCAAGTTGAGAACTACCTCTATTCCTGGTTCCCTGGAACCATCCAGATAATCCTTAGTTACTTCAAAAGATCCCTGATGAACAAGAGATACCTACTCTGTAGCTTCTCTGTGTCCTCAGCACTTACACATAAATCAGACAGATTCCATACATTTGGACCAGGCTTTCTGGATAAAGAGTTTAGCAGATCCTGCAACATGAGCAGCATTCACGTTGCCAGGAATGTGAGCGCCTCTGACCCAACTGTCTTGCAAATCCAGTGATCTTCAGGTGATCTTCAGCCAGCCACTGACCTTCCCTAGGTGGAGAAGTGGCTAGGGAAAGAGGAGGACCTTTTGACGGTGGAGATAGTGTCAGTGACATGTTTTACCACACCTATTTTCTGGCGGCAGCCATCGGTTTTCTCAGTTGTACCTCCCAAAGGGGAAGGCAAGACGACTCACCCACAGGTGTTTATATATCATTGTTCACCAACATTCCAGTTCCTTTGGAGAAGCTAAGTCCACCGCTTCATCAGCTCCTCCAAGGTCCGGTCGAGGGCGTCAAGGAAGAAGGAGAACCTCCGATCATGAAGATCTACCTTGTCGTTCTTGGCCTGCTGCTTCTGCTTAAAAATGAAGGTAAGCCCGTAGTACTGGATCAACACAGATTGATTGCCAAAGCTGGCTTTAGGCACCGATATAGTTACCCAACTCAAGTTTTGATCTGTTCATTGACCTATTTTATTTCAATCATAATGTCTTGGGAGAGGTAGGACATTTCAAGAGTTAGTTCCAGTTCTACCAGTTGTTCAGTTGCTAACTCATAGGCAACTCATGGAGCATAGCATGTCAAGAGGTCATGTCCTCCACTGGTTCTCAGAGTTTGCCCAAAATTGATGTTCCTTGCGTTGATGACACTATCTATCTCCTCCTCTGCCGTCTCCCTGCTCCTTTGGCTCCCAACATCGGTGAGTGTCTTCTCCAAGGAGTCCTCTCTCTCCCATTTGGTGGCCAAAGGAGTTGAGCTTCAGCATCTGTCCTTCCAAGGAACAGTCAAGATTGATTTCTTTTAGGATTGATTGATTGGACCTCGTGGCAGTCCAGGTTGAAGACTCTCAAGAAGCTTCTCAAACGTTAAAACAATTATTTATGTATTTATTGAATTTATATTGCTGCTTATTTGCCCATGGCGACTGGAGGTGGCTCACAGAATATAAAACCTCATTTAAAACAATAAAACTAATAAAAAGTAATCAAATAAATTATATAATACAGTATAATATAAATTAATATAATATAGTATAGTATAAATTAATATAGTATAAATTAATGTAATATAATATAGTATGGTATAATATAAATTAATATAATATAGTATAGTATAAATATAATATAGTATAGTATAAATTAATATAATATAATAATATATAATAATCTATAATATAGTATATTATAAATTAATATAAATTAATATAATATCATATAATATAATAATATATAATAATCTATAATATAATAATATAATATCATATAATATATTAATATATAATATAATATAATATAATATAATATAATATAATATAATATAATATAATATAATATAATATAATAATATAATATAATATAATATAATATAATATAATATAATATAATATAATATAATATAATATAATATAATATAATATAATATAATATAATATAATATAATATAATATAATATAATATAATATAATATAACATAACATAGTAATGTATATATGATACAATACCATACAATATAATATTGTCACCCCCCACCCACGCCCTGGTGCAGTGGTGGGTTTCAAAAACTTTTAGAACCTATTCTGTAGGTGTGGCCTGTTTTGTGGGAGTGGCTTGGCAGTCATGTGACTGGGTGGGTGTGGCCAACTTGTAAAATGTGGTGAAACTCACTTAACAACGCTCTTGCTTAGCAACCAAAATGTTGGCCCAGAAACTCTGGCATTTGAAGCATGCAAGTCTTAAAGCTGTCAAATTACAAGACCCTTGCACCCCTAACTCTTTAGAAAAAAACCCAGGGGTGTTCAAACTTGACAGCTTTAAGACTTGTGGACTTCAACTCCCAGAATTCCTCCTTCCCTCGCTCAGCTGCTATTGCCGGAGTGCTGCCAGGTCAAGCAAGGTTTTGGGAGGGACCATCCCTCCCCCTCCAGAAAGCCCATACCGGGAGAGAGGAAGTGGGCTGGTTTGAATGCTGGCGAACAGAGAGGGAGCCACCACGGAGAAGGCCCTTCTTCTGGGTCCCACCAGCTGTCTCTCCCTAAGGGATGGGACTGGGAATATTCCCTGCCTGTCTGCTCTGATGGGTCGGGTAGACGTGACCGCCAAGAGACGGACTCTCAGATCACCTGATCCCAAGCCATGAAGGGCTTTCAAGGTGACAACCAGCACCGATTTGCACTCAGAAGCAAATCGGCAACCAATGCAGCTCCTGCAGGAGAGGTGATTCATGTGCACATTGGGTCTACACCAGTGGTGAAATCTAATTTTTTTGCCCATTGATTCTGTGGGTGTGGCTTGGTTGAGGGGGGAGTCATGTGACTGGGTGGGCGTGGCCAACCTTTTTTCACTTTATAAAGTATTTTTTCCTGCCTATTTGCCTGAACCAGCAGGAAAAAAATGCTTTTTAAAAAAAGGGGGGGGAAGCTTCCGAGGATTGTGTGGACCAGCTGTCAGCTGCCCAATCATCGGAAGCTCTTTTCTTCACTTTTTAAAGCATTTTGTTCCTTGCCTATTTGCCCAAACTGGGGAGGGGGGATGCTTTAAAATGCAGCTGAGCCGCACGATCCTCGGAAGCTTTATTTAACTACGCATTCGCAGAACCAGTGACAATCGTCCCTACTGGTTCAGCCGAACCGGGAGGATTTTAGCCCTGGTCTAACACAAAATCATGGTGGCCGCTGCATTTTGCACCAACCGGAGCTTCCGGATATGATTGGAGGAAGCCATTTTGGAAAGTAAGTTCACCCTCTTTCTTCATGTGAGAATCTAAAATTCTTCAACTCAAAAACTTTGACATAGATTAAAAAAACCTTTAACAAGTATTACAAATAAAAATATGAAAGCTAATGCAAAGTAAAATAAAAAGTAAAAATAATGCATAAAAGATAGAAAAGTACCAAAAAATAAATAAATAACAATATTGTAAAGACAAAAAAGTGGTTTTATATGAAACAATAATTTCCCTGTTTGGCAGAATAATGAATTTATGTCTTTAGAGGCTACATTACCACTGTGAGCTTAGCTGGAATCCGTTGTATCCCAGCTGCTTGGCTCACCAGTTGACTGAAACCTTGGTTCTTACAGTCATCTTTTAAGGAACAGTTGTCTGGAGTACATGTGGGCAATCCCATGGTATTTCCTTTCTCTGGAGAGATTTCAGTGGCTACGATTTACTCTCTGACTGCTGATCTCAGCCATAATGCCATCCTCACTCCTACAGGGACATGTAGCTCACCATGTCCTCACCGGAAATCACAAATTGTGACGTAGACACAAATGACAACAGAACAACACTTTATACCAATTATCCTGATCGTAAGGTCCTAATACTCTGTGAAGGGATGCGATGGCTCAGTGGCTAAGTGGCTCAGTGGCTTGTCAATCAGAAATGTCAGCAGTTCGGTGGTATGAATCCCTAGCGCCACGTAACGGAGTGAGCTCCTGTGACTTGTCCCAGCTTCTTCCAACCTAGCAGTTCGAAAGCACGTAAAAAATGCAAGTAGAAAAATAGGAACCACTTTTGGTGGGAAAGTAACAGCGTTCTGTGCATCTTTGGCATTGAGTCATGCCGGCCACATGACCACGGAGATGCTTTTGGACAGCGCTGGCTCTTCGGCTTTGAAATGGAGATGAGCAGTGCCCCCTAGAGCCGGAAACAACTAGCACACACGTGGAGGGCAACATTAACCTTTACCTTAATACCCTGTGCCCTGGAGAAATGGAAGATTGAAGGTGAAAATTTAATAGAAACAAAGAAGATGAAGCAGCAGGAAGTACAAGTAAGCTGAAAATATAGACCAAGAAAGAAGAGAAAGAAAAACAAGAGACAAAATTGTGAGACCAACATCTGAGGCAGGCTGCGGAACTAAGGTAGGGATGTAGAGTAGGATATAAGTATCGTATTTTTCGGACTAGAAGACGCACCGGTGTATAAGATGCACCAAGATTTAGGAGAGGTAAGTAAGAAAAAATGTTTTTGCCTTTCCTGAGTCCCCAGCAGCACTCTGCAGGCTTCAGCAGGGCTGGGGCAAAGCAAACATGTCCCTGTTTTTGTCTTGGGAGCATTTTTGCCTTGACCCAGCCCTTCTGAAGCCTGCAGAGTGTTGCTGGGGGCTCAGAGAAGGCAAAAAAGACTTTGTTTTTTTGTAAAAAATGGCCCATTTTTTGCAAAAATGGGATGTGGGGAAGAGCTTCGGGAGGCCAAAAATGGCTGTATTCAGTTTATAAGACGCACCAACATTTCCACGTTCTTTTAGGGAGGGGGGAAGGTGCATCTTATACTCCGAAAAATAGGATAAATAGCAAAAGTCAATCAGAAAATGAAGCTTTACTTGGAACAGTTTGTATCCTGCGATGATACCTTTCTGTCCATGAAATATCCATATGGTAAGGCCACACTTGGAATACTGCATTCAGTTCTGGTCGCCACGATGTAGAAAAGATGTGGAGACTCTAGAAAGAGTGCAGAGAAGAGCAACAAAGAGGATTAGGGGACTGGAGACTAAAACATATGAAGAACGGTTGAAGGAACTGGGTAAGTCTAGTTTAATGAAAAGAAGGACTACGGGAGACATGATAGCAGTATTCCAATATCTCAGGGCCTTCCCCAAAGAAGAGGGAGTCAAGCTATTCTCCAAGGCACCTGAGGGTAGAACAAGAAGCAATGGGTGGAAACTAATCAAGGAGAGAAGCAACTTAGAACTGAGGAGAAACTTCCAGACAGTTAGAACAATTAATCAGTGGAACAGCTTGCCTCCAGAAGTTGTGAATGCCCCAACACTGGAAGTCTTTAAGAAGATGTTGGATAGCCATTTGTCTGAAACAATATAGGGTTTCCTGCCTAGGCAGGGGGTTGGACTAGAAGACCTCCAAGTTCCCTTCCAACTCTGCTATTCTATTCTATATCTGCCTCTCCCAGGTCCTTGGGAAGGGTTTGGTACATGGACAAAAGTGCCAAATCTAATCTGAACATCTGGCTGACTGTATAACCAACCAATGAATATATAATGATAGACGGGGTGAGCTTATTATCATGACTCAGTATAATAGCCTTATCTTGGGAAATTTTGAAAAATGAGATTACAAAAGCCCAGTCTAGCACAATACCAACGAAGAAGAAAAATAACAGCTCCCAAAAGAAACCAGCATGGCTGCATAAAAAACTCTCTGACAAATTGAAAGACAAAAAAGATAAATACAAAAAGTGGAAGGAGGGGGACATAACTAAGGCAGAATATCAGCAAATAGCCTGAGCCTGTAAAGATGAAGTGAGGAAAGCTAAGGCTCACAATGAAGAAAGGCTTGCCACAAAAGTAAAAAATAACAAAAAAAAGCTTCTTCCAACATGCTAAAAATAAGAAAAGAGTTAAGGAAACAATTGGTCCATTACTGGGAGAAAGTGGCAAGAAGGTGACAAGCAACAGGGAGGAAGCAGAACTATTTAACTCATGTTTTGCATCTGTCTTTCCACAAAGGGATAAAACAGTTCAACCTATCAAAAACAGCACCACAAAAATCAGATTAGGAACACAAATTGAAATAGGGAAGAAAATGGTAAGTGAGCACCTGTCTACCCTAGACGAGTTCAAATCACCAGGACCAGATGGATTACACCCCAGGGTTCTGAAGGAACTGGCAGATGAAATCTCAGAACCACTGAACTATATCTTTCAGAGATCCTGGAGCACTGGGGAACTACCAGAGGACTGGAAAAGAGCTGATGTGGTTCCCATCTTCAAAAAAGGGAAAAAAACCAGGTCTAGAAAACTACAGACCTATCAGCCTGACCTCAATATCAGGAAAGATTCTTGAAAAGATAATCAAGCAACGAATTAGCGAACACCTAGAAGCAAACAAAGTAATAGCCAAAAGCCAACATGGGTTTGTCAAAAACAGATCATGCCAGATTAATCTTATTGCATTCTTTGACAAAGTGACAAAATTAGTGGACCAGAGGAATGCCGTTCATATAGTTTACTTGGACTTCAGTAAGGCTTTTGATAAGGTAGACCATAACCTACTACTAGATAAAGTAGAAGAATGTGGGTTGGACAGCATCACCACCAGATGGATTCGTAACTGGCTGACCAACTGCACTCAACGTGTAGGGAGGTATGCAGTGGAGTACCCCAAGGCTCTGTTTTAGGCCCAGTACTCTACAACATCTTCATGAATGATTTGGATGAGGGAATAAATGGGGAACTCATCAAATTTGCAGATGACACCAAGCCGGCAAGAATAACCAACACTCCAGAAGATAGGCTAAAGATACAGAAGGATCTTGACAAACTTGAACATTGGGCACTATCTAACAAAATTAAATTCAATGGTGAAAAGAGTAAGGTTGTACATTTAGGCAAGAAAAACGAAATGCACAGGTACAGTATAGGTGGTACCTTGCTCAGTAGTAGTAACTGTGAAAGGGATCTTGGAGTCCTAGTGGACAACCATTTAAATATGAGCCAGCAGTGTGCAGCAGCTGCCAAAAAAGCTAACACAGTTCTAGGCTGCATCAACAGAGGGATACAATCAAGATCACATGAAGTGTTAATACCACTTTATAATGCTTTGGTAAGGCCACACTTGGAATATTTGCATTCAGTTTTGGTCACCACGATGTAAAAAAGATGTGGAGACTCTAGAAAGAGTGCAGAGAAGAGCAACAAAGATGATTAGGGGACTGGAGACTAAAACATATGAAGAACGGTTGCAGGAACTGGGTATGTCTAGTTTAATAGAAAGAAGGACTAGGGGAGACATGATAGCAGTGTTCCAGTATCTCAGGGGTTGCCACAAAGAAGAGGGAGTCAAGCTATTCTCCAAAGCACCTGAGGGTAGAACAAGAAGCAATGGGTGGAAACTAATCAAGGAGAGAAGCAACTTAGAACTGAGGAGAAACTTCCTGACAGTTAGAACAATTAATCAGTGGAACAGAAGTTGCCTCCAGAAGATGTGAATTCCGCAACACTGGAAGTCTTTAAGATGTTGGATAGCCATTTGTCTGAAACAGTATAGGGTTTCCTGCCTAGGCAGGGGGTTGGACTAGAAGACCTCCAAGATCCCTTCCAATTCTGCTATTGTATTGTATTGTTGAACCTTTTCAGCTTTTGCTTGCTGGTCTAGGATCAAAGTCAACACTTTATATTGTTGTTGTACTTTAAAACAGGATCAGCAGTTAAAGATGTTGAGCTTGCCAGCTGGAAAGCTGATAGGCTGCATTTGAGACCCGAGCTGAAAAGGTTTAAGATAAGGCTATTATACTCATTTGGGGATTCAGAGGCCAAATCACATCTGGAAATGTTGGGCATGGATATGTGCCAGATGTCGCTTTCCAGAGCTGAAACATTCTTTCTTTGTTCCCTCCTTCCTTCTTGCCTTCTGCAGTTTCCCCGCTGACCTGCTTCATCTGTGAAAACCAGTCCAGCAACCTGCAGTGCCTCCGTTTCAGAGAGTGCAGCGAGCATGAAGTGTTCTGTGTGACTGCCCTGGCCGCATATGAATTTGGTATGCTTCAGGCACCTGGTTGCTGACCAGCTGAGGTGAAAGTAATCTGGGCATCAGTTGTTTGGCATCCGTAGGGCTCCCTACCCCCAAATTAGAATTTTGCTGATTTTATCTGTGGTGCCTTTGATGAAAGGAAGGAGGGTAATGCCATTGTCCTGTTCTGTATCTCGGTTTTTTGGGGGAGTCTCCCTTTGGATTGGGTTGGTAATTGTTGGTAATTGCCTATGCCCCAAAATACAATTCACCATGGAAATAGAAGCAAACAAACAACTTCCCTTTCTGGATGTCCTAATCTACAAAAAAACCAATGCCTCCCTAGGACATATCATCTACCAGAAAAAAACGTACAACAACTGCTACCTAAACGCACAATCCCATCACCACTCTGCACAGATCAACTCTGTAGCCAATACCTTCATCTCCAGAACCAAACGCCTAGCCGATAAAGACCACCTGAAAACTGAATTACACACCCTCACAAACATATTAATCTCCAATGGATTCCAAAGAAAAACAATTACCAACCTAATCCAAACGGAGACTCCCCCCTAAAAATGAGACACAGAACAGGAAAACGGCATTGCCCTCCTCCCTTACATCAAAGGCACCACAGATAAAATCAGCAAAATTCTCCACAAACACAATATCAAGACAGCCTTCAACACTGACCAAAAAATAGCCAACATCTTAAAAAACCACAAAGACAAAATTCAGCTAGAAAACCAAGGAGTCTACGAAATCCCATGCAAAATCTGCCCTGCAACATACATAGGACAAACGAACAGGAGAATAAATGCACGCATCGCAGAACACAATACATCATATACATATACATACACACACACACATACACACACACACATACACACACATATATAGATGGATATAGATATGGATATAGATAGACAGACAGACAGACAGATAGACAGAGACACAGACAGAGAGAGAGACACACACACAGAGAAAGATTGAGTGAGAGAGTGAGAAAGAGAGTGAATGAGAAAAAGAGACAATGAGTGAGAGTGAGAGAGAGAGAAAGAGAGACAGAGATGGAGAGACACAGAGAGAGACAGAGAGAAAGAAAGAGAAAGAGAGGGACAGAGAAACAGAGAGAGAGAAAGAAACACAAAGAGAAAAGGAGAGAGAGAGAGAGCAAGAGAGTGAGTGAGAGAGAGAAGGAGAGAGAGAGAGGGAGAGAGAAAGAAAGAGACACACACACAAAGACACAGAGAGAGAGAGAGAGACAGAGAGAAATACACACACACAGAGAGAGAGAAAAAGATAGAGACAGATAGACAGACAGACAGACACACAAACACAGAGAAACACACACACACACAGAAAAACAGAGATAGAAAGAGAGATGGAGAGCAACAGAGAGAGAGAGACCCAGAGAGAGAAAAACAGAGATAGAGATAGAAATAGAGATAGAGATAGATAGATAGATAGATAGATAGATAGATAGAGGGAGAGAAAGAGAGAAAAAAGAGAGAGACCCAGATTATAGGGATCCAAGGCAGAAGAAGATACTAGACAGATTGGAAAAGCTGCGAGGTCCCTTCCAGCCCTATGTTCCATGCAGACTACCAATAGAATAACACAATAACCAACGAGTTGCAAGGGCCCTCACATGTTTTCCAGTCCTCCCTCTCAAGCAGGCGACCCTATGCCATTTCAGACAAATGGCTATCTAATCTCTTCTTGAAAACTTCCAGTGTTGGGGCATCCACTACTTCTGGAGGCAAGCTGATCCACTGGTTAATTGTCCTCATAGTCAGGGAATTTCTCCTTAGTTCTAGGTTGCTTCTCTCGGTGATAAGTTTCCACCCGGTGCTTCTTGTCCTGCCTTTGGAGGCTTTGGACAGTAGGCTGACCTCCTCTTCTCCATGACAGCCCCTCAAAAGATAGTCCCTCCAAGTGAGGCCCCTTGGAGGTTTCTCTGTGTCCTCCTCAGGGTCACCTGAGTGGTGCAAATGGGTGTGGAGCCTTCTTGGAACTGCTGAAAGGACTTTGTGTTGTGGACTGGAGATAGATGATATTGTATCTCTCCCCCTTTGTTGAGAGAGGGCTGTTCAGTTTGGACATAGATGTCCTCTTTGACCCCTCTTTCAAACCAGGTGACCCCCGAGGGCACAAAAAAACCTCCAGGTGCCTCAACGACCCTCTAAAAGGATACAAATGACCAGCTGTCTGCAAGGAGTATAAAACCTTCCATTCCCCACCATCCAGTCAGAGCAGAAGAAGCTTCTTGGGTGAGAAGCGAAACATCTTCAAAACAAAAAAACAAACAAACAAACAAGAGAGTCCAGTTGCCTCCTGAAAAAACACTTTTGGGATAACCATGATCTTGATGACTGGGAATCTTTACAGAGTGTTGGTAGATGTCTGTCTTCTCTTCTTTAAACTAAACACTCCCAGTTATTTTCATCATTCTTCACAGGATAGTTGGGTTCTCCAAACACATCACTAACTAGTCCTCCCCTGATCCCCTCTTCTTTGTGGCAGCCCCTCAAATATTAGAAGACAGCTATCATGTCGCCACTAGTCCTAAGGAAAAGAAGGACTAGGAGTGACATGGCAGCAGTCTTCCAATATTTGAGGGGCTGCCACAAAGAAGAGGGGGTCAACCTATTCTCCAAAGCACCTGGAGGAAGAACAAGAAGTAGTGGATGCAAACTAATCAAGAAGAGAAGCAACTTGGAATTAAGGAGAAACTTCCTAACAGTCACAACAATCAACCAGTGGAACAGAAGTTGCCTCCAGAAGTTGTGAATGCTTCAATAATGGAGGTTTTCAGGAAGAGGTTGAACAACTATTTGTTTGAAATGGTATAGGGTTTCCTGCTTCAGCAAGGGGTTGGAGTAGAAGACCTCCAAAGACCCTTCTACCTCTGTTTATTGTCTTCAAATTGTGTGGAATTGCTGTCAATAAACTCAATCCCTGTAGTCATGTTGAAGCATTTGTACTCAAAATATATCAATTTATCTCATTCTCAGCTTCTTCCTTGTGTCCTTCAGGTATGATGACTGTCAAAAAGAGAATCACCAAGAGATGCTCATCCTTTTGCCCAGATTTTCAGATGGTGTTGGGCTTTGCTTCATTTGGGACCTCTTGCTGCCAGCAATCCTGGTGCAATATTTGGGGATCTCTAGGGGAGAGGAATGCCACTCAATGATCGGAATGCCCAACCATTGTCCTGACCAAATCTTCTGATGACAGAACTTGAAGAAGAGTAAGAAGTTACCAACAAAGGACAGGGGCTTCTTGGCTTTCATCTCTTCGCAGGGGTTCCAGGAGTGGGACGCAGGGTGAAGAGATGGAGCCAAATCTTCTGAGCTTATGCAGAACGTCTCCAGAACAAGTCCCATCTCCTCATTTTGCAATTTGTGTTTTTATAAATAGGCAAATGTTATGAGAGTTATGTAGTAGATTTACCTTTGTCTAATATCTCCACTTTGTGATATCCCATGTCCAAAATGGTCTACCATAGCTGCCATTCAAAGAAGTTATGAAATCTTGCATCAAAAAAAATATTCTATGGTAGTTTCTCCCACTCATTGAAGCTCTGAAATTTGGGGGTCTCATATCCCAAATGATCTACAATTTCTTCTCCCACTCAAACAGGTTATGAAATTTAGGGTCTCATGTCAAAACGGATCTAGGATAACTTCTCCCATTCAAGGAAGCTCTGAATTTTTTTTACAATGAAAAGTTGAATTTTGTACAGTTAACATGGTTATATTATGTCAGATACTGAGGTTGATGTAGCATCTTTCTTCCTCTCGATAATAACATTATTTTGTAAAACTGGCTTAATTAAAAATAACTTCCTACTTGGATGTACACAAAGGGCATCATTAATCACATTTTCTTCTTTGGTAATGTTTTTCCCCCTCCCCCACACACTTTCCAAGATGCGTTAATGATGGTTCTATTCACCTGGCGTGGAAAGGACACAACTGCAAGTCTTTAGGGAAAAACGAACCCTAGGCGAATCTGATGACAATCAACCCTGGTCAGCAGCAACAGGATTGCAAGCCTGGATGTGAGAGGATGTGGTTGTGGCTACTTAGAAGGTCACCATGTGGTGTGATCTTGTGGGACATTTTAATCAAATAATATTTTAATCCTTATACTGTCTCCATCTTTCCTTAAATATTAACAGAATCCATAATTGTATTAATATTTAAGGGAATACATAATCCATAACTACTTCAGCTTCAACCACAATAATACACAGGCAAACAACAGATACAAACTCAAGGTAAACCGCTCCAAACTCGATTGCAGAAAATATGACTTCAGCAACAGAGTGGTCAATGCCTGGAATGATCTATCCCACTCCATTGTTACATCCCCTCTAACCCCCACAGCTTCAACCTTAAACTGTCTACTGTGGACCTCACCCCATTCTTAAGAGGTCCTTAAAGGGGGCGTGCATATGCGCACCAGTGTCCTACCGTCCCCATTTATTTCTACTCATTTCCTTTGTTCATGTCTATGTTCATAAATATACCTGCTATCTTGTACATGTTTGACAAACTAATAAGTAAGTAAGTAAATAAGTAAGTAAATAGAGGAGTGAGAATCAGCATCTCCACTAGATAATTGTCAGTCAAGTTGAAACTAAGTTAATCAAGTAAAAATAGTAAATGGGAGAAAATGTTTTATTCAAACTTCCATAACCCTCCCACTCCTCAAATAAGTTACCCAGAACTAATCAACACATCAAAGAAGAAGGTCAATAAACACAAATAGTTTAAAATTAAACTATTAATTTAGTTTAATTTGAATTAAAACTGTCTCCCAGTGGAACTACACATCCCCGTGCCCTTCGAGTGTCACTCTAGAACCAGTATGCACACACATCCATATCCCCCCAAACCCACACTAAGGACAAGCTCCCTTATAAATCAGGCTATTGTGCCTGATTTTCTCCGTAGCTACCTCTAGAGGCAAACCTCTTTGCTTTGGGGAATAAATGAATCTCCTTTCCTCCCAGCTGTCTGGATTTCATTTTGATTTCTTCTTGCACAATACCCATTTGAGTTGGAACCCCAAGGTATTCTTCCAAGATTCTCTTTTTTCAGCTTCCATGATTTTGCAGCTGGTTTTGAAATTTGAAACTTCACCCTGCTGCTTCAGTCCTGTGATCTGGGCTGTATGTTAATAAAGTTTTGTCTCGATGTTCACCAGTATCCCAGTTGCAAACTCATGTCCACAGTGCAAGCAGGGGGAAAACTCGGTTCCCCTCTTCATTAGCTCTAATTTAACCATTCATGTTGACTTCCCGTAACAGGGGATATCTGCAGCATAAGGTTCAAGGGCTTTAATGGTGTCATTCAAATTTTTGCCTGTGTTACGTCAAAATCAAGAAGGGGGCTGGGATGAGAAGAGCCAAGTTCTGCCTGCTCCCTTAACAACCAGGTTTCCACAAGGCATGCCAAGTTGACAGCTGCATCCCTGATAAAATCACAGGTATGTTTATCACCCACATAACTTGGCATTCAAAAGCAATGCAGCAGGCAAGACAATTGAAGATACGATAACCAGGACTGAGGATAGAAGCCAAGAGCCGGACACTTTCAGGTGGTGGGACCATTGTCCTGTGTCTGCTATTCCCCACTGAGAAGGTCCTCTCTGCTCTTTCAGGTGGAACTAGACATTGAGTGCATTGCAGTAGTCCAGACAAAGGAAAGGCTATAACAGACTAAGTGTCAGGCCTGCAGCCATCTTTCTTTTGGATCTTTGGTCTGCCACACTTTCTCTTATTCTACTATGCACTTTCTATTGTGGGAAAATGGGTGGGGGAATTGTATGGAGTTAGATGATATGTAGCCATAACAAAATTCTTTTATAGAAAGCCAAGGTCATCCTTTCTCTTTGCACCTCTGCACCTGACTGGAACTGGATGGGTGGAAGCTGCCAGCGTGGCAGTGGGAGATTGGACCATGGGATGGGCTTGTGGGTGTGGGGGCAAGATCGTGAACTTTCAACTGGGTGGGGAAAACTGGGAAGCTTTCAGATTCGGCTTTCCCAGATATGCCAACATGGCTCTCTTCATAAATTGGAACTTTCAAGAATCCTTTGCCTTGGACTCTGATTTAATTTTGGATGCTATTTGGAAGCCTGACGCTCTCTCCCCTCTCAGGTGGAACTAGATATTAAGTGCACTGCAGTAGCCCAGACAACGGTGACTTAAGCATGAGTGATCATGAACAGGACTTCTAGGCCTGCAACAGACTAAGATCATGCAAAGACCCTTGCAACAGATGTTACAGATGGTAGCTGATCTTCAAACGGTGAGGTTACAAGCAGCCATGGGTTATGGGCCAACTCTTTCCTGAACCCCTAGGGATGTCACACCACTCAGAGGGAGAGTTGGTCCCTCGATGAAATTTAGGAACATGTGTTCAATTTTACAAATGGACTGATTATGGAAGAGCAATGTGGAATTCAAAGCAGGAAATCAGTGTGTCAGCCTCTGTTTTGCTATTTGCTTTCGGCTGCCATAGAAATGGGGAGGGGGGGCATGGTATGTGGGATGGGAATAATTGGTACAGGAGTGATAGTTAAAAAGGGAGTTTTGTTCTCACCATCTTCTGTGCATGCTGATGGCCGGTGTTTGGAGTTGGTCAAGGCCAACCATCCTGCATACCAACCTGATGATGCTTCTTGGAGATGCACCCACATGACACCCAAGGGATTTGCAGATTGGGCAATGGGGTGAGGGTTGTTGGGGGAAGGGGGTTGGGCAAATGTTTGATATGTATGATTTCGCGCATTTGTGCCTCAGACCTTGCTTTGCTTCGCTGCTATCTTTTCATAACCAGTAAAAGTACTCTTACTTCTGCAAAATGGAGTTAAGGGGTTTCTTTCTTGGTTGCTGATGGAGGTGTGCCTGACACAGTGTTTGTTAGATGGCGCATGCAGTAGGGACTCCTTCCCAAGAATATTGAGAGAGACCCCAGCTTACAAAGGGATGTTCTCCTGTATCCTTGATGGCGCACCCTCTCTCAGCTCAGCTCCACTGTGCATGCATACACGCCTCCCACTGGCCACCGGTTCTCCAGAACCTGTGAGAAGCTTCTGAATTTCACCACTGCCTGTGCCCCATTTTGGGCCTAGTAGGCCTCCCTGCAGCCTCTTGGTACCAAAAATGGGTCTCCTGCATGGGACAGGGCTCATGCATTCCTAGGCAGGAAACCCCACACCACTTCAGACAAATGGTTATTATTATTATCTTCTTAAAAACGTCCAGTGTTGGAGCATTCACAACTTCCGGAGGCAACTTCTGTTCCACAGATTAATTATTCTCACTGTCAGGCAATTCCTCCTTAGTTCTACGTTGCTTCTCTCCTTGATTAGTTTCCACCCATTGCTTCTTGTCCTGCCCTCAGGTGCCCTGGAGAATAGGTTGATTCCGTCTTCTTTGTGGCATCCCCTGAGATATTAGAAGACTGCTTCAGACAAACGATTCTCCAACATCTTCTTAAAAACTTCCAGTGTTGGTATTAAATTCTTCTGCAGATAATTCGGGGGTAAACCCAACTTTACGTAAGCTTCCCATCGCTGCAGATCATATGGTCTCCGCATCATGTTTCTCCCATTCCAACAGCTCATAGAAAAAGGTTGCTGGGCATTCTGAATCCTCAATTTTAACAAAAACCATCAGAACTGCTTTCATTAATAGCGTTGAGGCTTCAACGATTATTAAACATACCTTTAGATTCTTTGCAATATTGCATGGTGGTTTTAATTTTGTTTGCAATGAATTCAATTATTTTTACTGCAGATCTCTGTGAATGCAAGCCTACTCCCACATCTACTCCAATCACAGTTAGGAAGTCTACCTGCCCTTCAGTGACTGAGAATGGTTTGCATCTTTGTACCAGATTGTAAACAGTAAAAAATATTTTGCAAGTATTGGTACCCATTGCTTCATGTCCTGCCTTCATGTGCTTTGGAGAATAGTTTGACTTCCTCTTCTTTGTGGCAGCCCCTGAGATATTGGAACACTGTTATCATGTCTCCCCTAGTCCTTCTTTTCATTCAACTAGACCAGGGGTGTCCAAACTTGGGAACTTTAAGACTTGTGGACTTCAACTCCCAGAATTCCCCAGCCAGGCTGGCTGGGGAATTCTGGGAGTTGAAGTCCACAAGTCTTAAAGTTCCCAAGTTTGGACACCCCTGAACTAGACCTACCCAGATCGGATCTGCTCAAAGGATGCCATGTTTGTCGAAAGAAGTAAGAGGCACCCTTCTTGTGGAGTTTCCCTGTTTTTTGATCTGTGCTGAAATGGATAAATCGACGTGGGAATTGAAGAATAAAGATGAATGAGAATATTATAAGATCTGGGATAAACTTTATCGATGGTTGGAATATAAAAAGGAAAGCCCCAAATAGGCTAGGGCTAAGATTCATAGAATAGAGACTAGAATTACGTATGAAATGATAAATGCGAGAATGTACAAGATAAACACAAACCAACACGGCTGGAAATGGGATACTTTTTTATTTGTAATTACGGTATGGATGAAATGTTAAAAAACAGGGTGCCTACAATGTATAACTTAATATCTTAGCATGTATGGCATAGATTTTACCAGGACGGTTTACACTGTGTCCAACTTTTTAATTTGTGTTTAATAAAGAAACTTTTTTTAAAAAAAGAAAGAAGTAAGAGACACAGTCACCCCCTGAAGGTTTAGAAACATCCGGGCAATTTGTCGGTTTGATTAACTGATGTACAAACAAAAAATAAGAAGGCACTGAACTTGGCAGAGGGAATCTTTTGTTTAAGTTTGTACTTTGCAGAGGTTATGCAACCATCTATAAATTCAGGAAGAGATGTCAACCGCCCAGGTGCCCAAATTTTGCACGCGGAACAGTAGTGTTTGCCTGGAAGACAGTTGGTTCTGCTCGTACCTGGTTTCCCCTATAATGGTGGGGGAAAAAAAGAGACCATCCACTCTGCCCTGCCCTTCTCTAATATTACCACAATTCTAACTCCTATTTTATTGGCTAGCCATTGATAAAATAAGTCAACTGAAAAATATTCAGTTTCTTTTTCTTAATTTTAAGGGTTAATCTATCAATTTCTGCACATTCTAATATTTTTTAAATTATCATATCCTCTGTAGGATCTCTTCACTTTTCCATTGTTGTGCAAACACAATTCTAGATGTGGTGAAGGCATGTAAAATTAAGTAGTATTGCCTTGGTTATATTTTTCTGGTAAAATACCCAACAAACATATTTCTTTTTAAATCTATATGATTGTTTTATTGGTTTTTTCCAGGTAAGTATTTTGTCCAATATTTTTTGGCTTTGGGGCATGTCCACCACATATGATAGTACGAGTCTGGTGTCTGATGACATTTCCAACATTTAAGGACATTCTGTTTAAGGACAGAATTGTCCTTAAACATTTTTGCCAAAATGTTGCGTGAAAAATGCCATCTATAAAACATTTTACAATGGGACTTTGGGTCCCAAATGGCTCAGACCATGAACAAATTGAGTGCCGACCAAAAAAATCTGTCAAATGTTTCACTCAGGTCACAAACACATCCTTAGGTGCCGAATAAACACAGTTGCGGTGATTTTTCCTGCTGTGGCAATTTCCCCTTCCACACAATTTTTTGTGCGCACATGCACAGTCAGTCTTGCTTCTGGTCATAACCAAATTGGGCACCGACTGTCCTGGAATGGATTATGGTTGACACCCGAGATCCAACTGTATATAGTTTTTTAAAAATGCAGTTGAAAGGTGCTTTTTCAGCCATGATTGGACCACGTGACTGATTGTTTTGAGAAAGTGAAAAACTGTTGCTTTTAATTAGGTGAAAACTCTGGAAACTCTCAGAGTTGGCTTTCCCCAGATATGTGCCACTTTGATATTTCCAATAAAGCTCCACTTTCAGGAATCCACTTGCCTCGGAGTTTTTCTTGCCATGAATCTATTACTTGGAACCCTGACATTAAACTAACTCTCCTAAATCTTAAACTCCAGCTGGAGCCATATCTGGGGTCCCGAGCGCTGGCTGCTGACCCACTCTACCCGGGTGTTCTGTCCCAAGCCTCTACAATATATACGGACGCAGACCTGGCTGTCTGCCACAACTAAGGAGGGAGACAAGCAACCCCTTGGCTGGGAGCCCAGAAGGCTATCTCTATGAAACAAGGCTTGAACTCATGAAATTCTCCCAATCTTTGTCTATGGCTGGATCAGTAAATTGTTTCCTGCAAAATTCCCCTCCCGTCGCCCCACCTATAAGCTCTAAGGGAGGGTCTAATCAGTAGCCACCTGTTCCTATTTCCTTCTGTGACCCCTTTTTCCAAAGCTGCTCCCTCCTTCTCGCAGCCCTACTCATATGTACATCAGGGGCAGCCTCTGTCTGTTCTTCTTCACTGCTCCCTGACTCAGATGGCATCTGGTGGCCAACAGGCCTCTCTAGTCCCTGCTCTGACTCCGAACACCCCTCCAGAGTCTCCACATCGTTTTTACATCGTGGCGACCAGAACTGAATGCAGTATTCCAAGTGTGGCCTTACCAAGGCATTATAAAGTGGTATTAACACTTCACGTGATCTTGATTCTATCCCTCTGTTGATGCAGCCTAGAACTGTGTTGGCTTTTTTGGCAGCTGCTGCACACGGCTGGCTCCTATTTAAATGGTTGTCCACTAGGACTCCAAGATCCCTTTCACAGTTACTACTACTGAGCAAGGTATCACCTATACTGTACCTGTGCATTCCGTTTTTGTTGCCTAAATGTAGAACCTTACTCTTTTCACCATTGGATTTCATTTTATTAGATAGTGCCCAATGTTCAAGTTTGTCAAGATCCTTCTGTATCTTTAGCCTGTCTTCTGGAGTGTTGACTATTCCTGCCAGCTTGGTGTCATCTGCAAATTTGATGAGTTCCCCATTTATTCCCTCATCCAAATCATTGATAAAGATGTTGAAGAGTACTGGGCCTAAAACAGAGCCTTGGGGTACTCCACTGCATACCTCCCTCCATGTAGATGCAGTTCCATTGAGGACTACACGTTGAGTGCGGTTGGTCAGCCAGTTACGAATCCATCTGGTGGTGATGCTGTCTAACCCACATTCTTCTACTTTATCTAGTAGTAGGTTATGGTCTACCTTATCAAAAGCCTTACTGAAGTCCAAGTAAACTATATCGACGGCATTCCTCTGGTCCACTAATTTTGTCACATTATCAAAGAATGCAATAAGATTAATCTGGCATGATCTGTTTTTGACAAATCCATGTTGGCTTTTGGCTATTACTTTGTTTGCTTCTAAGTTTTCCCAAATTCATTGCTTGATTATTTTTTCCAGAATGTTTCCTGGTATTGAGGTCAGGCTGATAGGTCTGTAGTTTCCTGGATCTATTTTTCCCCCTTTTTTGAAGATGGGAAGCACATCAGCTCTTTTCCAGTCCTCTGGTAGCTTCCCAGTGTTCCAGGATCTCTGAAAGATATAATTCAGTGGTTCTGAGATCTCATCTGCTAGTTCCTTCAGAACCCTGGGGTGTAATCCATCCGGTCCTGGTGATTTGAACTCATCTAGGGTAGACAGATGCTCACTTACCATTTTCTTCCCTATTTCAATTTGTTTTCCTAATCTGATTTTTGTGGTGCTGTTTTTGATAGGTTGGACTGTTTTATCCTTTTGTGTAAAGACAGATGCAAAACATGAGTTAAATAGTTCTGCTTTCTCCCTGTTGCTTGTCACCTTCTTGCCACTTTCTCCTAGCAATGGACCAATTATTTCCTTAACTCTTTTCTTGTTTTTAACATGTTGGAAGAAGCCTTTTTTGTTAATTTTTACTTTTGTGGCAAGCCTTTCTTCATTGTGAGCCTTAGCTTTCCTCACTTCATCTTTACAGGCTCGGGCTATTTGCTGATATTCTGCCTTAGTTATGTCCCCCTCCTTCCACTTTTTATACTTACCTTTTTTGTCTTTCAGTTTGTCAGATAGTTCTTTATGCAGCCATGCTGGTTTCTTTTGGGAGCTGTTATTTTTCTTCTTCATTGGTATTGTGCTAGACTGGGCTTTTGTAATCTCATTTTTCAAAATTTCCCAACCTTCTTGAGTTGTTTTCCCCTTGAGGATTCTCATCCATGGAATTTTTCCCAAGCTCTCTCTAAGTTTATTGAAATTAGCTTTCTTAAAGTCCAAGACTCTAGTTTGACTTTGTTCTACTACTTGTGTTTGGATAATGTTGAATTCCAATATTGCATGGTCACTTGCCCCCAGGGTTCCTATGGCTTCAACACCTTCTATCATTTCCTCTCTGTTAGTGAGAATTAAGTCCAATATGGCTGATCCCCTTGTTCCCTTGTCTACTTTTTGGGAAACAAAGTTGTCTGCTAGGTTTGTTAGGAACCTGTTGGACCTTCCACTTGGTGCAGAGTTTGTTTCCCAGTTGATGTCAGGCTAGTTAAAATCTCCTATTACTATTGTGGTGTGCTTCCTACATACCTTAGTTAGCTGACTAGCAAAAAGTTCATCTACTTCCTCTGCTTGGTTGGGTGTCCTGTAGTATAGACCTATGGCAATGTCATTTCCCCCACAACCTTTAATATTGACCCAAATGCATTCAAGATAGTTCTCATCATTGTTGTGCTCTATTTCTGTAGATACGTAGTTATTTCTTATATATAGTGCAACTCCACCTCCTCTTTTATTTGGTCTATTTCTTTTAAATAATTTAAGTCCTTCTAGCTGTATGTTCCATTTGTCGGTTTCATCCCAACCAGTTTCTGTAATGGCAATAATATCGTATCTGCCCTCTTTTACTTGAATTTCTAATTCTCCCTGTTTATTCCTCATACTCTGTGCATTGGTATATAGACATTTGAGTCCATTTTGATTGACCTTGTGTTTACTGTCTACATAACCTGTGTTATGCCTGACTGCCCCTATTTTCTTGCCAGTTGTGTGATTCATGCACATGGTATGGCAATCACTATTACATGCTTGGTTTTGCTTGACAGCAGGAGTGATAATCTTACCCACACACATCTATGTTACATGCACTTATAACCCTATGAATTTTAGTTTGCTGGGGACAGAAATGTTCTGTATCTATTAATTCTCTGTCCCCGCTCTTCAGTTTAAATGTTTATCAAGAAAATCTATGAATTTAATGCCAAGTAACTCAGTTCCTTTCTTGGATGGGTGCAACCCATCTCTTTTGTACAGTTTTTCATTGGACCAGCTGCAGGCATCATGACTAATAAAACCAAAGCCTTCCCTTTTACACCACTCCTTTAGCCACACATTAAACTCTGCTACACGCTGGCCCTTCCCTTTTTGTTCCTTATATACAGGTAAAACCTCTGAAAAGATAAGCCTACAACCTATACTATTAAGTTCATACCCCAAGTTCTGGAAATCATTCTGCACAGAAAGTACATCTTTTTGGGACAGATCATTAGTGCCAAGATGTATAATAGCATCAACGTCACAGTCCTTACTTGCATTCTTGACTATCTTAAGAATACGCCTCTTGTCTCTGCTGGCAGTAGCACCTGGCAGACACCTGACCTCTTTTAAAACCTCCGTATCCTCTCCTAAATTTACATCCCTTACGATTGAATCACCAACCAGAAGGTGGCTTCTCTTTTTGTATACCTTGCTCTTCTTCTGCGACTGATGTGTGATACCTGGTTCCCCATTTCATCTTTCCGAAGAAAGTTCTTCATTTTGGATCACGATCCCCTGCTTATTTGAGTCATCATTATCACAACTACCTTGACCTATCTCTTTAGTGTCCCCATTAAGGTCAGCAAGGACACTATATCTGTTTTGCTGGGTCACAGCAAAAGCTTTGTGTTTATGGTTCACAGCTCTCAACCTGCCAGATCCCACAGTTGTCCAGACTGCTCTTCTCCTGCAAGATCTTTGTGGCAGAGGGGGCTGATAGCATGGCATCTCTGTAGAGTGGAATGGCTGAGGTAGACACCTAGTTTCTGCTTGGAGAGCACAGATTACAGATTCTAGATAGGTAATCTGTCTCTGTAGACTAGTAATTTGTTTACAAAGGGGACAGTATCCAAATTTGAAAAGAGTACTGTGAAAGACCGGTGCAAAACAGCTATTACATTGAACTAAGCCGGTCATTTTGAACTAAAATAAAATCACAATCTCAAGCACACTAATCCAGAATGTATTATTGCTATTTTGTTTTATAGATATATGATTTGCGCACCGTTAGGCGCGCGGGCCCCCACCTCAGTCTCTTTGTCTCTCTGACTCATCCCCTTCTATCCAGCAGCTCCAATCCCAGCTTCAGGAAGGTTCAAATGATATGGAGTTTAAGGGACCCCACCTCAGTCTCTTTGTCTCTCCGACTCACCCCCTTCTATCCAGCAGCTCCAATCCCAGCTTCAGGAAGGTTCAAATGATATGGAGTTTAAGGGACCCCACCTCAGTCTCTTTGTCTCTCTGACTCACCCCATTCTATCCAGCAGCTCCAATCCCAGCTTCAGGAAGGTTCAAATGATATGGAGTTTAAGGGACCCCACCTCAGTCTCTTTGTCTCTCTGACTCACCCCCTTCTATCCAGCAGCTCCAATCCCAGCTTCAGGAAGGTTCAAAATGTCTTGGTGTACTTCCAAATACAACAGGGTTTACAGAAATGTGTGCCTTTCTTTGCTTGTGTAAGGGAAACATTGCACACCATGCAAAATTATCGTACGGTCCGTATTGTCCCTATTAGCATGCCTTCAGGCATAAGCTGTGAACATTTGGTTCTTTCATTCTTTCATTTGGTTCCTCATTAAAAAGATGTTCACAATTACAACACAAACACTTTTTAAAGAACTTTTTAGATTAGAACTTTAGAATAACTTTATTGTCACTTTAAATATACACTAATCAGCATACATTAAAATGAAATTTTGTGGCATGCAGCTCTCAAAGGATCACCACCTCCAATATACACTATATGAATATGACAAATGAAGGAATGAATAAATAACTATGCATATATCCAGATATATTATGACACAGAGAAACAACAGGTTCTAATCCGGATGTACACATGTCCTTGGTGAGAAAAACACATCTTTTTTTAAATAAATAATTTTTATTAAATGTTTTGATCTTTAAAAACAATAGGGAAAACACAGCAAAGAAAAAAAATACAATAAGACAAAACAAAACACAGAACATACATAACAATATACAGTAATTTTACAGCTTTCTCTATCGGCTTTCCTTCTTAGCTTTTATAATTCTCCCTTCTGCATTGCCTTCCTCTCATTATAACATTGACCTATGATTTAACAAACATAGTATTAACACTTATAATAGTAGTCATTATTTATATCTCCATATATTTGTATTCTCTATTTTCTGTCTTGGCTTCTGTTTTCTAGCCACTTGTACATTTTATTCCATACTTTATAGAAGTCCGATTCTTCTCCTTCTTTTAGTTCTATTGTCATTTTGTCCATTTCTGCGCATTCGAGTATTTTCCTGATTGTAGTTTCATCTGAGGGTGTATTGATTTCCCCCCCCAGTTTTGTTCAAAGACAATCCTGGCTGCAGTGAGTATGTGTATGAGTATGTATTGAGATTGTTTGTCCATTTTTTGATCCAGTAGTCCAAATAAGAATGCTTCTGGTTTGAGTTCTATTTTTCGCTCAGTAATTTCTTCTAACCACTTTCGAATTTTGCACCAGTACTTCCTTGTGATGGGGCACGTCCACCACATGTGATAGAATGTTCCAGGCTTGTGGTTGCATCTCCAACAATTAGGGGATAAATTTGGGTACATTTTGGCCAATCTCGCTGGAGGCAAATGCCACCTATAAAACATTTTATAGAGATTTTCTTTGTAAGCTACTGTCGTCGTAAATTTATAATTTCTTTCCCACAGTTTATCCCATTTTTCTAACTCTATATTATGGCTAAAATTTCTTCCCCAGCTAATCATTGTCTCCTTTACCGTCTCTTCCTCCATTTTATACTTTAAAAGAACATTCAGGACTTCGCTCGCTAAAGCGGCAAGCTTGCATATGCCGCGTGGCCGAAAGGGGGTTTCCTCCTACCCCCCCACCCCCTCCCCCCATCTTCAACCTCACCTGGCTGGCTAAGGCTGCCAGGCAGCGGGCCTAGCTGACCCGGTTGTCCCTTGTCCCTTCAGTCCAGCTTACCTATTGCCTCGTCCCCTGCCTGCTCCCGGTTGCATCCATCACATCGGAGAGCTGCTGATTCCGCCTGCTGGTTAGTGAACCGTTTTTTTTTTCTTTTATGCTTTTAATGATTTTTTAAAAAGAATATTTTATTTATTGTGTATAGAATTTTTTAAAATCATTTTATTCAAAAGTATTGAGTATAGAATTTTAAAAAATGTTTTATTTCAATTTATTGTTTGTATAATCTTTTTAAAATTGTCTTAGACTATTTAAAAAAAATGCTATCAACAATAAATTGAAATAAACCATTTAAAAATATTGTATACTCAATACATTTAAAAGTATTGTGTATAGAATATTTTTAATGGTTTTATTGTAATGTATTGTGTATGGGATATTTTTAATGGTTTTTAAGGACTTTTTTTATTGTTTATAGAATATATTTGTTTAAATTGTTTTAGGGAATTTTTATTTATTCATTGTTTATAGAATATGTTTATTACAAGAAATGTTATTCTTTTTTGCAAATGGTTTATTTGTGATGCAATATGTTGCTTTTAAGTGTGCAGGTTGGTGCATGGTTTATGTGTCTCAAGGTGGCTGCTTTTCTATGGGCAGGCCAGGTTGGTGCAAGGCAGCTTTGCCAGATTTTTTGTGTTTCTGTGTGATACCTGGTTGTTTAGGTAATTGTGAGGTGGTTGCTGGTTTTGTGAGTTTCCTGGCACTGTCCTTTATAATTTCCCACAATGCCTTGATGGTTTTTATTCCAGTGGCTTTGTCTTTCCTGTCCTTAGGGTTAGGGAAAAAAACTGGTTTCATCTGCAGTCTTTTGGGGGGAAATTGTTATTTTTTGGTGTTTTCCTGGCACTGGCATAGTTTGTGGGTGTGTAATGTCCCACAGTTATGATCAAGTACTAATAAAATTTCCTTATACATTTTAGTGACCTTTCCTTTCATAATTGGTGTTTTCTTTCATACTTTTAGATTTCTAATTTCTGTTTCTGTTAGTTAGCAATTGCTAAAACAAATCCCATGTGAAAAAGTATTCAAAGCCTTCTTGATTTTAATTGTCAATTTATTTATTCCTGCACATTCTAATATTTATTCATTTTCATATCTCTGTTTTTCCACTTGTGCAAATACAATTCCAGCAGCTGCTAACATTTGTAAAATTAAATATGTATTGTATTCCCTTTCAAATAGCCAACAAAATATTTCTGGTTTTAAATCCATATCTTGCTTTACCATTGCTTCTAACCACTAACTCTTGAATGGCTACTTGGACTGACCTAAGTACTGAACCTAATTCATATATTCCTGTTTTCTTGAACTGAGAACTAAATTTCAGAAAAAGAAATCTGTATTGCTCTGTGAATCTACCTATGTCTATTCATTCTTGATCTAACTTCTTGGATGAAAGACTATATCTTTCCTGTTTGTTGGGGGACATCCTTCCTGAAAAGACTGTACATTGTTGGGTGAAAACAGAGGTCCCTTCTGTTACCTGTAGTGTAGTCCTCAGCTTACAACCACAATTGAGTCCAATATTGTTTTATTTCTTCTGCAGTTAGTATTATTTAACAGGATGAAGAGGCAACAGAGTATGACCACTAGGACAGTCATGTTTCCTATGTAAATAGCTGTTTTATTGCTTTGTGTCCTTGTTTCATCCTTAATATAGAAGTGCAAGCAATTAAAGTCTTCCTTTCTGTATCTCTTTGTGCAGGCCATTCATTGGAGCAAGGTGGTCAGTGGGTGACTTCAACACACAAAAGGACAGTAACCTTCCTTTTCTATTATTTTGTGTGCTTGTTTCATCCTAATGCAGTGCATGTGATTAAAGTCTTCCTTTCTGTGTCTCTTCTTTGTGCAGGTTATTGGAGCAAGGTAGTGATGTGGTGGTGCAGAAGACAGAGAAAAGGGCAGTAATCTTCCTTTTCTATTATTTTGTGTGCTTGTTTCATCCTAATGCAGTGCATGCGATTAAAGTCCTCCTTTCTGTGTCTCTTCTTTGTGCAGGTTATTGGAGCAAGGTAGTGAGATGGTGGTGCAGAAGACAGAGAAAAGGACAGTAATCTTCCCTCTGTAAGTAGCTGTCTTTATTGTATTGGTTTCATTCTAATGCAGTGCATGCAATGGAAGAGTTCTTTTCTGTGTCTCTTCTTTGTGCAGGCCATTCATTTGACTCAGTGACTGGCAACGACAGTCATCTTCCTTCTGTAAGTAGCTCTTTCATTGTTTTGTGTACTTATTTCAATCTTATTGTAGTTTATCCATTGGGGCAAAGAATTCAGTGACATTGTCTTGGCCACTCCCACCCGGTCGCAAGTCACTCCCACCTGGTCACATGGCGGTCAAGCCACTCCCACAAAGCAGGCCACACCTACAGAAGAGGTTCCAAACCATTTTGAAACCCACCACTGGTGGGGTAAGTTGGCTTCCTGTAAATATTGTTTTACTCCTGCCTCTTCTATATTCTCTTGGTCATATAGTTTACAATAATAATCTTGTATAATTTTTTTATTCTCTTCATTCCCATAACAAGTTTGTTCATCCATTAACTGCAGTATGTTCTTTGAGTTTCTCTCTTTTCTCAATTTGTATGCCAACCATCTGCCTAGTTTATTAGCATTTTCAAAATAATTCTGCTTAGCATCCCTAATTTTTTGGGCTACTTCCTCCTTTTCTATTAACTCAATTTTGTGTTTAATCACATCCATTCTTCCTTTAATATCCTTCTTTTTGGGAGAATTCTGGAGTTCTTTCTCAAGACCCTTATATTCATTGTCAAGTCCTTTAAGTGTTTGTCTTTTCCTTAAATTTCTCTTCCTTGAATAGTCAATTATTAGGCCTCTAGTATAAGCCTTCATTGTATCCCAGAGGTTCTGCATTGATGTTTCCTCTTTCCTATTTTCTTTAAAGAAGAAGGCCAATTCCTTTTGAATTTTCTGCACAAAGTCTTTCTCTTTTAATATGGTATTATTTAATGTTCCACCTAGATCTTTTTCTTTGTCCTCTCCATTTAATTGTCATTGGATTGTGATCTGCCCAAGTCCTTGTTTCAATCTCAATTTCCTGTATATTGTAGGCCGGTTCAGTCACTACCCAAATCATATCTATTCTAGAATAAGATAAATGTCTATTTGAATAAAAAGTATATTGTTTTTTAGTAGGGTCTCCCTCTCTCTCTCTCCAAATATCTTTTAAACCCGTCTCTTCGATCATTTTAAAAAAGGATTTAGGGAGTATCTTTCTATTTAACTTTTTGGTTTTTTGTGAGTTATAGTCCATGTTCTTATCCACAATATCATTGAAGTCTCCCATCATGTAAATATTTGAGTAATCCAAATCTATTATTTTCCTGTGTGGGTTTTCTGTAAAATACATCTTGGTTATCTTTAGGTGCATAGATTGCTATTAGGAGCATTTTCTTATTATTGTCCATAATTTCCACCATCAAGATTCCTCCATCATCATCTGTATAGATTTGTTCCACTGGGATTCTATCTTTAATATAAAGGATCACTCCTCTTTTCTTACAGTTTGCCAATGAAGTAAATATTTTCCCCAGCTTTGATTGCCTTAATAAATGCTCATGTTGCTTTTGAATATGCACTTCTTGTAGATAAATTATATCCAATTTTAGTTTCCCTAATTTGTGAAACATTTTCTTTCTTTTATTTGCTGAACTGAATCCATTTATATTAATTGAAATCATTATCTTCTCTTTCATGCTTATGTTTTATACATAGGATTTATTGCTCTGGTGGCTGTAGGTTCTCATAGATCTCTAATATCCACTCCACCTATGGCACCTTCTACTATCTCAATCCCTCTTACCTCTCCTTCTTCTTTTCCAGTCGAAGCTGAAGACACCGCTCGTGATTCTGTCACCGATTCTTTATGTCCAGTCTCCTCAGGTGCTTTTTCAGCCAGGATTGGACCATGTGACTGATTGTTTTGAAAAATTAAAAACTGTTGCTTTTAATTAGGTAAACACCACAGGAACCCTTGAAACGGAGATGGGCACCACCCCCTAGAGGCAGAAACCACTAGCACATATGTGCAAGGGGAACCTTTACCTTTACCTTTAAAGGGGAAGTGAGAGAGGGTTAGTTGGTTCATTCATTCATTCATTCATTCATTCATTCATTCATTCATTCATAACTTTTATATAGCTGTCCATGTTCTAACCAGCTCTGAGTGGCGCCCAATCTTTTTTCCATGTCCTATTTCTGTGCTTTCTTTAATCAAGGGAAGAAAAGTTATTTGAGAAAGAAATAAAAGAGATATTGATTGGTTAATGGGCATTTGTGATATTCTTTTTTAAAAAACATTAATTAATTGAGTGTACAGGTAGCTTGACCACTTCCTCTCTGTGGCAGACCCTCAAATATTGGAAGGCTGCTATCATGTCTCCCCTGGTCCTTCTCTTCACTAGACTAGCCATGTCCAGTTCCTGCAACCGTTCATCATATGTTTCAGCCTCCAGTCCCCTAATCATCCTGGTTGCTCTTCTCTGCACTCTTTCTAGAGTCTCAACTTCTTCTTTATGGTGTGGTGACCAAAACTGGATGCAGTTTTCTAGGTATCGTCTTACATAGGCTTTATAGAGTGGTATTAGTACCTCCCTTGATCTTGATTGTATCCTTCTGTTAATGCAATTTAGGATTGCATTGGCTTTTTGGCTGCTGCCACACATTGTTGGCTCATATTTCGCCTGTTGTCCACTAAGTCTCCAAGATCTCTCTCACAGTTCCTGCTATTAAGCCTGGTTCAACTCAGTCTATATATCTATTTTTGGTTGTTCTTGCCTAAGTGTAGGACTTTACTTTTCCCTACATTGAATTTCATTTTGTTACATGGGGTCTAGTGTTCAACTCATCAAGATCCATCTGGATCTTGAGCCAATCTTCTGTGGTGTTGGCTATTCCTGCCAGCTTAGTATTATCTGCAAATTTTGTAAATTCGCCTTCTATTCCCTCATCTAAGTCATTTATGAAGATATTGAAGAGTACTGGGCCTAAGATGGAACCTTGTGGTGCCCCACTGCTTCCTTCCTTCCATGTGGATGTTGTACCATTAAGGACATCTCATTGAGTACAGTTTGTCAGCCAGTGGTGAATCCATCTGGTGGTGAAGCTGTCTATCCCCCTTTTTTTCTAGCTTACCAAGAAGTAGGTTTTGGTCTTCTTTGACAATTGCCATGTCTGGTTTATTTTTTTCCTTTTTTGAAGATGGGATACAGTATACATCAGCTCATTTCCAGTCCTCTGATAGTTCCCCGGTGCTCCAGGATTTTTGAAAGATGTGGTTCACTCTGTGTGTACGTGTGTCCTGCTGCACTTGTGAAAGACAAGTGTGCGAAAACATATCCTCCCCCCCCCCGCCTCCACCACCAGTCAGAATGGTTGGAGACCACTGCTTTAGTCCATGGCTAGTTTTAAAGACAACCACTCATGTTCAGACCTGCTCAGAGGAGTCCATGCTTCTTGAATTAAGTCAGATCCACAGTTGCCACCTGAGCAGTTAGAAGACTCGGAGAAGTTGTCCACTTGGTTAATTGAAATGCAAATTTTTAAAAATAAGAAATTATACAGAGAGATGTTTTGCTTACTTTTGTATTATGTATTATGTAACTTTCTATAAATTCAGGAAGAGATGTCAAGTGTGCAGGTGCTCAGGCTTTGCACACGGAAAGGTAGTGTTTGCCTTGAAGTCAGGAACTGGTTGGTCCTTCACCTGGCCTGATCCAGTTTCCGTTTTGATGTCATCGGAAAAAGCCAAAAAAATCCTGGTTTTCCCCTTTCTCTGACATCTCCCTGTTCTTCTCTCTTAATCCTAGAGATCCAGCCCCCAAGTACGACATCTCAGAGGGGTATAAATAAGTGGCTGCTTCCATCCTGGGCTACACTTTGAAGGCTGAAGAGAAGATCGCAAGATGAAAACTCTGCTGCTGGTCTTGGTGGTGGTGGGGTTTGTGTACCTGGATTCAGGTAGGGCCACCCAGCTTTGATCTTGGGTGACAATCAAACCAAAGATAAGGAGGCAGAAGGAGGTAGAATATTTGATGCATTCTGTTGGTGGGACTTTCTCATTTTTGTGCTCTGGATAAGGAGGGTCCATGGGAGCCTTTAGGGGAGAAGAGGAGGTCTCCATTTGGAGAGAAGGCTGAGACAGCGGCTGTTCCAGGCTGGCATTCTGGGGTAGACTGACTCTGAAAGTAGAGGCTCCTTGTCATAGTGGATTCCGCCATGGGATTACTCCTGGGAGTGAGATGAAAAATATTTCCTTTTCTTAGTCCTCCATCTGCCTCTCTCTGGCTTCGTTATTGCTTGGTATTTTTGACTGAACGGCCCAAAGGGATGAATGAGGCCTCCTTCAAGTCAAGCCTTGACATTCCTCAACACCAACCTGTGACTTTGTCATAGCTGAGGCTTCTGATATTGCCGAGTCTGGCCTACAGCCCCAGGGGTCTCCCATCCTAGAATTAACCAGCCCCAACCCTGCTTAGCTTCCAAAAAAGAGACCAGCTTCTGAGGTAGCCATTTGCTTATATTTTATGACTTGTATCAAAAGAGGTTTTTAAAAAATGCTATCCCAGCTTTTAAAGTTTTATAATGATCCAAGGAAGTAAAGGAACCTAATCCTCCTTTCTCCTAATTTCCTCAGAGCAACAACAAACCTGTGAGGAAGGTTGGGCAGAGAGACGTCACCCAGTTGGCATTGATGCCTAAGTTGAGACTAGAACCAGTGGTGGGATTCAGCCGGTTCGCACCAGTTCGGGAGAACAGGTTGTTAACTTTCTGAGCAGTTCGGTAAACTGGTTGTTGGGATAAGTCATCAGGGCAGAGAACCGGTTGTTAAGTTATTTGAATTTCACCACTGATAGAACTCACCGTCTCCTGTTGATTGGCCCAAAGTCACCCAGCTATCTTTCATGGCCAAAGTGGGACTAGAATTCACCATCATCAGGTCAACCAACTAGCTCCCATACCTAAATTGGGACTAGAACTCAAGAGTTTCCTATTTCTAGACCATTTGATCTTTCTAGGGCAATTTTCACAGCTCACCTTACTATGAAAAGCTCTGTTATTTATAAATAATAAGATTGCAAGATCAGAAAAATAAATATCAAACGAGGTTTCTGTTTTGTTTCTTTCATCCAGGATACACTCTGATGTGTGACAAATGCAGTCGAACAGTTTGTCATCTCGGTGAGAATTGTGCAGAAGGAGAGAACCTGTGCTTTATAGTGCAGAATAATAGTGATATAAGTAAGCACAGTTATCTTTTCTCACAGCGTTTCTTCCTGAATCCAAACTACCGTATTTTTGGAGTATAAGAAGCACCTTTTTCCCTCAAAAAAGAGGCTGAAAATCTGGGTGCATCTTATAAACTGAATACAGCATTTTTTGCCTTCTGAAACCCCACCCCCTTCACCAAAATGGCCGTGCATAGCCTTTAGAAGGCTCCCAGAGTGCTCCTGGGGGCTGGGGAGGGCAGAAATGAGCGACAAAAGGGCCGTTTTTTGCTCAATTTTACACCCCCCCCGCCAGCCCCCAGGAGCACTCTATAAGCCTCCTAAAGGCTAGGCATGCCCTTTTTTTGACAAAAATGAGCCCACTTTTGTCAATAAATGGTCCGTTCCTTGCATCCTAGGAACGTTCTAAAGCCTCCTAAAGGCTATTCATACCCCCCTTTTTTGAAAAAAATTGGCCCATTTTCATGAAACACAGGGCGTTTTTGGGAGGTCTGCAGAGTGCAAAAACCTTTTTTTTTAATTTGCCTCTTCAAAATCATGGTGCGTCTTTTACAGTACTATACAGTAGATCTCCCAAATGCTTCTAAGGGTTGGTGGACACGTAGGGCCTGTCTGTGCCCTGTCTGGGTTCCCCTATTGTAGGACAGTTGAAGGACTGAAGGAAAGGGGGGCTTGGAATGGGGAGGCCCATCTCACCCGGATGTAGCTCCGATTGGAGGAGGAAAGGGGGAGAGAAAACCTGGGAGAGCTTCTGGTTTCTTCTGGAACTGACTGAGTTTGGACTTGGCACATTAGCCATGTAATGTCCAAGGGAGAAGGAATTGCCCTGAATCATGACAAAGCAAAGGATTTTTCTCCAGGAATATCTTGTTTATTCAAGATAAGGAGGAAGAGTGGTGCGGTGGCCTAGAGGTAGAGCTCTTTCCTCACAATCAAGTGGCTGTGAGATCGATCCTAGGTAGAGGCAGACGTTTCTCTCTCTGGGCACACTCAGAAAATCTGCTGAATAAAACTCCACGGTGGCAACAGGAAGGGCATCTGGCCAGTAAACACTCAGCTCCATTCAGGTGCCCAGATTCCACCCCACGAGGGATTATGGCTTTGTTAAACGAAAGAGGATGATTCCGTAGAGGAAGAAGGAGGTTTGCCTTCCTACTGGGAGGGAAGACATGAATCTGTTAGGAGTGGGTTTACCATTTTGTTCAGCACCAGTGTCTGATCTGTTCTTTGGTATTTTAAATAATCCTTTTGGTTTTCTGTTTCCTTCCCAGGACTTCACGCTATCCAGGGATGTGCTAAAACCTGCCCTAATCCAGAACCAGGTCAAGAAGTGACGTGCTGCAGCACAGATTATTGCAATAGACACTTTTACAACTTCCCACATGTTTTCATTTTTCTTTTATCCAACATGAATCACCCTTGATGATTTATGCTTCTGGCTTTTACCACCAGAGGGTCCCTTGTCCCCCTTCTGCTTTCTTGCACCCCTCGCCATCTTTCCCTTTTCTCTCATTCTGCAACTTCATTCTGCTAGTTCTGTAGTGTGTTGATCAAATAAACCTCAGCATTCAATTTAGCTGTGTGGGTATTTTGGGTTTCCCCCCCCAAACCTGAACCTTCCTTTCACGCGTTAGAGAGTTTTCCTCCATGATCCAGACTTGAAAATGGAATAGGAACATGTCGGAGAAAACACCAAGCCCAAATCGGAAAGTTTACAATTTCCAGTTCTACTTCCCTAGTTAACTTTCTAATGGTCAGTTTATGTATCTCTGGTGATAATATCTGAGGATACCCTTGTCCTTTCCCTGAAATTGATCTGAATTGATTGGGGGACCATGACACGTAGAGGAGAATAAAAGCTAGCATTGCTCCATGAAGGCCTTTGTTATGAAAGCTTTTCATGAGCAAGTGTTTCAAGATCATTCCGCTCTAGATCTCCAAATGCGTCAGGGATTTCTATTTTGATCTCTCGAGTAAAAGGATCTTTTCTTTGCAGGAATGGTTGAGCAATAACTTCAAAGGAGATTTCAAAGTATTTCTAGAAGGACTACCAGATTCTGTAACTGCTTTGTTCCCTAGGCCACCCGTCTGGTAAACTCACAAGATTTCTTTTTCCCACCAAGGACATGTATACATCTGGATTAGAACCTGTTGTTTCTCTGTGTCATATAATATATCTGAGTATATGCATATTTATTCATTCATTCCTTCATTTGTCATATTCATATAGTGTATATTGAAGGTGGTGACCCTTTGAGAGCTGCATGCCACAAAATTTCATTTTAATGTATGCTGATTCGTGTACATTTAAAGTGACAATAAAGTTATTCTAAAGTTCTAATCTAAAAAGTTCTTTAAAAAGTGTTTGTGTTGTAATAGGGAACATTTTTTCAATGAGAAACCAAATGAAAGAATGAGAGAACCAAATGTTCACAGTTTATGCCTGAAGGCATGCTAATAGGGACAATACAGACTGTATGATAATTTTGCATGGTGAGCAATGTTTGCCTTGCATAAGCAAAGAAATGTACACATCTCTATAAGCCCCGTTATATTTGGAGGTACACCAAGACGTTTTAGCCAAGGGTTATTAGCTCAATCACTCAACCAGAAGCATCAAAATATTAATAGGGAGAGGGTTGGGGGGGACGGTGTGGAGGCGGATATCATGGAATTTTAGTTGGGACAGAGATCATACAATTCTGTGCATCTCATCCTCATTTTGGGCACAATGAAAACCGTCAAAAATTGCTGTCTAAGAAGTGCAAAGCTTGCTGTCAATCAACAGCCGAAGGCCCCTTTTTAAGCTCCATTAAATTTACAATACAATACAATAGAAGAGTTGGAAGGGACCTTGGAGGTGTTATAGTCCAACCCCCTGCCTAGGCAGAAAACCCTATACCGTTTCAGACAGATGGCTATCCAACATCATCTTAAAGACTTCCAGTGTTGGGGCATTCACAACTTCTGGAGGCAACTTCTGTTCCCCTGATTAATTGTTCTAACTGTCAGGAAATTTCTCCTCAGTTCTAAGTTGCTTCTCTCCTTGATTAGTTTCCACCCATTGCTTCTTGTTCTACCCTCAGGTGCCTTGGAGAATAGTTTGACTCCCTCTTCTTTGTGGCAACCCCTGAGATATTGGAACACTGCTATCATGTCTCCCCTAGTCCTTCTTTCTCTTAAGCTAAACATACCCAGTTCCTGCAACCGTTCTTCGTATGTTTTAGTCTCCAGTCCCCTAATCATCTTCGTTGCTCTTCTCTGCACTCTTTCTAGAGTCTCCACATCTTTTTTACATTGTGGCGACCAGAACTGAATGCAGTATTCCAAGTGTGGCCTTACCAAGGCATTATAAAGTGGTATTAACACTTCACGTGATCTTGATTCTATCCCTCTATTTATGCAGCCTAGAACTGTGTTGGCTTTTTTGGCAGCTGCTGCACACTGCTGGCTCATATTTAAATGGTTGTCCACTAGGACTCCAAGATCCCTTTCACAGTTACTACTACTGAGCAAGGTATCATCTATACTGTACCTGTGCATTCCGTTTTTGTTGCCTAAATGTAGAACCTTAACATTTTCACTATTGAATTTCATTTTGTTAAATAGTGCCCAATGTTCAAGTTTGTCAAGATTCTTCTGTATTTAAGCCTATATTCTGGAGTGTTGGCTATTCCTGCCAGCTTGGTGTCATCTGCAAATTTGATGAGTTCCCCATTTATTCCCTCATCCAAATCATTGATGAAGATGTTGAAGAGTACTGGGCCTAAAACAGAGCCTTGGGGTACTCCACTGCATACCTCCCTCCATGTAGATGCAGTTCCATTGAGGACTACACGTTGAGTGCGGTTGGTCAGCCAGTTACGAATCCATCTGGTGGTGATGCTGTCCAACCTACATTCTTCTACTTTATCTTGTAGTAGGTTATGGTCTACCTTATCAAAAGCCTTACTGAAGTCCAAGTAAACTATATCAACGGCATTCCTCTGGTCCACTAATTTTGTCACATTATCAAAGAATGCAATAAGATTAGTCTGGCATGATCTGTTTTTGACAAACCCATGTTGGCTTTTGGCTATTACTTTGTTTGCTTCTAGGTGTTTGCAAATTCGTTGCTTGATTATTTTTTCCAGAATCTTTCCTGGTATTCAGGTCTGTAGTGCTGATAGGTCTGTTGTTTCCTGGATCTATTTTCTTCCCTTTTTTGAAGATGAGAACCACATCAGCTCTTTTCCAGTCCTTTGGCAGTTCCCCGGTGCTCCAGGATCTCTGAAAGATATAATTCAGTGGTTCTGAGATCTCGTCTGCTAGTTCCTTCAGAACCCTGGGGTGTAATCCATCCGGTCCTGGTGATTTGAACTCGTCTAGGGTAGACAGGTGCTCACTTACCATTTTCTTCCCTATTTCAATTTGTGTTCCTAATCTGATTTTTGTGGTGCTCCTTGCAGAGACCTTGTTTCAGAGTGCTTTGGTATACGAGAAGGGGGGTCAGAACAAAGGGGTTAGAAACATCTGGGGCATTTATCCATTTGGTTAACTTGGTTTAAAAAAATAAAAGGCACTGAACTTTGCAGAGAGAATCTTTTGTTTACGTTTGTACTTTGCACAGGTTATGCAACCATCTATAAATTCAGGAAGTGATGTCAACTGTTCAAGTGCCCAAATTTTGCACGCAGAACAGTAGTGTTTGCCTGGAAGAAAGTTGGTTTTGCTCATACCTGGTTTCCCCTTTGGTGGTGAGGGGAAAAAAGAGACCATCCACTCTGCCCTACCCTTCTCTAATATTTCCATCATTCTAACTCCTATTTTTATAGGCTAGCCATTGATAAAATAAGTCCCCTGTTGAAAAATATTCAGTTTCTTTTTCTTAATTTTAAGGGTTAATCTATCAATTTCTGCACATTCTAATATTTTTTAAATTATCATTTCCTCTGTAGGATCTCTTCACTTTTCCATTGTTGTGCAAATACAATTGTAGCTGCAGTGAAGGCATGTAAAATTAAGTATCTATTCCCTTTGTTATATTTTTCCAGTAAAATGCCCAAGAAAAATATTTCTCGTTTTAAATCTATATGTTGATTTATTGTTTTTTCCATGTAAGTACTTTTGTCCAATATTTTTTGGATTTTGGACATGTCCACCACATATGCTAATACGAGCCTGATGTCTGATGACATTTCCAACATTTAGCAGACTTGTCCTTAAACATCTTTGCCAATCTTGTGGGTGAAAAATGCCTCCTCGGGTGCCGAATAAACACAACCGTGGTGATTTCCCCTTCTGTGCTATTTTTTCTGTGTGCACACACGTGCAGTCAGTCTTGCTTCTGGTCAATACCAAATCGGGTGACGACTGATGTCCTTGAATGCATTACGGTTGGCACTTGAGGTCCCAGTGTATGTAGATTTTCTTTATATGCAGTTGAAAAGGTGCATTTTCAGCCGGGATTGGACCATGTGGCTGATTGTTTTGAAAAAATGAAAAACTGTTGCTATTAAAAACCACAAGAACCCTCAGAGTTGGTTTTCACCAGATATGTGCCAATATGATATTTCCAATAAAGCTCCACTTTCAGGAATCCACTTACCTCAGAGTTTTTCTTGCTATGGATCTATTACTTGGGACCCTGACATTAAACCAACTCTCCTAAATTGCAGCTCCAGCCAGAGCCACTATCTGGGGTCCTGAGCCCCAGATGCTTACCCAGTCTGCCTGGGCAACAGGAAGACTGCTGAATATCCCTAAAACAGAGGTCCCCAATTTTGGGGGAAGGTTCCATGGAAAACAATTTTTGGAGTTGGAAAAAACAAAAATTGATTTCCATGGACCAGGAGTGTCTGTGCTTTCATGCATTACCTATAGGTGCAGATGAAGTTTCACTCACTCCCATGGCCCGGTTCCTAACAGACCACTGACTGGTGCTGGTCTGTGCATGGGGGGTGGGGAACCTCTGCCCCAAAAGATATTCAAGTGAGCAGCATAGTTTTCATCTTGCAATCTTTTCTGCAGCCTGCAAAGTGTAGCCCAGGATGGGAGAAGGCACTGATTAAGCTTTTGAGATGTTGTCCTTGCAGGACTAGATTTCTAGGTTTAAGAGAGAAAAACAAGAAGACTCAGGGGCAGAAAAGTAGGGCAGCGGTGATGGTATCCTTTCCCTAACCACCAGAGGAAACCAGATCAAAAATTTGGACAGCTCAACAACTGGAAAAACACGACTGTTCTGCATGCAAAGTTGGCTACCTGGACCATTCACATCTATTCCTGATTTTCTAGACGGTTGTATAACCTATGCAAAGTACAAAATTAAACAAAACATTCTCTCTGCAAAGTTCAGTGCCTTCTTATTTTTTGTTTGCATTTCAATTAACCAAATGGACAAATGCTTCTAATCGTCTCTAAGCCCTCAGGTTACGACTGTGTCTCTTTCTTCTTTTGATAAACATGGCCTCCTTTGAGCAGATTTGAGCATGAGAGCTTCTCCCCAAAAGCAATCTGTGGATTGGAGTCTCAAGATCCCAAAATCAGGATAGGCACCAAAGGTCTCTGAGGATCTGGTCAGACATGCCAGTAAAGTTTCTGAAAGAAAACTACCAGCAGGAGCAGCAGGTAAGATAAGGCTGAGAAGCTTCAGGTCATAGGTCAAGAATTCCTAAAAAAAAAAAAAGAACTTTTACAAGAGATGTTAAAACAAAAATTCCTGAAGCATTTGGAGATCTAGAACGGAATGATCTTCTCACCCACAGAAACACTGATGGAAGATTTTCATAAAGAAAGCCTTCATAGATCAATCCTAGCTTTTATTTTGCACAACAGGTCAGAGTCATTCAATCCCTTGGTTCAGTCCAACTTCAGGAGAAGGTCAAGGGTGTCCTGAGATATTAACAGCAGAGATACGTACATAGATTAGAAACTTAACTAGGGAAGTGGTTTTGTCATATCCCAAAGGGGAAGTGAGAGGGTCAGTCAAGGGTCCCAGATAATATTTTATCAAGGAATAAACAACTTCCTTTAGAGAACCAGATAAAAAGGAGATTCCACCAGGCCTGGAGGGAAAGCAGATGCAAAAAAGAGCCAGGATCAATTCCAGGGTGGGATTACTCAGAAGAAGACTCAGGAAAGTTCTCCACTTAACTAGGGAACTGGTTTTGTCATATTCCAAAGGGGAAGTGAGAGGGTCAGTTGGGGATCCCAGATAATCCTTCATCGAGGGATAATCAACTTCTTAGGGCTGTGAGAAAAGCCAGAGGACCAGGGAAGAAGGGGGAATCTTCCAGGCCCAGATGGAAAGCAGACCCCAAAAACGAGCCAGGGTCTATTCCAGGGTGGGATTACTAAGAATAAGGCTCAGGAAGATTCTCAGAATTATACTCAGTCACCACCAAACAAATCTTCTCCTCTGAAATTCTTCTGATGATTCTAGTAATCTTTTAACTGAGATTCTCCCAGAAATTCGGCCTCAGATATCAAGGTGAGTCAAAAAAGCTAAAAATGATGGGAAAGGGCTGTCGGATGGAGGGGGTATTCAGCCGGTTTGTACCAATTCACTGGCAGTGGAAATCACAGCTGGACCCGCCCGCCCGCCCTGGCTCTATGCCATCCTTTTGAGGCATGCTTCAAGCCACAGCGCATGCGCAGAAGGCCGAGCACTTGCACACTCACATTTGTGAACGGGTAGGGAAAGTAAGTGAGTACCACCTGCATGTCAGATCCTTTCTTGAACCCCAGCTAGGGCGGAATTCACCCCAAAATTCACTAGAAAAACAAAATGTGGGTCCATATGATCAGCATTGAAGCTTTATAAAGTACCCATATTTTTCAGAGTATAAGAAGCACCAGAGTATAAGACGCACCAAGGTTTTGAAGAGGCAAATTTTTTTAAAAAAAGGTTTTGCACTCTGCAAACCTCACAAAAACGGGGCCATTTTTTTTTCAAAAAAAGGGCATGAATAGCCTTTAGGAAGCTTAAAGAGTGCTCCTGGGGGGGTGGAGGGGCAAAATTGAGCAAAAAACAGCCCATTTTTTGTTCATTTCTGCCCTCCCCAGCCCCCAGGTGATCTCTGAAAGTCTCCTATAAACTATGCATGGTCATTTTGGTGAGGGGGTGGAGCTTCAGGAGGCAAAAAATGCTGTATTCAGTTTATAAGACGCACCCAGATTTTCAGCCTCTTTTTTTTTTTTTAGGGAAAAGGGTACGTTTTATAGTCCGAAAAATACTGTAAGTTGTATACAATAAACATTTTTATTCTTTTTGTTGTTGCAGGATCAGAAACAATGGATTGAGACTAATGAAGGAGAGAAGCAATCTAGAATTAAGGAGAAAAGGCATTGTTAGAGACCCCCCACACACAAACTTCACTGCATGTTTCTCTTGCTCCCCTCTGGGAGGAGATTTCAAAGTATTTCTAGAAGGACTACCAGATTCTGTAACCGCTTTGTTCCCTAGACCACCCGTCTGGTAAACTCACCAGATTTCTTTTTCTCACCAAGGACATGTATACATCTGGATTGGAACCTGTTGTTTCTCTGTGTCATATAATATATCTGGGTATATGCATATTTATTTATTCATTCATTCATTTGTCATATTCATATAGTGTATATTGGAGGGGGTGACCCTTTGAGAGCTGCATGCCACAAAATTTCATTTTAATGTATGCTGATTCGTGTACATTTAAAGTGACAATAAAGTTATTCTAAAGTTCTAATCTAAAAAGTTCTGTAAAAAGTGTTTGTGTGTAATTGTGAACATTTTTTTAATGAGGAATCAAATGAAAGAATGAGAGAACCAAATGTTCACAGCTTATGCCTGAAGGCATACTCATAGGAACAATACGGACCGTACGATAATTTTGCATGGTGTGCAATGTTTGCCTTGCATAAGCAAAGAAAGGCAGACATTTCTGTAAACCCCGTTGTATTTGGAAGTACACCAAGACGTTTTAGGTTATTAACTCAATCACTCAACTGGACACATTGGATTATGCATAAGGAGAGGGCAAGGGGAGAAACAGTGAGGTGGGGGATATCATGGAATTTTAGTTGGGTCAGAGATCATACAATTCTGTGTGTCTCATCTTCATTTTGGGCACAACGGAAACCATCAAAAATTGCTGTCTAAGAAGTGCAAAGTTTGCTTTCAATCAACAGCCGAAGGTCCCATTTTAAGCTCCATTAAACTTGATAGCAGAGAAAATCTGAGAATTTTGTGGGTGACAAGAGCATTCTGTGCTGGACCCCGCAGAGATGTGAGCAGTTTGTGGTTTTAATGTCTTGAGCAAAAAGATGATTTCTTTGCATGGATTGCTGATATATGATTCAAGGCATCTCTCCACATGATCTGTCCCGCTGTTCCTGCAGGTAGTTTTGTTTCAGAAAACCCACTACCATATCTGACCTACCCGGTCGCCTCTTCTCTGTCCTCCTTATCCTAAGTTTTGGATTGTGTGAATCCTTTAGTCCAGAGGTCCACAGCTCCTGGTCCACCACCCAATACTCGGCTGCAGCCTTTTTGAAACTGAGGAACAGGTGGGTGAGCATGGAGGAAGCTCACAGCCACTGTCCTTAAGCCTAGTTTCAACCAGTCTATATCTCTACTTTTGGTAGTTCTTTCCTCAGTGTAGGAGTTAGAAAACCCATTAAGGATTACTTGTTGAATACCGTTTGTCAGCCAGTGGCGAATTCATCTAGTGGTGATCAGAGGTGTTATTCAGCCAGTTTGGACTGGTTCGGGTGAACTGGTAGCATAAATTTGGTTCGCCGAACTGACAAACGCCACCTCTGCCTGGCCCCGCAGCCGCCCAACTGGTTGCCCAGTTGTCGCTCATCACTGCTCATCCCACCCGCCCGGTTGCCACTCTCTCTGATGACATTCTATTCCTTGTGCAAGTCTTTTGGAATCTGGAGTCTCAAACATCGATTGGTCATGATTGCTGATGAAAATCTTTTAGAGAAATTTGTAGAAAAGGCTTGTCTTGTAGGCAAGAAAGGGAAACCCTTGGGCTCAGGTGACAAAATGTCCATGGGGGGTCTAGATCCTTCCACGGGGACGTCCAAAAGACTTGTAAATGGAATAGGAATATATCAGAGGAAACCCAGATCTATGATCTCTGCCTCACAAGCAGTTCTTCTTTCCATTCCATCCAGCATCATCCCTTGCATGGTCTCAATAAGGAAAACCCTGGATGGGCTGTACCACCCGTACAGCTGGCTGATTTAACTGACCTGCCTTGGCTCAGAATTGGGGAGGGGCAAAGAACTTTGAAATGCTTCCGTTGAAACTTCTCCTTTCTTCTATGTTTGTTCTGACTCGTACAGGGACTATTCAACTCTTCTTCCAATGAGTATTTTGATGTCTCCAGCTGATTGATTCAGCTCACATGCCTCGTTTATGACCTAAGTTTCAGCAACTCTTTTCGTTCTCAGACTTGAAGTACCTGCAAGCTTAGTGGAGCTTAAAAGAGAAACTTCATCTACTGATTTGAGGCAAAGTTTGCACATCTTAAGGAAAAGTGTCTTATTATCATCGCAGGTTCTATAGCCATGATGGCGAACCAATGACATGTGCCACGGGTGTCACATGGAGCCCTCTGCGCAGGCGCACAGCTTAGTTCCACTACGCATGCGCGCATGCCTCTTGCTGGCCATCGGATTTTTGGGTCTCTGTCATACATGTGGGAGACGTGCGTGCATGCACGGGGACTGGGGAGTTTGGTGGTTGCAGAACCTTTCCCCCTCTACGCCTCATTTTTGGTCGCAGGAGGCTTCAGGAGGCCTGCTAGGCCCAAATTGAGACACCGAGGGGTCGCACACATGTGTGGGGGTTGGGGAGCATGGAGGGTTCATGCACACATGCACAGGGGGCAGGGCATATTGCATTATGAGTGTGGGCATATGCGCATGATTTCATCATGCAAGGAGAAAAAGGTTAGCCATCACTGTTCTATGGGAATAACTGAGGTTTCTGAGTTGTGATGATTTCCCTATTCATTTAAAGCAAAGCTTGTTAAAATGCCCTTTTCTCCATGTTTCCCCTGGCTTCTACCTACGTCAATCCTGATCCTAAATGTATCTACCTGACTGCCTTTTCCTAGCCTGTATTTTGGGGCTTCAAGTTCAACGATTTAATTTTTCAAACCTTGCCTTGAAAACTGACCCAAGACCTTTGAAGAAATATCTAATGCTCTTTCTGGATGTACCTTCAAGTATAACAGCTTAAGAGAGATTTGTACTTTTCTCCACGGATTGGCATAGCCTGAGTAGAAATCTTTTATTTTCCTTTTGCAATTGTTGCTGTGCCCAGGGGTATAACTCAAGGTTTCTCAACCTTGGCAACTTTAAGTCCAGTGGACTTCAATTCCGAGAATCCCCCGGGAGTTGAGGTCCACAGGACTTAAGGTTGAGAAACACTGATCTAAGTGAATCAGAGTGGGCCCAAATCCTTGCTCCTTCTCTGATTCAATACAATACAATACAATACAATACAATACAATACAATACAATACAATACAATACAATACAATAGTAGAGTTGGAAGGGACCTTGGAGGTCTTCTAGTCCAACCCCCTGCCTAGGCAGGAAACCCTATTTCAGACAAATAGCTATCCAACATCTTTTTAAAGACTTCCAGTGTTGGGGCATTCACAACTTCTGGAGGCAAGCTGTTCCACTGATTAATTGTTCTCACTGTCAGGAAATTTCTCCTCAGTTCTAAGTTGCTTCTCTCCTTGATTAGTTTCCACCCATTGCTTCTTGTTCTACCCTCAGGTGCCTTGGAGAATAGTTTGACTCCCTCTTCTTTGTGGCAACCCCTGAGATATTGGAACACTGCTATCATGTCTTCTTTCTCTTAAGCTAAACATACCCAGTTCCTGCAACCGTTCTTCATATGTTTTAGTCTCCAATCCCCTAATCCTCTTTGTTGCTGTTCTCTGCACTCTTTCTAGAGTCTCCACATCTTTTTTACATCGTGGCGACCAGAACTGAATGCCGTATTCCAAGTGTGGCCTTACCAAGGCATTATAAAGTGGTATTAACATTTCACGTGATCTTGATTCTATCCCTCTGTTGATGCAGCCTAAAACTGTGTTGGCTTTTTTGGCAGCTGCTGCACACTGCTGGCTCATATTTAAATGGTTGTCCACTAGGACTCCAAGATCCCTTTCACAGTTACTACTACTGAGCAAGGTACCACCTATACTGTACCTGTGCATTCCATTTCTGTTGCCTAAATGTAGAACCTTACTCTTTTCACCATTGAATTTCATTTTATTAGATAGTGCCCAATGTTCAAGTTTGTCAAGATCCTTCTGTATCTTAAGCCTATCTTCTGGAGTGTTGGCTATTCCTGCCAGCTTGGTGTCATTGCAAATTTGATGAGCTCCCCATTTATTCCCTCATCCAAATCATTGATGAAGATGTTGAAGAGTACTGGGCCTAAAACAGAGCCTTGGGGTACTCCACTGCATACCTCCCTCCATGTAGATGCAGTTCCATTGAGGACTACACGTTGAGTGCGGTTGGTCAGCCAGTTACGAATCCATCTGGTGGTGATGCTGTCCAACCTACATTCTTCTACTTTATCTAGTAGTAGGTTATGGTCTACTTTATCAAAAGCCTTACTGAAGTCCAAGTAAACTATATCAATGGCATTCCTCTGGTCTACTAATTTTGTCACATTATCAAAGAATGCAATAAGATTAGTCTGGCATGATCTGTTTTTGACAAATCCATGTTGGCTTTTGGCTATTACTTTGTTTGCTTCTAGGTGTTCGCAAATTCGTTCCTTGATTATTTTTTCCAGAATCTTTCCTGGTATTGAGGTCAGGCTGATAGGTCTGTAGTTTCCTGGATCTCATTTTTTCCCTTTTTTGAAGATGGGAACCACATCAGCTCTTTTCCAGTCCTCTGGTAGTTCCCCGGTGTTCCAGGATCTCTGAAAGATATAATTCAGTGGTTCTGAGATCTCGTCTGCTAGTTCCTTCAGAACCCTGGGGTGTAATCCATCCAGTCCTGGTGATTTGAACTCGTCTAGGGTAGACAGGTGCTCACTTACCATTTTCTTCCCTATTTCAATTTGTGTTCCTAATCTGATTTTTGTGGTGCTGCTTTTGATAGGTTGGACTGTTTTATCCCTTTGTGTAAAGACAGATGCAAAACATGAGTTAAATAGTTCTGCTTTCTCTCTGTTGCTTGGCACCTTCTTGCCACTTTCTCCTAGCAATGGACCAATTGTTTCCTTAACTTTTTTCTTGTTTTTAACATGTTGGAAGAAGCTTTTTTTTGTTAATTTTTACTTTTGTGGCAAGCCTTTCTTCATTGTGAGCCTTAGCTTTCCTCACTTCATCTTTACAGGCTCGGGCTATTTGCTGATATTCTGCCTTAGTTATGTCCCTCTCCTTCCACTTTTTATACTTACCTTTTTTGTCTTTCAGTTTGTCAGATAGTTCTTTATGCAGCCATGCTGGTTTCTTTTGGGAGCTGTTATTTTTCTTCTTCATTGGTATTGTGCTAGGCTGGGCTTTTGTAAACTCATTTTTCAAAATTTCCCAAGCTTCTTGAGTTGTTTTCCCCTTGAGGATTCTCATCCATGGAATTTTTCCCAAGCTCTCTCTAAGTTTATTGAAATTAGCTTTCTTAAACTCCAAGACTCTAGTTTCACTTTGTTCTACTACTTGTGTTTGCATAATGTTGAAATCCAATATTGCATGGTCACTTGCCCCCAGGGTTCCTATGGCTTCAACACCTTCTATCATTTCCTCTCTGTTAGTGAGAATTAAGTCGAATATGGCTGATCCCCTTGTTCCCTTCTCTACTTTTTGGAAAACAAAGTTCTCTGCTAGGTTTGTTAGGAACCTGTTGGATCTTCCACTTGGTGCAGTGTTTGTTTCCCAGTTGATGTCAGGGTAGTTAAAATCTCCCATTACTATTGTGGTGTGCTTCCTACATACCTTAGTTAGCTGACTAGCAAAAAGTTCATCTACTTCCTCTGCTTGGTTGGGTGGCCTGTAGTATAGATCTATGGCAATGTCATTTCCCTCACAACCTTTAATATTGACCTTTATGATATGTGGTTCCCCACTGAAAAAGAGACCCTAACCTTCCAAAGGCTTCGAAGCTCGCCCAGGCCCTGCCTCCCCCTCCCCCTCATCTGACTCTTCAAATAGTTCTGCTGGCAGCCGACAGGCCACCACAGATTGATTCTTCATTTGGTCTCAAGCGGTTTTGTGCAAGAGGGGGAAAAAATACCACAACCCCCATTCTTTCTTTCTCCCCCGGTTCTCCCTATTCTTCCCTCTGAATCCTTGATATCCAGCCCACTCCCTTCACCCCAAGAACAACATCTTAGAATAAGTGTCTGCTGCCATCCTGGACTATATTTTGCAGGCTGCAGAGAAGATATCAAGATGAAAGCGATGCCTGTGGCCTTGGTGGTGGTGGTGGTGGTGGTGGTTGCATTGGATGTTGCCCTTTTTTTGGAAGTATCGATGAAAACACCACTTATGCTCCTACTGTAATTCTTTAACTTTCTTCCCTAGCTGTTCCCTAGCTTTTCGCAATCTCTTGTTATTGTCTTTAGTAACATTGGTCTCCACGTGTAGGAGAAGAAAGGGGTGGATTATTTTAGTGACATTCTCAGCCACATCTTTGCTCCGAGAGACAACATACCAACAGACTATAGCAGTGTTGGTGAACCTTTTCAGCATTCAGTGAAAAGGGAGCCTGCATGTGCATGGCCGTCAGGGATGTAACCCGGAAGAGGAGCTACCCAGGGGGCACGCGCGCACCGGAAAAGGAACTTCCGGTTACTAGCGCACATGTGGATGTGACAATCAGTTGGCCGGCGCACATCCTCACGCCAGAAAATGGAAGACCAGCTCCGCAGGTTTCCAGCACTGCTACATGCATGCGCACCAGAAACCCGGAAGAGGAACAGGAGATGCCGTGATTGCCATGCAACATGGCTCCACATACCCCTTTTGGCATGCGTGCCATAGAGTCACCTTCACAGGGCAACAGTTTCTGTTCCCTTGAGAAGCGAATCTCCTGTCACCAATATTCGGCTTTTTACCCCCGAGGGAAGCCTGGATTACTTTTCTTCCTGTCACAGGAATGCTGGGCTGTGCCTCTTTTTAAAAAGAAACTATCGATGACTGCTTTTTTATAGGTGTCTGCCTATTTTCTTCTGGGGGAGGCTATGAAAGAGATTGCTCAGTTCCAGAGGGGCTTTACTGGAGTGGGCTAGGGGAGATAGTAGGGGCTTTGCTCTGGGTTGTTACTTTCTTCTAAAAGCGTCGTGTTTCCATCATCATCTTTAGGTTCATATAGAGGGTCATATTTATGGAAGCTGCTTGTTCCCTATCGTGTTCAATTTGGGTTCATTGGCTTTCTTCTTTTTTTTTCATATATGGGGTCATTTTTTAAAGAAGCGGTTTGCTCCTTACTGCATTAATTTTGATGTGGTCTTCTATTTTAGGTAGGGGATTCTTGCTTTGTTGAGTTTCAGATTGGACCTAATCTTCCTCTTTCCAGCATCTACACCTGATGGATCATGGAGGAAAACTATCGAACGTGTGAAAGGAACGTTCAGATTTGAAGAGGGGGGGGGGGGGAAGACACACAAAAAACCAACACAGCTCAATTGAATGCTGAGGTTTATTTGATCAACACACTAGAGAACTAGCAGAATGAAGTTGCAGAATGAGAGAAAAGGGAAAGATGGCGAGGGGTGCAAGAAAGCAGAAGGGGGACAAGGGACCCTCTTATGGAAAAGGCCAGAAGCATAAATCATCAAGGGTGATTCATGTTGGATGAAAGAAAAATGAAACAAATTCGCCAGCTTTAGAAGAAGCTATTGCAATAATCTGTGCTGCAACACTTCACTTCTTGATCTGGTTCTGGAATAGGGCAGGTTTTAGCACATCCCTGGATAGCGTGAAGTCCTGGGAAGGAAACACAGACCAAAAGGATTATTTAAAATACCTAAGAACAGATCTGCCACTGGTGCTGAACAAAATGGTAAACCCACTCCTAACAGATTCATGTCTTCCCTCCCAGTAGGAAGGCAAGCCTCCTTCTTCCTCTACGGAATCATCCTCTTTCTTTTAACGAAGCCATAATCCCTCGCGGGGTGGAGTCTGGGCACCTGAATGGAGCTGAGTGTTTACTGGCCAGATGCCCTTCCTGTTGCCAGTGTGGAGTTTTATTCAGCAGATTTTCCAAGTGTGCCCAGAGAGAGAAATGTCTGCCTCTACCTAGGATCGATCTCACAGCCACTTGATTGTGAGGAAAGAGCTCTACCTCTAGGCCAGCACACCACTCTTCCCCCTTATCTTGAATAAACAAGATATTCCTGGAGAAAAATCCTTTGCTTTGTCATGATTCAGGGCAATTCCTTCTCCCTTGGACATTACATGGCTAATGTGCCAAGGCCAAACTGGGTCAGTTCCAGAGGAAACCAGAAGCTCTCCCAGGTTTTCTCTCCCCCTTTCCCCCTCCAATCTGAGCTACATCCGGGTGAGATGGGCCTCCCCATTCCAAGCCCCCCCTTTCCTTCAGTCCTTCAACTGTCCTACAACAGGGGGAACCCAGACAGGGCACAAGCAGGCCGTACATGTCCACCAACCCTTAGAAGCATTTGGGAGATCTACTGTATAGTACTGTATAAGACGCACCAAGATTTTGAAGAGGCAAATTTTAAAAAAAGGTTTTTGCACTCTGCAGACCTCCCAAAAACGCCCTGTGTTTAATGAAACCGGGCCCATTCTTTTAAAAAAAAAAAGTGCATGAATAGCCTTTAGGAGGCTTGTAGAGTGCTCCTGGGCGATGGGGGAGGCAAAAACCAGCAAAAAATGGCCCGTTTTATGTCAAAAAGGGGCATACATATCCTTTAAGAGGCTTATAAAGTGCTCCTGGGGCCTGGGGGGCACAATTGAACAAAATATGGCCTGTTATTTGCTCATTTCTGCCCTCCCCAGCCCCCCAGGAGCATTCTGGAAGCCTCCTAAAGGCTATACAAGGCCATTTGGGGGGTGGGTGTTTTCAGGAGGCAAAAAAATGCTGTATTCAGTGTATAAGACACACCCAGATTTTCAGCCTCTTTTTGAGGGAAAAAGGTGCGTCTTATACTCTGAAAAATACAGTAGTTTGGATTCAGGAAGAAAGCTGTGAGAAAAGATAATGATTGTGCTTACCGCTTGTATCACTTGTATTCCGCAATATAAAGCACAGGTTCTCTCCTTCTGCACAATTCCCATTGAGATCACAAACAGTTTGATTGCATTTGCGACACATCAGGGTGTATCCTGGATGAAAGAAATAAAATCTTAGTTTGATATTTATTTTTCTGATCTTGCAATCTTATTATTTATAAATAACAGATCTTTTCATTGTAAGGTGAGCTGAGAAAATTGCCCTAGAAAGATCAAATGGTCTGGAACAGCGGTCACCAAATGGTGGTCTGCGAGAAAGTTTTGGTGGTCCGGTGAAAAACTATTTGCATTTTTTATATTGCACTAAATCTGGGGTCCTCAAACTACGGCCCCTGGGATGGATACGTGCAATGAACGTTTGTTCTGCTGCAGAGAGTCTAACCCTTCAGGGTCTTTTTGTGCGGGTCGGAGGGGGGAAGAAATTCCAACTTGGGGTCTGCTTCAGCCTCCTGGTGGGGGGCTTTGGTTGAAGGCTGGAGGGAAGCGCCGCTGGTGGCAAAGAACCAGAGGGCCTCGTTCCAGTGGGACTGCATCATGGCCTGGAACTGGCTGACCATCTCAACCCGCTGAGCCTCCAGGCGCCGGCACCTGGCCTTCCACTCCCGCAGGTCTTCCCTCTGGTTGGAAAGCCTATGCTCCTAGTCCTCAGTGAGGTGCTTCTGCTGAGCCACTTTCTCAGTCAGATCCAATTTGAACTGAGCTGTTTTGCCAACCTTTTCTCGTGGTCGCTGCTTAACTCCCACAACGGCTTCCTGTTGGGGCACCAAGGAGCCTGGGAGGGCAGGCGAGGAGTGGCTGGGAGGGAAGGGGTGAGTAGGGGCTGGCAAGGCGCCCCTTGACATGAGTGACATTGAGTTGGCCACACCCACCCAGTCACATGACCACCTAGCGACGCCCACCCAGCCAGACATTAAGCAGCTCATATTAGTGGTCTGCAGGATTTAAAATTATGAATTTAGTGGTCCCTGAGGTCCGAAAAATTGGTGACTCTTGCTCTAGAAATAGGAAACTCTGAGTTCTAGTCCTAACTTAAACATCAAAGCCAGCTGGCTCTCTGCCCTTACAGGATTGTTGCTGTGTAGAAATTAGGAGAAAGGAGAAATAGGTTCCTTTGCTTCCTGGGGTCATTATAAAACTAAAAAAGATGGGATTTTTAAAAAATCACTTCTGAAACAGATCATAAACTATAAACAAATGGCAACCTCAGTCCCTGATATCTGTTCGGAAGCTAAGCAGGGTTGGGGCTGGTTAATTCTAGGATGGGAGATCCCTGGGGCTGGAGGCTAGAGTCAGCAATATCAGAAACCTCAGCTATGACAAAGTCATAGGTTGGTGTTGAGGAATGTCGAGGCTTGACTTGAAGGAGGCCTCATTCATCCCTTTGGGCCGTTCAGTCAAAAATACCGAGCAATAACAAAGCCAGAGAGAGGCAGATGGAGGACTAAGAAAAGGAAACATTTTTCATTTTATTCCCAGGAGTAAATCTATAATGGAATCCACTATGAAAAGAAACCTCTACTTTCAGAGGCAGTCCACGCCAGAATGCCAGCCTGGAACAGCCGCTTTCTCAGCCTTCTCTCCAAATGGAGACCTCCTCTTCTCCCCTAAAGGCTCCCATGGACCCTCCTTATCCAGAGCAGAAAAATGAGAAAGTCCCACCAACAGAATGCCTCAAATACCCTACCACACCCTGCCTCCTTCTCTTTGGTTTGATTGTCACCCAAGATCAAAGCTGGGTGGCCCTACCTGAATCCAGGTACACAAACCCCACCACCACCAAGACCAGCAGCAGAGTTTTCATCTTGCGATCTTCTCTTCAGCCTTGCAAAGTGTAGCCCAGGATGGAAGCAGCCACTTATTTATACCCCTCTGAGATGTTGTAATTGGGGGGGATAGATCTCTGGGATTAAGAGAGAAGAACAGGGAGATACAGGAGAAAAGGGAAAGCCAGGGGGGGTGGCTTTTCCCCGATGACATCAAAATGGAAACTGGATCAGGCCAGGTGAAGGACCAACCAGTTCCTGACTTCAAGGCAAACACTACCGTTCCGTGTGCAAAGCCTGAGCACCTGCACAGTTTGCATCTCTTCCTGAATTTATAGAACGTTGCACAATCTTACAAAAGTAAGTCAAACATCTCTCTGTAAAATTTAGTGCTTTTTTTATTTTATTTTATTTTTTATTTGTACTTCAATTAACCAAGTGGACAACTTCTCCGAGCCTTCTAACTGCTCCGATGACAACTGTGGATCTGACTTCATTAGACAAGCATGGACTCCTCTGAGCAGGTCTCGACATGAGTGATTGTCTTTAAAACTAGCCATGGACTAAAACAATGGTCTCCAACCATTCTGGCTGGTGGTGGAGGCAGGGGGGAGAGGGTATGTTTTCGCACACTTGTGCGCTTTCACAAGTGTAGCTGCACACACATACAGGCTCACCGACCACTTCCATGGCCCTGTTTCAAACAGGCTCTAGGCCATCACTGTGTTGTGGACCAGGTGTTGGAGATCCCAGGACTAAAGGATTAGAACTGTGGTGGCCCAATTGTTAGAATGCAGCATTGGAGGCTAATTCTGCTGACTGCCAGCTATTCGATTCTCACCAGCTCAAGGTTGACTCAGCCTTCCATCCTTCTGAGGTCGGTAAAATGAGGACCTGGATTTTGGGGGGCAAGCGGCTGACTCTATAAACTGCTTAGAGAGGGCTTTAAAAGCACTGTGAAGCGGTATATAAGTCTAAGTGCTATTGCTATTCTCATGCTATTCTCATGATTCTCGTGATGGGCCCAACCCTCTGGAATGACCTCCCCCCAGACATTCGAACTACCACCGACCTCCGTTCCTTCCGGCAAAAGTTAAAGACTCACCTGTTTCAATCAGCTGGCCTGGCACTTTCTTAGTTTTACCTCCCAGGGATTTATTTTATTTTAGGGTTTGGGGTTTTAATTGTGATGTTTTAAGATTAGAATTATTTATTTCTTAGTACAGCCTATCTCCCCCTCCAAATGTATCTTAAATGTAGTTTAAATGTATTTAATTATTATGACTGATTTTATTATATTGACTGTACACCGCCCCGAGTCCCTTTTTGGGAGAGGGGCGGTCTAAAAATCTAAGAAAATAAAAATAAATAAATAATGATGCAAAAGTTAGGATAAGGAGGACAGAGAAGAGGCGACCGGGTAGGTTAGATATGGCGGTGGGTTTTCTGAAACAAAACTACCGGCAGGAACAGCGGGACAGATCATGTGGAGAGATGCCTTGAATCATATATCAACAATCCATGCAAAGAAATCATCTTTTTGCTCAAGACATTAAAACCACAAACTGCTCACACCTCTGCGGGGTCCAGCACAGAATGCTCTTGTCACCCACAAAATTCTCAGATTTTCTCTGCTATCAAGTTTAATGGAGCTTAAAATGGGACCTTCAGCTGTTGATTGAAGGCAAACTTTGCATTTCTTAGACAACAATTTTTGACGGTTTTCATTGTGCCCAAAATGAGGATGAGATGCACAGAATTGTATGATCTCTGTCCCAACTAAAATTCCATGATATCCCCCACCACACTGTTCCCCCCCCCACCCTCTCCCTATTAATATTTTGATGCTTCCGGTTGAGTGATTGAGCTAATAACCCTTGGCTAAAACATCTTGGTGTACCTCCAAATACAACCGGGCTTATAGAAATGTGTACATTTCTTCGCTTATGCAAGGCAACCGTTGCACACCATGCAAAATTATCATACAGTCCGTATTGTCCCTATTAGCATGCCTTCAGGCATAAACTATGAACAGGGACGTGGCATTCTCTCATTTGGTTCCTCATTTTAAAAAATGCTCACAGTTGCAACACAAACACTTTTTAAAGAACTGTTTAGATTTGAATTTTAGGGTAACTTTATTGTCACTTTAAATATACACGAATCAGCATACATTAAAATGAAATTTTGTGGCATGCAGCTCTCAAAGGGTCACCACCTCCAATATACACTCTATGAATATGACAAATGAATGAATAAATAAATAAATATGCATATACCCAGATATATTATATGACACAGAGAAACAACAGGTTCTAATCCGGATGTATGCATGTCCTTGGTGAGAAAAACAAATCTGGTGAGTTTACCAGACGGGTGTGTGGGGTCTCTAACAATGCTTTTTCTCCTTAGTTCTAGATTGCTTCTCTCCTTCATTAGTCTCAATCCATTGTTTCTTACACTGCAACAACAGGAACAGCAAATCATGTTTATTATATACAATTTACTTTATAAAGCTTAAATGATGATCATATCGTTTTGGGAGTCTGCTTTCTATCTGGGCCTGAAAGATTCCCCCTTCTTCTCTGGTCCTCTGGCTTTTCTCATAGCCCTAAGAAGTTGTATATTCCTTGATAAAAGATTATCTGGGACCCTTGACTGACCCTCTCACTTCCCCTTTGGGATATGACAAAACCACTTCCCTAGTTAAGTTTCTAATCTATGTACGTATCTCTGCTGTTAATATCTCAGGACACCCTTGACCTTCTCCTGAAGTTGGACTGAACCAAGGGATTGAATGACTCTGACCTGTTGTGCAAAATAAAAGCTAGGATTGATCTATGAAGGCTTTCTTTATGAAAATCTTCCATCAGTGTTTCTGTGGATGAGAAAATCATTCCGTTCTAGATCTCCAAATGCTTCAGGAATTTATGTTTTAACATCTCTTGTAAAAGTTCTTTTTTTTTGTAGGAATTGTTGACCCATGACTCGAGGCCTCTGACAGCCTTATCTTACCTGCTGCTCCTGCTGGTAGTTTTCTTTCAGAAACTTTACTGGCATGTCTGACCAGATCCTCAGACACCTTTGGTGCCTATCCTGATTTTGGGATCTTGAGACTCCAATCCACAGATTGCTTTTGGGGAGAAGCTCTCATGCTCAAATCTGCTCAAAGGAGGCCATGTTTATCAAAAGAAGAAAAAGACACAGTCGTAACCTGAGGGCTTAGAGACGATTAGAAGCATTTGTCCATTTGGTTAATTGAAATGCAAACAAAAAATAAGAAGGCACTGAACTTTGCAGAGATAATCTTTTGTTTAATTTTGTACTTTTCATAGGTTATACAACCGTCTAGAAAATCAGGAATAGATGTGAACGGTCCAGGTGGCCAATTTTTGCATGCAGAACAGTCATATTTTTCCAGTTGTTGAGTTGCCCAAATTTTTGATCTGGTTTCCTCTTTGGTGGTTGGGGATAGGATACCATCACCGCTGCCCTACTCTTCTGTCCCTGAGTCTCCTTGTTTTTCTCTCTTAAACCTAGAAATCCAGTCCTGCATGGACAACATCTCAAAAGCTTAATGAGTACCTTCTCCCATCCTGGGCTACACTTTGCAGGCTGCAGAGAAGATTGCAAGATGAAAACTATGCTGCTCACATCAATATCTTTTGGGGCAGAGGTCCCCTACCCCACCCCCCGTGCACAGACCAGCACCAGTCAGTGGTCTGTTAGGAACTGGGCCATGGGAGTGAGTGAAAATTCATCTGCGAATCTAAGTAATGTATGAAAGCACATACACTCCCAGTCAATGGAAAACAATTTCTGTTTTTTCCAACTCCAAAAATTGTTTTCCATGGAACCGTCCCCCAAAATTGGGGACCTCTGTTTTAGGGATATTCAGCAGTCTTCCTGTTGCCCGGGCAGACTGGGTAAGCATCTGGGGCTCAGGACCCCAGATAGTGGCTCTGGCTGGAGCTGCAATTTAGGAGAGTTGGTTTAATGTCGGGGTTCCAAGTAATAGATCCATAGCAAGAAAAACTCTGAGGTAAGTGGATTCCTGAAAGTGGAGCTTTATTGGAAATATCATATTGGCACATATCTGGTGAAAACCGACTCTGGGGGTTCTTGTGGTTTTTAATATCAACATTTTTTCATTTTTTCAAAACAATCAGCCACATGGTCCAATCCCGGCTGAAAATGCACCTTTTCAACTGCATATAAAGAAAATCTACATACACTGGGACCTCAAGTGCCAACCGTAATGCATTCAAGGACTTCAGTCGTCACGCGATTTGGTATTGACCAGAAGCAAGACTGACTGCACATGTGTGCACACAGAAAAAATAGCACAGAAGGGGAAATCACCACGGTTGTGTTTATTTGGCACCCAAGGAGGCATTTTTCACCCACAAGATTGGCAAAGATGTTTAAGGACAAGTCTGCTAAATGTTGGAAATGTCATCAGACATCAGGCTCGTATTAGCATATGTGGTGGACATGTCCAAAATCCAAAAAATATTGGACAAAAGTACTTACATGGAAAAAACAATAAATCAACATATAGATTTAAAACGAGAAATATTTTTCTTGGGCATTTTACTGGAAAAATATAACAAAGGGAATAGATACTTAATTTTACATGCCTTCACTGCAGCTACAATTGTATTTGCACAACAATGGAAAAGTGAAGAGATCCTACAGAGGAAATGATAATTTAAAAAATATTAGAATGTGCAGAAATTGATAGATTAACCCTTAAAATTAAGAAAAAGAAACTGAATATTTTTCAACAGGGGACTTATTTTATCAATGGCTAGCCTATAAAAATAGGAGTTAGAATGATGGAAATATTAGAGAAGGGTAGGGCAGAGTGGATGGTCTCTTTTTTCCCCTCACCACCAAAGGGGAAACCAGGTATGAGCAAAACCAACTTTCTTCCAGGCAAACACTACTGTTCTGCGTGCAAAATTTGGGCACTTGAACAGTTGACATCACTTCCTGAATTTATAGATGGTTGCATAACCTGTGCAAAGTACAAACGTAAACAAAATATTCTCTCTGCAAAGTTCAGTGCCTTCTTATTTTTTTAAACCAAGTTAACCAAATGGATAAATGCCCCAGATGTTTCTAACCCCTTTGTTCTGACCCCCCTTCTCGTATACCAAAGCACTCTGAAACAAGGTCTCTGCAAGGAGCACCACAAAAATCAGATTAGGAACACAAATTGAAATAGGGAAGAAAATGGTAAGTGAGCACCTGTCTACCCTAGACGAGTTCAAATCACCAGGACCGGATGGATTACACCCCAGGGTTCTGAAGGAACTAGCAGACGAGATCTCAGAACCACTGAATTATATCTTTCAGAGATCCTGGAGCACCGGGGAACTGCCAAAGGACTGGAAAAGAGCTGATGTGGTTCTCATCTTCAAAAAAGGGAAGAAAATAGATCCAGGAAACAACAGACCTATCAGCACTACAGACCTCAATACCAGGAAAGATTCTGGAAAAAATAATCAAGCAACGAATTTGCAAACACCTAGAAGCAAACAAAGTAATAGCCAAAAGCCAACATGGGTTTGTCAAAAACAGATCATGCCAGACTAATCTTATTGCATTCTTTGATAATGTGACGAAATTAGTGGACCAGAGGAATGCCGTTGATATAGTTTACTTGGACTTCAGTAAGGCTTTTGATAAGGTAGACCATAACCTACTACAAGATAAAGTAGAAGAATGTAGGTTGGACAGCATCACCACCAGATGGATTCGTAACTGGCTGACCAACCGCACTCAACGTGTAGTCCTCAATGGAACTGCATCTACATGGAGGGACGTATGCAGTGGAGTACCCCAAGGCTCTGTTTTAGGCCCAGTACTCTTCAACATCTTCATCAATGATTTGGATGAGGGAATAAATGGGGAACTCATCAAATTTGCAGATGACACCAAGCTGGCAGGAATAGCCAACACTCCAGAATATAGGCTTAAATACAGAAGAATCTTGACAAACTTGAACATTGGGCACTATTTAACAAAATGAAATTCAATGGTGAAAAGAGTCAGGTTCTTCATTTAGGCAACAAAAACGGAATGCACAGGTACAGTATAGATGATACCTTGCTCAGTAGTAGTAACTGTGAAAGGGATCTTGGAGTCCTAGTGGACAACCATTTAAATATGAGCCAGCAGTGTGCAGCAGCTGCCAAAAAAGCCAACACAGTTCTAGGCTGCATAAATAGAGGGATAGAATCAAGATCACGTGAAGTGTTAATACCACTTTATAATGCCTTGGTAAGGCCACACTTGGAATACTGCATTCAGTTCTGGTCGCCACAATGTAAAAAAGATGTGGAGACTCTAGAAAGAGTGCAGAGAAGAGCAACGAAGATGATTAGGGGACTGGAGACTAAAACATACGAAGAACGGTTGCAGGAACTGGGTATGTTTAGCTTAAGAGAAAGAAGGACTAGGGGAGACATGATAGCAGTGTTCCAATATCTCAGGGGTTGCCACAAAGAAGAGGGAGTCAAACTATTCTCCAAGGCACCTGAGGGTAGAACAAGAAGCAATGGGTGGAAACTAATCAAGGAGAGAAGGAACTTAGAACTGAGGAGAAATTTCCTGACAGTTAGAACAATTAATCAGGGGAACAGAAGTTGCCTCCAGAAGTTGTGAATGCCCCAACACTGGAAGTCTTTAAGATGATGTTGGATAGCCATCTGTCTGAAACGGTATAGGGTTTTCTGCCTAGGCAGGGGGTTGGACTATAACACCTCCAAGGTCCCTTCCAACTCTTCTATTGTATTGTATTGTAAATTTAATGGAGCTTAAAAAGGGGCCTTCGGCTGTTGATTGACAGCAAGCTTTGCACTTCTTAGACAGCAATTTTTGACGGTTTTCATTGTGCCCAAAATGAGGATGAGATGCACAGAATTGTATGATCTCTGTCCCAACTAAAATTCCATGATATCCGCCTCCACACCGTCCCCCCCAACCCTCTCCCTATTAATATTTTGATGCTTCTGGTTGAGTGATTGAGCTAATAACCCTTGGCTAAAACGTCTTGGTGTACCTCCAAATATAACGGGGCTTATGGAGATGTGTACATTTCTTTGCTTATGCAAGGCAAACATTGCTCACCATGCAAAATTATCATACAGTCTGTATTGTCCCTATTAGCATGCCTTCAGGCATAAACTGTGAACATTTGGTTCTCTCATTCTTTCATTTGGTTTCTCATTGAAAAAATGTTCCCTATTACAACACAAACACTTTTTAAAGAACTTTTTAGATTAGAACTTTAGAATAACTTTATTGTCACTTTAAATGTACACGAATCAGCATACATTAAAATGAAATTTTGTGGCATGCAGCTCTCAAAGGGTCACCACCTTCAATATACACTATATGAATATGACAAATGAAGGAATGAATGAATAAATATGCATATACTCAGATATATTATATGACACAGAGAAACAACAGGTTCTAATCCAGATGTATACATGTCCTTGGTGGGAAAAAGAAATCTTGTGAGTTTACCAGACGGGTGGCCGAGGGAACAAAGCAGTTACAGAATCTGGTAGTCCTTCTAGAAATACTTTGAAATCTCCTTTGAAGTTATTGCTCAACCATTCCTGCAAAGAAAAGATCCTTTTACTCGAGAGATCAAAATAGAAATCCCTGACGCATTTGGAGATCTAGAGCGGAATGATCTTGAAACACTTGCTCATGAAAAGCTTTCATAACAAAGGCCTTCATGGAGCAATGCTAGCTTTTATTCTCCTCTACGTGTCATGGTCCCCCAATCAATTCAGATCAATTTCAGGGAAAGGACAAGGGTATCCTCAGATATTATCACCAGAGATACATAAACTGACCATTAGAAAGTTAACTAGGGAAGTAGAACTGGAAATTGTAAACTTTCCGATTTGGGCTTGGTGTTTTCTCCGACATGTTCCTATTCCGTTTTCAAGTCTGGATCATGGAGGAAAACTCTCTAACGCGTGAAAGGAAGGTTCAGGTTTGGGGGGGGGGGAACCCAAAATACCCACACAGCTAAATTGAATGCTGAGGTTTATTTGATCAACACACTACAGAACTAGCAGAATGAAGTTGCAGAATGAGAGAAAAGGGAAAGATGGCGAGGGGTGCAAGAAAGCAGAAGGGGGACAAGGGACCCTCTGGTGGTAAAAGCCAGAAGCATAAATCATCAAGGGTGATTCATGTTGGATAAAAGAAAAATGAAAACATGTGGGAAGTTGTAAAAGTGTCTATTGCAATAATCTGTGCTGCAGCACGTCACTTCTTGACCTGGTTCTGGATTAGGGCAGGTTTTAGCACATCCCTGGATAGCGTGAAGTCCTGGGAAGGAAACAGAAAACCAAAAGGATTATTTAAAATACCAAAGAACAGATCAGACACTGGTGCTGAACAAAATGGTAAACCCACTCCTAACAGATTCATGTCTTCCTTCCCAGTAGGAAGGCAAACGTCCTTCTTCCTCTACGGAATCATCCTCTTTCTTTTAACGAAGCCATAATCCCTCGTGGGGTGGAGTCTGGGCACCTGAATGGAGCTGAGTGTTTACTGGCCAGATGCCCTTCCTGTTGCCAGTGTGGAGTTTTATTCAGCAGATTTTCTGAGTGTGCCCAGAGAGAGAAATATCTGCCTCTACCTAGGATCGATCTCACAGCCTCTTGATTGTGAGGCGAGAGCTCTACCTCTAGGCCACCGCACCACTCTTCCTCCTTATCTTGAATAAACAAGATATTCCTGGAGAAAAATCCTTTGCTTTGTCATGATTCAGGGCAATTCCTTCTCCCTTGGACATTACATGGCTAATGTGCCAAGTCCAAACTCGGTCAGTTCCAGAAGAAACCAGAAGCTCTCCCAGGTTTTCTCTCCCCCTTACCCCTCCAATCTGAGCTACATCCGGATCAGATGGGCCTCCCCATTCCAAGCCCCCCTTTCCTTCAGTCCTTCAACTGTCCTACAACAGGGGGAACCCAGACAGGGCACAGACAGGCCCTACGTGTCCACCAACCCTTAGAAGCATTTGGGAGATCTACTGTATAGTACTGTAAAAGACGCACCAAGATTTTGAAGAGGCAAATTAAAAAAAAAGGTTTTTGCACTCTGCAGACCTCCCAAAAACGCACTGTTTTTCATGAAAATGGGTCCATTTTTTTCAAAAAAGGGGGATATGAATAGCCTTTAGGAGGCTTGTAGAACGTTCCTAGGATGCAAGGAACGGCCCATTTATTGACAAAAGTGGGCTCATTTTTGTCAAAAAAAAGGGCATGCCTAGCCTTTAGGAGGCTCATAGAGTGCTCCTGGGGGCTGGCAGGGGGGGCAAAATTGAGCAAAAAACGGCCCCTTTGTCGCTCATTTCTTCCCTCCCCAGCCCCCAGGAGCACTCTGGAAGCCTCCTAAAGGCTATGCACGGCCGTTTTGGTGAAGGGGGTGGGGTTTCAGAAGGCAAAAAATGCTGTATTCAGTGTATAAGATGCACCCAGATTTTCAGCCTCTTTTTTGAGGGAAAAAGGTGCTTCTTATACTCCAAAAATACGGTAGTTTGGATTCAGGAAGAAACGCTGTGAGAAAAGATAACTGTGCTTACTTATATCACTATTATTCTGCACTGTAAAGCACAGGTTCTCTCCTTCTGCACAATTCTCACCGAGATGACAAACTGTTCGATTGCATTTGTCACACATCAGAGTGTATCCTGGATGAAAGAAACAAAACAGAAACCTCGTTTGATATTTATTTTTCTGATCTTGCAATCTTATTATTTATAAATAACAGAGCTTTTCATAGTAAGGTGAGCTGTGAAAATTGCCCTAGAAAGATCAAATGGTCTAGAAATAGGAAACTCTTGAGTTCTAGTCCCAATTTAGGTATGGGAGCTAGTTGGTTGACCTGATGATGGTGAATTCTAGTCCCACTTTGGCCATGAAAGATAGCTGGGTGACTTTGGGCCAATCACCAGGAGACGGTGAGTTCTATCAGTGGTGAGATTCAAATAACTTAACAACCGGTTTTCTGCCCTGATGATTTCTTCCAACAACCAGTTTACCGAACTGCTCAGAAAGTTAACAACCTGTTCTCCCGAACTGGTGCGAACTGGCTGAATCCCACCACTGGTTCTAGCCTCAACTTAGGCATCAAAGCCAACTGGGTGACGTCTGTCTGCCCAACCTTCCTCACAGGTTTGTTGTTGCTCTGAGGAAATTAGGAGAAAGGAGGATTAGGTTCCTTTACTTCCTTGGATCATTATAAAACTAAAAAAGCTGGGATAGCATTTTTTAAAAACCTCTTTTGATACAAGTCATAAAATATAAGCAAATGGCTACCTCAGAAGCTGGTCTCTTTTTTGGAAGCTAAGCAGGGTTGGGGCTGGTTAATTCTAGGATGGGAGACCCCTAGGGCTGTAGGCTAGACTCAGCAATATCAAAAACCTCAGCTATGACAAAACAGTCACAGGTTGGTGTTGAGCAGTGCTTCTCAATTATTTTCTGTCATGCCCCCCCTAGGAAGAAGAAAACATTTCGCGCCCCCCCCCACGCGACTGTAAATAGTATAATTTGTCTATAAAATTGTTATAAGTACACCTCTGCATAACATAGCACACCAGTCTTTCCTTGTCTCCCACCGTAGTCACATGCTTTCTTTCCTCTTTCCCTCTTACTTGTCTATCCTTCCTTCCACCCTCCCTTCCTCCTTCCCTTCCTTCCTGCCTCCCTTCCAGTTCCCTCCTTCCTCTTTCCCCCTGCCTGCCTGCCTTCTTTCCCTCCTGCTTATCTATGCTTCCTTCCTTCCTTGCACCTCCCTCCCTTCTGCCTGCCTGCCTTCTTTCCTCTTTCCCTATCCTCCTATCCTTCCTTTCTCCCTCCCTCCTTCCCTGCCTCCCTTCCATTTCCATTCTTCCCTCCTTCCTTCTGCCTCCTTCCTGCCTGCTTGCCTTCTTTCCTCTTTCCCTCTTACTTGTCTATCCTTCCTTCCACCCTCCCTTCCTCCTTCCCTTCCTTCCTGCCTCCCTTCCAGTTCCCTCCTTCCTCTTTCCCCCTGCCTGCCTGCCTTCTTTCCTCTTTCCCTATCCTCCTATCCTTCCTTTCTCCCTCCCTCCTTCCCTGCCTCCCTTCCAGTTCCATTCTTCCCTCCTTCCTTCTGCCTCCTTCCTGCCTGCTTGCCTTCTTTCCTCTTTCCCTCTTGCTTGTCTATCCTTACTCCCTCCTCCCCTTCTTCCCTCCCTCCCTGCCAGCAGCTCCTCCAGCATCCCAGCTGGAAGCAGCAGCACAACAGTCGCCGTTACCAGGGGCGAAGGGATGGTGGTGGCAAGATCGGGCGACCGCCGCCCCTTTGTCCCTTCCCCAACAGCGGCTGTTGCGCTTCCGCTTCCAGACGGAATGCTGGCGGTGGAGCTGCTGGCGGGGAGGCGAGCTACCTGCATAAAGACACCGCCGAGGGCATGGCAGAATATATCCCGGCTTGAAGTGGCAGCGCTGGGGACTGCTCAGAGACTCATCAGAGCCGCGGGCTGGAGCTGTGCAAAAAGTCTGCTTGGGCTGGGGGGGGGGGAAGGGAGGGAAGCCTGGGACAGCCATGCTTCCCTCCCTCCCACCCCCGCCCGAGCAGGCTTCTTGCACAGCTCCAGCCCGCGGCTCCAATGAAAATCCACAGTCCGAAGTGCTGCCACTTCCAGGCGGGATATATTATGCCTCGCTCACGCCGCCGCCGTTGCACCCAGATGGAAAGGGAGCCTTCGCGCCCCCCTTTATGGAGCCTCTTTACGCCCCCCCTGGGGGGGCGCGCCCCACTATTTGAGAACCGCTGGTGTTGAGGAATGTCGAGGCTTGACTTGAAGGAGGCCTCATTCATCCCTTTGGGCCGTCAAAAATACCCAGCAATAACAAAGTCAGAGAGAGGCAGATGGGGGGCTAAGAAAAGGAAATATTTTTCATCTCACTCCCAGGAGTAATTCCATGGCAGAGTTCACTATGACAAGGAGCCTCTACTTTCAGAGGCAGTCTACCCCAGAATGCCAGCCTGGAACAGCCGCTGTCTCAGCTATGAGCTTCTCTCCAAATGGAGACCTCCACTTCTCCCCTAAAGGCTCCCATGGACCCTCCTTATACAGAGCACAAAAATGAGAAAGTCCCACCAACAGAATGCCTCAAATACCCTACCACACCCTGCCTCCTTCTCTTTGGTTTGATTGTCACCCAAGATCAAAGCTGGGTGGCCCTACCTGAATCCAGGTACACAAACCCCACCACCACCAAGACCAGCAGCAGAGTTTTCATCTTGCGATCTTCTCTTCAGCCTTGCAAAGTGTAGCCCAGGATGGAAGCAGCCACTTATTTATACCCCTCTGAGATGTTGTAATTGGGAGGGGATAGATCTCTGGGATTAAGAGAGAAGAACAAGAAGATACAGGAGAAAAGGGGAAGCCAGTGGGTTGGCTTTTCCCCGAAGACATCAAAACGGAAACTGGATCAGGCCAGGTGAAGGACTAACCAGTTCCTGACTTCAAGGCAAACACTACCGTTCCGTGTGCAAAGCCTGAGCACCTGCACACTTGACATCTCTTCCTGAATTTATAGAAAGTTACATAATACATAATACAAAAGTAAGCAAAACATCTCTCTGTATAATTTCTTATTTTTAAAAATGTGCATTTCAATTAATTAAGTGGACAACTTCTCCGAGTCTTCTAACTGCTCAGATGGCAACTATGGATCTGACTTAATTCAAGAAGCATGGACTCCTCTGAGCAGGTCTCGACATGAGTGGTTGTCTTTAAAACTAGCCATGGACTAAAGCAGTGGTCTCCAACCATTCTGACTGGTGGTGGAGGCAGGGGGGGGGGAGAGGGTATGTTTTCGCACACTTGTCTTTCACAAGTGCAGCAGGACACACGTACACACAGAGTGAACCACATCTTTCAAAAATCCTGGAGCACCGGGGAACTACCAGAGGACTGGAAATGAGCTGATGTATACTGTATCCCATCTTCAAAAAAGGAAAAAAAAACAGACATGGCAATTGTCAAAGAAGACCAAAACCTACTTCTTGGTAAGCTAGAAAAATAGGGGGATAGCCAGCTTCACCACCAGATGGATTCACCACTGGCTGACAAACTGTACTCAACGAGATGTCCTTAAGGGTACAACATCCACATGGAAGGAAGGAAGCTGTGGGGCACCACAAGGTTCCATCTTAGGCCCTACAATATCTTCATAAATGACTTAGATGAGGGAATAGAAGGGGAATTTACAAAATTTGCAGATAATACTAAGCTGGCAGGAATAGCCAACACCACAGAAGATTGGCTCAAGATCCAGATGGATCTTGATGAGTTGAACACTGGACCCCATGTAACAAAATGAAATTCAATGTAGGGAAAAGTAAAGTCCTACACTTAGGCAAGAACAACCAAAAGTAGATATATAGACTGAGTTGAATAGCAGGAACTGTGAGAGAGATCTTGGAAACTTAGTGGACGACAGGCCAAATATGAGCCAGCAATGTGTCGCAGCAGCCAAAAAGCCAATGCAATCCTAAATTGCATTAACAGACGGATAAAATCAAGATCAAGGGAGGTACTAATACCACTCTGCAAAGCCTTAGTAAGATGATACCTAGAAAACTGCATCCAGTTTTGGTCACCACACCATAAAGAAGATGTTGAGACTCTAGAAAGAGTGCAGAGAAGAGCAACCAGGATGATTAGGGGACTGGAGGCTGAAACACACGATGAACGGTTGCAGAAACTGGACATAGCTAGTTTAGTGAAGAGAAGAACCAGGGAAGACCTGATAGCAGCCTTCCAATATTTGAGGGTCTGCCACAGAGAGGAGGGGGACAAGCTATTTTCCAAAGCACCTGGAGGCCAGACAAGGAATACTGGATGGAAACTGAGGAGAGATTCAACCTGGATATAAGGAGGAATTTTCTGACAGTGAGAACAATCAACCAGTGGAACAGAAGTTGCCTTACGAAGTTGTTGGAGCTTCAACAGTGGAGGCTTTTAAGGGGAAATTGGACTGCCATTTGCCCAAAAATGTGTCTGCTGCTTGGTTGGGGTGGGGGTGGGGGTTGGACTGGATGACCTACAAGGCCCCTTCCAACTCTATTCTGTTCTGAGGACTATCAGTAAAGTATGGTGCAGTCACTCTTCATACTACTTACATTACCTGGACACTCAATTAATTGATGTTTTTTTAAAAAAGAATATCACAAATGCCTATTAACCAATCAATATCTCTTTTATTTCTTTCTCAAATAACTTTCTTCCCTTGATTAAAGAAAGCACAGAAATAGAACATGGAAAAAAGATTGGGTGCTGCTCAGAGCTGGTTAGAACATGGACAGCTATATAAAAGTTATGAATGAATGAATGAATGAATGAATGAACGAACTGACCCTCTCTCACTTCCCCTTTAAAGGTAAAGGTAAAGGTTCCCCTTGCACATATGTGCTAGTGGTTTCTGACTCTAGGGGGTGGTGCCCATCTCTGTTTCAAGGGTTCCCATGGTTTTTACCTAATTAAAAGCAACAGATTTTCACTTTCTCAAAACAACCAGTCACATGGTCCAATCCTGGCTGAAAAAGCACCTTTTCAACTGCATATAAAGAAAAAATATATATATACAGGAGAGAATAGATAATAACTGCAAGAGCAAGCCTGTTGTAATCTTGTAAGGCTTTCATTCTATTAAAGTTTTTGAAATTATTTCTCTTTCCTTAGAGAACTTTCGTCTTGCAAGAAGCCTTGAAACTACTTTTCTTTCTCTTTTTTTTTCTACTGGTGGCAGTGTTTACTTCTTTTGGATGTGAAGTTGGGTCCCTTATCTGGTTGTTTTCAATTTTTTGCTTTTCAATTGGACTATGGCATAGAAAAGATTGAAGATTTTTATTCTATTTTTTATTTCTTTTTTTTCTTACATTTTTGATAGTAGACTCTTTTTATCTTTTTTCTACCTTGGACCATTCTATGGTCACTTTGGACTATAACTGATTTTTCTACTTTCTTCTTTTTACCTTTGATCACCTTACGGTCAGTTTGGATTATAACTGACTTTTTCTTTTCTTTTTCCCTTTTATCTCTATACCAAGTGGATTACAATTAGAAGAAATTGGAGATGAGTAAAAGAACAATAACCACCGGCTCTGCAACAACAACACCTTCCTCCTCACCAGCAGGAGGACAAAGATCAATACAGACAATGTTGCAACAGGAAAAGGAAAAGGGAGAGAAGGCAGTTACCTTGGAGATGATTATGCAAGGAATTCAGAACCTACAAGCAAAAACAGACACCATTGAAAAGAGGACAGAAAACATGGGGAAAATAATTGAAAGTATAGAACAACAAACGGAAAATATGGAACAAAAAGCAATTAAAACTGATGAAAAAATTGATGATATTCAACACATGGTGATGTAATATGAAGATGGGCTACAAAAAATTGAAGAAAAATGTGACCAAAGAGAGAAGAAAATTGGTGAGATTGATAACAGACTAAGCCTGGTGGAAAAGGATAATATTGGAATACTGAATTGGGAGATCGAAAGATCAGAATTCTTTTTAAGATTTCAAAATATAGAAGAAGAAAAAGGTGAAAACTTGTTACAAATAATGATAGAAATTCTGACAAACGTCCTTGACCTTACCCAAGAGAAGATGGCTGATGCTATAGATGAAACATTTCAAGTTTATACAAGATATGCAGCGAGAAATCAACTGCCAAGGGAAGTTCAGGTAAGATTTACCAAGAAAGCAATTAGGATGCAAATACTTCAAAAAGCAAGAGATAGAAAACTGGAGTACAAAGGTAAGGAGATCGTAGTTTTGAAGCAAATACCAAGAAAAGTGAGAGAATCGAGAAGAGAATATCAACTTTTGACTAAAAATCTACTCAAAAAGGTGTTAATTACAGATGGTTGTAGCAAGGTTTAATGTTTGTATGGCAACTCAATTGAAAAAGCAGAAGCATTCTTCGAAGAACATCTCAGAGGGAAGGCCGAGGATACTGGTCATAAGGAATCGGTGACAGAACTACAAGCGGTGTTTTCAGCCTCGACTGAAAAAGAAGAAGGAGCTGTAGGCGGGATTGAAAAAGATGCTGTAGGTGGTATGGACATTAGAGAACCACAGGAACCTAGAGCCACCAGAGCAATAAATCCTATGTATAAAACATAAATATGGAAGAGAAGAAAATGATCTCAAATAACATAAATGGACTTAATTCAGCAAATAAAAGAAAGAAAATGTTTCACAAACTAGGGAAATTAAAATTGGATATAATTTGTCTACAAGAAGTGCATATTCAAAAGAAACATGAATACTTATTAAGGCAACCAAAGCTGGGGAAAACATTTACTTCATTGGCAACCTGTAAGAAAAGAGGAGTGATCCTTTATATTAAAGATGCAATCCCAGTGGAACAAATTTATACAGATGACGATGGGAGAATTTTGATAGTGGAAATTATGGATAATAATAAGAAAATGCTCCTAATAGCAATCTATGCTCCTAATGATAAGCAAGATGAATTCTACAGAAAATTACACAGGAAAATAATGGATTTGGATTACTTAAATATTTGTATGATGGGAAATTTTAATGGAATTGTAGATAAGAATATGGACTATAATTCACAAAAAACAACAGTCAAATAGAAAGATACTCCCTAAATCCTTTTTTTAAATGATCAAAGAGACAGGTTTAAAAGATGTTTGGAGAGAGAGAGAGAGATCCTACTAAAAAACAATATACTTTTTATTCAAATAGACATTTATCTTATTCTAGAATAGATATGATATGGGTAGTGACTTAACCGGCCTACAATATATAGGAAATTGAGATTGAAACAAGTACTTGGACAGATCACAATCCAATGACAATTAAATGGAGAGGACAAAGAAAAAGATCTAGGTGGAACATTAAATAATACCATATTAAAAGAGAAAGACTTCGTACAGAAAATTCAAAAGGAATTGCCCTTCTTCTTTAAAGAAAATAGGAAAGAGGAGACATCAATGCAGAACCTCTGGGATACAATGAAGGCTTATACTAGAGGCCTAATAATTGACTATACAAGGAAGAGAAATATAAGGAAAAGACAAATACTTAAAGGACTTGACAATGAATATAAGGGTCTTGAGAAAGAACTCCAGAATTCCCCCCAAAAGAAGGATATTAAAGTAAGAATGGATGTGATTAAACACAAAATTGAGTTAATGGAAAAGGAAGAATTAGCCCCCAAAATTAGGGGCGCTAAGCAGAATTGTTTTGAAAATGCTAATAAACCAGGCAGATGGTTGGCATACAAATTGAGAAGAGAGAGAGATTCAAAGAAGATACTGCAGTTAATGGATGAACAAGGGCAAACGTGTTATGGGAATGAAGAGAAGAAAATAAATAATACAAGATTACTACTGTAAACTATATGACCAAGAGAATATAGGAAGAGGCAGGAGTGAAACAATATTTACAGGAAGCCAACTTACCACAGATACCCAAAGAAACTGCAATAATGTTAGAAGGCAAAATAACTATGATGGAGCTAACCGAAGCACTTAAAAAACAAAAGAACAGGAAGGCCCCGGGCCCAGATGGGCTACCAGCGGAATTTTATAAGACCCTGCAGGAATTGTTGTCTCTGAGAGGAGAATACCTAAATCATGGTCTGAAGCAAATATTACACTTTTACTAAAAGAGGAGGCCGATTTACTACAAATCAAGAACTACATACCAATTTCCCTGTTAAACTCAGACTATAAGTTGTTTGCCTCAATATTGGCAGAACAACTTAAAAAATACTTAAGCAGTTTTATTCACTCTGATCAAAATGGGTTTCTACCAAAGAGACAAATTAAAGATAATATGAGGATAATTTTAGACACTTTGGAATATTATCAGGGACATCCTGAAAAACAATTGGCATTGATATTCTTGGATGCTCAGAAGGCATTTGATAACGTGAATTGGCGTTTTATGTTGTTACAACTGGAACAGATGGGTTTTGGCGAGAAATTTATTCAAGCCATCCAAACTATATATTATTTATTTATTTTATTAATTTATTTATTAATTGAATTTATAGACCGCCCCCTCTCCCCGAAGGGACTCGGGGCGGTGCACAGACAGAAGCTAAAAAACCGTATACACAATAAGAATATATTAGAAACCCCTTAAAAACAAATTAAATATGGAGTCTGTACAATAATAGTAAAAATTAAAAACAGTTTAAAAAGTTTACCCCCAAAAGTTTAAAATACCGGCCAGGAGGATTGGAGATTAAAACTACGATTGGGCCAGGCCAGCTAATTGGAACAGGTGGGTCTTGAGTTTCTTGCGGAAGGAGCGGAGATCGGTAGTAGTTCTGATGTCAGGGGTGAGGTCATTCCATAAACAAACAGCTAAGATAATGATAAATGGAGATTTGACAGAGCCTATTGAAATAAAGAAAGGGACGAGACAAGGCTGCCCATTATTACCATTACTTTTTGTTTTAACATTAGAAGTTTTAAATAAAAATGTCAGAGAAGGAAAAGAAATAAAAGGAATGAAAATTAAAAAGGAAGAATACAAGCTACAAGCATTCGCAGATGACTTGGTCTTCATCCTAGAGGATCCAATAGAAATAGCACCTAAATTGATAGAAAGAATAGAAGAATATTGGAAAGTAGCAGGATTGAAAATAAATAAAGACAAAATGAAGATCTTGACAAAGAATATACCAACAAGACAAAAGGAAGAGTTGGTGGAAACTTTGGAGCTGCAAGTTACGAATAAGGTTAAATATTTGGGGATATATTTAACAGCAAGATGCAGTGCTCTCAAAGATAACAACTACTATAAACTTAAACAACAGATTGCGATGGACTTGAAAAAATGGGAACATTTACAATTATCAATGATAGGGAGAATATCTACAATTAAAATGAACATTCTACCTAGAATCTTATATCTGTTCCAGACGATTCAAATTAGACTAGGGAAGGAATTTTTTGATGACTTAAATAAAATAGTGTTGAAGTACATATGGCAGGGGAAAAAAAGCAAGAATAAAGTTAAAATTGTTACAAGATGCAAGAACAAGAGGAGGATTGGACCTGCCCAACTGGGAACTATACTATCAGGCTGCAAGTTTGATGTGGGTTAAAGAATGGATAACACTAAGGAATACCAGATTATTGACTTTTGAAGGACATGATCTATTGCTGGGATGGCAGCCTTTTTATGGTATAAGGGAACTAAAACACAGGGGTATTTTAGAAGACATTACCTACAGGAGGCCTTGCTATTAAATTGGGGAAGGTTAAAAGACAATATTATTTAAAAATTCCAGTCTGGCTATCAACAATTGAAGTTTTTTTCATACACAATAATATCCAAAAAGGAACAAACAGTTAGATATGGTGAAATATTGAATGCAGAGGGTGAACTTAAATCTATGCAAGAATTGGAAGGTATAAAGATGAATTGGTTTTCATATATAAAAATACAAGCTAGTTATGACAAGGATTGTAAAGAGGAAGGTTTTTATGATAAAATGACGGAGTTAGATAAAATTTTGATAGGTACTGATGAAAAGGTTAATTCAAAAACTCTATGGGCACTTGCTAGAGGTTAAGTTAGAAGAAGAACACGTTAAAGGATCTATGATAGCCTGGGGGGAAATTTGGGGCATGGGATTGAATTAGAGAAGTGGCAGAAACTGTGGTCTCAAAACTACAAAATGACAATGTCAACAGCATATAAAGAAAATTTGTATAAGAAAATTTGTATATTTTACAGGTGGCATTTACCCCCGATGAGAATTGCAAGAATGTTCAAGAACAAATCAGAAAAGTGTTGGAAAGTCATCAGATACCGGGTTGATATTACCATATGTGGTGGACTTGCATAGAAGCTAAGTGATATTGGACTAAGATCCACATGTGGTTGGAGAAAATGACAAAAAAAAAAAAAAAAAAGCATAGACTTTAAACCAGAGACTCTTTTATTGGGAATTATACCAGAAATATACAACAAAGATTTGAAATATTTGATTGTAAATGTTTTAACAGCAGCTAGAATTGTATTTGCAAAAAATTGGAAAAATGAGAAAATACCAACGCAGGAGGAAATTATCCAAAAAATAGTGGAATGTGTGGAAATGAGTAAATTGAAATTAGAGAACAAGAAGATGAACAATTCTATAAGGTTTGGGATTTGTTTTATCAATGGTTAGATAAAAAAATCATGGTAATGGAAAATATTTTTTATATTTTAAGAATAATAGAATGATAAATGTAATACTATAAGGTTTAGCATTGTTAAACAGATTAGAATGATGGAATGGAATGATGTTGTATACGTGAATTCAATATTTAGAATATCCTATTTAAAATTAAGGAATAATAATTATAGTTGAAAAATTGATATATAACAGTAAGGCACTTATGTTTATCTATTGAACAATTTGTGATTTGATATATAATTGTGGGTGGTGACCGTGGAAGGGATGCACAAAATTTCGTAACCAAACGACACGCTATATGAAATGGCAGAGTCCCTTCTGGGAGAGAGGGCGGTATAAAAGTTTGAAATAAAGTAAAGTAAAAGTAAAGGCAGAAGGTTGTATATGTTTCTTTTTTTGTTTGTCTTTGTTTAAAAAATTAAAAACACTTTTCAAAAAAAAGAAAAGAAAATCTATATACGGGTGCTGACCATAATCCGTTCCAGGACTTCAGTCAGCACCCAATTTGGTCGTGACCAGAAACAAGACTGACTGCGCATGCACGCACACACAAAAATGGTGCAGAATGGGAAATCGCCGCTTGCCTCCTTGGTTAGTTTCCATCCATTTCTTCTTTCCTTTCCTTCTAGTGCTCTGGAAACTGCCTCGTGTTGGAAAAAAAAAGATCTCACAGCCTTCTCAATATTCCTGATTCTCTAGGTGAAGATCTTGATATTTCAGGCCAAATTACAGCTGAATCTCAGCAAACAGATTTGTAGAATCACAGGAGGAAATTCAGAAGCATATACTGTGTTTTCCCAAAAATACAACCTACTCAGAAAGTAAGCCCTAGCTTGATTTTTACACGTGTGCCCAATATAAACCCTACCCCCCAAAATTAGCCCTAATTAAGACCCCACCCACTCCAGGGTACACAGGTAATAATTAAGCAAGTGTTGGGATGAAGTGTTGGGATGGGAGGTGGTGGAGCTGCTGTCATCTTTCCTGAGTCTTTACGCCATTTGGGTTCGGGTCGGTGCTGGGGCTCAGGAACTCGGACAGCACCCCAAAATTCTGGGAAGGTGTTGAGGTATTTTAATAGAGATTTGGGTTAATGTCAGAGTTCCAAATAGCATCCAAAAGTAAATCAGAGTCCAAGGCAAAGTATTGCTCAAAGTTCCAATTTATTAAGAGAGCCATGTTGGCACATCTGGGAAAACCTGAATCTGAAAGCTTCCCAGTTTTCCCCACCCAGTTGAAAGTTCAAGATCTTGCCTCCACACCCACAAGTTCATCCCATGGTCCAATCTCCCACTGCCACGGTGGCAGTTTCCACCCATCCAGTTCCGGTCAGGTTCAGAGACAAAGGATGACCTTGGCTTTCTAGAAAGAATATTGTTATGGCTGCATATCATCTAACTCCGTACAATCCCCCCTCCCATTTTCCCACCATAGAAAATGCATAATAGAGTAATAGAAAGTGTGGCAGGTCAAAGATCCAAAAGAAAAGATGGCTGCAGGCCTGACAGGCAGCCTTTCCTCAGAAAAAAAGCATACCCTGAAAAGAGAATAGTGTCAGGGTTAACATAAGCATAACTAACCAACTCCGCCCCACCAGGGGGGCCCTTTCGCTTTTTCTTTCATCCAAGAAGCTTCTTCAGTTCTGACAGGTCTCTCACCTCTGGCATATCAAGGATACTGGGCTGTGTGTGTGCATTGGTATCATTATTGGGGAGGGGGATTTTTTGGATTCCTGGCATTGTTGCCTGTTCTTTCTCCCACCCGACCTGAGGTGACAGATAACCCTCCCCAGGGGCTTCACTGGGATGATCAATAAAAGAGGAAAGACTTGGAGGCCATGGTATGACACGATGGAGATCCTGGTGGCCCCCATCTCATGGTGGTTTGGAGGTCCTTCAAGGCCTACCCTTCTCCCAGGCATTGGGCAGGGTGACTCGATCGCCTTAGGCACTCAGTCCCCAACTATAACACAGTTATATTGTGAACAAGCTTTGCCAACTGTTTTTCTTGTCACGTTTATTTATTGTTCTCTTTCTATGCTATATGCCGCCCGTACAGTTGAAAAGAGCCAGGATGTTCTTAAATCAAATGAAATGATTTTTTAAAGAAGAATTCCCACTCAGCCCCAATGCCCAGCTAGGTGATCTCTGGTTTAATCGCCAACACTTGAACCCAGGGCTGAGAGAGCTTGAGAATAGCCTTCAGAGTCAACTGTTGAATTAAGATGTTTTTTCTTTCAGGTGGGCCTGCCATTCTTCACTCCAAATCCCCCACTTTTCTTTCAAGGCATCTTCCTCTTCCTCCCAGTTTGCCCCAGAGAGTAGAAAGGGAGAGAAGGAGCAGTGTTGGACTCTCAGATCTCACTGAGGAAGTTGATAGTTTCTCCTCTTTCTTGACCCTATCTGAATGTAAGGTTATTACCCAGTAAATCAATTGAAGCCATGATTCAACAGCGATTGGACCTAATCCTGCTCATCCCAGCATCACTGCCTGTGGGATCCTGGAGGAAGACTCTCTATCTGTGGGTTTTGTGAAAGGGATGTTTCCAAGAAATCAAAACACTTGAATTATAATAATAATACTTTATTTACAGTCACAGACCAAAACACTAACGGTACAAAAGAGACACAGCAGCCAGTCACCAGAAGCCCAACTAAGGGAGGTTACAGCTCTCTCCTCTAATGGTCACAGCTCTCAAGAAAAACCTGGAAACCTGAGAGGTGATGTACGAGGAGACATCCCCAAGGCAATGCACAAACAAATCACAGCCATCAGGACCAGAAGGGATGATTTCAGGAAGAGACAGTAACCTAGATCTGTCCGCGCTATACATAGGGCAAAATAGAAGGACATGCTCCGCTGTCTCAACCTCGGCTCCGCCACAAGGGCACAGCTGCTTATTAATCGGGAGCCTCATGTAACGACCATCCAGAAGTGCTGAGGGCAAGACATTGAAGCGAGCTAGGGAAAAAGCTCTTCTATACTTGGGAATGGTTAGGGTATAAAAATAGGAAGCCACCCTCAATCCATAGTTATTAACTTGGTTGAGAGTCAGGGGGGAGCAAGTTTTATTGGCTCTGGCTCGTAGATATTGTAAATCAATGTCCACGAGCCGTTGGACTATCCTACATTGGGCATCCTTGAGGTCGTAGTTTCCCAAGGCATCCTCCGTGAAACCTAGCAGATGAAGTTTCTTCAGCAGCTCTTTCTCCCAGCAAGAAATATGGGAGCCCGTGAACACCAGGGAGAGGTAGCTGCCAGGAACTGCCAGAAAAAGCACCCAGAACCACCATTTAAAGGTGTTTATCCAGGCCATACATTCCACCGATCGAATGCCTAGTTCCAGGTATATCGGGGCAAAACCAACACAAGGGGGAAGATCCAGACATTTTCTAAGGAAAGCAGCCTGGGTTCTTTCAATGCAATCCTTGAAGCCCCGTATCCATATGGGAATGCCGTAAAGAGTTTGGGCCAGCGTTTTGGCTTTGTAAATACGTAGGGCAGAAGGAATGAACTGGCCACCCTGGGTATAAAAGAATCTTAAAATCTGCTGGTGACTACAGGAGGCCGAGTTCAGCACCTGGGTTCGATGTCTAGTCCAGGCACCAGTGTTCTGAAATTGAATACCTAGATACTTAAAATGGAAAACCTGCTTAACAGCATTGCCACTGATATCCCAGTTATACAATTTCCGGGCTCTAGTAAACACTAGTACTTTTGATTTATCATAGTTAATAGCCAGATGGTTTTCAGCACAGTAAGACCCAAATGCAGAAAGTAATCTTTTCAGTCCTGGCCTTGACAATGAAAGGAGAACCGCATCGTCAGCGTAAAGAAGAAGCGGGATCTTTGTAGTTGTCAGCTTCGGGGCGTGGGACTCAATATGTCCGCTGTAACCAGCCGGGTCGGCTAAAAATATATTAAATAGGAGAGGAGCCAGAACACATCCCTGCCTTACTCCATTCTTAATTGGGATAGGATTAGAAAGTTCTCCCTGCAGACCACACCTGACCTGGCTGGAGGTCTGATTGTACAAGGACCTAATTAAGTACAGCAAACATCTGTCAATAGAACTTTTAAGCAGTTTTGACCACAACAAACCCCTAGGGACTGAGTCAAATGCTGACTTTAGGTCGATGAAAGCAGTGAAGAGTTTGACACCTGGTATAGTGGTATATTTGTCGACCAGGTGCGCTAGGGCAAAGCAGTGATGTAGTGTGGCACAGCCCGCTTTAAACCCAATTTGTTCAGCACCAATGATATTGGATTCCTCAAACCAAGTGAGGAGTCTGCGATGGAGGTATTTGGCGTACAATTTCCCAATAATGGAGAGCAGGCTTATGGGGCGATAGTCAGCTGGGTTGTTTCTGTTTCCTCGTTTAAAAACTGGCACAATAATTGCTAAGCTCCAGGAGGAAGGTACTCTGCCAGAGGAATTAATATATGTAAAGAGTCTTGCCAAAATATAAGGTGACCAACCGTCCTCCTTTAGGGAGGACAGTCCTTCTTTTGTAAGTTCCACCCTCCCTCGAAAAGTGTCCTCCTACATGTCCTCCTTTTTGATATTTGAAGGCTAATCTGTTGCGCGTTATGTGACGTATTTTATTAAACAGTTTTTAATGGTGTTTTTTTTTACTTCATCGCAAGTATATTGAACAGATATTGAATCTTGTGTTGAATTTTTATCTAAAGAAATGCTAGACATTAAAATAGACGACAATTGTCTCTTTGAAGAAATTAGAAGACTGAATGTATATTTAAATTCTGAAAAATTAATACAATGGGAAAATCAACATGTTGAAATTGATAAAAGATGGGTGGATATTTTCAGCCATTTCAAAAATGAACATATTCCATGTGAACATTTATTTATACTTGCTCAATTTACGTTGTGCTGCCCTGGAACTAATGCAGCAGTTGAAAGAGTTTTTTTCAATTGGCAATGATTTTTCGACAAGTGAGAAATCGAGATTGAATGTTGATACTCTAACTGCAGCACTTGCTGTAAAATTCAATATGAAGGATATTTCTTGTTCAGATATTTCCAATATATTGTTAGAAGATAATACATTGACAAAAAATATTAATTCAATGGAAAAGTACTCATTTAAATAATAATTAACAGGCATGTAAGCATAATTACAATATAAAATGTTGCAAATGTTTTTATTATGCATATATCATATTTTAGTGTATTATTGTTGCAATGAATAAAATATTTCTTTTATTTACGATATATTTTTTCCAATTTATTTGTCCTCCTTTTCATTGTAAAAAAGTTGGTCACCTTACAAAATAGGAATCCACCATTCAGGGTTGGATTTTAGCAGATCAGGGGGAAGAGCATCAGGGCCAGGAGCTTTGCCTGACTTAAGTTCGGAGATAAACTCGGTGATCTCAGCATGGGTCACAGGTTGCCAGTCAGGGGCTACAGGAGACAGCTGTGGGTCAGGCACGGTTGAGCTTGCTGACGCCTGGTAAATTGCCAAGAAATGGTTTTCCCAGTCTCTGTTAGAGATGCAGCATAGAGGGAGTTCCCGATGGCCCGGCAAAGAGCTGGCAGCAATTTGCCAAAATAATTGGGTGTCCTTCTGCTGGATAGAGAGGAGAAGTAAATCCCACTTCTCTCTCTCTTTAGCTTTCTTTTTCTTAGCAATTAATCCTTTGTACTCCCGCTTCAGGCGGTAGTAATCCTCTAGTAGGCCTCTGGTTGGTCCCCTCGGTTGCGGTAGTACAGGTAAACCCGTTTAATCTGGTTCCTAAGCATCAAGCAATCTTTGTCAAACCAAGTATTACTTCGTGATTGATATAGACCACTCGGCCCACAGACGGCTCCAAGCTCCCTTTGGACACTGTTAATTAGTGATTCAAAGGCCAAGACTATCTCCGAGCTTGCTAGTACCTGATTGTACAAGTTGAGACACTCCAGAGATGATAAAAAGGAGTGAAACTTTTTTTCAGTATTGGGAGACCATTTGATCCTCCTCGTGTACGAGGCCACATAGGGGTCTAATATCTGAGGGCCCATAGGGAGATGTATATTTGAAAAAAGCTCAATGATTGCAACCAGGGGGTAGTGGTCGCTCTGCGTAAGGCAATCCACATAAAAAGCACGGACTGGCTCTCTTAAGGGTCAAGATACCAGTACAAATCAATAACACTACTCCCACATAAGGAACTAAAAGTAAATTCGCCAGCCAGATCACCTAGGGTACTCCCATTAAGAATTATCTTGTTGTGTTGGGTTGCTAGAAGGGCTAACTGGATGCCAGCAAAATTTGTTAATTCGTCCTTAGAATGTCTGGCTGAAGTCAGATGGCCTATGGCCTGGAGGGTTTCTTGGGGGTAGAGTGCCTCTATCGCTGGAGGGACTTGAGCTCCCAGACGGGCGTTAAAGTCACCCCCTATTAGGATGTACATTGCTGGGAATTTAGTTTCCATACAGGTAATATAGTTCTCCAGCGTGCCCCATTGAGCCTTGATATCGGCTTGCTTCCTTGCCGGGGGAAGATAAACATTGAACACTAACAGTTTACTACGTCCTTTCTTAATTAAAAGCGCCATAGCTAAAGAGCCACAGGAGGGTAGTTCCACTGTCTCCACTTTCAAAGAAGTAGAGAACAAACAAGCTAGACCACCTTTAGGCCTCCCTGCCGTAGATTGTCTAATAGCGGCCAATGAGATGGCCGTAAACCCTGAAAAGGATATCTTATCACAAGCCCAGGTCTCCTGAAGCAGGATCACATCGAATGAGTGGATATAGTTGGCAAATTCTGCAGTGCCGCATCTTCGCCCCCAGCCTGCAATGTTCCACGAAAGGCACTTGAGTGTGCAGGGCGGGGGGGGGGGTAACCGGGTTTACTAGTCATTCTGAAAACTCTTGAATTGAATGCTAAGGTTTATTTGATTCTCAAACTACAGAACTAGCAGAAGGAAACATACAGAACAAAAAAAAAGCAGAGAGACGGTTGGGTGTCAAAGAAAACAGGTGGGAGGGAGATTATGGACCATCTGGTGGAAAAGGCCAAGCATAAATTTTCAAGGAAGGTCCATGATGCTTGAGAGCCAATCTCAAGGAATTTAACCACTCGTAGAACTATTTGTTGCATTCGTCATAAGGGCAATACGTTACATGTCCCCTCGGCGCCGGAATAGTACAATTAGAAGCACATCCCCACTTGAAATTCATTTCTGTGAAGGAAACATAAAGCAGAATGATTATTTTTGTTAAAAAAAATACCAAAGAACAGATCTGTGGCTGTAGCTGAACCAAACGGTAAACCCACTTTTGAAGATATTCACGGATTCCCTCCCAGTAGGAAGGCAGACCTCCTTAGTAAAGGAATAAAGAGATTTCTGGGGAATTCCCGTGCTCTGACATGACTCAGGGGCAATTCCACCTTTCTTGCATTTCCCTCCCCCTTTCTCTAAAGACGGTTTTCCCCATCCAATCTGGGCTGTTGCTGAGAAAGATGGGGGCTCCCCACTCCAAGCCCCCCCCTTTCCTTGTATTCCTTAGACCAGTGATGGCAAACCTTTTTCGTCTTGGGTGCCAAAAACACGCACCCGTGCCCACACCACTAATTTCACCACCCCTGTGCCATGCCCCCTGTGTATGTGACCGCCAGCCCCTTCCCCGCGCATGCGTGCACACCGTTTTTGGAGCCTGAGGAGGGTGAAAAAAAACTCCCCCATCCCCCAGAGGCCCTTCAGAAGCTGGAAATGGCCCATTTACTGACTTCTGGTGGGCCCGGTAGGTCCGTTTCTCACCCTCCCCAGGCTTCAGAGGCTTTCCTGGAGCCTTGGAAGGGCGGAAATCGCCTCCTCCTTCCCCTCTGGAGGACCTCCGGAGGATGAAAATGCCCTCCAAGAGCCGCCGTGGGAGTCCTATGCTCACCTGGCATCACATGGAGACTCCGGTGAAAGGAAGGGAAGGACAGCATGAGCGGGCCAGCCAAAAAACAACTGGCCAACGCAAAATGCATGCTGGAGCCGAGCTAGGGAAATGGCTCATGTACCTGTTGATATGCCTCCATATCAGCCATAGGTTCACCATCACGGACCTAGGAGCAATTCCATCCCTCTTGTATATTTAATGTGAAAGCTCTAAACTCAGCCAATTAGACAAGAGGCTGCCTACTTTCCTAGCATTCTTCCCTCCCCTTTCTCTGAAGAAAGTTCCCCCTCTGTAGCTCAGCTGTTCCTGGAAGGGATGGGGCTCCCCATTCATAGCCCTGTTTTCCTTGCACTCCTTAGACTGTCCAGCAACAGACCTCAGAAGGAGCAGACAGGACACAGACAGGTCCTACATGGTCTGCAACTCTCAGCTGCCTTTGGGAGCTCTGGTTTGCATCCCCCCTCCCCCCCACACACAAAATTGGGAGAAGGAACAATAACTGCACTTACTCAATGGATAAAGTGTTTCGTACGATTGATAGCATGCAGTAGCGGATTCTGCACAGATCACTTTGGTCACACAAAAAGCACTGCTGCAACAAGTCAGGGAGTTTCCTGGATGAAAGAAAAGAAAAAAACCATAGAAATTGTAGACTGAGGTTTATTTATTTTTGTGGATCTTCTAACATTATTTATGAGATGATAGACCTTTTCATGTGTGAAAATTTCCCTAGGAAGATCAAATGGTCTAGAAATAGGAAACCTGATTTCTACTCCCACCTTAGGCATCAAAGACAGCTGCGTGACTTTGGGCCAATCAGCAGGTGACGGTGAGTTCTAGCCCACTTTGGCCATGAAAGACCGCAGGTGACTTTGGGCCAATCAGCAGGTGACAGTGAGTTCTAGCCCACTTTGGCCATGAAAGACCACAGGTGACTTTGGGCCAATTAGCAGGTGACGGTGAGTTCTAACCCACTTTGGCCATGAAAGACCGCAGGTGACTTTGGGCCAATCAGCAGGTGACGGTGAGTTCTAGCCCACTTTGGCCATGAAAGACCGCAGGTGACTTTGGGCCAATCAGCAGGTGACGGTGAGTTCTAGCCCACTTTGGCCATGAAAGACCGCAGGTGACTTTGGGCCAATTAGCAGGTGACGGTGAGTTCTAACCCACTTTGGCCATGAAAGACCGCAGGTGACTTTGGGCCAATCAGCAGGTGACAGTGAGTTCTAGCCCACTTTGGCCATGAAAGACCGCAGGTGACTTTGGGCCAATCAGCAGGTGAGGGTGAGTTCTAGCCCACTTTGGCCATGAAAGACAAGTTAGTGACTTTGGACTATTTGCCATCTCTCTCTGCCCATCCTACCTCACAGTGTTTTTGCTGTGGGGGAAATAGGAGGAAGGAGTATTAGGTTTCTTAGTCATTAGAAAACTAAATAGCAATAGCACTTAGACTTTTATACCTCTTCGCAGTGCTTCACGGCCCTCTCTAAGCAGTTTACAGAGTCAGCCTCTCCCCCAACAATCTGGGTCCTCATTTTATCCACCTCAGAAGGATGGAAGGCTGAGTCAACCTTGAGTCAGTCAACTGGTGAGATTCGAACTGCCAAACTGCAGGCAGCCGGCAATAAGCAGAATTAGCCTGCAATTCTGCATTTTAACCCCTGCGCCAAAGCAGCGGGGATAAAAACTGGGATTAAAAAAACCTAACCACTTCTGAAAGAAGCTATGAAATAAAAGCAAAGGGAAACCTAAATGTCTGGTCTCCATGTGGAAGCTAAGCAGGGTTGGGGTTGGTTAATCCTAGGATGGGAGACCCCCAAGGCTGTATGATTAATTGAGTAGTCTCATAAATCCCAGCAGCAACAACCTATCCCAGGTTGACACTGAGGATTGTCCAGGCTTGACTTGAAGGAGGCATCTCTGGTCGCCTTTGGCCATACAATCCAAATACTGAATGACGGCAAAGCCAGAGGGAGGTGAGCAGAAACGTTTTTCATCTCATTCTCTGGAGTAATCCCCTGGCAGAATGCACTACACAAAGGAGCCTCTACTTTCTGAGGCAGTCTACCCCAGAATTCCATTTTCCCCCTGAAGGTTCCCATGGACCTTCCTTATGCAGGGCAAAACAGTGAGAAAGTCCCAACAACAGGATGGATCACAACTACCCTACCTCTCCCCTTGTTTTGGGTTTAATTGCCACCCAAATCAAAGTTTGGTGACCTTAACAAAGTCCAGGCACATGACTGTCACCACCACCAAGGCCAGCAGCAGAGTTTTCATCTTGAGATCTTTCTTTAGCTTGCAATGTGTAGCCCAGGATGGAAGCAGCCACTTATTTATACCCCTCTGAGATGGGGCAGGCGGGTGGGGGTGGATCTCTAGGATTAAGAGAGAGAAAAGGGGAGATACAGGAGAAAAGGAAAGGTCAGGGGGTGTGGCCTTTTTGCCCCCGACACCAAAAAAGATCAGATGAGGAACCAACCAGGAAGAAAATATCATTCTGTGTGCAAAATCTGGGCACCTGGACAAGTGGCACCTCTTTCTGTATTTAGACAAGATGATACAATCCTTACATGACGCAAAATTAAACAAAATATCTCTTTGCAAAGTACAGTGCCTTCCTATTTTTTAATTTGTACATCAATTAATCAAGTGACTTTCTAACCTCTCAGGCTGCGACTGTGGCTCTGCCTTCACTCAAGAAACAAGGCCTCCTTTGAGCAGATCTGAGCATGAGTGGTTCTCTCTCAAATTAGCCTTTGGACTGAAGGATTCAGAAGATCCAAAACTCAGGACAGAAAAGGAAGATGGATAGAGGGTTGGTCAGACACGGCAGTAGGGATTCAGGTACAAAACTACCAGCAGAAACAGCTGGACATAAGATTCCAAGGGATGCCTTGAGTCATAGGTCAACAATTCCTGCAAAGAAAAGATCTTCTTACAGATGATTTTAAAACCAGAAATTCCTCCAACCTGTGGAAGTCCTGGACAGAAGAGTCTTGTCACCCATAAAGTCCCTTTGTCTTTGATAGATGTTCATAAAGAAGATCTTCACAGATCAAACCTGGCTGTTATTGTGCCCTACAGTGGCTCAATCCCTTGGTTCTGATTAATTTTCAACCAAAGGTCAAGAGTCTGCTGAAACATCCTCATAAAAGAATTATAAACTGATTGTTAGAATCTTCACCAGGAAATTGTTTTTGTCTAACAAGAAAGAGGAAGCGAGAAGGTCAATCGGGGCCCCCAGAAAATCCTTCGACGGGGGATAAGAGACTTCTTAGTGCTGGGAGAAAACCCATAGAACCAGGGGAAAAGGAGAATGTCCCACACCAGGATGGAAAGCAGATGCAAAGGGAGAACCAGGGTGTGTTCCAGGGTGGGTGGAATCAAGTGGCTTTACTCAGAAGAAAACTAAGGAAGTTTCTCAGGGATGTGTTCCATCACCACCCAACCAATCTATGCTTCTGAATTTCCTCCTGTGGGTCTACCAGGTTTTAGCTGAAGTTCAACTCTAATTTGGCCTGGAATATCAAGAACTTCATCTTGAGAATCAAAAATATTGGAAATATGGAGAATCCAGAGAAAATGTTTTTTTCTAACCCCAAGCAGTGCCGGAGTTCACCCCTAAAATCCACTAGCATAACAGTGGGTCAATATCAGCATAAACTGCATGAAGTAAGTTTTCTTTCATAAACATATTGTGTTGCTCCTGTGGTTGTCAGCAATTCCATACAGCATGCCCACCCCAGCCCCAGAGGTCAAACACAACCCTGATGTGGCCCTCAATGAAATCAAGTTTGACACGCCTGTCCTGGTATTTGCAGCATTTATCTATAACACAACATCCCACTCTGCTTTCCTTCAGACAAAGCCTCTTTGTTGCGATGTCGTGGTTTTCGATTCTACACAGCTCAATGCATCATGCAGTCTTCTTTCCAAGATGAAAATGGAGGGAGACTGAACAGCACTTTATGGATCCAGAATGAGTGGTCTCCTGCCTGAAGGCTAGAAGGAGCATCATGGATTCAACATTAACCAAAACAAAAATTTAAAATACCCAGCTGTTTAGCATGAAAGGATACTACCTGGAATACCAATATTAGTTGTGTTGCAATTGTGAACGTTTTGTTTAGCCAGGAACCAAATGTGTAAATGCCACGTCCCTCTTCACAGCTAATAGAGATTACACAATAATTTTCTACGGTGTGCAATGTTTGCCTTGCATAAGCAAAGACAGGTACACATCTCTCTTAAGCCCCGTTATATTTGGAAGTACACCAAGACTTTTTAGCTTTTAATTGATCAACCCGAAGCATCAAAATAAGCCTGGGGATAAGAGTGCAGGGGGACAAACAGTGAGGTGGAGGATAGAACGGAATTGTAGTTGGGGCAGTGAACATACAATTCTGTGCGTGTCATCCTCATTTTGAGCCCAAGGGTAACTTTCAAAGATTGCTGTCTAAGCTGTGCAGACTTTGCCTTGAATCAATAGTTGAATATCCTTGTTGAAGACCTATTAACCTCTGTAATAGAGAAAGTCTGAGAGTTAAAGAATTTGCTTCAAATCCGGGATGGTGAATGTATGGCACGGGGAGCCATATCTGTCGGTATGTGAATTGTCAGCTCCAGCACGCATGCGCATGCTGCCCAACTGATTTTCGGCCTTCCGGAGGGCCTGGGGACTCTGTTTTCGGAGGGTGAAATGGAGCTTTGTAGTACCCCACTGCTCAGTTCCCTCCATGTAGATGTAATACCACTAAGGGTTAGTCATTGAGTATGGTTTGTCAGCCAGTGCAAAACCTGGGCATATGGACAGTTGGTGTCTCTTCCTGAATTTATAGAAGGTTGTGTAATCTGTGCACAGTACGTAATGAAACAAAAGGGCAACTTCTGTAGGCAAGTCATTCTGCTGATTAATAGTTCTAACTTTTAAGGAAATTTCTTCTTACTTCTAGGTTGCTTCTCCACTTGATAACATCCATTGCTTCTTCTCCTGCCTTCAGATGCTTTGGAGAATTGCTTGACTCTCTCTTCTTTGGGCAGCCCCTCAAATATTGGAACACGGCTAACATGTCACCCTTAGTCCTTCTTTTTAATAAACTAGTCATACCCAATTCAAGCAACTGTTCTTTATATGTTTTAGCCCCCAGTCCCCTGATCATCCTTGTTGCTCTTCCCTGTACTCTTTTTAGAGTCTCCACATCTTTTTTAAACCATGGAGACAAAAACTGGATGCAGTATTCCAAGTGTCGTTTTACCAAAGCCTTATAAAGTGGCATTGACACTTCACGTGATCTTGATTCCATCCCTCTGTTAATGCACCCTAGAACTGTGTTGGCTTTTTTGGCAGCTGCTGCACACGGCTGGATCATATTTAAGTGATCGTCCACTAGGACTCCAAGATTTCTTTCATAGTTACTGTCATTGAGCCAGATACCACTCACATTATACCTGTACATTTGGCTCTTCTTGCCTAAGTATTGAGGCTTAATTTTTCCAGCTTTGAATTTCATTTTGTTAGATAGGGCCCAATGTTGAAGTTCATCAAAATCCTTCTATTTCTTAATCCTGTCTTCTGGAGTACTGGCTATTCCTGCCACTTCGGTGTTGTCTGCAAATTTGATGAGTTTCCCTTCAATCCCTCATCCAAATCACTGATGAATTTGTTGAAGAGTACTGAGCCTAAGAAAGCGGCTTTGGGTACCCAACTTCCCTCCACGTAGATGCAGTTCCATTGGAGAGACACAAGGTCTGAGAATTAAAACATTTGCTGAAATATTGGAACAGTCTAGAAGGGAGGACACGAGAGCATGAGTGACACTGACCAGGATCTTTTGATTGGGAGACAGACTCAACTGGTGTACCACCAAATGGTGACCAAAGTGAGTCAGGGGGAAAATGGAGGATTTGCCAGCAAGTTACCTCTGATGCTGAGACTGTCTGTCCCAATTTTTTCTAGTTTACCAAGAAGTAGATTGTGGTCTACTTTGTCAAATGCCTTGTTGAAGTTCAAGTATACTATGTCCACAGCATTTTGCTGGTCTACTAATTTAGTAGCGGATCCAAAGGAAGAACCAGGATCTCTTCCAGGGTGGGTGGCATCAAGTGGCATTACTCGGAAGAAAAGTAAGGAAGATTCTCAGGATTAAACAATCTTTGCTTATGAATTTCCTCATGTGGTTCTACCAACCACTTGGCTTTTAATAAAGAATTTTTTCCATACACATGGAGTGGAGGTGGTTCTTTCCTAAGGGACCAATGTTGTGTCAGGTCTAACCGTAAGCCAGAACTTAAAGTTTGAGTTTTTCAGACCTCACCCCACCTTGGTCAACTTCTGACAACTGTTGGGCCTCAAATTGTTATTAAAATTTCCCCTTCCCTCCCTGTTTGCTCTGACTCAGATACAATCTACCAGCTGTATTCTTCCTAAGTATATTTTGATGTCTCGAGTTGACTGATTCAATTAACATGCCTTGGCTCAGAATTGCATGGAAGAACATTGAGCAAGTGCTTCAATGGAGCTTAAAATAGGAAATTTGGCTTTTGATGGAGGGCAAAGTTTGCACTTCGTAGACAGCAATTTTTGACAGTTATTGTTGTGCCCAAAATGAGGATGAGGTACACAGAGTTGTATGATCTCTGCCCCAACAAAAATTCCATTCTATCTCCCACCTCACTGTTTGTCTACCTGCCCTCTCCCTATCCTTATTTTGATGCTTCCGGTTGACGAATTGAGCTAATAACCCTTGGTTAAAACATCTTGGTCTATCTCCAAATACAACGGGGCTTACAGAGATGTGTACCTTTCTTCACATATGCAAGACAAACATTGTACATTGTGCAAAGTTATCGTACAGTCAGGGGGAAAGGAGCAATTTTCAGGTCAGGATGGAGAGAGGATCCAAATGAAGAACCCGGATCTCTTCCAGGGTGGATGGCATCAAGTGGCATTATTCGGAAGAAAAGTAAGGAAGATTCTCAGGACTGTATTTAGTCCCATAAACAATCTTTGCTTATGAATTTCCTCATGTGTACCTTTCTTTGCTTATGCAAGGCAAACATTGCACACCATGCAAAATTATTGTACAGTCCGTATTGTCCCTATTAGAACCCTTCAGGAATAAGCCGTGAAGAGGGACATGGCATTCTCCCATTTGGTTCCTTGTTGAAAAAGTGTTCACAGTTGCAATAAAACAAATGTTCATATTTCCAGTCCGTATCTTTTTTTCTGCTGGATATTTTTAATTTTTTTTCTTAATGTTAAATCCAACATGCACACTCTGTCCTTCAAGGAGGAGATCACTGATCCTGGATCCATAAACTCATTCTGCCTCTCCTTTTATGGTCATCTAAGCCTCGTCCTTAAAAGACTGCAAGGTTGACATTCAGAATAAAGGACAAAGAAGAACTCAGTGTACTACAGAACATGGGGTGATTTTATGATTGGCTTGAAAAAAGATGCAAATAGAAAGAGATTGGAACAAAGTATAAAACAAATAACTCAGATGACACATTATTAAACCAGCGGGAGGGGAAATAAGAAAATAGGAAAATGTAAATATACAGGCAGAAAAATGGTATGAATTGACAAATGTTAAATAGCAATTATAAGAATGTATGTTTAAGAATGAATTTGAAAGGAAAAATAAAAAACTTTTTTACAAAAAAAGGAAAGACTGCATGAGACAATGAGCTGCGTAGAACTGAAAATCAGTAGATCACAAGACAGATGATTTGTCTGACAGAAAGCAGAATGACATGTTGCGTTACACATAAATGTTGTGCATGAAGATATCTTAAGATGTGAAATGCTATTAGAAGCTCAGAAAAATTAGGTTTGTTGTTGTTGTTAGTTGCGAAGTCGTGTCCAACCCATCGTGACCCCATGGACAACATTCTTACAAGCCTTCCTATCCTCTACCCTTCTCTGGAGTCCATTTAAGTTCATGCCTACTGCTTCGGTGACTATCCAGCCACCTCACTCTCTGTCGTCCCCTTCTTCTTTGGCCCTCCATCGTTCCCAGCATGAGGCTCTTCTCCAGTGAGTCCTTCCTTCTCATTAGGTGGCCAAAGTCTTTGAGTTTCATCTCTTTATCTACCTATTATTTGTTTATTTATTTATTATATTAGTTTATCTACCTTTGTTTATTTATTAAAACATTTAAACAACCCCATAGCCAAAATTCTTTACAATAAAAAACATTTAAAAATATAATTTGAGTAAAATCAGAAACAATGATATGCAAAGAGGTAGGAGCTGAGCCTGACAGAGGGGTCAAACAAGTCATCAATCTCGAGTCCCTTTAAAATACAATACAATACAATACAATACAATACAATAATAATACAATAATACAATAGTAGAGTTGGAAGGGACCTTGGAGGTCTTCTAGTCCAACCCCCTGCCTAGGCAGGAAACCCTAAATAATAATGTTATTTATAAAGTGATGTCTATTCCAACCAAATACATAAGCCAGAAAACTCACATAAGAATAGTTTGCATAGTCCCACCCTCCGTTGTTCTGAGTTCAGTTAGTTTCCCTTCAAACTTATCCTAAACTTTCCTCATTATGTGGAAGTCATGCCTCTGTCAAAAGCAGAGCAGATCAAGTCCCATTTATTCAGCAAAAACTGGTGGAGATAGAAAACAGCTTAAAAATAAGGCTGTTTGTTGCCTAAATCATTGCCTAACGAAAATGCTTCCCTAATAGTGATTGGCTGTAGCTTATCAATAAAGAAAGGACAATCTGGTAGGGAAAGACTTAGAAATATAGTGAACATTCTTCACTTAGAAGAACTCAACATCTGGGAAAATATCTTGATAACCATGAAAAAGCCAGTTTGGTGTAATGGTTAAAGCATTAGCAAGAAATTCTTCCTTTTTAATTTTCATTCCTTTTATTTCTTTTCCTTCTCTGACCTTTTTATTTAAAACTTCTTATGTTAAAACAAGAAGTAATGGTGATTATGGGCAGCTTTTGTCTCGTCCCTTTCTTTATTTCAATAGACTCTGTCAGATCTCCATTTATCATTATCTTAGCTGTTTGTTTATAATATATAGTTCGGATGGCTTGAGTAAATTTCTCACCAAAGCCCATTTGTTCCCATTGTAACATCATAAAGTGCCAATTCATGTTGTCAAATGCCTTCTGAGCATCCAAAAACATCAATGCCAATTGTTTTTCAGGATGTGCCTCATAATATTCCAAAGTGTCTAAGATTATTCCCATATTATCTTTAATTTGTCTCTTTGGCAGAAACCCATTTTGATCAGAATGAATGAAACTATTTAAGTATTTTTTAAGTCGTTCTGCCAATATTGAAGCAAATAACTTATTTTTTTAAATAATTTTTTTTATTTTTAATTTTCAAAACAAATGCAACACATTCTTCTTTACATACTGTAGAAAGTGTATCAGTTGGTTACAAAAAGGCTTTCATGCATCTCTTCCACAGTCAACAAACATAATTCACATTAACTCAAGTATTATAACTCAGATATTTATACATGTTACCATCATCATACCTCCATTTTCATTTGACTATAATTGTTTAAACGTCCTTCATCATAAAATATACCAAGATTTAATACATAACCATATACTGGCATTTCATTTACTATTTCTAAAATCCTCCAATAACACTGAATACTTATGTCCTATTGTAGCTAAACATCCATAATATTTAATAACAACGTTTTCTAATCCTCCTTTCCAAATCACTGTTTACAATTTACATCCAGTTTTCTTATGTTGCACCCATACCTGTATATACGTTGTTATCATTATCCCTCCTTTATTTAACTATATCCTGCATCATAACATTTTCCCCCTAATAATCAAGACTTAACAGTATCTTAGTTCTTTTTTTAATTAACCTTTATATATAATCCAAAAGGATTTCTAATCTTTCTTTCATGGGTACCATTCAATATTCATATCCAATTATTACTTATTATAACACTACACATTGTATACATTATTATCATTATCAACTATTTATTTAACTATATCTATTGTCACTAAATTTCACTAAATTTAACTAGTTTTAAATTATACTCTTCCATCTATCAACCTGTATCTTTCCAGTAGCAAAACAATCTCATATCTTCTGCCATTTGTGGTGTCAGTCCTCTAATCATCTCCATCAAATTTGTATGGACTCCTCTTAGCAACTCCTTGCTTATAAAATCTCTCATGTAATTTCGATGCCCCTCTTCTGTTTCCTTAATCAGCTTATCTTTGATTGTTGGTAGTGTTATCAATGATATTGCCAATAAAATTTATCTCTTTAAATCCATAAATTCTTTTGTTTTTTCTTCTTCTGTATCTTGCCATCTGGGGTAGATTTCCCCTCCATTTAATTCCTCTATCAGTATTCCACTCTTTCCATTTTCAGAGACAATCACCATAAATATCAGCAATTTTAATTTCTTTATATTCATTTTCCTCTTCGATTTTTAGGATTTTAACCACCACTTTTTCCACTTGATAAACATCTCCAATTTCTTCATCATATTTTACTGTTAGATGCTCTAAGTCTTCCAACTTCTTCTCTATCCTCTCATATGTGTTTGATAATTTCTGTATTTCTGAGAATATCTTTTGCAGACTTAAAATTTTTTTCTGCTGTTGAAATTGTCCCATTATCTCCAGCTAACAAACACTGCTGCTCTAGCTTGGAAGGTTTTAACAAGATTTAGCATAGATTCACAATAACATTTTATTTTCACCTTTCTCTGGTTAAAGATATACTTCAAAGGGACATCTGTATGCTTTTCTTCTTATCACTCTCTATAAACAAGCAGTGAGACCTTGGAGTGCCAAGCCAGGATAATCAGTGAGAAAAGTAAGAGTGTTTCGTTTCCAATACACAAACCTTCAGCCTCCAAGTAGCAGTGCTATAGTTGCAATCTTCTTTGTTACTTTTTGTATGTTTTGTATGTTTTGTAAGTCCACTTCTAGAATGAGTTAGAAGAACACCCGCAGTAATGAAAGAGGAGAATATTAGTCCATAGGTTACAAAGAATAATAAAAGAAAAAAAATAGAAGAAGAAAACTTAATCCATTCGTTTTAAAAGGCTTGCATAAATTCCATCCATGAAGTTAGCATTTAAAAAGTAAGATAACCCACTGTCCAAAACTATTCCAAACTTAATTCCACCACTTATTTCTTCTGTTCTCCAATTTAAATTAGTTTTAAGTTTTTTATAGGCAGTCTCTTTTAAAACGGTAAAAATTCCTCACCAGCTGGAAACACTTTCTCTTTCCGTATCCTTCCATTTTGGAGCCGCCCCAACTTCATCAGCCTAATGGCTGGATTTTTTGTCGCCAGCTTGAAGAACTTTTCTTAGATCGATCAGGGACTTTGCGATGTCCCTATGATCAGCATGATGTATTCTTCCTGTTCACCATCTCTGTGGAATGGTTTAGGTCCGTTTGGACCATCCAGTGGCAAAAGTATCGACAGTGATCTCAGAGCATTGAGATCGCACATTGTCTCATCACAACATTGGCTCCTCCTCTCCCCGAAGCAAATAACTTATAATCTGAATTTAACAGGGAGCTTGGTCTATAATTCTTAAATTGTAGTAAATCGCCCTCCTCCTTTGGTAAAAGTTTAATATATGCTTCTGACCATGTTTTGGGTATTCTCCTCTCTGACATCACCTCATTCATAACTTCTAATAAAGGGAGAGACAGCAATTCCTGCAGGGTCTTATAAAATTCCACTGGTAGCCCATCCGAGACTGGGGCCTTCCCGTTCTTTGTTTTTAAGTGCTTCGGTTAGTTCCATCATAGTTATTTTGCTTCTAGCATTGTTACAGTTTCTTTGGGCATACGGGGTAAGTTGGCTTCTTGTAAGTATTGTTTCACTCCTGCCTCTTCTGTATTCTCATGATCATATACTTTACAGTAGTAATCTTGTATTTTTTTTCTTCTCTTCATTCCCATAACAAGTTTGCCCTTGATCATCCATTAACTGCAGTATCTTCTTTGAATCTCTCTGTTTTCTCAGTTTGTATGCCAACCATCTGCCTGGTTTATTAGCACTTTCAAAATAATTCTGCTTAGCGCCCCTAAGTTTTTGTGCTAATTCCTCTTTTTCCATTAAACCAATTTTGTGTTTAATCATCTCCATTCTTACTTTAATGTCCTTCTTTTGTGGGGAGTTCTTTAGTTCTTTTTCAAGACCCTTATAGTCATTGTCAAGTCCTTTAAGTGTTTGTCTTTTCTTTATATTTCTCTTCCTTGTATAGTCAATTATCAGGCCTCTAGTATAAGTCTTCATTGTATCCCAGAGGTTCTGCATTGATGTCTCCTCTTTTCTATTTTGTTTATAGAAAAAGGCCATTTCCTTTTCCATTTTCTGTACAAAGTCTTTCTCTTTTAATCTAGTTTTGTTAATGTCTACCTAGATCTTTTTCTTTGTCCTTTCCATTTAATTATCATTGGATTGTGATCTGCCCAAGTACTTGTTTCAATCTCAATTTCCTGTATGTTAAAGGCCGATTCAGTCACTACCCATATCATATCTATTCTAGAATAAGATAAATGTCTATTTGAATAAAAAGTATATTGTTTTTTAGTAGGATTTCTCTCTCTCCAAACATCCTTTAAACCTATCTCATTGATCATTTTAAAAAAGGATTTAGGGAGTATCTTTCTATTTGACTGTTGTTTTTTGTGAATTATAGTCCATATTCTTATCTACAATTCCATTAAAATTTCCCATCATACAAATATTTAAGTAATCCAAATCCATTATTTTCCTGTGTAATTTTCTGTAGAATTCATCTTGCTTATCATTAGGAGCATAGATTGCTATTAGGAGCATTGATTGCTATTAGGAGCATTTTCTTATTATTATCCATAATTTCCACTATCAAAATTCTTCCATCGTCATCTGTATACATTTGTTCCACTGGGATTGCATCTTTAATATAAAGGATCACTCCTCTTTTCTTACAGGTTGCCAATGAAGTAAACGTTTTCCCCAGCTTTGGTTGCCTTAATAAGTATTCATGTTTCTTTTGAATATGTACTTCTTGTAGACAAATTATATCCAATTTTAATTTCCCTAGTTTGTAAAACATTTTCTTTCTTTTATTTGCTGAATTAAGTCCATTTATGCTAATTGAGATCATTTTCTTCTCTTTCATATTTATGTTTTATACATAGGATTTATTGCTCTTGTGGATCTAGTTTCTCATAGATCTCTAATATCCACACCAACTGTAGCACCTTCTACTATCTCGATCCCACCTACCTCTTCTTCTTCTTTTCCAGTCGAAGCAGAAGACACCACTCGTGATTCTGTCACCAGTCTCCCCAGCCTTTATGTCCAGTCTCTCCACCCTTCCCTCTGAGATGTTCTTTGGAAAATGCTTCTGCTTTTTCAATTGAATCTATTCTATATCTTTGTCCTTGCCATACAAACATTAAACCTTCTGGTATCAACCATCTGTAATTAACACATTTTTTGAGTAGGATTTTAGTCAAAAATTGATATTCTCTTCTCAATTCTCTCACTCTTCTTGGTATTTGCTTCAAAACTGCAATCTTCTTGCCTTTGTACTCCAGTTTTCTATCTCTTGCATTTTGAAGTATTTGCATCCTAATTGCTTTCTTGGTAAATCTTACGTGAACTTCCCTTGGCGGGTCATTTCTTGCTGCATATCTTGTATAAACTCGAAATGCTTCCTCTATAGCATCAGCCATCTTCTCTTGGGTTAACTCGAGGACATTTGTCAAAATTTCTATCATTATTTGTAACAGGTTTTCACCTTTTTCTTCTTCTATGTTTTGGAATCTTAGAAAAAACTCGGACCTTTCCGTCTCCCAATTCATTATTCCAATATTATCTTTTTCGACCACACTCAATCTATTATCAGTCTCCCCAATTTTCTTCTCTCTTTGGTCACATTTTTCTTCAATTTTTTGTAGTCTACCTTCATATTTCATAGTATGTTGAATACTATCATTTTTTTCATCAGTTTTAACTGCTTTTTGTTCCATGTTCTCCGTTCATTGTTCGATGTTCTATTGTCTCAATTCTTTTTTCCATGTTTTCTGTTCTCTTTTCGATGGTATCTGTTTTTATTTGCAAATTCTGAATTCCTTGCATAATCATCTCTAAGCTAACTGCCTTCTCTTTCTTTTCTTTTTCCTGTTGTAACATTGTCTGTATTGATCTTTGTCCTCCTGCTGGTGAGGAGGAGGGTATTGTTGTTGCAGAACAGATGGTTATTATTCTTTTACTCATCTTCAAATTTTTCTATATTATAATCCACTTGGTATAAAAGTCAGTTGTAATCCAGAGTGACCATAAGGTGATTAAAAGTTAAAAAAAAGAAAAAAAATTAAAAGAAAAAGAAAACCAAAACGCTGAGGAAAAAGGGAAGAAAACTCTGTGGGAAAAAAAGCAAGAGTAAAACAAGAAAGCAAAATGGAGACAGTAGGAAAATCTACTATCAAAAATGTGAAAAGGAAAAAGAAAAAAGAAAAAACCCATAAAAGAGTATAAAAATCTTCAATCTTTTCTATGCCATAATCCAATTGGAAAAAAAAAATTGAAAACAACCAGATACAGAACCCAACTTCACAGCAAAAAGAAGTAAACACTGCCACCAGCAAAAAAAAAGACAGAAAGAAAGTTTCAAGGCTTCTTGTAAACTTAAAGCTCTCTAAACAAAGTCCCTTCTGGGAGAGGGTGCGGTTTAGAAATCAAATAAAAGTTAAAGTTAAGTTAAGTTAAAAGAAAAATAAATTCAAAACTTTTACAAGATGAAAGCCTTTCAAGATCACTCCAGGCTTACTCTTACAGTTGTTAGCTATTCTCTCCAGGCAGAATTTCAAGGACTGAAAATTTCAGAGTGAGCACCTGTGTAAATAACTCTTCTCCTGTCACTCCTGGCTGACCCAGTAACCTTGGAGAGCAACCTTTTCCAAACATTCATTCAGACAAAAAATAGAAACAAAGTTTCAAATTCTCTAGGTGGCAGTGTCACTTATCCAAAACTTTCCCTCACTGTATTACGTTCTCTGCCTAATTAAGAGAAAATAAAAAATAAAAAGCCAAATGAAAAACGCTGTATATAAAAAAAAGACTCCTAAACAGTGGAACAATAGAACTTAGTTATCAAACAGTCCAAAAAGTAAAAGGCAGGAAAACAGAAAAGAAAAAAGCCTGCTCCATTTAACACTGCACGGATTAGAAAGTCTAGTCAGGCTTCCGACAATAAAAAGGAGGAAAAAAAACTTTCACTTTGACTGTAGCCTTATATTTGCTGCTTACTCTCTCTCATCAGTCTTTTAAATTAATTTTCTTCATTTAGGATGTTCTCATAAATCACAAAAAGGTAAAAATCAGAATATGCCCCTTCTATCACCATTTCTTCGGGATGGTTTAGGTCCAGTTGGACCATTCTGCGGCTGGAATTTCGGCGGCGATCTTGGAGCCCCGAGATTGACCGTCATGTCACTGCGACATCAGCTTCTGATTCTCCCGAGACTGTTCTTGAACAGCATTCAGAAGCTCCATCTGGTGTAAAATGCAGTTGTTGGTTACTCAGTGTTGGTTACTCAGAACATATAAATATCACTACTCTGTGACTTACATTGGTTCTTAAAGTGGAAAAGCTGGGTACCAGAAGGGAAGACCTAAAATGTGCTGCCTCTCCCAGAGTATATCTTGGTGGCTCAAATTGACCAATCAGATGACCAATCTCAGCTCAGAATTAAATGGAAGAGCTTTTTTTATTAAAAGTTTTAATAAGTTTTACAAGTATTACCCCTTCCCCTTTCCACCCTTTGACCCTCCCTCCCCCCAACCTCCCAGAGCAAAATGCAGAGTATAAACATTTAGCAATCATACACTAGCATAAGCTAACTGATTTTAACATCCTACCTCCTCTTGTGCTTTAATTCCCCTTTTGTTAAGCTAACTTTAGGTAAATTGTAGCATTCCTTGTGCTTTCACTCATAAGCTAATTGAAATTTTTTAGTCCAATATTTATTTTTAATATAGTCAATCCATCTTCTCCATTCCAGCTTGTATTTCTCAGCTGAGTGGTCCTTCAAGTATGCTGTAATTTTAGCCATCTCTGCTAGATTTACTACTTTTAGCATCCATTCTTGAATAGTAGGCAAATCTTCCCTCTTCCAGTACTGCGCTACCAACAATCTTGCTGCCGTCGTTAAGTTCAAAATCAAATTAGTCTCTATAACTGTACAGTCTGTAATTATACCTAACAAAAACAACTGGGGGGGGTGAACTTTATCCTTTTTTAAGTATATTTTGAGTAACCCACCATATTTTTATCCAAAATGCTTTAACTTTTTTACAAATCCACCATATATGGTAATACGTAGCGTCAGCACAGTCACATCTCCAACATTTAGGTTGTAAATTCGGACACATAGAAGATAATTTTTTGGGATCTAAATGCCATCTATAAAACATCTTATAAAAATTCTCTCTCAAATTCTGAGCTTGCGTGAATTTTACATTTCTTACCCAAATCTTTTCCAATGTTTCCATCATTATTGGCTCTTCGAAATTTAGTGCCCATTTTATCATGCAGTCTTTAACTAACTCTGTTTCAGAATCTATTTCTATCAGTATATTATACAACCTTTTTATATGCATTTGACTCTGGTCCCTAATTTGCTTTACCAAACTATCCTCATTTTGCGTGATACCAATTGTCTGATCTTTTTTCCATCTAGCTTGTAACTGTCCATACTGGAACCAGGTTTGAATTACCCTTTCCTCTCTTAATACATTCAAAGGCTTTAACTGTAGAGCACCTCTCTCTGTATTAAGAAGTTCTCTATATGTAATTACATCCTGTTTTTGTTCTATACTTATATTCTCTATCACGTGTCTGGGTACTACCCACATAGGTATCTTATCTTTTAACCTATTTTGGTATTTTTTCCAGACACGCAATAAGGCGTTTCTTAATATGTGGCTTTTAAAAATCTTATCCACCTTCTTGTCATATATTAAATAAGCGTGCCAACCATATACCAAGTCACATCCCTCAATATTCAGTATTCTATCCTCTGTTAGGTTAATCCAATCACGAATTGTTGATAAAACTACTGCTTCATAATATAATTTTAAATGAGACATTTTCAAACCTCCTCTTTCCCGTATGTTATGCATTATTTTAAGTTTTATTCTTGGTTTCTTCCCCGCCCAGACAAAGTTATTAATACCTTTCTGCCATTCTTCCAAATTTGCATCTTTTTAAAGTATTGGTATCTGTTGTGGCCCAGCAGGCGCCGTTGCCGCTGCCACCAGACTCCGAGAGTGAGGGTCCCTATGAGTCGGCTCAAGAGGAGGTGGGGGACCCTGGGCAGGGATCGGAGAGTCTGGTCGGCCACCAGGAGGCGCCTGAGGCATGGAGCAGCGGTGAGAGCCAGAGGAGGGGGGCTCCCGATGCCATGCCTTGGAGCAGCGGGGAGGAGTCACGAGACAGTGAGTCAGAACTGAACAGGGAGTTCCTGGACGCTCGTTATTGCCGCGCCCATAGACGCAAGGAGCGTGGGCGCAATTATCGGCGATAAGAGCTCTCAGCTGCTGATCAGGAGGCTCCTCTTCAAGTTATAAAAGGGTTGACTGTGCATACGCCCTTTGCAGCAGTCAACAGAGGACTTATGCCAGAAGTTCTAGTCTGGAATTCTAGCAAGCTGGATAGCTGCTTTCGTGTTTTGTTTTTGTGAGTTTTGTCTTGGTGGTTTACTGCCACGGAACCTTTTGTTTGTTTGTGCAATAAATCTTGTTACCTTGTACTGTTCTAGAGCGTGTTCTGTGTGGGCAAAGGAGGAAGGGGGGTCAGAACAGGTATCATTTGAAAGAGAAATAGAAACCTAGGCAAAACATTCATTTTTACTGCTGCTATCCTTCCCAACAATGATAATTGTAGTTTTTTTCCATTTATTCATCTCTAACTGTATTTTATGCCATAATGGTTCATAATTATACTTATATAATTTCCCATTTGAGGTTGTAATGTAGACTCCTAAATATTTAACCTTTTCTACTATCTCAAATCCTGCTGCTCTTTCTAGTTCTTCTTTTTGATTTGTGGTCATATTTTTAACTATCATCTTTGTTTTTCCTAGATTTATTTTGAACCCAGATACTTGACCATATTGATTAATTATGTCCATTAAACGTCTAGTTGATTTCTCGGGTTGGGTTAAAGTTACAACCAAGTCATCCGCAAATGCTCATAGTCTATATTCATAATGCCTATATCTTAATTCCCTGTAGGTCATCTGACCCACGTATTCTATTCAACAATAACTCCAAGGTTAAGATAAACAATAATGGAGACAGGGGACACCCCTGTCTTGTTCCTTTTTCAATTTTGAAGGATTCTGTTAAACTACCGTTAACTATAATTTGTGCTGTTTGTTTCTGGTATATTGCCTTAATAGATTGTGTGAAATACTCTCCAAAATGCATCTTTTGTATTATTTTTATTAGAAATTGCCAATTCACTCGGTCAAATGCTTTCTCCGCGTCTAAGAATAAAAGCGCTGCGGGGACTTGGTTGTTCTTCCCCAGATATTCCAATATATTAACAATTTGTCTTACATTACTTTTCATTTGTCTCCCCTGTATAAAACCAGATTGATCATTATAAATCGTTTGTTGTATAATTGACATTGACATCAACCTATTTGCTAATATTTTAGCAAAAATTTTATAATCTGTATTAAGTAATGAAATAGGTCTATAGTTTTTTGGCTGGGTGTGGTCCTGATCTTCTTTTGGAATCAGGGAAATAAAGGCTGTTCTCCAAGATGGCGCTACTCTTCCTTCCATTTGAATTTTGTTAAATAATTCCTTAAGAGGATCTACCATTTCTAATTGTAACTTTTTACGATAAACCGCTGTCAATCAATCTGTACCTGGGGCCTTCCCAATTTTTAATTGCTTAATTGCCAGGAGAATTTCCTCCGTGGTTACAAGTTGATTCAATCTTTCCCTTTGCTCATCTGTAACTATAGGTATTTTCTCTTTCTCCAAATATCTATCTATATCTAAACCTTGTATCTTATCACCAGCGTACAATCTAGTATAGTATTCTGAGAAAGCCTTTTTAATCATATCCTGTTGATAAACTTCTTTACCTTTGTATTCTACTTTCTCTATAGTACAAGGCTTTTGTTTTTTCCTTAACATATGAGCTAGCCATCTACCTGGTTTATTTGCATTACAAAAAGTATTATGTTTAGCATACATCAGATTTGTAGCTGACATCAACATATTGAACTGTCCTCGCAGTAAAGTAATTGCTTCTCTTCCCTTCTTATCGTCTGGATTAGATATTAAGGCCTGCTCTTTCTTTTTTATTTCTTCTTCTAATTCCCTTCATTTTTTCCCCTGTTTACGCCTATATAAATTATTCACATTTATTAAGACACCTCTCATGTAAGCTTTGCTTGCATCTAAAAACCATTTCCATAGATGTCCCCTTATGCATATTAAAAGCAAAATATTATTTCAATAATTTTTTACTTTCTGTAACATTTCTCTCATGTCTAAATAAATTTTCATTTAACCTCCAAGATCTCCTAGATCCCTCTCTATATTCCAATTCCATCCAAACCGGGTTATGATCTGTTAAGGTTCTCGAGTATATCTTCATTTTCTTTACCCTAGAAAGTAAATCATTTGTGATTAGTATAAAATCAATTCTGGAAAAAGATTGATGCCTATCGGAGAAAAATGTGAAGTCCCGTTCTTTAGCATTCCATTCTCTCCAAATATCTCTCAGTTTCATATCATCCATCAACTCAAAAAAGGATTTACGTAGTCTTGTTCGTGTTTGAGTATTTTGCAATAATCTCTTCTTGTCTTTGGTGGTGTCCATTACTCGGTTCCAGTCACCCAATAATATATACGATTTATAATCCCATTGTGCTAATTTAGCATGAAGCAATTTATAAATTTTTTCTTGCTGTTGGTTAGGAGCATATGCTCCTGTTAAGAGTATTTTCTTTCCTTCTATTAATATATCTTGCAATATATCTTCCTTGAGGATCTGCTTCAATTAGTTCAGCCTTTAAGTCTTTTCTTAAATATATGACTATACCATTTTTCTTCTCTGGAGCAGATGCCACAAAGTATGATCCCAATCTTGCGTTCATCAAGTATTTCTGATCCTGTATTCTAATATGAGTTTCTTGCAAGCAAATTATATCATTTTTAAATTGTTTCAAGTAGTGAAATATTTTTTCCTTTTTTGTGGTGAATTTAAACCATTAACGTTCCAGGTTAGAAATTTAATTGTCATCTTCAGCTCCCTGAAGCTTTCTAAGAGCTGCCTGGAAATCTTGCTGGGATTTCACCTTCAGTCTTGCCCCCCCCCCCAGCTTCTGTGTTCGTGTTTGTAATTTCTTGGATTATTGTCTGGGTTTGCTGCATCTTTAATTCTTGCTCTCTGCATTTTGTGGCTGCTCGAGTTTGTCTTTGTTCCATAATTTCTTCTATCTCTTCAGGTAAGTCCAGAGCTTGAGCAGCTCCCCCTTGTGCCTGAATATCTTGCTGCCTGGTTTCGTCTGCTTCTTTTCTTCCTCTAAATCAGTGTTTCTCAAACTTGGCGACTTTAAGTCCTGTGGACTTCAACTCCCAGAATTCCCCAGCCAGCTATGCTGGCTGGGGGATTCTGGGAGTTGAAGTCCACAGGACTTAAAGTCGCCAAGTTTGAGAAACACTGCTCTAAATCCTGGGGATGGGGGGCATCCAGCCTTTAATACATTGCTATAGAAATCTCTTGCTTTCCAAACTGTGTTAAGACGATATCTTTGTCCTTGATAATTCACCACCAATCCGACTGGGGCCTCCCATCTAAATTGAATCTGGCGACTTTTAAATTCATCCACTAAAAATGCATAATCCTTTCTGGATCTCAACATTTTGGGGAGGATTTCTTTCAATACCACCACATCTTGTCCTGCCACTTGTAACTTATTTTTGTAAGTTGCTTGCAGTATTTCATTCCTGGTTTTCCTGGTGACAAAATAAATTACAATATCTCTTGGTAGTTGTCTCTGTCTGGCAATCCATGAATTAACACGATAAATTTTATCGATCTGCCAGGCACACTCCACCTTTGGTTCACCAGTTAATTGAGCGAAAGTTTTGGCAAAAATATCTCGCAGATCTTCCTGGTTCTGTTCTTTCAAACCACTTATTCTTAAAGCAAATTCCATTGTTCTATATTGTATCATTGTTACTTCTGCCTCTGATTTATCAATTTTGCTTTGTGCATCCTCAACTTTATTCTCCAACTTAATGTTCGACTGATTAATTTCTTCCACCTTCTCATCCAGAGATGTTACATAACCAAGTAAGCCTTTAAATGCATCTACTATGTCTTCTGTAATCTGTTGATTACGGGTTTGAATTAAGTCCATAATTTCAGACATTTCATCAGACACATCTTTAAAAGCATTTGAAATCTTTTCCTCCAAAACAACAGCTTGGTCCTTTAATGCATTTTGGAGATCCTCAAGTATTAGAGTTTTTGTTTCTGCTGAGGGTAATAAAGATTGTAATTTTTGTGTCTGGGCTGGGGAACTGCCAGCACTCTTGGAAACAAACTTTTCAGCGGCCAGTTTATTAAGTCCAAAACGTCCACCGATTACCCCAGGTTTGTTAACCAAAACAAGAATGTGTTTTCTTTGATCTTAAACTCTTGAGTCTCTACCAATTTAACAAACCATCAGGAGTCTTTTAACATCGTTAATAGGCAGTTAACAAATGCTGTCCCTTTTAAGTTTCACTTTCGACACACCCTTTGTTATTCAATCACCATCTTTGAATCCTTTTGTCTTCACAGAGGGAAATACGTTACATCAGAATTAAGGTTTGCACTTACAATTATATTCACTCCTGCTTCACTCTGCCTACGTATCTTTCAAATATAAATTTAAACATTGGCAGCAAGGGTCATCGTGATGTTTCATTTCTGCAAAAGCAGAAGTGTCCGGGATGAAGAGCTATGTCAGGCTTCTGGGGAGCTCTCACCCTTCATACCCCAGGATCTCTCCTGGGGGTCCCAGGGAGCTGTGCCTTTGCCCGTCTGCTCACCCCCCTCTTTTCCCAAGGGGGGAGTTTTCAAACTGCTAGACAGCTGATTTACGCTGTTCTAGCAGTTTATTACTCAATCACAGGGCTGGCATTCCCTAGGGAGCATCTTCCAATGCCAACAGTGCCACCAGAAGCCTCGAAGAGCTTTGAGCAAATGTTTCTATTCTCGTTCTTGGGTATTTTTAAGGATAAGGGAACTGAAAAGAGAGAGACTTTCATTCAGTGCATAGTTTGTAGTGTAACTGGAATCTTCGCTTGTTTTGCCCACAAGAAAAAAAAAAGTTTAACAGACACCATTTAGATGAGGGGATAGAAGGAGAACTCATCAAATTTGCAGATGATTGGCGGGAATAGACAATACTCCAGAAGATAGACTCAAAATGGAGAAGAACCTTGACAGACCTGAACATAATGCAATTCAATGGTGAGAAAAGTAAGGTTCTGCATTTAGGCAAGAAAAACCAAATGCACAGGTATAGAATAGGTGGCACCTGGCTCCATAGTAGTAACTTAAATATGAACCAGCACTGTACTGCAGCTGCTAAAATAAGCCAGCATGGCCCTAGGTTGTATTAACAGAGGGATAGAGTTAAGATCACAAGAATAGGTAGTACCACTTTATCAAGTCTTAATAAGACCACACTTGGAATATTGCATCCAGTTTTGGTTGCCACAATATACAAAAAGTGTTAAGACTCTAGAAATAGTGCAGCAAAGAGCAACTAAGAGGATTAGGGGACTGGAGGCTAAGACATATGAAGGATGATTGTAGGATTTGGATAGTAGGATTTGGCCTACTCTAATAAAAAGAAGGACTAAGGGTGACATGATAGTCTCCCAATATCTCAGGGGCTCCAACCAAGAAGAGAGGGATAACCTCTTCTACAAAGAAACTGAAGGCAGAACAAGAAGCAATGGATGGAAACCAATCAAAGAAAGAACCAACCTACAAATAAGGATAAATTTTGTGACAGCTAGAACAATTTATCACTGCAATGGCTTCCTTCCAGAAGTTGTGAGTGCAGTTTGGAAGAGATTGGACAACCATTGCTCTGAAATATTATAAGGTCTTCGGCTTGAGCAGGAAGTTGGGCTAGAGGACTTCCAAGGTCCTTTCCAACTCTGTTATTCCATTATTTTGAAGGTCCTGGTGATCCAACACATTAAAAGTGTTTAAATTCATTCTCCCCCCCCATCATATTTTGATGTTTCAAGCTGATTGATTCATCTAAACATGCCTTGTGTCAGACATATATAAAAGAAGTTTGCGCAAATGCTTTAATTCTTAGTCTTTGTGTATCTCCAAGTTTAATGGAACTTAAGACAAAAGCTATATCTATTAAATCAAGGCAAACATCTTAGACAGCAATTTTTTTTACAATGATCCTTGTGCCCCAAGTGAGGTTGAGATGCGCACAATTATATGATCTCTCCATCAACTAAAATTCCATTATATACCACACATATACACTGATGGTTGATATTTTGATGCTTCAAATTGACTGATTGAGCTAAAAGCCCTCAGCTTAAAATTGTTCTTGGTGGACTTCCAAAAACAATAAAAATTAAGAGAGATGTTTACCTGTTTTGCTTATGCAATGCAAACACTGCACACTGTGCAAAATTATTGTACTGTTCATATTGTCCCTCTGGGTTTTGCTGAAATATAGAATAACAGAGTTAGAAGGGACCTTGGAGGTGTTCAAGTCCAACCCAAATGGTTGTCCGATCTTTTTTTAAAATCTTCCAGTTTTGGAGCATTCAACAACTTCTGGAATCAAGTTGTCCCACTGATTAATTGTTCTGTTGAGATGCTGGAAAGAATAAAGAAAAGAGCAATAAGAATGATCAAGGGCCTGGGGGCTAAAACATATGAAGAAATATTTCAGATAAATGGTTATACAATCTCTTCTTAAAAACTTCCAGCGATAGAGTTTGTCAGACTTCACCCCACCTTGGTCAACTTCTGACAACTGTTGTGCCTCAAATTGTTATTAAAATTTCTCCTTCCCTCCCTGTTTGCTCTGACTCAGATTTGATTTACCAGCTGCATTCTTCCTAAGTATATTTTGATGTCTCAAGTTGACTGATTCAATCAACATGCCTTGGCTCAGAATTGCATGGAAGAACATTGAGCAAGTGCTTCAATGGAACTTAAAATAGGAAATTTGGCTTTTGATGGAGGGCAAAGTTTGCACTTCGTAGACAGCAATTTTTGACAGTTATTGCTGGGCCCAAAATGAGGATGGGGTACACAGAGTTGTATGATCTCTGCCCCCAAAAAATTCCGTTCTATCTCCCACTTCACCGTTTCTTCCCTTGCCCTGCCCCTATGCTTATTTTGATGCTTCCAGTTGACTAATTGAGCTAATAACTCTTGGTTAAAACATCTTGCTGTATCTCCAAATGTAACCGGGCTTACAGAGATGTGTACCTTTCTTCGCTTATGCAAGGCAAACATTGCACACCATGCAAAATTATTGTACAGTCTGTATTGTCCCTATTAGAACCCTTCAGGAATAAGCCACGAACAGGGACGTGGCATTCTCTCATTTGGCTCCTTGTTGAAAAAGTGTTCACAGTTGCAATACAACTAATGTTCGTATTCCAGTCCGTATCTTTTCTTCTGCTGGATATTTTTTTTCCCCCTTAATTTTAAATCCATCATGCACACTCTGTCCTTCAAGGAGGAGATCCTTGATTCTGGATCCATAAACTCATTCTGCCTCTCCCTTTATTGTCATCTAAGCCTCATCACTGAAAGACTGCAGGAGACAATGAGCTGCCTAGAACTGAAAATCAGTAGATCATAAGACAGATGATTTGTCTGACAGAAAGCAGAATGACATGTTGTGTTACACATAAATGTTGCAAATCCCGAGGAAGTAGAAGAACCAGCATAATACATTTGGGGATGTGCACAAAGATATCTTAAGATGTTAAATGCTGTTAGAAGCTCAGAAAAATTAGTTTTGCTGTTTTTAGTTGCGAAGTTGTGTCTGACCCATTGCAACCTTCCCATGCTGATGATTTTCCATCTTGGGTTCTGGATGTGATGAGACTGTCTTGCATATGTGTTGTGTGCAACCTGGGAGTCCTCATGGCTCCTGCTAGAAGACCACGTATGAGGCCTTTGCACACCTTTGGGTGATGTACCAGTTGAGTCCATTTTTGGACAAGGAGGCCCTGCAAAGAGTCACTCATTCTCTTGTGGCCTCCCATCAGGACAGCTACAATGGACTCTATGTGAGACTGCCCTTGAAGAGCATTTAGAAGCTTCATTTGGTGTAAAATGCAGCTGTTGGTTACTCAGTGTTGGTTACTCAGAACATATAAATATCACTACTCTGTGAGTCGCATTGGTTCTTAAAGTGGAAAAGCTGGGTACCAGAAGGCAAGACCTAAAATGTGCTCCCCTCCCAGAGTATATCTTGGTGGCTCAAACTGACCGATCAGGTGATCAATCTTAGCTCAGAATTAAATGGAAGAGCTTTGAGCAAATGTTTCTGTTCTCATTCTTGGGTATTTTTTTTATTTTTTTTATTTATTTTTCTTTAAAAAGGACAAAACAACACATACAGAACAAGAGCAAGGAGAAAAAGAAAAAGAAAAACAATTTCATCAAGCATGTTGTTTGGTTACAAGTTTTTGTGCAGCGGTTTTTACAATTAAGAATAAAGTCACTGGTTATCCATTAAACATAACTACATATTTCATTGAGCATTATGTGTTCAGATTGCCATTAGTATTCTTTCATTTGTGACAGCCCTTATTTCCTTACATCCATAATTATCTACTAGGTAACAATAAGTCTTTATAAAATTATCATATCACCAATCTCTAAGAAATAAGAATAAGGATTAAGTCAAAAGATTCCCATTAATTCATATTATACATTTCTACTTTCAGTTAATCATAAAATTTTCAATCATCCACAACTCCAAATATAATTTTCCATTATTAATTATCAATCCATGTAGTCATTAAGTGTTTCAATTTATGTGTGTGTGTGTGTGTGTGTGTGTGTGTGTGTGTGTATGTATGTATGTATGTATGTATGTATGTATGTATTTGTGTTACAACCCCTGGTATGCCTAAATATGGGAGGAAGGTCACTACTCCCTCTTTCTGTCCTTCGGCTTATCACAGAAGATCATGCAGGCAGAAAACCATATTTTTATTTTTAATGTTGCCTTTTTATATTTGTGTTGTACATACCTATTTCCCTGGCTCAACTGATAAGGAAGTGAGCCCGTGGCTTAGTGGCTAAGACTTCTGCCTAAGATACATACAGCCCGGGTTCAAATCCCAGTAAGGGTATGGCTAGCTGATGAGAGCTAATTAGCTCGAAATAGATCTATACTAGTCTCCCTTTATTTATTTATCAGTACAATACAACACACACACACACACACACACACACATATATCCATTGTTCATTACATCATCATTAATCCATTTTATATTATAAAATAGTCACCACCTACAATTATACCTAACAATTTAAATCATCCCACTCTTATACATTAAGTACATTATTATTCTTCATATATCGTATAAGTAAGTAATCTATTTCATAGTAAGAAATTAACATATAAAAAGAGGAAAAAAAAACTTTCACAGCATTAAATATAGCTTTCTATTATTACATATAAGATAAGATAGATATTTTTTTTTATTTCCAGGTTTTTTTATCCAGCCATTGATCAAACAAATCCCGTACTTTATAAAATTGCTCATCCTCTAGTTCTCTAATTTCAAATGTGAGTTTACTCATTTCATCATAGTCCATTATTTTCCGAATAATTTCTTCCTCTGTTGGTAGTTTCTCATTTTTCCAGTTTTTGGCAAATACAATTCTAGCAGCTGTTAACACATTTATAATCAAATATTTCGAGTCCTTGTTGTATATTTCTGGTATTATTCCCAATAAAAAGAGTTCTGGTTTTAAATCTATATGTTTATGTATCATTTTCTCCAACCACATGTGTATTTTAGTCCAGTATCTTTTAGCTTCAGAACAAGTCCACCACATGTGGTAGAATGTGCCCGGCGTATGTTGACATTTCCAGCATTTTTCGGATTTATTCTTAGACATTCTTGCTATTCTCGATGGGGATAAGTGCCACCTATAAAACATCTTATACAAATTCTCTTTATATGCAGTTGACATTGTCATTTTGTAGTTTTGAGTCCACAGTTTTTGCCATTTTTCTAAATCAATCCCATGTCCAAAGTTTTTTCCCCAAGCTAACATAGTTCCTTTAACTTGCTCTTCATATAATTTCACCTCTAATAAATAGGCATAAAATTTTTGAATTCCTTTTTCATCGTTACCTGTTAAGATTTTATCTAATTCAGTCATTTTATCATAAAAGCCCTCATTTTTTCTATCTTCATTGTATCTAGAATGTATTTGCACATATGAATACCAATTGAGTTCAATACCTTCCTGTTTCAATTCTTGTATGGATTTGAGTTCACCCTCTGTATTCAATAATTCAGCATATCTAACTGTTTCTTCCCTTTTATATATTATTGAGTATGAAAAGGCTTCAATAGTTGATATCCAGACTGGAATTTTCAAGTAGTGCAACCTCTTAACCTTCTCCCAATTTAATAACAGAGCCTCTCTTATAAAATGCCTTCTGAAATAACCATGTGTTTTAGTTCCCTTATACCATAAGTATGCATGCCATCCCAACAACAGGTCGTGACCCTCTAGATTCAAAAGCTTAGCATTTCTTAGCATTATCCATTCTTTGATCCACATCAGGCTAGCTTCCTGATAATATAACTCGCAGTCGGGTAGGCCCCACCCTCCTCTTGATTTAGCATCTTGTAACAATTTACGTTTTATTCTTGTTTTTTCCCCCTGCCATATGAATTTCAACACCATTTTATTTAGATCTTCAAAGTAGTCTTTCCCCAACTTAATTGGAATGGTCTGGAACAAATATAGAATTCTAGGTAGGATATTCATTTTGATTGTTGAGATTCTCCCAATCATTGATAATTGAAGATTCTCCCATTTTGCCAGATCTATTGCAATTTATTGCTTCAATCTAAGATAATTATCTTCTTTAAGAATGCTGCATCTGGCTGTTAGGTAAATCCCCAAATATTTAACTTTATTTGTAATTTGCATTTCCAAAATTTCTGCCAATTCTTCTTTTTGTTTTGAGGGTATATTTTTTGTCAAAATCTTTGTTTTGTCCTTATTTATTTTCAAGCCTGCAACTTCTCCATACACCTCAATTTTTCCTATCAATTTAGGTGCAGATTGAAGTGGCTCCTCAAGAATAAAAACTAGATCATCTGCAAATGCTTGCAGCTTATATTCTTCCTTTTTGATAGTCATTCCCTTTATTCCTTCCTCTTCTCTAATCTTTCTGTTTAGTACTTCTAATGCTAAAACAAAAAGTAGTGGTGATAGTGGACAGCCTTGTCTCGTGCCTCTTTTTGTTTCGATGGGATCCGTCAGTTCTCCATTTATCATTATCTTAGCTGTTTGCTTGTGGTATATCGTTTGTATGGCTTGAATAAAGTTCTTACCAAAGTTCATTTGTTGTATCATAAATATCCAATTCACATTATCAAAAGCTTTCTGCGCATCCAGGAACATCAAAGCCATTTGCTTCCCAGAGTGGGCCTCATAATATTCCAAGGTATCCAAAATTGTTCTTATATTATCTCTAATTTGCCTCTTTGGTAAAAAGCCATTTTGGTCCAGATGAATAAACCCATTTAAATATTTTTTCAGTCTCTCCGCCAATATAGAAGCAAATAACTTGTAGTCTGAATTCAACAAGGAGATAGGTCTATAATTCTTAATTTGCATATGGTCTGCCTCCTCTTTGTGTAGCAATGTAATATATGCCTCCAGCCATGAGTTAGGTATTTTGCTTTCAGTCATTACTTCATTCATAACTTCTAGTAGGGGAATGGCCAAGGATTTCTCTAGTGTTCTATAGAATTCCACAGGAAGGCCATCCGGTCCCGGGGCCTTCCCATTATTTTGTCTTTTAAGGGCTTCAGTTAACTCCATCATTGTTATTTTATCTTCTAATATAGTTCTAGTATCACTTGGTATTTGGGGGAGTTTGGCATTTTGTAAATATTGTTTCACTTCTTCCTCTTTTATATTCTGTTGTTCATACAACTTAGCGTAGTAGTCTTGTATAATTTTCTTCTTTTCCATATTTCCATAGTGCAATTGTCCTTGTTCATCTCTTAGTTGTTGTATTTTCTTGGTCTCTCTTTCTTTTCTCAGTTTATATGCCAACCATCTGCCTGGTTTATTTGCATTTTCAAAGTAGTTCTGTTTAGCGCCTCTGATTTTTCGAGCCAAGTCCTCCTTTTCCAGTAGGTCCATTTTGTGTTTTATTGTATCCATTTTTATTTTAATCTCTTTCTTTTGTGTAGATTTCTGTAATTCTTTTTCCAGTGTACTATAGTCTTTTTCTAGGTCCTTAGACAGTTGTCTTTTCTTTAAATTTCTCTTTCTTGCATAGTCTATTATCAAACCTCTAGAAAAGGCCTTCATTGTATCCCAGAGATTCTGCAAGGACGTATCTTCTTTTTTGTTTTCTTTAAAAAAGAAAATCAATTCTTTTTCCATTTTCTTTACAAATTCTTTCTCTTTCAATATCATATTATTTAGTGTCCATCTAGATCTTGTTCTTTGTTGTCTCCATCCTATTGTCATTGAGTTGTGGTCCGCCCAAGTATTCGACTCAATTTCAACTTCTTGTGCACTGCTAGATAGGTCCGTTGAAGCCCAAATCATATCAATTCTAGAGAATGATAAATATCTGTTTGAGTAGAAAGTGTATTGTTTTTTAGTAGGATTTCTTTCTCTCCAAACATCTTTTAGGTTTATTTCATCCATCATCCTGAAGAAGGACTTTGGGAGTATTTTTCTATTTAATTTTGTTGTTTTATGGGTTTTATAGTCCATGTTCTGGTTTATAATGCCATTAAAGTCTTCCATCATACAAATATCAGCATAGTCTAAGTCAGAAATTTTCTTATGGATTTTTTAATAAAATTCATCTTGTTTTTCATTAGGTGCGTAGATTGCAATTAAAAGTATTTTCCTAACATTGTCCATTATTTCCACCATTAAAATTCTTCCATCTTCATCTGTATAAATTTGTTTCGCAGGAATTTTATCTTTAATATAAAAGGTCACTCCTCTTTTCTTACAGTCCGCTAACGAAGTAAAATTTTTTCCCAGTTTTGGTTGTACAAGTAGGTGGCCATTTCTTTGCTGGATATGTACTTCTTGTAAGAAAATTATGTCTAATTTTAATTTTTCTAATTTATGAAATATTTTTTTATTTGGCGAATTAAGTCCATTTATATTAATTGAAAGTAATTTTATTCCTTCCATCCTTAGGTTTATATATAGGATTTATAGCTCTAGTTGATCTTGGTTCCCGTTGTGCTCTAATCTCTACACCCCCAACAGCACCTTCTTCAATATCAATTCCACCTACAGCACCCTCTATCTTCTCAGTTTCAATTATAGGTATATCTAACAATTGCACCGGTGGTTCTTCGTTTCCAGGTTTCGCTGCCTTTCCTCTCAAATGTTCTACGTAGAAAGCTTCTGCTTTCTCAATTGTATCAATTCTGTATCTCTGTCCTTTCCATAAAAATATTAGGCCTTCCAGAATCAGCCATCTATAGTTAACTCCTATTTTAAGTAAAACTGTAGTCAAGAATTGGTACTTTCTTCTCTTCTCTCTCACCCTTCTTGGTATTTGCTTTAGAATTACAATCTCCTTGCCTTTATATTCCAGTTTTCTATCTCTTATTTTTTGCAAGATTTGTAGTTTTAGTGCTTTTTTAGTAAATCTTACATGGACTTCCCTTGGGAGGGAGTTGCATATCTTGTATTTACTCGAAATGTCTCATCTATGCTGTCCAGCATCTTCTCTTCAGGTATCTCTAATATTTCTATGAGGATTTCAGATATTATTTGTGGCAAATTTTCTCCCTTTTCTTCTACTATATTTTGAAATCTTAGAAAGTATTCAGAACGCTCCATCTCCCATCCGATTATTGTACTGCTTTCTGTTTCCACTTCACTCAGTCTAGAGTCAAATTCTTCATCCCTCTTTTCTCTTTGCTCCTCTCTTTCAGCAATTTTTTGCATATTATCTTCTTGTTTTTTGACCCACTGTTGTATATCTTCTATTTTTCCCTCTGCTTTATCTGTTTTTTTTTCTATGTTGCCAATTCGCTGGTCCATTGTCTCCATCTTCATTCCCACATTGTCCAATTTCTTTATAAGTGTATCAAATTTTTCATCAGAGCTTGTTTGAAGTTTCTGTATTGATTGCATAATTGAATCTAATGATATGGTCTTCTCTTTTTCCTGCTGAATCATAGATTGTATTGATCTTTGTCCTCCTGCCGGTGAAGAGGTAGGGGTTGTTGTTGTTGTGGAGCCCACTGGTGTTGGCTTTCTACTCATCTTGCTAATTTATTCTCTCTTCTTCTTCTTCTTCTTCTTCTTCTTCTTCTTCTTCTTCTTCTTCTTCTTCTTCTTCTTCTTCTTCTTCTTCTTCTTCTTCTTCTTCTTCTTCATTTTGTAGTTCAATCCAATTGCAATAAACTCTAGGAAAAAGATAGAAAAAGGAAGAGAAGAAGAGGAGGAAAGGAGAAGAAAAAGTATATAGTAATTAGATAAAAATAGTAAGCAGAGAGATCAAGATTAAAATAGAAAGAAAAGAATATAGAGAGTATGATGAAGAATACGGAAAAGAGGTAAAAGAAAGAAAAGGGCAAAAAAAGGAAAAAAGCAATCTATATAAAAAGAATAAGGGTGGGTGAAGGGAAAGGGAGGAGAGGAAGAAAAATTGTATCTCTAATATTTCAAAAAGGAGAGAGAAAAAAAGGAAAAAATGAAGACAAAAAAAAAAGAAAAAATTATTCAGCGCTTCCAGGCTTCAGGACTTAAAAAAAAAAGTTTAGAGTGTAACAAACAGCACACGCACCAACAGGGAAAAAGAAAAATCATCACATCCCCGGCAGAATACTATAAACACTTGATGTAGTTTCCAAAGTCACTCCAATTTTCTCTTATAAGTTTTCATTCATCTTCCAAGATAGGTTTCCAGACCTTAAAGCTCCACAAGAAACAGCCTGCAGTAAACAGCTGTACTTCTTGTCTCTTATCGGGTCTTGACCTTGAGTAGGAGGTTTTTTCTCAAAATAGTCCCAGCAGTAGGAATTAGTAACAATATTTCAAAGTCCACTAGATGGCAGTGTTAAAATGTATCCAGTCCCTAGCCCCTTATAGTGCTGCCTTTAGTAAAAGGGAGAGTTAGACTAAGCAAAAAAAAATCTTTAAGGCATTGAAAAGAATAAAGTGAAATAATAAGGAAAAAAATAGCTCTAATCAAGTCACTTCTAAAAAAAGGAAGTTAAAAGTAAAGAGAAGGCTTCAACAACAATTGTAACAGCTGTAACAAGAGTCCAGTCTGGCTTCCGGTAAATAAACGGGGGAAAAAAACCCCAAATTGTTTCAATTAACTCTATTCAAACCCGGCGCTAAGTCTCTAGGTATATTCTGTTTTCCTTAAGTCTCCAATTTTAGGGTGTCCTCTGTATAATTTAAACAAAAAAAGAAAAAAACCTTTTTCAAATAGTCTCACCAAAAAACGGCATGCTTCTTTCTTTCCTGCTCTTGCTTTGCGGAGCTGTCAGCAGCTTCGGCAGCCCGGGGGCTGGCTCTTGATCGCCGCAAAAAGGGGTTTCCCCTGGGTTTCCAGAGACTTTGCGGATGTCTCTGGATCCCCCGGAATTTCCCCTTACCTCCCACCATCTCTCCAGGACGGCTTGGGTCCAATTGGACCGTCCAAATGATCAGAATTCAGCGGCTAATCCGGAGTAACCAGAAAAGCCACGGTAACACTGTGACACGTAGCTCCTCCTCCCGGGGCTATTATGAATTGAATTACTTCCCAGTGATCTGCTAGTTCTAGACTCACTGGTTCAGTTAGGTGGGTGGCATAGGCTCCTCCCATTAGGGACCCATTGACCTGCTCGAACCGGATCGGGTGGGCCAGTCTTTTTGCTCTGATCCAAAGTTTCAGGACTGTGGTTAGGTTGATCAAGCACCTTGTGAAACCTGAGTCTATTAGGGCTTGAAAATCCCCCTGGTTTCCTGTTTTTGGGGCTGTGAGGCATATTGGGAAAAGGAAAGGGTGAATTGATTCACTCACCATTGGGTCATTTTCTCCCTCATCCTCACTGTCATATGTTGTTTTTTTAAACAAAGTTTTATTGGTTTTTTTGAAAAATAACAGGGAAAAAGGTAGTGGAATGGTTACAAATTTTGGCAGTTGCGATGTGCGGTAGGTGCCCCCTCCCTCCATACTCATAATATACATTTACACAAAATTCATTACTAAATAGTAATATATAGTCAGCAAATGAGTTCAATTAATAATTTCGATCAATTTATGTCAAGCAGATTTTCTTATTCATTTTTGTGATCTGAGTTTTCTCAGTATTGCCCCATCTCCCCCCCCCCGCCGCCAGAGCTCCGGCCCCTCCCGTGTCCTGTATGTCTGTTGTAGGATCATCTGGTTTTTCTAGGAGTGCTTTATTTTTTTCCATAAAGGCGTGCGCCTCTATGGGTGTATTAATTCTAACTCTTGTGTCCTCCCAGAATATTAGCATACCTTCAGGCATCAACCATCTGAACCACACCCCCTTCTGGTATAGTTTCTTCACTAATTGCGAATAGCTTTTTCTTTTCTCCCTCACTTTCTTGGGGATTTGTTTCAGGATGGTTATTTCCCTATCTTGGTATTTCAAAGCTTGCCCCCTTTGTGCACTCAGAATTTCATCTCTTGTACTTTTTCTGAGAAATTTAATGTGTACCTCCCTGGGTACGTTGTGTGTTCTAGCATAAGCTGAGTTCACTCTATAAACCAGATTTAGTTCCCACCCCATCTGTTGTTTCTCTTTCTGAATATATTCAGCCAAAATACTTGTCATAATGTCCCTTATATCTTCATCATCTGTCTCCACCACATTTTGAAATCTAAGGTAAAAGGACATTCTCTCAAATTCTATTTTCATCTGTTGGGTGTCAAGTTCTTTGTTCCCCTTCTGCACCCCTTCCATCCCCTCCCTCATCTCAGCCGTCCCACCCTCCAAAAGATCCAGTCTCTGTGAGTTTTTATTAATTTGGGCCTGGTTCTCTTTAATTTCTTCTTTCATCTCTTTTAATTGTCTTTTTATTTCCTCTTGCCCTGGAAGAAGTTGTTGAAACATTTGTTGGAATACAGTCTCTGTAGTTCTAGGTTGCATGAAAGCTGTTATCGTTGATTGTGTACTGGGACTGGATGTTGTAGATGTTGGGGCAGAGGCAGCAAAGCCAGGCTTCCCAGGAGGTGGTTTTTTACGAGGCATTGTTTGTGGAATAAAGAGTTCAGTCAATACAGAGAGTGATCAGTCAGATAGGTAGAACAGCCAGGAGAGCCCAGGAGATTAAAGGTCCAAGCAGAAGGTGATTTTTCTAGTTACACTGGCAGTAAGATAAAGTTTTTCACACCAAGGAGTCCAAAAAGTAGCAATCAACAAGAGATTTGTCTGAGTAGCACGGAGACAAAGACCGGAAGCCTGAAGTTTTAAAGGTGGAGTCAATTTTCACAGTTAATAAAGACAACCGAAGTGTGCCATCTTGCCCGGCCAGCTTCGGGTTTAGAGGCATAAAAAAGTTTTCAAAGTTTCCAAAATTTCAAGATCATCATTGCATTGTAGAGTTAAATCCAAAATTCACTTTTAGTAAGAGCGTGACATCATTGGTTGGCTCTCCCCCTCCTCCTCCCCCTAGGGCTGAGAGCAAAATTGTTTCAATCCGCCTGTCCAAGGGGGGGGGGAAATCCCCCTCCCTCCAGCCGCGCTTCTCCAGCCAAGCCGAAAGAAAGGTTTAAACTGCTGGCAATTTCTCCAGATTAATAGAGGGAATGAAAGGGAGTTTTCACCTCACTGCACCGCAGCCGCGTCCTTCTGCTCATTTATTCTTCCGTCAGCCTCGCAGCGAAGATGCCGGAGCATCTCCCCATCATGCTCCCCAGTGCCTGGAGCGAGGCGCACCCCCCCGGCCGCCGCCGATCCAGGGGATCCCCCACGGTGCCGCTCCTCCGGCGGGAGCCTCTATGGGGCATCCTGTGTCTCCCAAGGAGTGGGGAGCCCACCGGGAAAGTGCGGGGCGAGCAAAGCTTGCCCGTCGCCGTCAGCCGCCGGAACCGGAAGTCCGCGACTGATTGTTGTTGCCTGGGGTTCCATCACTTTTGCCTGAGGGGAAAGGGGCCTTTGCAGACTGGACGGCTTTCCTGGATGTGTTGGTGGTCCGTTTGGGCCCTTGTTCTGATCGTGCCCTGGGCGGTGGGTCTGGCCTTGGTTGGACATGCAGCTGCCATGTGGCCCATCCCCCCGCTTCTGTAGCATTTCAGCGGACTTCGAAGGAGGGCTGGTCTCAGAGCCTGCTGTGGTGCCGTGGTTCCCTGCCAGCTGGGTGGTTTCAGGTCGGGTTGACCTCTCTCTTGTGTGTCTGGTTGCTTTGTCATGTCATTGGTGCGCAGCCCGCTGTCGACTTTTGTTGCTACTCGGAACCACTCAGAGAGTTGATTTGGGATGTCGCAGTATGCAGTTACTTGGGCAATTTGCTTGTCCAGGCTTGTTCTGAAAAAATGCACCAGCTGCCGCTCTGGTAAAGGAGGTAGCCTTCCTATGACCCTCCTAAATTCACGGATGTGCTCTTTGATGGGGTGGCCCCTCTGCTTTAGGTTGCTGAGTTCTTCTTCTGCATATGGGTCCTCCTCCTCCACCTCCTCAAATCTGGCCTCTAGCAGTTGCAGGAAGTCATCTGTGTCTTGCAGTTGGGGGGGGGGCTCTCCTTTTGTGGAGGGCTGCTAGCCATTCCCTTGCTTCTCCCTCTAGACCCTCTGTGATGGCATTCACCATGGCTTTGGGGGATGGGTAGAGGTGCCCATCGTGTTCTAGGTGGATATCAGCTGAATCAAGGAATATGGCTAGCTGGTCTGAGTCTCTGTCAAACTTTCTCCTGAATTGGGGTGGGTCATTCAGCCCTAATCCCCCAGCCTCCTGTCAGCCTTGGTATGCTTGCACCTAATATGGCTGGTCATCTTCTTCACCCCTAGTTCAGAGAGAGGGAGGGGGTTGCCTGCTCTTGGCAGCCTGCCTGCTGCGTGGGAGAGGCACTGGTTGCCATTTTGGGCTCCTTCTCCTTCTATCGGGAGGGGGAGGGAGGCTGTGCTCCAGTCTGCGTCTCCTCCCTTAATAGGATCAGATGTCCCTCCCCTCTCTTTTGGGTGGCATGATGGCCCCTCCTCCTGAAGGGTAGCCGGGTCAAACTCCTCCCTCAATTGCTCTAGGGTTCCCTCTGGGGCTTTGGGAGCCTGGCTTGTGCCCAGTCCCACAACCCGTCCACTCTTGCCAGTTCGCTTGAGACCCTTCCCTTTATTTGGGAATTGGGGTAAGGAAACTCAGGTTCAGCTGCTTTAGGGGTTAATTTCCACCAATACTCATCTTTTCTAGCTTCTGCCACTGGAAAAGGCATCGCAGGTTGAAAGTCTGGAGCCCTGATGTCGAGGACTGGTTGAACTCCTCCAGCTAAAATCAGGCTTTCTTCTGATAATCCACCTTCTGCCATGGTTGCCTGATTTTCCCTCCAAGCACTCCAAATATTGGGGAGTGACTGGAGAGCCCAGGACTCAGGAAGACTGGAAATCTTGATAGATGTTTAAAAGTGAGTTTCAGCTATCTGTGAACTTTCCAAGAGTTGGCCTAATTAATTTACGAGCCCCAAAGCAAAGTTCAAAAAACCCCCATTCATTTATTAGGACTAACATCTTGGCACGGACTTCTGTGTAGCTGAAACTAAATCACACCTAATGGCATCTGACCTTTACCCCTGTGCCCCCTTCCCTCTGGCTGAGGTCATCAATCACATTCTCCAACAGGATGTTATGGCAGGGTTCTGGACATGCGCATTCACATTCCAGTACAGAAATATGAGACTTTACTCTGGCCAAAAGTATGCATGACATTTCCCCTGATCCCCTTCTCAAGTTTATAATAGTCATGGAAACGCCTTAGGCATTGACACTGGGGGTGTCGCAGCAGAATTGTTTGGGTGTAACCGGTCCAAGGACGATCATAGCGGGTGACCCATCAGAAGCTCAGCGGGGCTTCTGCCAGTGATTGCACTTGGAGTAATGTGGTGGTAAAGGAATAATTGGTCTACCCATGTTTGCCAATCTCCCGGTCCCATCCTGGATATGGCTTCTTTTGCAGATCACACCATTCTCTCCACCTGTCCATTACTAGATGGATGGAAAGGAACGACCAGGGCATGTCTGATTCCCTGAGTAGCTAAATAAGTCTCAAATTGCATGGCCGTGAATTGGGACCCGTTGTTCAAGACTAGGAGGTCAGACAGACTGTGAATGGAGAAAAGCCTTTTTAGTGCCTTGATGACTGCCTCTGCCGTGGTGGCAGCCATGATAACTACCTCTAACCACTTCGAGTAGGTATCTCCAACAGCCATAAACTACCGACACCGAAAGGAGAGGCATTGCAAGTCAGGCAAGGGGCAAAGCTTAATTATATTGGACCAGGAACGTATCTACTGACAGCAGTTTTTAGCTGCAGCAAAAGTGGTGGCCTCAGCCTGTCCTCAGGTCCATCTGGCATTCTTGTGAAGGAACCAATGCAAGGACTCAGCAACAGTAGCTTTCTGGCTATAAGAAAGACACTATAAAAATTGAGAAGTCCGAGGAACGTCTGCAGCTCGGTCTGATTGTGAGGTGTGGGGGCTTCCTGGATTGTTTTAATATTTTTATTTCTTGGGTGAATTCCAGGACCATCGATCAAATACCCCAGGAATTCAACCCTTGGCACATTTATTTGGCATTTTTCTCTTTCTAAAGTCACGAAACTCGCAATATGCTGTGGCCTTACGAAGTACGGCAACATATTGGTTGATCACCTTCTTTCTGGTTACGGAGGTTGAATTCATGCCTCCGCACATATTTAGATGGTTTGGCAACATAGTGTGTCCTCAATGTCTATTGAAGCACTGACCAACTGGCTGACTATACAGGCGTTGGCTCGGGTAGGTCCTTGGCGGTGTCGAATACCTCTGACCCACAGTAGCTCAGGAACATGGCTTTCTTCTGGCCTTCAGATAGGCTCAGGAGGTCGTTGGCTTCAAGGAAGCATTCGAACCTCATCATATATGAGTCCCAGTGCTCGGGGCTGAGTTGTACGAAGCTGGCGGGATGTGCATTGTCAGATTTAAATTTGCCACTTATAGATGGCCGCTCAATACCGTGCTTAGCTCCGGGCTGGATTGTTTGCTGGATTGTCAGTCAGCTCTTATTTGTGCCTAGCTGCCTTCCAATCCCACCTTTGTCGCCAGTGTTAGATCAGGTGAATGGATGAGGCAGACTCAGGCTAACACTTTGTCACCTTTCCAGACTTGCAATGTGCGGACCACACCCGTCATGTCTGCGCAGGCCAGCTGCTGAGTCCACCCGGGGTATCCTTGCCTTCCGACATAGCAGATTTTGCAGACGTGTTCAGTGAACAAGAAGCAGACCAATTGCCACCGCACCGGCCATATGATTGTCCCATTGATTTGTTTCCGGACGTGCCGCTCCCTGTGGGTCATTTGTATTCAATGTCAGACCTGGAATTGGTCGTATTGTGGGACTTTGGGGATAAAACCTTGCTTGGGTTTTACCAGGCCCTTGTCTTCGCCATTGTCTGCCCCGGTCTTGTTCGTCAAAAAGAAGATGGGAGATTTGAGACTCTGTTGTGACTACCGAAAATTGAATTCTATCACGGTGTGCAATTGATATCCTCTGCCCCTTATTCCTGAACTGTTGGAGCATCTCAGAGAAGCTAAGGTGTTCGCCAAATTAGATGTCTGTGGAGCCTATAATCTTGTCCGGATCCAACCCAGGGAATAATGGAAGACGGCATTCGGTACCAGGTATGGGCATTTTGAGTACACGGTCATGCCTTTTGGGCTGACCAATGCCCCTGCCGTCTTCAAACCTTTTATGAATGACATGCCCAGCCACTCCTCGGGTTTGCCAACTACTACGGGGCCTTTATCACCAGCTTTGCTTCCCTGACTGCACCCCTCACTCGGCTCCTGCAGAAAAAAAATCCATTTCACTGGGGGGGGGGGGGGGGCTGAGTACCAAGCGTTCCAGGCCTTGAAGCAGGCCTTCATGAAAGAGTCCATTTTGAAGCATCCTGACCCCCACCGTCCATTTGTAGTGGAGGCGGATGTATCCGATATTGCGGTGGGAGTGGTGTTACTTCAGGCTCACGCCTCCAGCGGTACCCTTTTCTCTTGCGCTTATTACTCACGGAAACTCGATTCTTCTAAGCGCAATTATACCATTTGGGAGAAGGAGTTACTGTCCATTAAGGTGGCGTTTGAGGCTTGTAGGCATCATCTAGAGGGGGCCAGGCTTCAGAATGAAGTCTGGACGGACCATAGGAATTTGGAATTTCTGAAGGCCGCGTGGAAATTGAACCAGCGCCAGATCCAGTGGTCTCTTTTCTTTGCTCAGTTCAATTTCCACGTGACATACATCCCCAGTGCACACAACCAAAGGGCGGATGCCCTGTCAAGGAAAGTTGAGTATTCATGTACCAAAGATCCCACTCCACCCTGGACAGTTTTGCCCGTAGAGTTCTTCTCCACGGTTCACGAGCCTGTGGACTTACGGCCCCAGATATGGGAAGCACAGAGGCATGCCGATTGGGTGGAACAACGGAAGGCAGAGGTGGGGCCTGCCTCCCCATGGACATTCACAGATGAACTTTTGCGGTACCAGGACAGACTCTATGTGCCAGCAGGGCCCCTTCGGAGACTTATTCTATCCCAGTGCCATGATAATCCGTTGGCGGGGCACTTTGGCCTCTTCAAGACCTTGAACCTGGTCTCCCGTACCTTCTGGTGGCCTCAATTGCGACATGATGTACAATCTTACATCACGTCTTGTGTATGGTGTCGGCAGGCCAAGTCAGCGACGGGAACCCCTCCAGGGCTGCATCAGCCATTGCCGACCCCGGAGAGATCCTGGGGACCCATTTCTATGGATTTCCTGACAGACTTGCCTCCGTCTTCTGGATTTACCATGGTGGTAGACATGCTGACAAAGATGGCTCATTTTATCCCATGTTGAAAATTACCAACAGCCTGCGTCACTGCCCGCATGTTTATTCAACATGTTTTCAGGCTGCACGGCCTACCTGACAGTGTCGTGTTGGACAGAGGAACACAATTCACAGCCCAGTTTTGGAAAGGGCTGATGACAGCCTTGGATGTTAAGATCTGCTTGTCCTCAGCTCACCATCCCAAAACCGATGGAAGGACAGAAAAAGTGATCAGGAACTTGGAACAGTACCTGCGCTGTTTTGTGAACCAGCACCAAAATGATTGGGCAGACTATCTGGCAATAGTGGAGTTAGTGTTCAATAATTCACAGGACACATCCACGCAGACAACGCCTTTCTTGGCCAATGTGGGGTATGATCATCAGTTCTTTCCCCTCACACCCATCGACTCACTGGTCCCCGCAGTTGAGGACTTCCTGTCAGAACTACCGGCGGTCCATCAAGTAGTGCGGCGATATCTGAATAAAGCCAAGGAGGATTATAAGAGAGTTGCAGACAGGTCTCGGCGCGCAACACCGGCGTTGACTGTGGGTGATCGAGTGTGGGTGTCCACTAGACACCTTCCATCAAATTGGCCGGTCAAGAAATTAGACCTAAATTACCTTGGCCCGTTTCCTGTTGAAGCAGTCATCAATCCGGTCGCCTATCGCCTGACTTTGCCACGTTTGATGCGAGTCCACCCGGTCTTTCATTGATCTCTTCTTGTTCCTGAACGGCCGGCTTGTCCCCTTCGCCAACCCTATCATCCCCAGCCTGAACCCCGTGCTGATGAGGCGTTGGCTGAGTACGACGTTGCTAGGATTTGGGATTCCTGATGGCTGAAAGGACGGTACTAATACCTGGTGGAATGGAAAGGTTGAGAGCTGGAGGATGTTACCTGGGAGGATGCGACCTCTGTGCACGTACCTGCTTTGGTGTAGGCCTTCCATGAATAATTCCCAGCTAAGCCACACCCTGAGCGTCAGACTTGGGGGAAGGGCCCTGCGGTGAGGGATAATGTTGTGGTCCAGCAGCGGCTGGCTGAATTGTTGGTGGACTCTGGCAGCTCAGACCATTATGGGACTGCTCTGGAGGATGAGGAAGACTCTGGAGGGTGTTTGGAGTCAGAGTAGGAACTGGAGAAGCCTGTTGGCCACTAGGTGGCATCTGAGTCAGGAAGCAGTGAGGAGGAACAGAGGGAGGTTGTCCCTGATGTACGTAGACGTTGAATTGACAGGAGACAGGAACAGCTGTGGAGAAGATATCATAGAAAGAAGTAGGGACAGTTGGTTAAGGGTGTGGCCCCTCCCAAAGAGTTTATAAGTGGAGCGAAGGGAGGGGGATCTTTGCAGGAGACAACAGTCCATATTCAAGCCATTGCAAAAGCCTTCTGTAAGTGTTATCTTGTGTTTGTGAAGAGAACTTTCTGGGCTCCTGGACAAGTGGTGGCTTTATCTATGTAATTAGTTGTGGCAGACAGCCAAGCCTGGGTCTGCATATTCCTTGGATTCACGAGACAGAACAGTATGTAACAATATATTTTAATTTCAAGGCCTTTAATCATTTTCATTGCTCTTGTCGGTACTTTTCCCAAAGTCTTGAATGTGAAAGTATTCTGCATAGTCCATGATACTTTACTTTTACTTTAATTTTATTTGCGCTTATAGACCGCCCCCTCTCCCAAAAGGGACTCGGGGCGGTGTACAGTCCATACAAAAAATACATCACATGAATAATTAAATAATTAAATAGTTAAATTGTTAAATAAATAAATATGGAGGAGGTTAAAAAGAACTGTGCGACTAAGTAAAGTATCTAAAATATAGTTTCAAAAACCCCTAAAAAATATCCCATAAATTTAATTTTAAAAACAGTTCCCCTAAAATACCAGTTAAAAAATATATCTGCCAGGAGGTAGAAGTTATGAATGTGCCAGGCCAGCTAATCGGAACAGGTGAGTCTTCAATTTTTGTCGGAAGGAGCGGAAGTCGGTGGTGGTTCTAATGTCGGGGGGAGGTCATTCCAGAGGGTTGGGCCCATCACAGAGAAGGCCCTACTCCTTGGCGTCGCCCGTTGGCATTGCCTAGTGGACGGCACCAGGAGAAGTCCCTCCCTGTGAGAGCGGATTTGCCGCAGGGATGTGTGAGGCAGGATGCGATCCCGCAAGTAGCTAGGTCCTGTGCCATGGAGCACTTTGAAGATGGTGATCAAAACCTTGAAACGCACCCGAAAAACCACAGGCAGCCAGTGCAGCTCGCGCAGGAGAGGTGTTACGTGGGAGTACCTAGTACTCCCCATGACAGCCCGCACGGCTGCGTTCTGGACTAGCTGCAGTCTTCGGGCGCGTCCCAAGGGAAGCCCCATGTAGAGAGCATTGCAGTAGTCCAGGCGAGACGTCACCAGTGCGTGAGTGACCGTGCGTAAGGCATCCCAGTCCAGTAGGGGGCGCAATTGGCACACCAGGCGAACCTGGTGGAACGCCCCCCTTGCCACGGCTGCCACATGATCGTCCATTGACAGCCGGGCATCTAGGAGGACGCCCAAATTGCACGCCCGTTCCACGGGGGGCAATTGTTCGCCCCCTATGGCCAGCGATGGGGTCAGCTGGCTGAACCGAGGTGCCGGTAGCCACAGCCACTCAGTCTTGGAGGAGTTGAGTTTGAGTCTGTTGTCCCCCATCCAGACCCCAATGGCTTCTAAACACCGGGAGATCACTTCGACAGCCTCGTTGGGGTGGTTTGGGTTGAAATGTACAGCTGGGTATCATCAGCGTACAGATTATACTCAACCCCAAAACCACGGATGATCTCCCCCAGTGGCTTCACATATGCGTTGAACAGAAGAGGCGAGAGGACCGACCCCTGTGGCACCCCACATGTGAGTGGCCTCAGGGTCGACCTCTGCCCTCCTGTCAACACACATTGCGTCCGGTCGGAGAGGTAGGAGCCGAACCACCGCAAAACGGTCCCTCCAACTCCCATCCCCTCCAGCCAGCGCAATAAGGTACCATGGTCTATGGTATCAAAAGCCGTTGAGAGATCTAATAGGACCAGGATAGAGGAACAACCTCTATCTCTGGCCCTCCAGAGATCATCGACCAACGCAACCAAGACCATAAGGAAGATGACCTCGATGGACACATGCTAGCTCCATTGCCAAGACAATCATGGGTAAAACATGTGAAAATAATAAAAATATATTCACAAAGAAGAAGAAGCTGTGGGTACTCCATCACTGGAGGCTTTCAGCAAACATTTGCCTGAAATATTATAGGAACTTCTGCATGATTAGAGGGTTGGACTAGAAGACCTCCAAGGTACCTTCTAACCAACTGTGTTATTCAGGATCCATAAATTCATTCTGAATTCATTCTCGATTTTCATCTAAGCCACATTCGGGAAAGACTGCATGATGCATTAAGATGTATATAACAGAAATCAGTATACCAGAACAGAGATGCTTTGTCTGACGGGAACTTGATTGACATGTTGTGTTACACATCAATGCTGCAAATCCACAGGAAATAGATGAACAAGCATAACACATTTGGGGAAGTGCATGAAGATATCTTAAGATGTGAAATGCTGCTAGATGGACAGAAGAATTATTTTATCTACCCATTTATCTATTAAAATGTTTAATCTACGTTATAACCAAAACTGTCTGGACAATTTACACTAAAAGCACTTCAAAATACAATTTGAGTAAAAGCAGATAAAAATGAAATGCAAAATAAATGCTAGCTATAAACTAGGCAGCTCCCAGGAAGTTCATCTGACAACTGAATGAATTAAAACTCAATAAAGAGCCAATCAGAAAATTAAAAAGCTCTTCATTTGGTTCTAAAAAAATGCTACGACAACTGTCAGTCAAACATTTCTAGAAATCACAACTCAACAATAGGGTTCCCCAATTGAAAAAACTCTTCCACCTGTGGAGATCCACCTCCATGAAGGAGGAGACCTAGAGGGGGACTTCATTAGAAGTTCTGAATGGCTTGGGATGGTTGGTGCTTCCCATGTTGGGGATTTTCCGCTGTGGCTTCTGGATGGGATGACACTGTATTAAACTGATCCTCTGTGTAACCTGGGGGTCCTTCTGGAATCACAGTTGCTGCTGGAAGAGCAGGTGGGAGGACCTTGGACCACCCTTTAGTGGTACAGCAGTTGAGTCCATCTCTGGACCGGGAGACCCTTCCCAGTGTCACTCATGCCCTCCTGGCCTCCCACCCAAGATTATTGCAATATTAGAGCACATGTTTTAATTCTGAGACCTTCTGTCTCTCCGAGCTTAACGCAACTTCAGAAAAACATTTCAGTTTTCATTCATGACAGATCATGCCAGACTAATCTTATTGCATTCTTTGATAATGTGACAAAATTAGTGGACCAGAGGAATGCCATTGATATAGTTTACTTGGACTTCAGTAAAGCTTTTGATAAGGTAGACCATAACCTACTACTAGATAAAGTAGAAAAAAGTGGGTTAGACAACATCACCACCAGATGGATTGGTAACTGGCTGACCAACCGCACTCAACGTGTAGTTCTCAATGGAACTGCATCTACATGGAGGGAAGTATGCAGTGGAGTACCCCAAGGCTCTGTTTTAGGCCCAGTACTCTTCAACATTTTCATCAATGATTTGGATGAGGGAATAAATGGGGAACTCATCAAATTTGCAGATGACACCAAGCTGGCAGGAATAGCCAACACTCCAGAAGATAGGCTTAAGATACAGAAGGATCTTGACAAACTTGAACATTGGGCACTATCTAATAAAATGAAATCCAATGGTGAAAAGAGCAAGGTTCTACATTTAGGCATCAAAAATGGAATGCACAGGTACAGTATAGGTGGTACCTTGCTCAGTAGTAGTAACTGTGAAAGGGATCTTGGAGTCCCAGTGGACAACCATTTAAATATGAGCCAGCAGTGTGCAGCAGCTGCCCCCAAAGCCAACACAGTACTAGGCTGCATCAACAGAGGGATAGAATCAAGATCATGTGAAGTGTTAATACCACTTTATAATGCCTTGGTGAGGCCACACTTGGAATACTGCATTCAGTTCTGGTCGCCACGATGTAAAAAAGATGTGGAGACTCTAGAAAGAGTGCAGAGAAGAGCAACAAAGATGATTAGGGGACTGGAGACTAAAACATATGAAGAAGGGTTGCAGGAACTGGGTATGTTTAGCTTAAGAGAAAGAAGGACTAGGGGAGACATGATAGCAGTGTTCCAATATCTCAGGGGTTGCCACAAAGAAGAGGGAGTCAAACTATTTTCCAAGGCACCTGAGGGTAGAACAAGAAGCAATGGGTGGAAACTAAACAAGGAGAGAAGCAACTTAGAACTGAGGAGAAATTTCCTGACAGAACAATTAATCAGTGGAACAGCTTGCCTCCAGAAGTTGTGAATGCCCCAACACTGGAAGTCTTTAAGAAGATGCTGGATAGCCATTTGCCTGAAATGGTATAGGGTTTCCTGCCTAGGCAGGGGGTTGGACTAGAAGACCTCCAAGGTCCCTTCCAACTCTACTATTGTATTGTATTGTATTATTCAAGGCAAAGTTTGCACATCTTGGACAGCAATTTTTTATGGGTATCTTAAGTGAAGATGAGCTCAATTTACCCATGGATGGAAGGCTGAGTCAACCTCAAGCAGGTCAGGATCGAACCTCTGGCAGTGTGAGCAGAATTAGAAGCTAACAAATAAAATTCTATTAAATCTCCCCCACCCCTTTGTTTCTCCCCACTGCCCGCTCTCTATGTATGCTTTCATGCTTCACGTTGACCGATGGAGCTAATAAACTTTGCCTCAAAATTACTTCTTGGTGCAGTTCCAAATACAACTGAGCTTAAGAGACATCTGTGTCTTTCTCTGCTTATCCATTGCAAATGTTGCACACTGTGCAAAATTATTATACTGTCATTATTGTCCCTGTTAGTATGCTCACAGGCATAAAGGATGAGACGTGTCAGTCATTTATTTGTTTCCTGGTATTAAAAAAAGCTCAGAATTGCAACACAATCATGTTTCTTTCCACACAGTATCTTTTGCCACTAAGTCATGATGAGGTTATTCGGAAGGAGACCTCAAAAAAATGAAAAGAGAGCCGGGTGTGTGTGTGTGATGGTTGTGGTTCTCCTTATTTCTAGATTGGCACAAACCATTTCAGACATTCAAATCAGCCACGCCTTTCCAGGATGTTGAAGATGAGTTTAGAACCATCCAATGGAGTTTTCAGAATATGGGTAGGAGATGGGAGGTGGAGAACGGTGAAGTACCTGGTCCAAAGAGAACCTTGGTTCATCACCATGCCTTTCAAGAGCATCCAGAAGTATCAGCTGATGTGGAATGTGGGGACACAGGCAATCATGTGTGCCCCTCAAGTGGTACACTCCAGCCCTCTGATCCACAAGGTGCATTGGTTACCAGTTTCCTTATGGGTCCAAAGTACCTTTAAAGTCTTTCCTGACATGGGGTTGTGTTATTTGTGAGACTGCCTCTTCCCAATTAAATCTGCCCCTCACATCAGATCCAGCATTGTGGTTCCTGTCTGCTAAGGAGCTGCATCTGGTGGGACCCTGGAGACTGGACTTTTCTGACACGGGGCCAACATAAATGGAACATCAATGCTACTGAAGTAATGTCGGCTCAATCCATTGCGTGATTGTGGGTTAATGCCAATTGCGCAACAAACGATTCACAATTATCAGTCTAGTTTTATACAGGGAAAGCAAATAAAAAGTAATGTAAGACAAATCATTAATATAATGGAATATTTGGGAAAGTCTAATCAAGTCCCGACAGTGCTTCTATTCTTAGATGCGGAGAAAGCATTCGACCAAGTCAATTGGCAATTTTTAATAAAAATACTACAAAAGATGCAGTTCGGAGAGCATTTCATGCAATCTATCAAAGCAACATACCAGAAACAGACAGCACAAATTATAGTTAATGGAGGCTTAACAGAATCTTTTAAAATTGAAAAAGGAACAAGACAGCGGTGTCCCTTGTCTCCATTATTGTTTATCTTAACTCTGGAATTGCTATTGAACAGAATACGTGGGTCTGACGAACTACAAGGAATTAAGATTAGGCACTACGAATATAGAGTAAGAGCATTTGCGGATGACTTGGTTGTAACTTTAACAAGCCGGGGGAATCAGTTATAGGTCTAATGAATAAAATTAACCAATATGGTCAAGTATCTGGGTTCAAAGTAAATCTAGGGAAGACAAAGATGATAGCTAAAAATATGACTACGAACCAAAAAAAAAAGAATCAGAGTTGTATCTTTGTAAGATGATTGGAGAAGCTTTCAATTGGCAGGCTAAGACTAAGGACCACCAAAAGGAATTCAGACACAGCTCAGTTGTGTATTCGCTTACACACAATACAGGGAATCTTGCCAGATCTAATCCTTCATTCTCTCATCCTAACAGATACACGCTGTGAGATTCCCAGGATTGGTTATCCTAATTCTCTTCCTCTGCCTCATATATAGTTAAGGGCTGTGCTGCCTCTTTTCTCTACAAACACACACACAACAGAGAGAGAGAGAGATTTTGTGAAATGTCCTCTCTCCTTCCTGGGAATACTATGTCATTGTAGTCCATCACACCAGCTCCACTTTGGTAGGCACCATCGCTCACAGCTCTACATATCTCTGGAGATTCTCATTCATGCAGGTCACGGTTGTCGAAAGCTGCTTTTTTTTTAAAAAAAATGTTTTTTATTTTTTATTACATGTTTTAACTTCTTTTCTAAATGTAGCGCTACCCCTCGTAAGGGCCGCTGGAGTCTGGGTTCTCCTGTCCCCCTTTGTATGGCTGCCAGTTCACCCCGGTTTCTCTTTGATGCACCTCTACTTGCCAGGGTCACGTGGTAGGGTGGTGGTCAGCCTCCTCTCAGCAGGCAGGTCACGTGATGGGGTGGTATTCAGGTGGCTGGTTGGAGCTTCTTCCTCTTTCTCTCTCTTCACTCTCTCTTGAACTGCCTGCTGGGCTCTCTTCCACAGGCTCTGCTCCTTCGTTGTTTCCTCTGCTTGCTTCCTTTCATTCAAACTCTTCTCTTCCAGAGGTTTGCCTCACAGATGCCTCTCCTATCCTATACTCTTCTCTGCCTCAGGCTTGGCCCACAGAAGCCTCTCCTATACTATTCCTCCTTTCCCCTCAGGTTTGGCCCACAGAAGCCTCTGTAATACTATTGCCTTATCCCCCTCAGGCTTGGCCCTCAGAAACCTCTCCTATACTATTCCCTTTTTCCCCTCAGGCTTTGCTCACAGAAGCCTCTGCAATCTTATTCCCTTTTCTCCCTCAGGATTGGCCCATAGAAGCCTCTGTAATACTATTGCCTTATCCCCCTCAGGCTTGGCCCTCAGAAACCTCTCCTATACTATTCCCTTTTTCCCCTCAGGCTTTGCTCACAGAAGCCTCTGTAATCTTATTCCCTTTTCTCCCTCAGGATTGGCCCACAGAAGCATCTGCTATACTATTCCCCCTTTCCCCCTTGGTCTGATCTCCCTGCGTTCCGCTCCTTTTATCTCTCTTCCTCTTCCCCTCATCCAAATCCCTCCTTTTTTCTCTTGCACACCTCCCCTTCCTCCCAAACCCTCCAGTTAGATCCTGCCCCCTACATAAACAAAGTGTTGTCCGGGTTTTCCCTTTTTACATCTTCTGTTATGCATAGTTCATTTTACATCATATTTTCATTTCTCATTTCAGTCATCTTATTTTCTTTTCATATTTTCCAGGTTGACTTTAATTTCTTCTTAATATATAAACAATATCCGTATTGCCTCTCCAGGTTAATCTTAAATTTAATATATCCTTTCCATCTATTATTCTCTTTTACTCTCAATATCATATATCCTCAAATTCAATTGTATATAGTAAACATTTCACTTAGTTAATTATCCACAATTAATAGTATTAATCTATTTCCCTCACATCATATTAGCTATATACCATTGGTTATTATAACACATTTATATTCTACTAGTAAATCCTTTTCCTTCTTTTCTCCTTTCAAACATTTTCTCTTAGTCTGTCAGGAACTTCACTTCTCTTATATTCTCTTCTTTGCACCCATTTGCCTAGGTTTTTTTTTTTCTTGTTCTTGTAATTTCAATATTTTTTCTTTCCAATTTTTCTACTTCTTTTTAATTCTCTTCTATTAGTACCTTTCCCCAATTCCCATCCCCCATCTTTCCCCTCCAGGTCACAGTTTTCCCAAATGTGCTTTTTCAGGAGGCAACTGCACTTCCTTTTTTTTCCCTTGAAGACATATCGCTTCTCATCCAAGAAGCTTCTTCAGTTCTGACAGGTCTCTCACCTCTGGCATATCAAGGATACTTTATTTTTAAGAAGAATTCCCACTCAGCCCCAATGCCCAGCTAGGTGATTTCTGGTGTAATCGCCAACACTTGAACCCAGGACTGGGAGAGCTTGAGAACAGCCTTCAGAGTCAACTGTTGAATCAAGATGTTTCTTCTTTCAGGTGGGCGTGATGGACAAAGGGCCTGCAATCCTTCACCCAAAATCCCCCACCTCTCTTTCAAGGCATCTTCCTCTTCCTCCCAGTTTGCCCCAGAGAGTAGAAAGGGAGAGAAGGAGCAGTGTTGGACTCTCAGATCTCACTGAGGAAGTTGATAGTTTCTCCTCTTTCTTGACCCTATCTGAATGTTTAGGTTTAGGTTTAGGTTTATTTAGGTTTATCTCCAAAGGACTCAGGGCGGCGTACAACATTAAAAACACACATCACAAAAGTTAAAAAAAAGATTAAACCCAATTCCAAAAAGACCAAACCGTTTTTTTAAAAAAAGAAAAAGAAACAGTACATTTAAAATAAATTAAAATTAACATTAACATTAACAGGCCAGGCCGGCTTGCTGGAAAAGCCAACTTTTTAGGGCGTGTCGGAAGGACCGGAGGTCAGGGATTATGCGGAGCTCCAGGGGCAGCTCATTCCAGAGGGAAGGCGCTCCCACAGAGAAGGCTCTCCCCCTGGGGGTCACCAGCCGACACTGCTTGGCCGACGGCACCCTGAGGAGGCCAACTCTGTGGGATCGTACTGGACGGTGGGAGGCTACTGGTGGCAGTAGGTGGTCTCGCAGGTACCCTGGGCCTAAGCCATGGAGCGCTTTAAAGGTCATAATTAATACCTTGAATCGCACCTGGAAAACAACCGGCAACCAGTGCAGGCCGCCTAAAAGGGGTGTGACATGGGAGCACCTAGGTACCCCCATGACAACCCGCGCGGCCGCATTCTGGACCAGCTGAAGCCTCCGGGTGCTCTTCAAGGGCAGCCCCATGTAGAGAGCATTGCAGTAGTCCAGGCGAGAAAGGACGAGGGCATGAGTGACTGTGCCCAATCCAAGAAGGGGCGCAACTGGCGTACCAGGCGAACCTGGTAAAAGGCCCCCCTGGTCACGGCCATCAGGTGTTCTTCTAAACTAAGCCGCGTATCCAGGAGGACTCCCAGATTGCGAGCCTTCTCTGAGGGGGCTAAAATTTTCCCCCCTATCGTCAAAGATGGAACAAGATGTACAAATCGGGATGCCGGGAACCACAGCCACTCAGTCTTGGAGGGATTGAGCTTGAGTCTGTTCCTCCCCATCCAGATCCGCACAGCCTCCAGGCATCGGGACATCACATCGAGGGCATCATTTGGGTGGTTTGGGGTAGAGATGAAAAGTTGGGTATCATCAGCATATTGATGATACCGTACCCCAAAACCACGGATGATCTCGCCCAGCGGTTTCATGTATATGTTGAACAGGAGGGGTGAGAGAACCGACCCCTGGGGCACCCCACAAGTGACGCGCCTAGGGGTCGATCTCTGCCCTCCAGTCAACACAAACTGCGACCGATCTGACAGGTAGGAGGAGAACCACCGTAAAACGGTGCCCCCCACTCCCAACCCCCCGAGTCGTCGCAGTAGGATACCATGGTCGATGGTATCGAAAGCCGCCGAGAGATCTAATAGGACCAGGACAGAGGAACAGCCCCTGTCCCGGGCCCGCCAGAGATCATCGACCAATGCGACCAGTGCCGTCTCCGTGCTGTACCCGGGCCTGAAACCCGACTGAAACGGATCCAGGTAGACAGCTTCATCCAGGTACTGGGGAAGCTGACGTGCTACCACACTCTCGACAACCTTCACTACAAAGCGAAGGTTGGAGACCGGACGATAGTTGGCTAAAGAAGCTGGGTCCATGGAAGGCTTCTTGAGGAGGGGCCTTACCACCGCCTCCTTCAAGGTTGTAAGGTTATTACCCAGTAAATCAATTGAAGCCATGATTCAACAGCGATTGGACCTAATCCTGCTCATCCCAGCATCACTGCCTGTGGGATCCTGGAGGAAGACTCTCTCCCTGTGGGTTTTGTGAAAGGGATGTTTCCAAAAAATCAAAACACTTGAATTGAATGCTAAGGTTTATTTGATTCTCATACTACAGAACTAGCAGAAGGAAACATACAGAACAAAAGAAAGCAGAGAGGCGGTAGGGTGTCAAAGAAAACAGGTGGGAGGGAGATTATGGACCATCTGGTGGAAAAGGCCAAGCATAAATTTTCAAGGAAGGTCCATGATGCTTGAGAGCCAATCTCAAGGAATTTAACCACTCGTAGAACTATTAGTTGCATTTATCATAAGGGCAACACATAATATGTCCCCTCGGCGCCGGATTAGTACAATTAGAAGTACATCCCCACTTGAAATTAATTTCTGTGAAGGAAACATAAAGCAGAATGATTATTTTTGTTAAAAAAAAATACCAAAGAACATTTATCTGGCTGTAGCTGAACCAAACGGTAAACCCACTTTTGAAGATATTCACGGATTCCCTCCCAGTAGGAAGGCAGACCTCCTTAGTAAAGGAATAAAGAGATTTCTGGGGAATTCCCGTGCTCTGACATGACTCAGGGGCAACTCCACCTTTCTTACATTTCCCTCCCCCTTTCTCTGAAGACGGTTTCCCCCTCCAATCTGGGCTGTTGCTGAGAAAGATGGGGGCTCCCCACTCCAACCCCCCTTTCCTTATATTCCTTAGACCAGTGATGGCAAACCTTTTTCGCCTTGGGTGCCAAAAGCACGCACCCGTGCCCACACCACTAATTTCACCACCCCTGTGCCATGCCCCCTGTGCATGTGCACGTGACCGCCAGCCCCTTCCCTGCGCATGCGTGCACACCCTTTTTGGAGCATGAGGAGGGCGAAAAAAACTCCCCCATCCCCCAGAGGCCCTTCAGAAGCTGGAAATGGCCCATTTACTGACTTCCGGTGGGCCTGGTAGGTCCGTTTCTCACCCTCCCCAGGCTTCAGAGGCTTTCCTGGAGGCTGAGGAGGGCGAAAATCACCTCCTCCTTCCCCTCTGGAGGACCTCCAGAGGCTGAAAATGCCCTCCAAGAGCCTCCGTGCGAGGGAAGGGAAGGACAGCATGGGCGGGCCAGCCAAAAAACAACTGGCCAGCGCACACATGCATGCTGGAGCCGAGCTAGGGAAATGGCTCGTGTACCTGTTGATATGCCTCCATATCAGCCATAGGTTCACCATCAAGGACTTAGGAGCAATTCCATCCCTCTTGTATATTTAATGTGAAAGCTCTAAACTCAGCCAATTAGACAAGAGACTGCCTACTTTCCTAGCGCTCTTCCCTCCCCTTGCTCTGAAGAAAGTTCCCCCTCTGTAGCTCAGCTGTTCCTGGAAGGGATGGGGCTCCCCATTCATAGCCCTGTTTTCCTTGCACTCCTTAGGCTGTCCGGCAACAGACCTCAGAAGGAGCAGACAGGACACAGACAGGTCCTACATGGTCTGCAACTCTCAGCTGCCCTTGGGAGCTCTGGTTTTCATCCCCCCTCCCCCCCCCACACACACACAAATTGGGAGAAGCTATAATAACTGCACTTACTGATAGCAAATACCGGAGTTGTTTCGTACGATTCATAGCATACAGTATCAGATTCTGCACAGGTCACAGTGGTCAAACAAAGACCTCCGCTGCTGCAACAAGTCAGGGAGTTTCCTGGATGAAAGAAAAGGAAAAAACCATAGAAATTGTAGACTGAGGTTTACTTATTTTTGTGGATCTTGTAACATTATTTATGAGATGATAGACCTTTTCACGTGTGAAAATTTCCCTAGAACGATTAAATGGTCTAGAAATAGGAAACCTGATTTCTATTCCCACCTTAGGCATCAAAGACAGCTGCGTGACTTTGGGTCAATCAGCAGGTGACAGTGAGTTCTAGCCCACTTTGGCCATGAAAGACAAGTTAGTGACTTTGGACTATTTGCCATCTCTCTCTGCCCATCCTACCTCACAGTGCTTTTGCTGTGGGGGAAATAGGAGGAAGGAGTATTAGGTTTCTTCGTCATTACAAAACTAAATAGCAATAGCACTTAGACTTTTATACCTCTTCGCAGTGCTTCACGGCCCTCTCTAAGCAGTTTACAGAGTCAGCCTCTCCCCCCAACTATCTGGGTCCTCATTTTACCCACCTCGGAAGGATGGAAGGCCAAGTCAATCTTGAGTTGGTGAGATTTGAACTGCCGAACTGCAGGCAGCCGGCAATAAGCAGAATTAGCCTGCAATACTGCATTTTAACGCCTGCGCCAAAGCAGCGGGGATAAAAACTGGGATTAAAAAAACCTAACCTCTTCTGAAAGAAGCTATGAAATAAAAGCAAAGGGAAACCTAAATGTCTGGTCTCCATGTGGAAGCTAAGCAGGGTTGGGGTTGGTTAATCCTAGGATGGGAGACCCCCAAGATTGTATGATAGATTGAGGAGTCTCAGAAATCCCAGCAGCAACAACCTATCCCAGGTTGACATTGAGGACTGTCCAGGCTTGACTTGAAGGAGGCATCTCTGGTCGCCTTTGGCCATACAATCCAAATACTGAATGACGGCAAAGCCAGAGGGAGGTGAGCAGAAACGTTTTTCATCTCATTCTCTGGAGTAACCCCCTGGCAGAATGCACTACACAAAGGAGCCTCTACTTTCTGAGGCAGTCTACCCCAGAATTCCATTTTCCCCCTGAAGTCTCCAATGGACCTTCCCTATACACGGTAAAACAGTGAGAAAGTCCCAACAACAGGATGGATCACAACTACCCTACCTCTCCCCTTGTTTTGGGTTTAATTTCCACCCAAGATCAAAGTTTGGTGACCTTACCAAAGTCCAGGCACATGACTGTCACCACCACCAAGGCCAGCAGCAGAGTTTTCATCTTGAGATCTTTCTTTAGCTTGCAATGTGTAGCCCAGGATGGAAGCAGACACTTATTTATACCCCTCTGAGATGGGGCGGGCGGGTGGGGGTGGATCTCTAGGATTAAGAGAGAAGAAAGGGGAGATACAGGAGAAAAGGAAAGGTCAGGGGGTGTGGCCTTTTTGCCCCCGACACCAAAAAAGATCAGGTGAGGAACCAACCAGGAAACAAATATCATTCCGTGTGCAAAATCTGGGCACCTGGACAAGTGGCACCTCTTCCTGTATTTAGACAAGACGATATAATCCTTACATGACGCAAAATTAAACAAAATATATTTCTGCAAAGTACAGTGCCTTCCTATTTTTTAATTTGTATGTCAATTAATCAAGTGACCTTCTAACCTCTCAGGCTGCGACTGTGGCTCTGCCTTCACTCAAGAAACAAGGCCTCCTTTGAGCAGGTCTGAGCATGAGTGGTTCTCTCTCAAATTAGCCTTTGGACTGAAGGATTCAGAAGATCCAAAACTCAGGACAGAAAAGGAAGATGGATAGAGGGTTGGTCAGACACGGCAGTAGGGATTCAGGTACAAAACTACCAGCAGAAACAGCTGGACAGAAGATTCCAAGGGATGCCTTGAGTCATAGGTCAACAATTCCTGCAAAGAAAAGATCTTCTTACAGATGATTTTAAAACCAGAAATTCCTCCAACCTGTGGAAGTCCTGGACAGAAGAGTCTTGTCACCCATAAAGTCCCTTTGTCTTTGATAGATGTTCATAAAGAAGATCTTCACAGATCAAACCTGCCTGTTATTGTGTCCTACAGTGGCTCAATCCCTTGGTTCTGTTTAATTTTCAACCAAAGGTCAAGAGTCTGCTGAAACATCCTCATAAAAGAATTATAAACTGATTGTTAGAATCTTCACCAGGAAATTGTTTTTGTCTAACAAGAAAGAGGAAGCGAGAAGGTCAATCGGGGGCCCCAGAAAATCCTTCGACGGGGGATAAGAGACTTCTTAGTGCTGGGAGAAAACCCATAGAACCAGGGGGAAAGGAGAATGTCCCACACCAGGATGGAAAGTAGATGCAAAGGGAGAACCAGGGTGTGTTCCAGGGTGGGTGGAATCAAGTGGCTTTACTCAGAAGAAAACTAAGGAAGTTTCTCAGGGATGTGTTCCGTCACCACCCAACAAATCTATGCTTCTGAATTTCCTCCTGTGGGTCTACAAAGTTTTAGCTGAAGTTCAACTCTAATTTGGCCTGGAATATCAAGAATATTCAAAAAAAACATTTTTTTCTAACCCCAAGCAGTGCAGGAGTTCATCCCTAAATTGAGACTGAACAGCACTTTATGGATCCAGAATGAGTGGTCTCCTGCCTGAAGGCTAGAAGGAGCATCATGGATTTAACATTAACCAAAACAAAAATTTAAAATACCCAGCTGTTTAACATGAAAGGATACTACCTGGAATACCAAGATTATTTGTGTTGCAATTGTGAACGTTTTTTTTTACCCAGGAACCAAATGTGTAAATGCCACGTCCCTCTTCACAGCTAATAGAGATTATACAATAATTTTCTACGGTGTGCAATGTTTGCCTTGCATAAGCAAAGACAGGTACACATCTCTCTTAAGCCCCGTTGTATTTGGAAGTACACCAAAACTTTTTAGCTATTAATTGATCAACCCGAAGCATCAAAATAAGCCTGGGGATAAGAGTGCAGGGGGACAAACAGTGAGGTGGGGGATAGAACGGAATTTTAGTTGGGGCAGAGAACATACAATTCTGTGCATCTCATCCTCATTTTGAGCCCAAGGGTAACTTTCAAAGATTGCTGTCTAAGCTGCACAGACTTTGCCTTGAATCAGTAGTTGAATATCCTTGTTGAAGACCTATTAACCTCTGTAATAGAGAAAGTCTGAGAGTTAAAGAATTTGCTCCAAGTCCGGGAGGGCGAACCTATGGCACGGGGAGCCATATCTGTCGGTACATGAACTGTCAGCTGCAGCACGCCTACGCATGCTGCCCAACTGATTTTCGGCCTTCCGGAGGGCCTGGGGACTCTGTTTTCGGAGGGTGAAATTTCCCTCCCCTGGCCCCCTGCAGGAAATACCAATAGAAACGTCCAGTGATGAAGCACCTACAACCTCTGAAGGAAAGCTGTTCCACTGTTTAATTTTCCTCACTGTTACGAAGTTTCTCCTTAATTCCAGCTTGCTTCTCTCCTTAATTAGTTTCCATCCATTGCTTCTGGTCCTGCCATCTGGTGCTTTGGAAATAAGTTGACTGCCTCCTCTTTGTGGCAGCCCATCAAATATTGGAACACTGCTATGTCATCCCTCGTCCTTCTTTTCTCTAGCCTTTTCTCTAGCTGCCCCACACAGCTGGCTCTTATTTAAGTGATCATCTACTAGGACTCTCTCATAGTTCCCTCTCACGGGTATTGTTTTTGAGCCAAGTTTCGTCTAGTTTGTATCTTTGATTTTTCCTGACTAGGTGTAAAACCTTGCTCTTTGTTCAGGTTGTCTTCTGGAGTGTTGGCTATTCCTCCCAGCTTGATGTGATGTGCAAATTTGATGAGTTCCCCTTCTATTCCCTCATCTAAGTCATTTACAAAGACATTGAAGAGTTAGAACTATTAATCAACAGAATGACTTGCCTACAGAAGTTGCCCTTTTGTTTCATTATGTACTTTGCACAGATTACACAACCTTCTATAAATTCAGGAAGAGACACCAACTGTCCATATGCCCAGGTTTTGCACTGGCTGACACACCATACCCAACGAGTAACCCTTAGTGGTATTACATCTACATGGAGGGAACTGAGCAGTGGGGTACTACAAAGCTCCATCTTAATCCAAGTACTCCTCAATGTCTTTGTAAATGACTTAGATGAGGGAATAGAAGGGGAACTCATCAAATAACCAAGCTGGGAGGAATAGCCAACACTCCAGAAGACAACCTGAACAAAAAGCAAAGTTTTACACCTAGTCAGGAAAAATCAAAGATACATGTACAAACTAGACGAAACTTGGCTCAAAAACAATACCCGTGAGAGGGAACTATGAGAGAGTCCTAGTAGATGATCACTTAAATAAGAGCCAGCTGTGTGGGGCAGCTAGAGAAAAGGCTAGAGAAAAGAAGGAAGAGGGATGACAGGATAGCAGTGTTCCAATATTTGATGGGCTGCCACAAAGAGGAGGCAGTCAACTTATTTCCAAAGCACCAGATGGCAGGACCAGAAGCAATGGATGGAAACTAATTAAGGATAAAAGCAACCTGGAATTAAGGAGAAACTTCGTAACAGTGAGGACAATTAAACAGTGGAACAGCTTCCCTTCAGAGGTTTGGAGTGCTTCATCACTGGACGTTTCTATTGGTATTTCCTGCAGGGGGCCGGGGGAGGGAAATTTCACCCTCCGAAAACAGAGTCCCCAGGCCCTCTGGAAGGCCGAAAATCAGTTGGGCAGCATGCGCATGCGTGCTGGAGCTGACAATTCACGTACCGACAGATATGGCTTCCCGTGCCATACATTCACCATCCCGGATTTGAAGCAAATTCTTTAACTCTCAGACTTTCTCTATTACAGAGGTTAATAGATCTTCAACAAGGATATTCAACTACTGATTCAAGGCAAAGTCTGCACAGCTTAGACAGCAATTTTTGAAAGTTACCCTTGGGCTCAAAATGAGGATGACACGCACAGAATTGTATGTTCACTGCCCCAACTACAATTCCGTTTTATCCTCCACCTCACTGTTTGTCCCCCTGTCCTCTTATCCCCAGGCTTATTTTGATGCTTCGGGTTGATCAATTAAAAGCTAAAAAGTTGGTGTACTTCCAAATAAAACGGGGCTTAAGAGAGATGTGTACCTGTCTTTGCTTATGCAAGGCAAACATTCTATCTCCCCCTCTATCTCCCCCTCTAAATGTATTTTAAATGTATTTTATTGTTATGACTGTATTTTATTTGCATTGACTGTACACCGCCCCGAGTCCCTTTTTGGGAGAGGGGGCGGTCTAAAAATCTAAGAAATAAATAATAAATAAATAAATAACACCGTAGAAAATTATTGTGTAATCTCTATTAGCTGTGAAGAGGGACGTGGCATTTACACATTTGGTTCCTGGTTAAAAAAAATGTTCACAATTGCAACACAACTAATATTGGTATTCCAGGTAGTATCCTTTCATGTTAAACAGCTGGGTATTTTAAATTTTTGTTTTGGTTAATGTTGAATCCATGATGCTCCTTCTAGCCTTCAGGCAGGAGACCACTCATTCTGGATCCATAAAGTGCTGTTCAGTCTCCCTCCATTTTCATCTTGGAAAGAAGACTGCATGATGCATTGAGCTGTGTAGAATCGAAAACCACGACATCGCAACAAAGAGGCTTTGTCTGAAGGAAAGCAGAGTGGGATGTTGTGTTATAGATAAATGCTGCAAATACCAGGACAGGCGTGTCAAACTCGATTTCATTGAGGGCCACATCAGGGTTGTGTTTGACCTCTGGGGCTGGGGTGGGCATGCTGTATGGAATTGCTGACAACCACAGGAGCAACACAATATGTTTATGAAAGAAAACTTACTTCATGCAGTTTATGCTGATATTGACCCACTGTTATGCTAGTGAATTTTAGGGGTGAACTCCGGCACTGCTTGGGGTTAGAAAAAAACATTTTCTCTGGATTCTCCATATTTCCAATATTTTTGATTCTCAAGATGAAGTTCTTGATATTCCAGGCCAAATTAGAGTTGAACTTCAGCTAAAACTTTGTAGATCCACAGGAGGAAATTCAGAAGCATAGATTGGTTGGGTGGTGACGGAACACATCCCAGAGAAACTTCCTTAGTTTTCTTCTGAGTAAAGCCACTTGATTCCACCCACCCTGGAACACACCATGGTTCTCCCTTTGCATCTACTTTCCATCCTGGTGTGGGACATTCTCCTTTCCCCCTGGTTCTATGGGTTTTCTCCCAGCACTAAGAAGTCTCTTATCCCCCGTCGAAGGATTTTCTGGGGCCCCCGATTGACCTTCTCGCTTCCTCTTTCTTGTTAGACAAAAACAATTTCCTGGTGAAGATTCTAACAATCAGTTTATAATTCTTTTATGAGGATGTTTCAGCAGACTCTTGACCTTTGGTTGAAAATTAATCAGAACCAAGGGATTGAGCCACTGTAGGGCACAATAACAGCCAGGTTTGATCTGTGAAGATCTTCTTTATAAACATCTATCAAAGACAAAGGGTGACAAGACTCTTCTGTCCAGGACTTCCACAGGTTGGAGGAATTTCTGGTTTTAAAATCATCTGTAAGAAGATCTTTTCTTTGCAGGAATTGTTGACCTATGACTCAAGGCATCCCTTGGAATCTTCTGTCCAGCTGTTTCTGCTGGTAGTTTTGTACCTGAATCCCTACTGCCGTGTCTGACCAACCCTCTATCCATCTTCCTTTTCTGTCCTGAGTTTTGGATCTTCTGAATCCTTCAGTCCAAAGGCTAATTTGAGAGAGAACCACTCATGCTCAGACCTGCTCAAAGGAGGCCTTGTTTCTTGAGTGAAGGCAGAGCCACAGTCGCAGCCTGAGAGGTTAGAAGGTCACTTGATTAATTGACATACAAATTAAAAAATAGGAAGGCACTGTACTTTGCAGAAATATATTTTGTTTAATTTTGCGTCATGTAAGGATTATATCGTCTTGTCTAAATACAGGAAGAGGTGCCACTTGTCCAGGTGCCCAGATTTTGCACACGGAATGATATTTGTTTCCTGGTTGGTTCCTCACCTGATCTTTTTTGGTGTCGGGGGCAAAAAGGCCACACCCCCTGACCTTTCCTTTTCTCCTGTATCTCCCCTTTCTTCTCTCTTAATCCTAGAGATCCACCCCCACCCGCCCGCCCCATCTCAGAGGGGTATAAATAAGTGTCTGCTTCCATCCTGGGCTACACATTGCAAGCTAAAGAAAGATCTCAAGATGAAAACTCTGCTGCTGGCCTTGGTGGTGGTGACAGTCATGTGCCTGGACTTTGGTAAGGTCACCAAACTTTGATCTTGGGTGGAAATTAAACCCAAAACAAGGGGAGAGGTAGGGTAGTTGTGATCCATCCTGTTGTTGGGACTTTCTCACTGTTTTACCGTGTATAGGGAAGGTCCATTGGAGACTTCAGGGGGAAAATGGAATTCTGGGGTAGACTGCCTCAGAAAGTAGAGGCTCCTTTGTGTAGTGCATTCTGCCAGGGGGTTACTCCAGAGAATGAGATGAAAAACGTTTCTGCTCACCTCCCTCTGGCTTTGCCGTCATTCAGTATTTGGATTGTATGGCCAAAGGCGACCAGAGATGCCTCCTTCAAGTCAAGCCTGGACAGTCCTCAATGTCAACCTGGGATAGGTTGTTGCTGCTGGGATTTCTGAGACTCCTCAATCTATCATACAATCTTGGGGGTCTCCCATCCTAGGATTAACCAACCCCAACCCTGCTTAGCTTCCACATGGAGACCAGACATTTAGGTTTCCCTTTGCTTTTATTTCATAGCTTCTTTCAGAAGAGGTTAGGTTTTTTTAATCCCAGTTTTTATCCCCGCTGCTTTGGCGCAGGCGTTAAAATGCAGTATTGCAGGCTAATTCTGCTTATTGCCGGCTGCCTGCAGTTCGGCAGTTCAAATCTCACCAACTCAAGATTGACTTGACCTTCCATCCTTCCGAGGTGGGTAAAATGAGGACCCAGATAGTTGGGGGGAGAGGCTGACTCTGTAAACTGCTTAGAGAGGGCCGTGAAGCACTGCGAAGAGGTATAAAAGTCTAAGTGCTATTGCTATTTAGTTTTGTAATGACGAAGAAACCTAATACTCCTTCCTCCTATTTCCCCCACAGCAAAAGCACTGTGAGGTAGGATGGGCAGAGAGAGATGGCAAATAGTCCAAAGTCACTAACTTGTCTTTCATGGCCAAAGTGGGCTAGAACTCACTGTCACCTGCTGATTGACCCAAAGTCACGCAGCTGTCTTTGATGCCTAAGGTGGGAATAGAAATCAGGTTTCCTATTTCTAGACCATTTAATCGTTCTAGGGAAATTTTCACACGTGAAAAGGTCTATCATCTCATAAATAATGTTACAAGATCCACAAAAATAAGTAAACCTCAGTCTACAATTTCTATGGTTTTTTCCTTTTCTTTCATCCAGGAAACTCCCTGACTTGTTGCAGCAGCGGAGGTCTTTGTTTGACCACTGTGACCTGTGCAGAATCTGATACTGTATGCTATGAATCGTACGAAACAACTCCGGTATTTGCTATCAGTAAGTGCAGTTATTATAGCTTCTCCCAATTTGTGTGTGTGTGGGGGGGGGAGGGGGGATGAAAACCAGAGCTCCCAAGGGCAGCTGAGAGTTGCAGACCATGTAGGACCTGTCTGTGTCCTGTCTGCTCCTTCTGAGGTCTGTTGCCGGACAGCCTAAGGAGTGCAAGGAAAACAGGGCTATGAATGGGGAGCCCCATCCCTTCCAGGAACAGCTGAGCTACAGAGGGGGAACTTTCTTCAGAGCAAGGGGAGGGAAGAGCGCTAGGAAAGTAGGCAGTCTCTTGTCTAATTGGCTGAGTTTAGAGCTTTCACATTAAATATACAAGAGGGATGGAATTGCTCCTAAGTCCGTGATGGTGAACCTATGGCTGATATGGAGGCATATCAACAGGTACACGAGCCATTTCCCTAGCTCGGCTCCAGCATGCATGTGTGCGCTGGCCAGTTGTTTTTTGGCTGGCCCGCCCATGCTGTCCTTCCCTTCCCTCGCACGGAGGCTCTTGGAGGGCATTTTCAGCCTCTGGAGGTCCTCCAGAGGGGAAGGAGGAGGTGATTTTCGCCCTCCTCAGCCTCCAGGAAAGCCTCTGAAGCCTGGGGAGGGTGAGAAACGGACCTACCAGGCCCACCGGAAGTCAGTAAATGGGCCATTTCCAGCTTCTGAAGGGCCTCTGGGGGATGGGGGAGTTTTTTTCGCCCTCCTCAGGCTCCAAAAAGGGTGTGCACGCATGCGCAGGGAAGGGGCTGGCGGTCACGTGCACATGCACAGGGGGCATGGCACAGGGGTGGTGAAATTAGTGGTGTGGGCACAGGTGCGTGCTTTTGGCACCCAAGGTTTGCCATCACTGGTCTAAGGAATATAAGGAAAGGGGGGTTGGAGTGGGGAGCCCCCATCTTTCTCAGCAACAGCCCAGATTGGAGGGGGAAACCGTCTTTAGAGAAAGGGGGAGGGAAATGTAAGAAAGGTGGAGTTGCCCCTGAGTCATGTCAGAGCACGGGAATTCCCCAGAAATCTCTTTATTCCTTTACTAAGGAGGTCTGCCTTCCTACTGGGAGGGAATCCGTGAATATCTTCAAAAGTGGGTTTACCGTTTGGTTCAGCTACAGCCAGATAAATGTTCTTTGGTATTTTTTTTTAACAAAAATAATCATTCTGCTTTATGTTTCCTTCACAGAAATTAATTTCAAGTGGGGATGTACTTCTAATTGTACTAATCCGGCGCCGAGGGGACATATTATGTGTTGCCCTTATGATAAATGCAACTAATAGTTCTACGAGTGGTTAAATTCCTTGAGATTGGCTCTCAAGCATCATGGACCTTCCTTGAAAATTTATGCTTGGCCTTTTCCACCAGATGGTCCATAATCTCCCTCCCACCTGTTTTCTTTGACACCCTACCGCCTCTCTGCTTTCTTTTGTTCTGTATGTTTCCTTCTGCTAGTTCTGTAGTATGAGAATCAAATAAACCTTAGCATTCAATTCAAGTGTTTTGATTTTTTGGAAACATCCCTTTCACAAAACCCACAGGGAGAGAGTCTTCCTCCAGGATCCCACAGGCAGTGATGCTGGGATGAGCAGGATTAGGTCCAATCGCTGTTGAATCATGGCTTCAATTGATTTACTGGGTAATAACCTTACAACCTTGAAGGAGGCGGTGGTAAGGCCCCTCCTCAAGAAGCCTTCCATGGACCCAGCTTCTTTAGCCAACTATCGTCCGGTCTCCAACCTTCGCTTTGTAGTGAAGGTTGTCGAGAGTGTGGTAGCACGTCAGCTTCCCCAGTACCTGGATGAAGCTGTCTACCTGGATCCGTTTCAGTCGGGTTTCAGGCCCGGGTACAGCACGGAGACGGCACTGGTCGCATTGGTCGATGATCTCTGTCGGGCCCGGGACAGGGGCTGTTCCTCTGTCCTGGTCCTATTAGATCTCTCGGCGGCTTTCGATACCATCGACCATGGTATCCTACTGCGACGACTCGGGGGGTTGGGAGTGGGGGGCACCGTTTTACGGTGGTTCTCCTCCTACCTGTCAGATCGGTCGCAGTTTGTGTTGACTGGAGGGCAGAGATCGACCCCTAGGCGCGTCACTTGTGGGGTGCCCCAGGGGTCGGTTCTCTCACCCCTCCTGTTCAACATATACATGAAACCGCTGGGCGAGATCATCCGTGGTTTTGGGGTACGGTATCATCAATATGCTGATGATACCCAACTTTTCATCTCTACCCCAAACCACCCAAATGATGCCCTCGACGTGATGTCCCGATGCCTGGAGGCTGTGCGGATCTGGATGGGGAGGAACAGACTCAAGCTCAATCCCTCCAAGACTGAGTGGCTGTGGTTCCCGGCATCCCGATTTGTACATCTTGTTCCATCTTTGACGATAGGGGGGAAAATTTTAGCCCCCTCAGAGAAGGCTCGCAATCTGGGAGTCCTCCTGGATACGCGGCTTAGTTTAGAAGAACACCTGATGGCCGTGACCAGGGGGGCCTTTTACCAGGTTCGCCTGGTACGCCAGTTGCGCCCCTTCTTGGATTGGGCACAGTCACTCATGCCCTCGTCCTTTCTCGCCTGGACTACTGCAATGCTCTCTACATGGGGCTGCCCTTGAAGAGCACCCGGAGGCTTCAGCTGGTCCAGAATGCGGCCGCGCGGGTTGTCATGGGGGTACCTAGGTGCTCCCATGTCACACCCCTTTTAGGCGGCCTGCACTGGTTGCCGGTTGTTTTCCAGGTGCGATTCAAGGTATTAATTATGACCTTTAAAGCGCTCCATGGCTTAGGCCCAGGGTACCTGCGAGACCACCTACTGCCACCAGTAGCCTCCCACCGTCCAGTACGATCCCACAGAGTTGGCCTCCTCAGGGTGCCGTCGGCCAAGCAGTGTCGGCTGGTGACCCCCAGGGGGAGAGCCTTCTCTGTGGGAGCGCCTTCCCTCTGGAATGAGCTGCCCCTGGAGCTCCGCATAATCCCTGACCTCCGGTCCTTCCGACACGCCCTAAAAAGTTGGCTTTTCCAGCAAGCCGGCCTGGCCTGTTAATGTTAATGTTAATTTTAATTTATTTTAAATGTACTGTTTCTTTTTCTTTTTTTAAAAAAACGGTTTGGTCTTTTTGGAATTGGGTTTAATCTTTTTTTTAACTTTTGTGATGTGTGTTTTTAATGTTGTACGCCTCCCTGAGTCCTTTGGAGATAAACCTAAATAAACCTAAACCTAAACCTAAACATTCAGATAGGGTCAAGAAAGAGGAGAAACTATCAACTTCCTCAGTGAGATCTGAGAGTCCAACACTGCTCCTTCTCTCCCTTTCTACTCTCTGGGGCAAACTGGGAGGAAGAGGAAGATGCCTTGAAAGAGAGGTGGGGGATTTTGGGTGAAGGATTGCAGGCCCTTTGTCCATCACGCCCACCTGAAAGAAGAAACATCTTGATTCAACAGTTGACTCTGAAGGCTGTTCTCAAGCTCTCCCAGTCCTGGGTTCAAGTGTTGGCGATTACACCAGAAATCACCTAGCTGGGCATTGGGGCTGAGTGGGAATTCTTCTTAAAAATAAAGTATCCTTGATATGCCAGAGGTGAGAGACCTGTCAGAACTGAAGAAGCTTCTTGGATGAGAAGCGATATGTCTTCAAGGGAAAAAAAAGGAAGTGCAGTTGCCTCCTGAAAAAGCACATTTGGGAAAACTGTGACCTGGAGGGGAAAGATGGGGGATGGGAATTGGGGAAAGGTACTAATAGAAGAGAATTAAAAAGAAGTAGAAAAATTGGAAAGAAAAAATATTGAAATTACAAGAACAAGAAAAAAAAAAACCTAGGCAAATGGGTGCAAAGAAGAGAATATAAGAGAAGTGAAGTTCCTGACAGACTAAGAGAAAATGTTTGAAAGGAGAAAAGAAGGAAAAGGATTTACTAGTAGAATATAAATGTGTTATAATAACCAATGGTATATAGCTAATATGATGTGAGGGAAATAGATTAATACTATTAATTGTGGATAATTAACTAAGTGAAATGTTTACTATATACAATTGAATTTGAGGATATATGATATTGAGAGTAAAAGAGAATAATAGATGGAAAGGATATATTAAATTTAAGATTAACCTGGAGAGGCAATACGGATATTGTTTATATATTAAGAAGAAATTAAAGTCAACCTGGAAAATATGAAAAGAAAATAAGATGACTGAAATGAGAAATGAAAATATGATGTAAAATGAACTATGCATAACAGAAGATGTAAAAAGGGAAAACCCGGACAACACTTTGTTTATGTAGGGGGCAGGATCTAACTGGAGGGTTTGGGAGGAAGGGGAGGTGTGCAAGAGAAAAAAGGAGGGATTTGGATGAGGGGAAGAGGAAGAGAGATAAAAGGAGCGGAACGCAGGGAGATCAGACCAAGGGGGAAAGGGGGAATAGTATAGCAGATGCTTCTGTGGGCCAATCCTGAGGGAGAAAAGGGAATAAGATTACAGAGGCTTCTGTGAGCAAAGCCTGAGGGGAAAAAGGGAATAGTATAGGAGAGGTTTCTGAGGGCCAAGCCTGAGGGGGATAAGGCAATAGTATTACAGAGGCTTCTATGGGCCAATCCTGAGGGAGAAAAGGGAATAAGATTGCAGAGGCTTCTGTGAGCAAAGCCTGAGGGGAAAAAGGGAATAGTATAGGAGAGGTTTCTGAGGGCCAAGCCTGAGGGGGATAAGGCAATAGTATTACAGAGGCTTCTGTGGGCCAAACCTGAGGGGAAAAGGGAATAGTATAGGAGAGGCTTCTGTGGGCCAAGCCTGAGGCAGAGAAGAGTATAGGATAGGAGAGGCATCTGTGAGGCAAACCTCTGGAAGAGAAGAGTTTGAATGAAAGGAAGCAAGCAGAGGAAACAACGAAGGAGCAGAGCCTGTGGAAGAGAGCCCAGCAGGCAGTTCAAGAGAGAGTGAAGAGAGAGAAAGAGGAAGAAGCTCCAACCAGCCACCTGAATACCACCCCATCACGTGACCTGCCTGCTGAGAGGAGGCTGACCACCAACCTACCACGTGACCCTGGCAAGTAGAGGTGCATCAAAGAGAAACCGGGGTGAACTGGCAGCCATACAAAGGGGGACAGGAGAACCCAGACTCCAGCGGCCCTTACGAGGGGTAGCGCTACATTTAGAAAAGAAGTTAAAACATGTAATAAAAAATAAAAAACATTTTTTTTTTAAAAAAAGCAGCTTTCGACAACCGTGACCTGCATGAATGAGAATCTCCAGAGATATGTAGAGCTGTGAGCGATGGTGCCTACCAAAGTGGAGCTGGTGTGATGGACTACAATGACATAGTATTCCCAGGAAGGAGAGAGGACATTTCACAAAATCTCTCTCTCTCTCTGTTGTGTGTGTGTTTGTAGAGAAAAGAGGCAGCACAGCCCTTAACTATATATGAGGCAGAGGAAGAGAATTAGGATAACCAATCCTGGGAATCTCACAGCGTGTATCTGTTAGGATGAGAGAATGAAGGATTAGATCTGGCAAGATTCCCTGTATTGTGTGTAAGCAAATACACAACTGAGCTGTGTCTGAATTCCTTTTGGTGGTCCTTAGTCTTAGCCTGCCAATTGAAAGCTTCTCCAATCATCTTACAAAGATACAACTCTGATTCTTTTTTTTGGTTCGTAGTCATATTTTTAGCTATCATCTTTGTCTTCCCTAGATTTACTTTGAACCCAGATACTTGACCATATTGGTTAATTTTATTCATTAGACCTATAACTGATTCCCCCGGCTTGTTAAAGTTACAACCAAGTCATCCGCAAATGCTCTTACTCTATAATCGTAGTGCCTAATCTTAATTCCTTGTAGTTCGTCAGACTCACGTATTCTGTTCAATAGCAATTCCAGGGTTAAGATAAACAATAATGGAGACAAGGGACACCGCTGTCTTGTTCCTTTTTCAATTTTAAAAGATTTTGTTAAGCCTCCATTAACTATAATTTGTGCTGTCTGTTTCTGGTATGTTGCTTTGATAGATTGCATGAAATGCTCTCCGAACTGCATCTTTTGTAGTATTTTTATTAAAAATTGCCAATTGACTTGGTCGAATGCTTTCTCCGCATCTAAGAATAGAAGCACTGTCGGGACTTGATTAGACTTTCCCAAATATTCCATTATATTAATGATTTGTCTTACATTACTTTTTATTTGCTTTCCCTGTATAAAACTAGACTGATAATTGTGAATCGTTTGTTGCGCAATTGGCATTAACCCACAATCACGCAATGGATTGAGCCGACATTACTTCAGTAGCATTGATGTTCCATTTATGTTGGCCCCGTGTCAGAAAAGTCCAGTCTCCAGGGTCCCACCAGATGCAGCTCCTTAGCAGACAGGAACCACAATGCTGGATCTGATGTGAGGGGCAGATTTAATTGGGAAGAGGCAGTCTCACAAATAACACAACCCCATGTCAGGAAAGACTTTAAAGGTACTTTGGACCCATAAGGAAACTGGTAACCAATGCACCTTGTGGATCAGAGGGCTGGAGTGTACCACTTGAGGGGCACACATGATTGCCTGTGTCCCCACATTCCACATCAGCTGATACTTCTGGATGCTCTTGAAAGGCATGGTGATGAACCAAGGTTCTCTTTGGACCAGGCACTTCACCGTTCTCCACCTCCCATCTCCTACCCATATTCTGAAAACTCCATTGGATGGTTCTAAACTCATCTTCAACATCCTGGAAAGGCGTGGCTGATTTGAATGTCTGAAATGGTTTGTGCCAATCTAGAAATAAGGAGAACCACAACCATCACACACACACACCCGGCTCTCTTTTCATTTTTTTGAGGTCTCCTTCCGAATAACCTCATCATGACTTAGTGGCAAAAGATACTGTGTGGAAAGAAACATGATTGTGTTGCAATTCTGAGCTTTTTTTAATACCAGGAAACAAATAAATGACTGACACGTCTCATCCTTTATGCCTGTGAGCATACTAACAGGGACAATAATGACAGTATAATAATTTTGCACAGTGTGCAACATTTGCAATGGATAAGCAGAGAAAGACACAGATGTCTCTTAAGCTCAGTTGTATTTGGAACTGCACCAAGAAGTAATTTTGAGGCAAAGTTTATTAGCTCCATCGGTCAACGTGAAGCATGAAAGCATACATAGAGAGCGGGCAGTGGGGAGAAACAAAGGGGTGGGGGAGATTTAATAGAATTTTATTTGTTAGCTTCTAATTCTGCTCACACTGCCAGAGGTTCGATCCTGACCTGCTTGAGGTTGACTCAGCCTTCCATCCTTGGGTAAATTGAGCTCATCTTCACTTAAGATACCCATAAAAAATTGCTGTCCAAGATGTGCAAACTTTGCCTTGAATAATACAATACAATACAATAGTAGAGTTGGAAGGGACCTTGGAGATCTTCTAGTCCAACCCCCTGCCTAGGCAGGAAACCCTATACCATTTCAGGCAAATGGCTATCCAACATCTTCTTAAAGACTTCCAGTGTTGGGGCATTCACAACTTCTGGAGGCAAGCTGTTCCACTGATTAATTGTTTGTCAGGAAATTTCTCCTCAGTTCTAAGTTGCTTCTCTCCTTGTTTAGTTTCCACCCATTGCTTCTTGTTCTACCCTCAGGTGCCTTGGAAAATAGTTTGACTCCCTCTTCTTTGTGGCAACCCCTGAGATATTGGAACACTGCTATCATGTCTCCCCTAGTCCTTCTTTCTCTTAAGCTAAACATACCCAGTTCCTGCAACCCTTCTTCATATGTTTTAGTCTCCAGTCCCCTAATCATCTTTGTTGCTCTTCTCTGCACTCTTTCTAGAGTCTCCACATCTTTTTTACATCGTGGCGACCAGAACTGAATGCAGTATTCCAAGTGTGGCCTCACCAAGGCATTATAAAGTGGTATTAACACTTCACATGATCTTGATTCTATCCCTCTGTTGATGCAGCCTAGGACTGTGTTGGCTTTTTTGGCAGCTGCTGCACACTGCTGGCTCATATTTAAATGGTTGTCCACTGGGACTCCAAGATCCCTTTCACAGTTACTACTACTGAGCAAGGTACCACCTATACTGTACCTGTGCATTCCATTTTTGTTGCCTAAATGTAGAACCTTGCTCTTTTCACCATTGGATTTCATTTTATTAGATAGTGCCCAATGTTCAAGTTTGTCAAGATCCTTCTGTATCTTAAGCCTATCTTCTGGAGTGTTGGCTATTCCTGCCAGCTTGGTGTCATCTGCAAATTTGATGAGTTCCCCATTTATTCCCTCATCCAAATCATTGATGAAAATGTTGAAGAGTACTGGGCCTAAAACAGAGCCTTGGGGTACTCCACTGCATACTTCCCTCCATGTAGATGCAGTTCCATTGACGACTACACGTTGAGTGCGGTTGGTCAGCCAGTTACTAATCCATCTGGTGGTGATGCTGTCTAACCCACTTTTTTCTACTTTATCTAGTAGTAGGTTATGGTCTACCTTATCAAAACCCTTACTGAAGTCCAAGTAAACTATATCAATGGCATTCCTCTGGTCCACTAATTTTGTCACATTATCAAAGAATGCAATAAGATTAGTCTGGCATGATCTGTCATGAATGAAAACTGAAATGTTTTTCTGAAGTTGCGTTAAGCTCGGAGAGACAGAAGGTCTCAGACTTAAAACATGTGCTCTAATATTGCAATAATCTTGGGTGGGAGGCCAGGAGGGCATGAGTGACACTGGGAAGGGTCTCCCGGTCCAGAGATGGACTCAACTGCTGTACCACTAAAGGGTGGTCCAAGGTCCTCCCACCTGCTCTTCCAGCAGCAACTGTGATTCCAGAAGGACCCCCAGGTTACACAGAGGATCAGTTTAATACAGTGTCATCCCATCCAGAAGCCACAGCGGAAAATCCCCAACATGGGAAGCACCAACCATCCCAAGCCATTCAGAACTTCTAATGAAGTCCCCCTCTAGGTCTCCTCCTTCATGGAGGTGGATCTCCACAGGTGGAAGAGTTTTTTCAATTGGGGAACCCTATTGTTGAGTTGTGATTTCTAGAAATGTTTGACTGACAGTTGTCGTAGCATTTTTTTAGAACCAAATGAAGAGCTTTTTAATTTTCTGATTGGCTCTTTATTGAGTTTTAATTCATTCAGTTGTCAGATGAACTTCCTGGGAGCTGCCTAGTTTATAGCTAGCATTTATTTTGCACTTCATTTTTATCTGCTTTTACTCAAATTGTATTTTGAAGTGCTTTTAGTGTAAATTGTCCAGACAGTTTTGGCTATAAGGTAGATTAAACATTTTAATAGATAAATGGGTAGATAAAATAATTCTTCTGTCCATCTAGCAGCATTTCACATCTTAAGGTATCTTCATGCACTTCCCCAAATGTGTTATGCTTGTTCATCTATTTCCTCTGGATTTGCAGCATTGATGTGTAACACAACATGCCAATCAAGTTCCCGTCAGACAAAGCATCTCTGTTCTGGTATACTGATTTCTGTTATATACATCTTAATGCATCATGCAGTCTTTCCCGAATGTGGCTTAGATGAAAATCGAGAATGAATTCAGAATGAATTTATGGATCCTGAATAACAGAGTTGGTTAGAAGGTACCTTGGAGGTCTTCTAGTCCAACCCTCTAATCATGCAGAAGTTCCTATAATATTTCAGGCAAATGTTTGCTGAAAGCCTCCAGTGATGGAGTACCCACAGCTTCTTCTTCTTTGTGAATATATTTTTATTATTTTCACATGTTTTACCCATGATTGTCTTGGCAATGGAGCTAGCATGTGTCCATCGAGGTCATCTTCCTTATGGTCTATCATGGACTATGCAGAATACTTTCACATTCAAGACTTTGGGAAAAGTACCGACAAGAGCAATGAAAATGATTAAAGGCTTTGAAATTAAAATATATTGTTACATACTGTTCTGTCTCGTGAATCCAAGGAATATGCAGACCCAGGCTTGGCTGTCCCTACTTCTTTCTATGACATCTTCTCCACAGCTGTTCCTGTCTCCTGTCAATTCAACGTCTACGTACATCAGGGACAACCTCCCTCTGTTCCTCCTCACTGCTTCCTGACTCAGATGCCACCTAGTGGCCAACAGGCTTCTCCAGTTCCTACTCTGACTCCAAACACCCTCCAGAGTCTTCCTCATCCTCCAGAGCAGTCCCATAATGGTCTGAGCTGCCAGAGTCCACCAACAATTCAGCCAGCCGCTGCTGGACCACAACACTATCCCTCACCGCAGGGTCCTTCCCCCAAGTCTGATGCTCAGGGTGTGGCTTAGCTGGGAATTATTCATGGAAGGCCTACACCAAAGCAGGTGCGTCGCATCCTCCCAGGTAACATCCTCCAGCTCTCAACCTTTCCATTCCACCAGGTATTAATACTGTCCTTTCAGCCATCAGGAATCCCGAATCCTAGCAACGTCGTACTCAGCCGATGCCTCATCAGCACGGGTTTCAGGCTGGGGATGATAGGGTTGGCGAAGGGGACAAGTCGGCCGTTCAGGAACAAGAAGCGATCAATGAAAGACCGGGTGGACTCGCATCAAACGTGGCAAAGTCAGGCGATAGGCGACCGGATTGATGACTGCTTCAACAGGAAACGGGCCAAGGTAATGGAGGTCTAATTTCTTGGCAATGCCAACGGGCGGCGCCTAGGAGTAGAGCCTTCTCTGTGATGGGCCCAACCCTCTGGAATGACCTCCCCCCCGATATCAGAACCACCACCGACTTCCGCTCCTTCCGACAAAAACTGAAGACTCACCTGTTCCGTTTAGCCGGCCTGGCCCATTCATAGCTTATTCTACCTCCTGGCAGATATTTTAATTGGGTATTTTTAGGGTTATTTAAATATTGTTTTTAATTGCTTTGCTTTTTGTACAGTTTCTTATTGCCTCCTCTTTTATGTTTGTATTTATGTTTTGTATTTTCTATCTATTGATGTGTTTTATCTGAGTGTACACCGCCCCGAGTCCCTTTGGGGAGAGGGGGCAGTATAAAAGTCTAAATAAAAGTAAAAAGTTGACCAGCCAATTTGATGGAAGGTGTCTAGTGGACACCCACACTCGATCACCCACAGTCAACGCCGGTGTTGCGCGCCGAGACCTGTCTGCAACTCTCTTATAATCCTCCTTGGCTTTATTCAGATATCGCCGCACTACTTGATGGACTGCCGGTAGTTCTGACAGGAAGTCCTCAACTGCGGGGACCAGTGAGTCGATGGGTGTGAGGGGAAAGAACCGATGATCATACCCCACATTGGCCAAGAAGGGTGTTGTCTGCGTGGATGTGTCCTGTGAATTATTGAACACTAACTCCACTATTGCCAGATAGTCTGCCCAATCATTTTGGTGCTGGTTCACAAAACAGTGCAGGTACTGTTCCAAGATCCTGATCACTTTTTCTGTCCTTCCATCGGTTTTGGGATGGTGAGCTGAGGACAAGCAGATCTTAACATCCAAGGCTGTCATCAGCCCTTTCCAAAACTGGGCTGTGAATTGTGTTCCTCTGTCCAACACGACCCTGTCAGGTAGGCCGTGCAGCCTGAAAACTTGTTGAATAAACATGTGGGCAGTGACGCAGGCTGTTGGTAATTTTCAACATGGGATAAAATGAGCCATCTTTGTCAGCATGTCTACCACCATGGTAAATCCAGAAGACGGAGGCAAGTCTGTCAGGAAATCCATAGAAATGGGCCCCCAGGATCTCTCCGGGGTCGGCAATGGCTGAAGCAGCCCTGGAGGGGCTCCCGTCGCTGACTTGGCCTGCCGACACCGTACACAAGACGTGATGTAAGATTGTACATCAAGTCGCAATTGAGGCCACCAGAAGGTACGGGAGACCAGGTTCAAGGTCTTGAAGAGGCCAAAGTGCCCCGCCACAGGATTATCATGGCACTGGGATAGAATAAGTCTCTGAAGGGGCCCTGCTGGCGCTCATAAAAGGTTTGAAGACGGCAGGGGCATTGGTCAGCCCAAAAGGCATGACCGTGTACTCAAAATGCCCATACCTGGTACCGAATGCCGTCTTCCATTATTCCCCGGGTTGGATCCAGACAAGATTATAGGCTCCACAGAGATCTAATTTGGTGAACACCTTAACTTCGCTGAGATGCTCCAACAGTTCAGGAATAAGGGGCAGAGGATATCGATTGCGCACCGTGATAGAATTCAATTTTCGGTAGTCACAACAGAGTCTCAAATCTCCCATCTTCTTTTTGACGAACAAGACTGGGGCAGACAATGGCGAAGACGAGGGCCTGGTAAAACCCAAATAAGGTTTTATCCCCAAAGTCCCGCAATACGACCAATTCCAGGTCTGACATTGAATACAAATGACCCACAGGGAGCGGCACGTCCGGAAACAAATCAATGGGACAATCATATGGCCGGTGCGGTGGCAATTGGTCTGCTTCTTGTTCACTGAACACGTCTGCAAAATCTGCTATGTCGGAAGGCAAGGATACCCCAGGTGGACTCAGCAGCTGGCCTGCGCATTCATGACGGGTGTGGTCCACACATTGCAAGTCTGGAAAGGTGACAAAGTGTTAGCCTGAGTGTGCCTCATCCATTCACCTGATCTAACACTGGTGACAAAGGTGGGATTGGAAGGCAACTAGGCACAAATAAGAGCTGACTGACAATCCAGCAAACAATCCAGCCTGGAGCTAAGCACGGTATCGAGCAGCCATCTATAAGTGGCAAATTTAAATCTGACAATGCACATCCTGCCAGCTTCGTACAACTCAGCCCTGAGCACTGGGACTCATATATGATGAGGTTCGAATGCTTCCTTGAAGCCAACGACCTCCTGGGCCTATCCGAAGGCCAGAGGAAAGCCATGTTCCTGAGCTACTGTGGGTCAGAGGTATTTGACACTGCCAAGGACCTATCCGAGCCAACGCCTGTATAGTCAGCCAGTTGGTCAGTGCTTCAATAGACATTGAGGACACACTATGTTGCCAAACCATCTAAATATGTGCGGAGGCATGAATTCAACCTCCGTAACCAGAAAGAAGGTGATCAACCAATATGTTGCCGTACTTCGTAAGGCCACAGCATATTGCGAGTTTCGTGACTTTAAAAAGAGAAAAATGCCAAATTAATGTTCCAAGGGTTGAATTCCTGGGGTATTTGATCGATGGCTCTGGAATTCACCCAACAGATAAAAATATTAAAGCAATCCAGGAAGCCCCCACACCTCACAATCAGACCGAGCTGCAGACGTTCCTCGGACTTCTCAATTTTTATAGTGTCTTTCTTATAGACAGAAAGCTACTGTTGCTGAGTCCTTGCATCGGTTCCTTGGCAAGAACGCCAGATGGACCTGAGGACAGGCTGAGGCCACCACTTTTGCTGCAGTTAAAAACTGCTGTCAGTAGACACGTTCCTGGTCCAATATAATTAAGCTTTGCCCCTTGTCCTGACTTGTGATGCCTCTCCTTTCGGTGTCACGGCCATGCAATTTGAGACTTATTTAGCTACTCAGGGAATGAGACATGCCCTGGTCATTCCTTTCCATCCATCTAGTAATGGACAGGTGGAGAGAATGGTGTGATCTGCAAAAGAAGCCATATCCAGGATGGGACTGGGAGATTGGCAAACGTGGGTAGACCAATTATTCCTTTACCACCACATTACTCCAAGTGCAATCACTGGCAGAAGCCCCGCTGAGCTTCTGATGGGTCACCCGCTATGATCGCCCTTGGACTGGCTACACCCAAACTATTCTGCTGCGACACTCCCAGTCTCAACGCCTAAGGCGTTTCCATGACTACTATCAACTTGAGAAGGGGATCGGGGGAAATGTCATGCAAACTTTTGACCAGAGTAAAAGTCTCATATTTCTGTACTGGAATGTGAATGCGCATGTCTCTGACTCAAATGATTCAGGGCCCGACACACGAGGGAGGACACACTCTGGACCTCGTTTTTGTCTCTGGCCAGTGGTTGAGTGATCTGGGAGGAGGGGACTTAACCATCACTCCCCTGTCATGGTCAGATCACTCACTCCTTCGTCTTGACTTCCCTGGTGCTACCTCCCGCTGCAGGGAGGCGGAACCGGAAAGCACTAGATGGTTCCGCCCCAGGCGCCTGATGGAACCAGATAGGTTCCAGACGGAGCTTGGGCCACCTCCTGTAACCTTGACCCGCCCCCGGGTAGAGGACCTGGTGGTCGCGTGGAATAATGCGACTACCGGGGCCTTGAACCGGGTGGCGCCTTTGCGGCCTCTCCGGCGGCAACGATCCACCCTGGCCCCTTGGTTTACCGAGGAGCTGAGGGTGATGAAATGCCGCAAGAGACGTCTAGAGAGTCGTTGGAGATCCTCTCGTTCCGAACTTGATCGAACACAGGCACGAGCCCATTTAAGGATGTACCTTGTGGCATTGAGAGTGGCCAAATGCCAATATTGTGCCACTCTCATTGCATCTGCAGAGAACCGCCCTGCCGCCCTGTTTCGGGTGTCCCGCTCCCTCTTGTTTCAGAGGCCGCGGGAGGCCCCTCTACAGGGCAGAGCAGAGGAATTTGGGAAATATCTGCAGGATAAAATCGCTCAAATCCGGAAGGATTGGGTCCCTGTTAGTGGTCCAATGGAGACGTCCATGGCGAGTCTTGAGGAATCGACCTGGGAGGAGTTTGACTTGGTTGCCATCGAGGATTTGGACAGAATGCGTGGACGACTGCGACCCACCACATATTTATTGGACCCGTGCCCCTCCTGGCTTGTACTGGCATCCTGGGAGGTTACACAAGACTGGCTCCTGGACCTAGTGAACGCTTTGCTGAGCGGGGGGTCTCTCCCGGCCACCTTGAAAGAGGCGGTGGTGAGACCCTTGCTCAAGAAGCCTTCCCTGGATCCTTTGGAGCTGGCCAATTATCGTCCTGTCTCCAACCTTCCCTTTCTGGCGAAGGTTGTAGAGAGTGTGGTGGCCTACCAGTTTCCACGGCATCTGGAGGAAAATGATTATCTAGACCCGCGCCAGTCCGGCTTCCGCCCCGGTCACAGCACGGAGACGGCCTTGGTCGCGTTGGTGGATGATCTCTGGAGGGCCAGAGATAGAGGTTGTTCCTCTATCCTGGTCCTATTAGACCTCTTGGCGGCTTTTGATACCATCGACCATGGTATCCTGCTGCGCCGGCTGGAGGGGTTGGGGGTCCGGGGCACCGTTTTGCGGTGGTTCGGCTCCTACCTTTCTGGCCGGACGCAGCGTGTGTTGGCAGGGGAGGAGAGGTCGACCCTACGCCCCCTTACTTGTGGGGTGCCACAGGGGTCGGTCCTCTCGCCACTCCTGTTCAACACATATATGAAGCCGCTGGGTGAGATCATCCGTGGTTTCGGGGTGGGATACCATCTGTACGCTGATTATACTCAGCTGTACTTTTCCACCCCGAACCACCCCAACGAGGCCATCGAAGTGATGTCCCGGTGTGTGGAAGCCGTACGGATCTGGATGGATGACAACCGACTCAAACTCAACCCCTCCAAGACGGAGTGGCTGTGGGTACCGGCTCCCCGGTTCAGCCAATTAATTCCATCATTGGCCATCGGGGGCATTCAACTTGCCCCCGTGGAGCGGGTGCGCAATTTGGGCGTCCTCCTGGATGCCCGGCTGTCCATGGATGACCATGTGACAGCCGTGGCAAGGGGGGCGTTCCACCAGGTTCGCCTGGTGTGCCAATTGCGCCCCCTACTGGACCGGGACGCCTTACGCACAGTCACTCATGCGCTGGTGACGTCTCGCTTGGACTACTGTAACGCTCTCTACATGGGGCTTCCCTTGAAATGCACCCGGAGGCTACAGTTGGTCCAGAACGCAGCCGCGCGGGTAATTATGGGGAGTACTAAGTACTCCCATGTGACACCGTTCCTGCGCGAGCTGCACTGGGTTCCTGTGGTCTATCGGGTGTGTTTCAAGGTTTTGATAACAATCTTTAAAGCGCTCCATGGCTCAGGACCTAGTTACTTGCGGGATCGTATTCTGCCCCATACATCCCTGCGACCAATCCGCTCGCACAGAGAGGGCCTCCTCCAGGTGCCGTCCACCAGACAGTGTAGAGGGGCGGCGCCTAGGAGTAGAGCCTTCTCTGTGGCGGGCCCAGCCCTGTGGAATGACCTCCCTCCGGATATTAGGAATACCTCTGACCTCCGCTCCTTTCGTATTAAGCTTAAGACCCACCTATTCCAAGCAGCTGGCCTGGCTCAACTTTGATCTAACCATATCGCTCCTGACGGGTTTTTACTGGGTATTTTAATTATATTTAATTATCTAGGGGTTTTTAAATACTGTATTTTAATTGTTTTATTTACCAGCCGACCTCCTCCTTGTGTATGTCTCGGTATATGTCTCTGTTATATGTTTGTCTTGTCCACATATTTATTTCATATGTTTCATTGTACGCCGCCCCGAGTCCTTCGGGAGAGGGTGCGGCTAAGAAATAAATATTTATTATTATTATTTATTATTAACATGGACTATAAAACCCATAAAACAACAAAATTAAATAGAAAAACACTCCCAAAGGCCTTCTTCAGGATGATGGATGAAATAAACCTAAAAGATGTTTGGGGAGAAAGAAATCCTACTAAAAACAATACACCTTCTACTCAAACAGACATTTATCATTCTCTAGAATTGATATGATTTGGGCTTCAACGGACCTATCTAGCAGTGCACAAGAAGTGGAAATTGAGTCGAATACTTGGGCGGACCACAACCCAATGACAATAGGATGGAGACAACAAAGAACAAGATCTAGATGGACACTAAATAATATGATATTGAAAGAGAAAGAATTTGTAAAGAAAATGGAAAAAGAATTGACTTTCTTTTTTAAAGAAAACAAAAAAGAAGATACGTCCTTGCAGAATCTCTGGGATACAATGAAGGCCTTTTCTAGAGGTTTGATAATAGACTATGCAAGAAAGAGAAATTTAAAGAAAAGACAAGTGTCTAAGGACCTAGAAAAAGACTATAGTACACTGGAAAAAGAATTACAGAAATGTACACAAAAGAAAGAGATTAAAATAAAAATGGATACAATAAAACACAAAATGGACCTACTGGAAAAGGAGGACTTGGCTCGAAAAATCAGAGGCGCTAAACAGAACTACTTTGAAAATGCAAATAAACCAGGCAGATGGTTGGCATATAAACTGAGAAAAGAAAGAGAGACCAAGAAAATACAACAACTAAGAGATGAACAAGGACAATTGCCCTATGGAAATATGGAAAAGAAGAAAATTATACAAGACTACTATGCTAAGTTGTATAATAATAATAAAATAATAATAAAATTTTATTTGTTAGCCGCACCCTCTCCCGAAGGACTCGGGGCGGCGTACAATAAAAACACATAAGTACAAATATGGACAATACATACACAAAAATGTAGATGTATACGTATACGTAGAGGAGGTAGACAAATGCATATAAACAATTAAAATCACAATTTAAAATCCCTTAAATAAATTACAAAATTAAAACCCGTCAGGAGCAATATAAACAAACTATGGTTGAGCCAGGCCAGCTACTTGGAATAGGTGGGTCTTGAGCTTTACACGGAAGGAGCGGAGGTCAGAGGTAGTCCTAATATCTGGGGGGGAGGTCATTCCACAGAGCTGGGCCAGCCACAGAGAAGGCTCTGCTCCTAGGCGCCGCCCCTCGGCACTGTCTGGTGGACGGCACCTGGAGAAGTCCCTCTCTGTGCGAGCGAATTGGTCGCAGGGATGTATGGGGCAGGATACGATCCCGCAAGTAGCTAGGTCCTGAGCCATGGAGCGCTTTAAAGATCATTATCAGAACCTTGAAACGCACCCGACAGACCACAGGAAGCCAGTGCAGCTCGCGCAGGAAAGGTGTCACATGGAAGTACCTTGTACTCCCCATAATTACCCGCGCAGCCGCATTCTGGACCAACTGTAGTCTCCGAGTGCATTTCAAGGGAAGCCCCATGTAGAGAGTATGAACAACAGAATATAAAAGAGGAAGAAGTGAAACAATATTTACAAAATGCCAAACTCCCCCAAATACCAAGTGATACTAGAACTATATTAGAAGATAAAATAACAATGATGGAGTTAACTGAAGCCCTTAAAAGACAAAATAATGGGAAGGCCCCGGGACCAGATGGCCTTCCTGTGGAATTCTATAGAACACTAGAGAAATCCTTGGCCATTCCCCTTCTAGAAGTTATGAATGAAGTAATGACTGAAAGCAAAATACCTAACTCATGGCTGGAGGCATATATTACATTGCTACCCAAAGAGGAGGCAGACCATACGCAAATTAAGAATTATAGACCTATCTCCTTGTTGAATTCAGACTACAAGTTATTTGCTTCTATATTGGTGGAGAGATTGAAAAATATTTAAATGGGTTTATTCATCCGGACCAAAATGGCTTTTTACCAAAGAGGCAAATTAGAGATAATATAAGAACAATTTTGGATACCTTGGAATATTATGAGGCTCACTCTGGGAAGCAAATGGCTTTGATGTTCCTGGATGCGCAGAAAGCTTTTGATAATGTGAATTGGATATTTATGATACAACAAATGGAACAAATGAACTTTGGTAAGAACTTTATTCAAGCCATACAAACGATATACCACAAGCAAACAGCTAAGATAATGATAAATGGAGAACTGACGGATCCCATCAAAATAAAAAGAGGCACGAGACAAGGCTGTCCACTATCACCACTACTTTTTGTTTTAACATTAGAAGTACTAAACAGAAAGATTAGAGAAGAGGAAGGAATAAAGGGAATGACTATCAAAAAGGAAGAATATAAGCTGTAAGCATTTGCAGATGATCTAGTTTTTATTCTTGAGGAGCCACTTCAATCTGCACCTAAATTGATAGGAAAAATTGGGGCGTATGGAGAAGTTGCAGGCTTCAAAATAAATAAAGACAAAACAAAGATTTTGACAAAAAAAATACCCTCAAAACAAAAAGAAGAATTGGCGGAAATTTTGGAAATGCAAATTACAAATAAAGTTAAATATTTGGGGATTTACCTAACAGCCAGATGCAGCACTCTTAAAGAAGATAATTATCTTAGATTGAAGCAACAAATTGCAATAGATGTGGTGAAATGGGAGAATCTTCAATTATCAATGATCGGGAGAATCTCAACAATCAAAATGAATATCCTACCTAGAATTCTATATTTGTTCCAGACCATTCCAATTAAGTTGGGGAAAGACTACTTTGAAGATCTAAATAAAATGGTGTTGAAATTCATATGGCAGGGGAAAAAAGCAAGAATAAAACGTAAATTGTTACAAGATGCTAAATCAAGAGGAGGTTGGGGCCTACCCGACTGGGAGTTATAGTATCAGGCAGCTAGCCTGATGTGGATCAAAGAATGGATAATGCTAAGAAATGCTAAGCTTTTGAATCTAGAGGGTCACGACCTGTTGTTGGGATGGCATGCATACTTACGGTATAAGGGAACTAAAACACATGGTTATTTCAGAAGGCATTTTATAAGAGAGGCTCTGTTATTAAATTGGGAGAAGGTTAAGAGGTTGCACTACTTGAAAATTCCAGTCTGGATATCAACTATTGAAGCTTTTTCATACTCAATAATATATAAAAGGGAAGAAACGGTTAGATATGCTGAATTATTGAATACAGAGGGTGAACTCAAATCCATACAAGAATTGAAACAGGAAGGTATTGAACTCAATTGGTATTCATATGTGCAAATACATTCTAGATACAATGAAGATCGAAAAAATGAGGGCTTTTATGATAAAATGACTGAATTAGATACAATCTTAACAGGTAACAACAAAAAAGTAATTCAAAAATGTTATGCCTATTTATTAGAGGTGAAATTATATGAAGAACAAGTTAAAGGAACTATGTTAGCTTGGGGAAAAAACTTTGGACATGGGATTGATTTAGAAAAATGGCAAAAATTGTGGACTCAAAACTATAAAATGACAATGTCAACTGCATATAAAGAGAATTTGTATAAGATGTTTTATAGGTGGCACTTATCCCCATCGAGAATAGCAAGAATGTCTAAGAATAAATCCGAAAAATGCTGGAAATGTCAACATATGCCGGGCACATTCTACCACATGTGGTGGACTTGTTCTGAAGCTAAAAGATACTGAAGTAAAATACACATGTGGTTGGAGAAAATGATACATAAACATATAGACTTAAAACCAGAACTTTTTTATTGGGAATAATACAAGAAATATACAACAAGGACTTGAAATATTTGATTATAAATGTGTTAACAGCTGCTAGAATTGTATTTGCCAAAAACTGGAAAAATGAGAAACTACCAACAGAGGAAGAAATTATTCAGAAAATAATGGATTGTGCTGAAATGAGTAAACTTACATTTGAAATTAGAGAACTAGAGGATGAGCAATTTTATAAAGTACGGGATTTGTTTGATCAATGGCTGGATAAAAAAACCTGGAAATAAAAAAAATTCTCTATCTTATCTTATATGTAATAATAGAAAACTATATTTAATGTTGTGAAAGTTTTTTCCCCTCTTTTTATATGTTAATTTCTTACTATGAAATAGATTACTTACTTATACGATATATGAAGAATAATAATGTACTTAATGTATAAGAGTGGGATGATTTAAATTGTTAGGTATAATTGTAGGTGGTGACTATTTTATAATATAAAATGGATTAATGATGATGTAATGAACAATGGATATATATATATATAAATTGAAACACTTAATGACTACATGGATTGATAATTAATAATGGAAAATTATATTTGGAGTTGTGGATGATTGAAAATTTTATGGTTAACTGAAAGTAGAAATGTGTAATATGAATTAATGGGAATCTTTTGACTTAACCCTTATTCTTATTTCTTAGAGATTGGTGATATGATAATTTTATAAAGACTTATTGTTACTGAGTAGATAATTATGGATGTAAGGAAATAAGGGCTGTCACAAATGAAAGAATACTAATGGCAATCTGAACACATAATGCTCAATGAAATATTTAGTTATGTTTAATGGATAACCAGTGACTTTATTCTTATTGTAAAAACCGCTGCACAAAAACTTGTAACCAAACAACATGCTTGATGAAATTGTTTTTCTTTTTCTTTTTCTCCTTGCTCTTGTTCTGTATGTGTTGTTTTGTCCTTTTTAAAGAAAAATAAATTAAAAAATTAAAAAAAAATACCCAAGAACGAGAACAGAAACATTTGCTCAAAGCTCTTCCATTTAATTCTGAGCTAAGATTGGTCATCTGATTGGTCAGTTTGAGCCAGATATACTCTGGGAGGGGAGCACCTTTTAGGTCTTCCCTTCTGGTACCCAGCTTTTCCACTTTAAGAACCAATGCAACTCACAGAGTAGTGATATTTACATGTTCTGAGTAACCAACACTGAGTAACCAAAAGCTGCATTTTACACCAGATGGAGCTTCTGAATGCTCTCCAAGGACCGTCCCATGTAGAGTCCACTGTAGTGTCCTGACGGGAGGTCACAAGAGAATGAGTGACTCTTTGCAGGGCCTCCTTGTCCAAAAATGGACTCAACTGGTACATCACCCAAAGATGTGCAAAGGCCTCATACGTGGTCTTCTAGCAGGAGCCATGAGGACTCCCAGGTTGCACACAACACATATGCAAGACAGTCTCATCACATCCAGAACCCAAGATGGAAAATCATCCGCATGGGAAGGTTGCAATGGGTTAGACATAACTTCGCAACTAAAAACAGCAAAACTAATTTTTCTGAGCTTCTACCAGCATTTCACATCTTAAGATATCTTTGTGCACATCCCCAAATGTATTATGCTGGTTCTTCTACTTCCTCGGGATTTGCAACATTTATGTGTAACACAACATGTCATTCTGCTTTCTGTCAGACAAATCATCTGTCTTATGATCTACTGATTTTCGGTTCTAGGCAGCTCATTGTCTCCTGCAGTCTTTCAATGATGAGGCTTAGATGACAATAAAGGGAGAGGCAGAATGAGTTTATGGATCCAGAATCAAGGATCTCCTCCTTGAAGGACAGAGTGTGCATGATGGATTTAAAATTAAGAAAAAAAAATTAAAAATATCCAGCAGAAGAAAAGATACGGACTGGAATACGAACATTAGTTGTATTGCAACTGTGAACACTTTTTCAACAAGGAGCCAAATGAGAGAATGCCACGTCCCTGTTCGCGGCTTATCCCTGAAGGGTTCTAATAGGGACAATACAGACTGTACAATAATTTTGCATGGTGTGCAATGTTTGCCTTGCATAAGCGAAGAAAGGTACACATCTCTGTAAGCCAGGTTACATTTGGAGATACAGCAAGACGTTTTAACCAAGAGTTATTAGCTCAATTAGTCAACTGGAAGCATCAAAATAAGCAGAGGGGCAGGGCAAGGGAAGAAACGGTGAAGTGGGAGATAGAACGGAATTTTTTGGGGGGCAGAGATCATACAACTCTGTGTACCCCATCCTCATTTTGGGCCCAGCAATAACTGTCAAAAATTGCTGTCTATGAAGTGCAAACTTTGCCTTCCATCAAAAGCCAAATTTCCTATTTTAAGTTCCGTTGAAGCACTTGCTCAATGTTCTTCCATGCAATTCTGAGCCAAGGCATATTGATTGAATCAGTCAACTCGAGACATCAAAATATACCTAGGAAGAATGCAGCTGGTAAATCAAATCTGAGTCAGAGCAAACAGGGAGGGAAGGAGAAATTTTAATAACAATTTGAGGCCCAACAGTTGTCAGAAGTTGACCAAGGTGGGGTGAAGTCTGACAAACTCTATCGCTGGAAGTTTTTAAGAAGAGATTGTATAACCATTTATCTGAAATATTTCTTCATATGTTTTAGCCTCAAGGCCCTTGATCATTCTTATTGCTCTTTTCTTTATTCTTTCCAGAGTCTCAACAGAACAATTAATCAGTGGGACAACTTGATTCCAGAAGTTGTTGAATGTTCCAAAACTGGAAGATTTAAAAAAAAGATCGGACAACCATTTGGGTTGGACTTGAAGACCTCCAAGGTCCCTTCTAACTCTGTTATTCTATATTTCAGCAAAACCCAGAGGGACAATATGAACAGAACAATAATTTTGCACAGTGTGCAGTGTTTGCATTGCATAAGCAAAACAGGTAAACATCTCTCTTATGTTTTATTGTTTTTGGAAGTCCACCAAGAACAATTTTAAGCTGAGGGCTTTTAGCTCAATCAGTCAATTTGAAGCATCAAAATATCAACCATCAGTGTATGTGTGTGGTATATAATGGAATTTTAGTTGATGGAGAGATCATATAATTGTGCGCATCTCAACCTCACTTGGGGCACAAGGATCATTGTAAAAAAAAATGCTGTCTAAGATGTTTGCCTTGATTTAATAGATATAGCTTTTGTCTTAAGTTCCATTAAACTTGGAGATACACAAAGACTAAGAATTAAAGCATTTGCGCAAACTTCTTTTATATATGTCTGACACAAGGCATGTTTAGATGAATCAATCAGCTTGAAACATCAAAATATGATGGGGGGGGGGGAGAATGAATTTAAACACTTTTAATGTGTTGGATCACCAGGACCTTCAAAATAATGGAATAACAGAGTTGGAAAGGACCTTGGAAGTCCTCTAGCCCAACTTCCTGCTCAAGCCGAAGACCTTATAATATTTCAGAGCAATGGTTGTCCAATCTCTTCCAAACTGCACTCACAACTTCTGGAAGGAAGCCATTGCAGTGATAAATTGTTCTAGCTGTCACAAAATTTATCCTTATTTGTAGGTTGGTTCTTTCTTTGATTGGTTTCCATCCATTGCTTCTTGTTCTGCCTTCAGTTTCTTTGTAGAAGAGGTTATCCCTCTCTTCTTGGTTGGAGCCCCTGAGATATTGGGAGACTATCATGTCACCCTTAGTCCTTCTTTTTATTAGAGTAGGCCAAATCCTACTATCCAAATCCTACAATCATCCTTCATATGTCTTAGCCTCCAGCCCCTAATCCTCTTAGTTGCTCTTTGCTGCACTATTTCTAGAGTCTTAACACTTTTTGTATATTGTGGCAACCAAAACTGGATGCAATATTCCAAGTGTGGTCTTATTAAGACTTGATAAAGTGGTACTACCTATTCTTGTGATCTTAACTCTATCCCTCTGTTAATACAACCTAGGACCATGCTGGCTTATTTTAGCAGCTGCAGTACAGTGCTGGTTCATATTTAAGTTACTACTATGGAGCCAGGTGCCACCTATTCTATACCTGTGCATTTGGTTTTTCTTGCCTAAATGTAGAACCTTACTTTTCTCACCATTGAATTCCATTATGTTCAGGTCTGTCAAGGTTCTTCTCCATTTTGAGTCTATCTTCTGGAGTATTGTCTATTCCCGCCAATCATCTGCAAATTTGATGAGTTCTCCTTCTATCCCCTCATCTAAATGGTGTCTGTTAAACTTTTTTTTTTCTTGTGGGCAAAACAAGCGAAGATTCCAGTTACACTACAAACTATGCACTGAATGAAAGTCTCTCTCTTTTCAGTTCCCTTATCCTTAAAAATACCCAAGAACGAGAATAGAAACATTTGCTCAAAGCTCTTCGAGGCTTCTGGTGGCACTGTTGGCATTGGAAGATGCTCCCTAGGGAGCACCAGCCCTGTGATTGAGTAATAAACTGCTAGAACAGCGTAAATCAGCTGTCTAGCAGTTTGAAAACTCCCCCCTTGGGAAAAGAGGGGGGTGAGCAGACGGACAAAGGCACAGCTCCCTGGGACCCCCAGGAGAGATCCTGGGGTATGAAGGGTGAGAGCTCCCCAGAAGCCTGACATAGCTCTTCATCCCGGACACTTCTGCTTTTGCAGAAATGAAACATCACGATGACCCTTGCTGCCAATGTTTAAATTTATATTTGAAAGATACGTAGGCAGAGTGAAGCAGGAGTGAATATAATTGTAAGTGCAAACCTTAATTCTGATGTAACATATTTCCCTCTGTGAAGACAAAAGGACTCAAAGATGGTGATTGAATAACAAAGGGTGTGTCGAAAGTGAAACTTAAAAGGGACAGCATTTGTTAACTGCCTATTAACGATGTTAAAAGACTCCTGATGGTTTGTTAAATTGGTAGAGACTCAAGAGTTTAAGATCAAAGAAAACAGTATTGTTAACAAACCTGGAGTAATCAGTGGACGTTTTGGATTTAATAAACTGGCCGCTGAAAAGTTTGTTTCCAAGAGTGCTGGCAGTTCCCCAGCCCAGACACAAAAGTTACAATCTTTATTACCCTCAGCAGAAACAAAAACTCTGATACTTGAGGATCTCCAAAATGCATTAAAGGACGAAGCCGTTGTTTTGGAGGAAAAGATTTCAAATGCTTTTAAAGATGTGTCTGATGAAATTTCTGGAATTAAGGACTTAATTCAAACCCGTAATCAACAGATTACAGAAGACATAGTAGATGCATTTAAAGGCTTACTTGGTTATGTAACATCTCTGGATGAGAAGGTGGAAGAAATTAATCAGTCGAACATTAGGTTGGAGAATAAAGTTGAGGATGCACAAAGCAAAATTGATAAATCAGAGGAGAAGTAACAATGATACAATATAGAACAATGGAATTTGCTTTAAGAATAAGTGGTTTGAAAGAACAGAACCAGGAAGATCTGCGAGATATTTTTGCCAAAACTTTCGCTCATTTAACTGGTGAACCAAAGGTGGAGTGTGCCTGGCAGATCGATAAAATTTGTTAATTCATGGATTGCCAGACAGAGACAACTACCAAGAGATATTGTAATTTATTTTGTCACCAGGAAAACCAGGAATGAAATACTGCAAGCAACTTACAAAAATAAGTTACAAGTGGCAGGACAAGATGTGGTGGTATTGAAAGAAATCCCCCCAAAAATGTTGAGATCCAGAAAGGATTATGCATTTTTAGTGGATGAACTTAAAAGTCGCCAGATTCAATTTAGATGGGAGGCCCCAGCCGGATTGGTGGTGAATTATCAAGGACAAAGATATCATCTTAACACAGTTTGGAAAGCAAGAGATTTCTATAGCAATGTATTAAAGGCTGGATGCCCCCCATTCCCAGGATTTAGAGCAGTGTTTCTCAAACTTGGCGACTTTAAGTCCTGTGGACTTCAACTCCCAGAATCCCCCAGCCAGCATAGCTGGCTGGGGAATTCTGGGAGTTGAAGTCCACAGGACTTAAAGTCACCAAGTTTGAGAAACACTGATTTAGAGGAAGAAAAGAAGCAGACGAAACCAGGCAGCAAGATATTCAGGCACAAGCGGGAGCTGCTCAAGCTCTGGACTTACCTGAAGAGATAGAAGAAATTATGGAACAAAGACAAACTCGAGCAGCCACAAAACGCAGAGAGCAAGAATTAAAGATGCAGCAAACCCAGACAATAATCCAAGAAATTACAAACACGAACACAGAAGCTGGGGGGGGGGGGGAGCAAGACCGAAGGTGAAATCCCAGCAAGATTTCCAGGCAGCTCTTAGAAAGCTTCAGGGAGCTGAAGATGACAATTAAATTTCTAACCTGGAACATTAATGGTTTAAATTCACCACAAAAAAGGAAAAAATATTTTACTACTTGAAACAATTTAAAAATGATATAATTTCCTTGCAAGAAACTCATATTAGAATACAGGATCAGAAATACTTGATGAACGCAAGATTGGGATCATACTTTGTGGCATCTGCTCCAGAGAAGAAAAATGGTATAGTCATATATTTAAGAAAAGACTTAAAGGCTGAACTAATTGAAGCAGATCCTCAAGGAAGATATATTGCAAGATATATTAATAGAAGGAAAGAAAATACTCTTAACAGGAGCATATGCTCCTAACCAACAGCAAGAAAAAATTTATAAATTGCTTCATGCTAAATTAGCACAATGGGATTATAAATCGTATATATTATTGGGTGACTGGAACCGAGTAATGGACACCACCAAAGACAAGAAGAGATTATTGCAAAATACTCAAACACGAACAAGACTACGTAAATCCTTTTTTGAGTTGATGGATGATATGAAACTGAGAGATATTTGGAGAGAATGGAATGCTAAAGAACGGGACTTCACATTTTTCTCCGATAGGCATCAATCTTTTTCCAGAATTGATTTTATACTAATCACAAATGATTTACTTTCTAGGGTAAAGAAAATGAAGATATACTCGAGAACCTTAACAGATCATAACCCGGTTTGGATGGAATTGGAATATAGAGAGGGATCTAGGAGATCTTGGAGGTTAAATGAAAATTTATTTAGACATGAGAGAAATGTTACAGAAAGTAAAAAATTATTGAAAGAATATTTTGCTTTTAATATGCATAAGGGGACATCTATGGAAATGGTTTTTAGATGCAAGCAAAGCTTACATGAGAGGTGTCTTAATAAATGTGAATAATTTATATAGGCGTAAACAGGGGAAAAAATGAAGGGAATTAGAAGAAGAAATAAAAAAGAAAGAGCAGGCCTTAATATCTAATCCAGACGATAAGAAGGGAAGAGAAGCAATTACTTTACTGTGAGGACAGTTCAATATGTTGATGTCAGACCAAGTAGCTACAAATCTGATGTATGCTAAACATAATACTTTTTGTAATGCAAATAAACCAGGTAGATGGCTAGCTCATATGTTAAGGAAAAAACAAAAGCCTTGTACTATAGAGAAAGTAGAATACAAAGGTAAAGAAGTTTATCAACAGGATATGATTAAAAAGGCTTTCTCAGAATACTATACTAGATTGTACGCTGGTGATAAGATACAAGGTTTAGATATAGATAGATATTTGGAGAAAGAGAAAATACCTATAGTTACAGATGAGCAAAGGGAAAGATTGAATCAACTTGTAACCACGGAGGAAATTCTCCTGGCAATTAAGCAATTAAAAATTGGGAAGGCCCCAGGTACAGATTGATTGACAGCGGTTTATCGTAAAAAGTTACAATTAGAAATGGTAGATCCTCTTAAGGAATTATTTAACAAAATTCAAATGGAAGGAAGAGTAGCCCCATCTTGGAGAACAGCTTTTATTTCCCTGATTCCAAAAGAAGATCAGGACCACACCCAGCCAAAAAACTATAGACCTATTTCATTACTTAATACAGATTATAAAATTTTTGCTAAAATATTAGCAAATAGGTTGATGTCAATGTCAATTATACAACAAACGATTTATAATGATCAATCTGGTTTTATACAGGGGAGACAAATGAAAAGTAATGTAAGACAAATTGTTAATATATTGGAATATCTGGGGAAGAACAACCAAGTCCCCGCAGCGCTTTTATTCTTAGACGCGGAGAAAGCATTTGACCGAGTGAATTGGCAATTTCTAATAAAAATAATACAAAAGATGCATTTTGGAGAGTATTTCACACAATCTATTAAGGCAATATACCAGAAATAAACAGCACAAATTATAGTTAACGGTAGTTTAACAGAATCCTTCAAAATTGAAAAAGGAACAAGACAGGAGTGTCCCCTGTCTCCATTATTGTTTATCTTAACCTTGGAGTTATTGTTGAATAGAATACGTGGGTCAGATGACCTACAGGGAATTAAGATATAGGCATTATGAATATAGACTATGAACATTTGCGGATGACTTGGTTGTAACTTTAACCCAACCCGAGAAATCAGCTAGACGTTTAATGGACATAATTAATCAATATGGTCAAGTATCTGGGTTCAAAATAAATCTAGGAAAAACAAAGATGATAGTTAAAAATATGACCACAAATCAAAAAGAAGAACTAGAAAGAGCAGCAGGATGTGAGATAGTAGAAAAGGTTAAATATTTAGGAGTCTACATTACAACCTCAAATGGGAAATTATATAAGTATAATTATGAACCATTATGGCATAAAATACAGTTAGAGATGAATAAATAGAAAAAACTACAATTATCATTGTTGGGAAGGATAGCAGCAGTAAAAATGAATGTTTTGCCTAGGTTTCTATTTCTCTTTCAAATGATACCTGTTCTGACCCCCCTTCCTCCTTTGCCCACACAGAACACGCTCCGGAACAGTACAAGGTAACAAGATTTATTGCACAAACAAACAGAAGGTTCCGTGGCAGTAAACCACCAAGACAAAACTCACAAAAACAAAACACGAAAGCAGCTATCCAGCTTGCTAGAATTCCAGACTAGAACTTCTGGCATAAGTCCTCTGTTGACTGCTGCAAAGGGCGTATGCACAGTCAACCCTTTTATAACCTGGAGAGGAGCCTCCTGATCAGCAGCTGAGAGCTCTTATCGCTGATAATTGCGCCCACGCTCCTTGCGTCTATGGGCGCGGCGATAACGAGCGTCCAGGAACTCCCTGTTCAGTTCTGACTCACTGTCTCGTGACTCCTCCCCGCTGCTCCAAGGCATGGCATCGGGAGCCCCCCCCTCTGGCTCTCACTGCTGTTCCATGCCTCAGGCGCCTCCTGGTGGCTGACCAGACTCTCTGATCCCTGCCCAGGGTCCCCCACCTCCTCTTGAGCCGACTCATAGGGACCCTCACTCTCGGAGTCTGGTGGCAGCGGTAACGGCGCCTGCTGGGCCACAACAGATACCAATACTTAAAAAAGATGCAAATTTGGAAGAATGGCAGAAAGGTATTAATAACTTTGTCTGGGCGGGGAAGAAACCAAGAATAAAACTTAAAATAATGCATAACATACGGGAAAGAGGAGGTTTGAAAATGCCTCATTTAAAATTATATTATGAAGCAGTAGTTTTATCAAGAATTAGTGATTGGATTAACCTAACAGAGGATAGAATACTGAATATTGAGGGATGTGACTTGGTATATGGTTGGCACGCTTATTTAATATATGACAAGAAGGTGGATAAGATTTTTAAAAGCCACATATTAAGAAACGCCTTATTGCGTGTCTGGAAAAAATACCAAAATAGGTTAAATGATAAGATACCTATGTGGGTAGTACCCAGACACGTGATAGAGAATATAAGTATAGAACAAAAACAGGATGTAATTAAATATAGAGAACTTCTTAATACAGAGAGAGGTGCTCTACAGTTAAAGCCTTTGAATGTATTAAGAGAGGAAAGGGTAATTCAAACCTGGTTCCAGTATGGACAGTTACAAGCTAGATGGAAAAAAGATCAGACAATTGGTATCACGCAAAATGAGGATAGTTTGGTAAAACAAATTAGGGACCAGAGTCAAATGCATATAAAAAGGTTGTATAATATACTGATAAAAATAGATTCTGAAACAGAGTTAGTTAAAGACTGCATGATAAAATGGGCACTAAATTTCGAAGAGCCAATAATGATGGAAACATGGGAAAAGATTTGGGTAAGAAATGTAAAATTCACGCAAGCTCAGAATTTGAGAGATAATTTTTATAAGATGTTTTATAGATGGCATTTAGATCCCAAAAAATTATCTTCTATGTGTCCGAATTTACAACCTAAATGTTGGAGATGTGACTGTGCTGACGCTACGTATTACCATATATGGTGGATTTGTAAAAAAGTTAAAGCATTTTGGATAAAAATATGGTGGGTTACTCAAAATATATTTAAAAAGGATAAAGTTCACCCCCCCAGTTGTTTTTGTTAGGTATAATTACAGACTGTACAGTTATAGAGACTAATTTGATTTTGACCTTAATGACGGCAGCAAGATTGTTGGTAGCGCAGTACTGGAAGAGGGAAGATTTGCCTACTATTCAAGAATGGATGCTAAAAGTAGTAAATCTAGCAGAGATGGCTAACATTACAGCATACTTGAAGGACCACTCAGCTGAGAAATACAAGCTGGAATGGAGAAGATGGGTTGATTATATTCAAAATAAATATTGGACTAAAAAATTTCAATTAGCTTATGAGTGAAAGCACAAGGAATGCTACAATTTACCTAAAGTTAGCTTAACAAAAGGGGAATTAAAGCACAAGAGGAAGTAGGATGTTAAAATCAGTTAGCTTATGCTAGTGTATGATTGTTAAATGTTTATACTCTGTATTTTGCTCTGGGAGGTTGGGGGGAGGGAGGGTCAAAGGGTGGGAAGGGGAAGGGGTAATACTTGTAAAACCTATTAAAACTTTTAATAAAAAAAGCTCTTCCATTTAATTCTGAGCTGAGATTGGTCATCTGATTGGTCAGTTTGAGCCAGATATACTCTGGGACGGGCAGCACATTTTAGGTCTTCCCTTCTGGTACCCAGCTTTTCCACTTTAAGAACCAATGCAGTCACAGAGTAGTGATATTTATATGTTCTGAGTAACCAACACTGAGTAACCAACAGCTGCATTTTACACCAAATGGAGCTTCTGAATGCTGTTCAAGAGCAGTCTCGGGAGAATCAGAAGCTGACATCGAAGTGACATGACAGTCAATCTCGGGGCTCCGAGATCGCCACCGAAATTCCAGCCGCAGAATGGTCCAACTGGACCTAAACCATCCCGAAGAAATGGTGATAGAAGGGGCATATTCTGCTGATCCCAGAGACACCCGCAAAGTCTCTGGTGATCCAGGAATAGCCCTTTTGCCAGAAGCTAGGAAGCAGCCATTAAGGCTGGCGAAACTGCTGACAGCTTCGGAAGTGAAAGTGCAGGAGACAGTGTGTCGTTTATGGTGAGATTTTTACCTTTTTGTGATTTATGAGAACATCCTAAATGAAGAAAATTAATTTAAAAGACTGATGAGAGAGAGTAAGCAGCGAATATAAGGCTACAGTCAAAGTGAAAGTTTTTCCCCCTCCTTTTTATTGTCGGAAGCCTGACTAGACTTTCTAATCCGTGCAGTGTTAAATGGAGCGGGCTTTTTTCTTTTCTGTTTTCCTGCCTTTTACTTTTTGGACTGTTTGATAACTAAGTTCTGTTGTTCCACTGTCTTTTTTTTATATACAGCATTTTTCATTTGGCTTTTTATTTTTTATTTTGTCTTAATTAGGCAGAGAACGTAATACAGTGAGGGAAAGTTTTGGATAAGTGTCACTGCCACCTAGAGAATTTGAAACTTTGTTTCTATTTTTTGTCTGAATGAATGTTTGGAAAAGGTTGCTCTCCAAGGTTACTGGGTCAGCCAGGAGTGACAGGAGAAGAGTTATTTACACAGGTGCTCACTCTGAAATTTTCAGTCCTTGAAATTCTGCCTGGAGAGAATAGCTAACATCTGTAATAGTAAGCCTGGAATGATTTTGAAAGGCTTTCATCTTATAAAAGTTTGAATTTATTTTTCTTTTCTTTAGAGAGTTTTACAAGAAGCCTTGAAACTATTTCTTTCTTTCTTTCTTTCTTTCTTTCTTTCTTTCTTTCTTTCTTTCTTTCTTTCTTTCTTTTTTTGCTGGTGGCAGTGTTTACTTCTTTTTGCTGTGAAGTTGGGTTCTGTATCTGGTTGTTTTCAATTTTTTTTCCCAATTGGATTATGGCATAGAAAAGATTGAAGATTTTTATACTCTTTTATGGGTTTTTTCTTTTTCCTTTTTCCTTTTCACATTTTTGATAGTAGATTTTCCTACTGTCTCCATTTTGCTTTCTTGTTTTACTCTTGCTTTTTATTCCACAGAGTTTTCTTCCCTTTTTCCTCAGCGTTTTGGTTTTCTTTTTCTTTTAATTTTTTTTCTTTTTTTTAACTTTTGATCACCTTATGGTCACTCTGGATTACAATTGACTTTTATACCAAGTGGATTATAATATAGAAAAATTTGAAGATGAGTAAAAGAATAATAACCATCTGTTCTGCAACAACAATACCCTCCTCCTCACCAGCAGGAGGAAAAAGATCAATACAGACAATGTTACAACAGGAAAAAGAAAAGAAAGAGAAGGCAGTTAGCTTAGAGATGATTATGCAAGGAATTCAGAATTTGCAAATAAAAACAGATGCCATCGAAAAGAGAACAGAAACATGGAAAAAAGAATTGAGACAATAGAAGAACGAACGGGAAACATCGAACAATGAACGGAGAACATGGAACAAAAAGCAGTTAAAACTGATGAAAAAATTGATAGTATTCAACATACTATGAAATATGAAGATAGACTATAATAAATTGAAGAAAAATGTGACCAAAGAGAGAAGAAAATTGGGGAGACTGATAATAGATTGAGTGCGGTCGAAAAAGATAATATTGGAATACTGAATTGGGAGACGGAAAGGTCAGAATTTTTTCTAAGATTCCAAAACATAGAAGAAGAAAAAGGTGAAAACCTGTTACAAATAATGATAGAAATTTTGACAAATATCCTCGAGTTAACCCAAGAGAAGATGGCCGATGCTATAGAGGAAGCATTTCGAGTTTATACAAGATATGCAGCAAGAAATGACCTGCCAAGGGAAGTTCACGTAAGATTTACCAAGAAAGCAATTAGGATGCAAATACTTCAAAATGCAAGAGATAGAAAACTGGAGTACAAAGGCAAGAAGATTGTAGTTTTGAAACAAATACCAAGAAGAGTGAGAGAATTGAGAAGAGAATATCAATTTTTGACTAAAATCCAACTCAAAAAAGGTGTTAATTACAAATGGTTGATACCAGAAGGTTTAATGTTTGTATGGCAAGGACAAAGATATAGAATAGATTCAATTGAAAAAGCAGAAGCATTTTCCGAAGAACATCTCAGAGGGAAGGCTGGAGAGACTGGACATAAAGGCTGGGGAGACTGGTGACAGAATCACAAGCGGTGTCTTCTGCTTCGACTGGAAAAGAAGAAGAGGTAGGCGGGATTGACATAGTAGAAGGTGCTACAGTTGGTGTGGATATTAGAGATCTACGAGAAACTAGATCCACCAGAGCAATAAATCCTATGCATAAAACATAAATATGGAAGAGAAGAAAATGATCCAGATGTCCCGCCTGGATTACTGCAACGCTCTCTACATGGGGCTGCCCTTGGGACGCGCCCGGAGACTGCAGTTAGTTCAGAACGCAGCCGCGCGGGCTGTGATGGGGAGTATGAGGTACTCCCACGTAACACCTCTCCTGCGTGAGCTGCACTGGCTACCTGTGGTTTTTCGGGTGCGTTTCAAGGTGCTGATTACCATCTTTAAAGTGCTCCATGGCACGGGACCTAGTTACTTGCGGGATCGCATCCTCCCACATACATCCCTGCGGCCAATTCGCTCACACAGAGAGGGACTTCTCCTGGTGCCGTCCACTAGGCAATGCCAATGGGCGACACCAAGGGGTAGGGCCTTCTCTGTGATGGGCCCAACCCTCTGGAATGACCTCCCCCCCGACATCAGAACCACTACTGACCTCCGCTCCTTCCGGCAAAAATTGAAGACTCACCTGTTCCGATTAGCAGGCCTGGCATAATTACAACTGTTCCTCCTGGCAAATGCACTATTAACTGGTTATTTTAGGGGTATTGTTTTTAATTTATTGTGTGTGTTTTAGGGGTTTAAAATTTAAATTTATATTTATATATACTGGCTCTGTACAGTTCTTTTAATTCCATTTTAACCTCCTCCATTCCAACTGTACATATTCAACTTTTATTGTATTTTGATGTATTTTGCATGGACTGTACACCGCCCCGAGTCCCTTTTGTGAGAGGGGGCGGTCTAGAAGCATGGTAAAATAAATAAATAATAATAAATCTCAATTAACGTAAATGGACTTAATTCAGCAAATAAAAGAAAGAAAATGTTTCACAAACTAGGGAAATTAAAATTGGATATAATTTGTCTACAAGAAGTGCATATTCAAAAGAAACATGAATACTTATTAAGGCAACCAAAGTTGGGGAAAACGTTTACTTCATTGGCAACCTGTAAGAAAAGAGGAGTGATCCTTTATATTAAAGATACAATCCCAGTGGAACAAAACTATACAGATGACAATGGAAGAATCTTGATAGTGGAAATTATGGACAATAGTAGGAAAATGCTCCTAATAGCAATCTATGCTCCTAATGATAAGCAAGATGAATTCTACAGAAAATTACACAGGAAAATAATGGATTTGGATTACTTAAATATTTGTATGATGGGAAATTTTAATGGAATTGTAGATAAGAATATGGACTATAATTCACAAAAAACAACAAAGTCAAATAGAAAGATACTCCCTAAATCCTTTTTTAAATAATCGATGGGTTTAAAGGATATTTGGAGAGAGAGAAATCCTACTAAAAAACAATATACTTTTTATTCAAATAGACATTTATCTTATTCTAGAATAGATATGATATGGGTAGCGACTGAATCGGCCTATAACATACAGGAAATTGAGATCCAATTGAGATCACAATCCAATGATAATTAAATGGAAAGGACAAAGAAAAAGATCTAGGTAGACATTAACAAAACTAGATTAAAAGAGAAAGACTTTGTACAGAAAATGGAAAAGGAAATGGCCTTTTTCTATAAACAAAATAGGAAAGAGGAGACATCAATGCAGAACCTCTGGGATACAATGAAGACTTATACTAGAGGCCTGATAATTGACTATACAAGGAAAAGAAATATAAAGAAAAGACAAACACTTAAAGGACTTGACAATGACTATAAGGGTCTTGAAAAAGAACTAAAGAACTCCCCACAAAAGAAGGACATTAAAGTAAGAATGGAGATGATTAAACACAAAATTGGTTTAATGGAAAAAGAGGAATTAGCACAAAAACTTAGGGGCGCTAAGCAGAATTATTTTGAAAGTGCTAATAAACCAGGCAGATGGTTGGCATACAAATTGAGAAAGAGAGAGATTCAAAGAAGATACTGCAGTTAATGGATGATCAAGGGCAAACTTGTTATGGGAATGAAGAGAAGAAAAAAAAATACAAGATTACTACTGTAAAGTATATGATCATGAGAATGCAGAAGAGGCAGGAGTTAAACAATACTTACAAGAAGCCAACTTACCCCGGATGCCCAAAGAAACTGTAACAATGCTAGAAGCAAAATAACTATGATGGAACTAACCGAAGCACTTAAAAAACAAAGAATGGGAAGGCCCCAGTCTCGGATGGGCTACCAGTGGAATTTTATAAGACCCTGCAGGAATTGTTGTCTCTCCCTTTATTAGAAGTTATGAATGAGGTGATGTCAGAGAGGAGAATACCCAAAACATGGTCAGAAGCATATATTAAACTTTTACCAAAGGAGGAGGGCGATTTACTACAATTTAAGAATTATAGACCAAGCTCCCTGTTAAATTCAGATTATAAGTTATTTGCTTCGGGGAGAGGAGGAGCCAATGTTGTGACGAGACGACGTGCGATCTCAATGCTCTGAGATCACTGTCGATACTTTTGCCGCTGGATGGTCCAAACGGACCTAAACCATTCCACAGAGATGGTGAACAGGAAGAATACATCATGCTGATCATAGGGACATCGCAAAGTCCCTGATCGATCTAAGAAAAGTTCTTCAAGCTGGCGACAAAAAATCCAGCCATTAGGCTGATGAAGTTGAGGCGGCTCCAAAACGGAAGGATACGGAAAGAGAAAGTGTTTCCAGCTGGTGAGGAATTTTTACCGTTTTAAAAGAGACTGCCTATAAAAAACTTAAAACTAATTTAAATTGGAGAACAGAAGAAATAAGTGGTGGAATTAAATTTGGAATAGTTTTGGACAGGGGTTATCTTACTTTCTAAATGCTAACTTCATGGATGGAATTTATGCAAGCCTTTTAAAATGAATGGATTAAGTTTTCTTCTTCTATTTTTTTCTTTTATTATTCTTTGTAACCTATGGACTAAAATTCTCCTCTTTCATTACTGCGGGTGTTCTTCTAACTCATTCTAGAAGTGGACTTACAAAACATACAAAACATACAAAAAGTAACAAAGAAGATTGCAACAGTAGCACTGCCACTTGGAGGCTGGAGGTTTGTGTATTGGAAACGAAACACTCTTACTTTTCTCACTGATTATCCTGGCTTGGCACTCCAAGGTCTCACTGCTTGTTTATAGAGAGTGATAAGAAGAAAAGCATACAGATGTCCCTTTGAAGTATATCTTTAACCAGAGAAAGGTGAAAATAAAACGTTATTGTGAATCTATGCTTAATCTTGTTAAAACCTTCCAAGCTAGAGCAGCAGTGTTTGTTAGCTGGAGATAATGGGACAATTTCAACAGCAGAAAGAAATTTTAAGTCTGCAAAAGATATTCTCAGAAATACAGAAATTATCAAACACATATGAGAGGATAGAGAAGAAGTTGGAAGACTTAGAGCATCTAACAGTAAAATATGATGAAGAAATTGGAGATGTTTATCAAGTGGAAAAAGTGGTGGTTAAAATCCTAAAAATCGAAGAGGAAAATGAATATAAAGAAATTAAAATTGCTGATATTTATGGTGATTGTTTGTCTCTGAAAATGGAAAGAGTGGAATACTGAAAGAGGAATTAAATGGAGGGGAAATCTACCCCAGATGGCAAGATACAGAAGAAGAAAAAACCAAAGAATTTAGGGATTTAAAGAGATAAATTTTATTGGCAATATCGTTGATAACACTACCAACAATCAAAGATAAGCTGATTAAGGAAACAGAAGAGGGGCATCGAAATTACATGAGAGATTTTATAAGCAAGGAGTTGCTAAGAGGAGTCCATACAAATTTGATGGAGATGATTAGAGGACTGACACCACAAATGGCAGAAGATATGAGATTGTTTTGCTACTGGAAAGATACAGGTTGATAGATGGAAGAGTATAATTTAAATTTAGTGAAATTTAGTGACAATAGATATAGTTAAATAAATAGTTGATAATGATAATAATGTATACAATGTGTAGTGTTATAATAAGTAATAATTGGATATGAATATTGAATGGTACCCATGAAAGGAAGATTAGAAATCCTTTTGGATTATATATAAAGGTTAATAAAAAAAAAGAACTAAGATACTGTTAAGTCTTGATTATTAGGGGGAAAATGTTATGATGCAGGATATAGTTAAATAAAGGAGGGATAATGATAACAAGGTATATACAGGTATGGGTACAACATAAGAAAACTGAATGTAAATTGTAAACAGTGATTTGGAAAGGAGGATTAGAAAACTTTGCTATTAAATATTATGGATGTTTAGCTACAATAGGACATAAGTATTCAGTGTTATTGGAGGATTTTAGAAATAGTAAATTAAATGCCAGTATATGGTTATGTATTAAATCTTGGTATATTTTATGATGAAGGACGTTTAAACAATTATAGTCAAATGAAAATGGAGGTATGATGATGGTAACATGTATAAATATCTGAGTTATAATACTTGAGTTAATATGAATTATGTTTGTTGACTGTGGAAGAGATGCATGAAAGCCTTTTTGTAACCAACTGATACACTTTCTACAGTATGTAAAGAAGAATGTGTTGCATTTGTTTTGAAAATAAAAAATAAAAAAAATTATTAAAAAAAATAAGTTATTTGCTTCAATATTGGCAGAACGACTTAAAAAATACTTAAATAGTTTCATTCATTCTGATCAAAATGGGTTTCTGCCAAAGAGACAAATTAAAGATAATATGGGAATAATCTTAGACACTTTGGAATATTATGAGGCACATCCTGAAAAACAATTGGCATTGATGTTTTTGGATGCTCAGAAGGCATTTGACAACATGAATTGGCACTTTATGATGTTACAATGGGAACAAATGGGCTTTGGTGAGAAATTTACTCAAGCCATCCAAACTATATATTATAAACAAACAGCTAAGATAATGATAAATGGAGATCTGACAGAGTCTATTGAAATAAAGAAAGGGACGAGACAAGGCTGCCCATAATCACCATTACTTTTTGTTTTAACATAAGAAGTTTTAAATAAAAAGGTCAGAGAAGGAAAAGAAATAAAAGGAATGAAAATTAAAAAGGAAGAATTTCTTGCTAATGCTTTAACCATTACACCAAACTGGCTTTTTCATGGTTATCAAGATATTTTCCCAGATGTTGAGTTCTTCTAAGTGAAGAATGTTCACTATATTTCTAAGTCTTTCCCTACCAGATTGTCCTTTCTTTATTGATAAGCTACAGCCAATCTCTATTAGGGAAGCATTTTCGTTAGGCAATGATTTAGGCAACAAACAACCTTATTTTTAAGCTGTTTTCTATCTCCACCAGTTTTTGCTGAATAAATGGGACTTGATCTGCTCTGCTTTTGACAGAGGCATGACTTCCACATAATGAGGAAAGTTTAGGATAAGTTTGAAGGAAAACTAACTGAACTCAGAACAACGGAGGGTGGGACTATGCAAACTATTCTTATGGGAGTTTTCTGGCTTATGTATTTGGTTGGAATAGACATCACTTTATAAATAACATTATTATTTAGGGTTTCCTGCCTAGGCAGGGGGTTGGACTAGAAGACCTCCAAGGTCCCTTCCAACTCTACTATTGTATTATTGTATTATTATTGTATTGTATTGTATTGTATTGTATTGTATTTTAAAGGGACTCGAGATTGATGACTTGTTTGACCCCTCTGTCAGGCTCAGCTCCTACCTCTTTGCATATCATTGTTTCTGATTTTACTCAAATTATATTTTTAAATGTTTTTTATTGTAAAGAATTTTGGCTATGGGGTTGTTTAAATGTTTTAATAAATAAACAAAGGTAGATAAACTAATATAATAAATAAATAAACAAATAATAGGTAGATAAAGAGATGAAACTCAAAGACTTTGGCCACCTAATGAGAAGGAAGGACTCACTGGAGAAGAGCCTCATGCTGGGAACGATGGAGGGCCAAAGAAGAAGGGGACGACAGAGAGTGAGGTGGCTGGATAGTCACCGAAGCAGTAGGCATGAACTTAAATGGACTCCAGAGAAGGGTAGAGGATAGGAAGGCTTGTAAGAATGTTGTCCATGGGGTCACGATGGGTTGGACACGACTTTGCAACTAACAACAACAACAAACCTAATTTTTCTGAGCTTCTAATAGCATTTCACATCTTAAGATATCTTCATGCACAACATTTATGTGTAACGCAACATGTCATTCTGCTTTCTGTCAGACAAATCATCTGTCTTGTGATCTACTGATTTTCAGTTCTACGCAGCTCATTGTCTCATGCAGTCTTTCCTTTTTTTGTAAAAAAGTTTTTTATTTTTCCTTTCAAATTCATTCTTAAACATACATTCTTATAATTGCTATTTAACATTTGTCAATTCATACCATTTTTCTGCCTGTATATTTACATTTTCCTATTTTCTTATTTCCCCTCCCACTGGTTTAATAATGTGTCATCTGAGTTATTTGTTTTATACTTTGTTCCAATCTCTTTCTATTTGCATCTTTTTTCAAGCCAATCATAAAATCACCCCATGTTCTGTAGTACACTGAGTTCTTCTTTGTCCTTTATTCTGAATGTCAACCTTGCAGTCTTTTAAGGACGAGGCTTAGATGACCATAAAAGGAGAGGCAGAATGAGTTTATGGATCCAGGATCAGTGATCTCCTCCTTGAAGGACAGAGTGTGCATGTTGGATTTAACATTAAGAAAAAAAATTAAAAATATCCAGCAGAAAAAAAGATACGGACTGGAAATATGAACATTTGTTTTATTGCAACTGTGAACACTTTTTCAACAAGGAACCAAATGGGAGAATGCCATGTCCCTCTTCACGGCTTATTCCTGAAGGGTTCTAATAGGGACAATACGGACTGTACAATAATTTTGCATGGTGTGCAATGTTTGCCTTGCATAAGCAAAGAAAGGTACACATGAGGAAATTCATAAGCAAAGATTGTTTATGGGACTAAATACAGTCCTGAGAATCTTCCTTACTTTTCTTCCGAATAATGCCACTTGATGCCATCCACCCTGGAAGAGATCCGGGTTCTTCATTTGGATCCTCTCTCCATCCTGACCTGAAAATTGCTCCTTTCCCCCTGACTGTACGATAACTTTGCACAATGTACAATGTTTGTCTTGCATATGTGAAGAAAGGTACACATCTCTGTAAGCCCCGTTGTATTTGGAGATAGACCAAGATGTTTTAACCAAGGGTTATTAGCTCAATTCGTCAACCGGAAGCATCAAAATAAGGATAGGGAGAGGGCAGGTAGACAAACAGTGAGGTGGGAGATAGAATGGAATTTTTGTTGGGGCAGAGATCATACAACTCTGTGTACCTCATCCTCATTTTGGGCACAACAATAACTGTCAAAAATTGCTGTCTACGAAGTGCAAACTTTGCCCTCCATCAAAAGCCAAATTTCCTATTTTAAGCTCCATTGAAGCACTTGCTCAATGTTCTTCCATGCAATTCTGAGCCAAGGCATGTTAATTGAATCAGTCAACTCGAGACATCAAAATATACTTAGGAAGAATACAGCTGGTAGATTGTATCTGAGTCAGAGCAAACAGGGAGGGAAGGGGAAATTTTAATAACAATTTGAGGCCCAACAGTTGTCAGAAGTTGACCAAGGTGGGGTGAGGTCTGAAAAACTCAAACTTTAAGTTCTGGCTTACGGTTAGACCTGACATAACATTGGTCCCTTAGGAAAGAACCACCTCCACTCCATGTGTATGGAAAAAATTCTTTATTAAAAGCCAAGTGGTTGGTAGAACCACATGAGGAAATTCATAAGCAAAGATTGTTTAATCCTGAGAATCTTCCTTACTTTTCTTCCGAGTAATGCCACTTGATGCCACCCACCCTGGAAGAGATCCTGGTTCTTCCTTTGGATCCGCTACTAAATTAGTAGACCAGCAAAATGCTGTGGACATAGTATACTTGAACTTCAACAAGGCATTTGACAAAGTAGACCACAATCTACTTCTTGGTAAACTAGAAAAAATTGGGACAGACAGTCTCAGCATCAGAGGTAACTTGCTGGCAAATCCTCCATTTTCCCCCTGACTCACTTTGGTCACCATTTGGTGGTACACCAGTTGAGTCTGTCTCCCAATCAAAAGATCCTGGTCAGTGTCACTCATGCTCTCGTGTCCTCCCTTCTAGACTGTTCCAATATTTCAGCAAATGTTTTAATTCTCAGACCTTGTGTCTCTCCAATGGAACTGCATCTACGTGGAGGGAAGTTGGGTACCCAAAGCCGCTTTCTTAGGCTCAGTACTCTTCAACAAATTCATCAGTGATTTGGATGAGGGATTGAAGGGAAACTCATCAAATTTGCAGACAACACCGAAGTGGCAGGAATAGCCAGTACTCCAGAAGACAGGATTAAGAAATAGAAGGATTTTGATGAACTTCAACATTGGGCCCTATCTAACAAAATGAAATTCAAAGCTGGAAAAATTAAGCCTCAATACTTAGGCAAGAAGAGCCAAATGTACAGTATAATGTGAGTGGTATCTGGCTCAGTGGCAGTAACTATGAGAGAAATCTTGGAGTCCTAGTGGACAACCATTTAAATAGGAGCCAGCCGTGTGCAGCAGCTGCCAAAAAAACCCAACACAGTTCTAGGTTTCATTAACAGAGGGATGGAATCCAGATCACGCAAAGTGTCAATACCACTTTATAAGGCCTTGGTAAAGCCACACTTGGAATACTGCATCCAGTTTTTGTCTTTATAGTGTAAAAAAGATGTGGAGACTCTAAAAAGAGTAGAGGGAAGAGCAACAAGAATGATCAGGGGACTGGGGGCTAAAACAGTTGCTTGAATTGGATATGAGTAATTTATTAAAAAGAAGGACTAAGAGTGACATGATAGCCGTGTTCCAATATTTGAGGGGCTGCCCAAAGAAGAGAGAGTCAACCAATTCTCCAAAGCATCTGAAGGCAGGAGAAGAAGCAATGGATGTTATCAAGTAGAGAAGCAGCCTAGAAGTAAGAAGAAATTTCCTTAAAAGTTAGAACTATTAATCAGCAGAATGACTTGCCTACAGAAGTTGCCCTTTTGTTTCATTACGTACTTTGCACAGATTACACAACCTTCTATAAATTCAGGAAGAGACACCAACTGTCCATATGCCCAGGTTTTGCACTGGCTGACAAATCATACCCAACGAGTAACCCTTAGTGGTACTACATCTACATGGAGGGAACTGAGCAGTGGGGAACTACAAAGCTCCATCTTAATCCAAGTACTCTTCAATGTCTTTGTAAATGACTTAGATGAGGGAATAGAAGGGGAACTCATCAAATAACCCAGCTGGTAGGAATAGCCAACACTCCAGAAGACAACCTGAACAAAGAGCAAGGTTTTACACCTAGTCAGGAAAAATCAAAGATACATGTACAAAATAGACGAAACTTGTCTCAAAAACAATACCTGTGAGAGGGAACTGTGAGAGATCCTAGTAGATGATCACTTAAATAAGAGCCAGCTGTGTGCGGCAGCTAGAGAAAAGTCTAGAGAGAAGGAGGACGAGGGATGACAGGATAGCAGTGTTCCAATATTTGATGGGCTGCCACAAAGAGGAGGCAGTCAACTTATTTCCAAAGCACCAGATGGCAGGACCAGAAGCAATGGATGGAAACTAATTAAGGAGAGAAGCAAGCTGGAATTAAGGAGAAACTTCGTAACAGTGAGGACAATTAAACAGTGGAACAGCTTCCCTTCAGAGGTTGTGGGTGCTTCATCACTGGATGTTTCTATTGGTATTTCCTGCAGGGGGCCAGGGGAGGGAAATTTCACCCTCCGAAAACGGCGTCCCCAGGCCCCCCGGATGGCCGAAAATCAGTTGGGCAGCATGCGCATGGGTGCTGGAGCTGACAGTTCATGTGCCGACAGATATGGCTCCCCGTGCCATAGGTTTGCCCTCCCGGACTCGGAGCAAATTCGTTAACTCTCAGACTTTCTCTATTACAGAGGTTAATAGATCTTCAACAAGGATATTCAACTATTGATTCAAGGCAAAGTCTGCACAGCTTAGACAGCAATTTTTGAAAGTTACCCTTGCGCTCAAAATGAGGATGAGACACACAAAATTGTATGTTCACTGCCCCAACTACAATTCCGTTCGATCCCCCACCTCACTGTTTTTCCCCCTGTCCTCTTGTCCCTAGGATTATTTTGATGCTTCGGGTTGATCAATTAATAGCTACTTGGTGTACTTGGTGTACTTCCAAATACAACGGGACTTAAGAGAGATGTGTACCTGTCTTTGCTTATGCAAGGCAAACATTGCACACCGTAGAAAATTATTGTATAATCTCTATTAGCTGTGAAGAGGGACGTGGCATTTACACATTTGGTTCCTGGGTAAAAAAAACTTTCACAATTGCAACACAACTAATCTTGGTATTCCAGGTAGTATCCTTTCATGCTAAACAGCTGGGTATTTTAAATTTTTGTTTTGGTTAATGTTAAATCCATGATGCTCCTTCTAGCCTTCAGGCAGGAGACCACTCATTCTGGATCCATAAAGTGCTGTTCAGTCTCAATTTAGGGGTGAACTCCTGCACTGCTTGGGGTTAGAAAAAATGTTTTCTCTGGATTCTCCATATTTCCAATATTTTTGATTCTCAAGATGAAGTTCTTGATATTTCAGGCCAAATTAGAGTTGAACTTCAGCTAAAACTTTGTAGATCCATCTTCCTTTTCTGTCCTGAGTTTTGGATCTTCTGAATCCTTCAGTCCAAAGGCTAATTTGAGAGAGAACCACTCATGCTCAGACCTACTCAAAGGAGGCCTTGTTTCTTGAGTGAAGGCAGAGCCACAGTCGCAGCCTGAGAGGTTAGAAGGTCACTTGATTAATTGACGTACAAATTAAAAAATTAGGAAGGCACTGTACTTTGCAGAGAGATATTTTGTTTAATTTTGCGTCATGTAAGGATTGTATCGTCTTGTCTAAATACAGGAAGAGGTGCCACTTGTCCAGGTGCCCAGATTTTGCACACGGAATGATATTTTCTTCCTGGTTGGTTCCTCACCTGATCTTTTTTGGTGTCGGGGGCAAAAAGGCCACACCCCCTGACCTTTCCTTTTCTCCTGTATCTCCCCTTTCTTCTCTCTTAATCCTAGAGATCCACCCCCACCCGCCCACCCCATCTCAGAGGGGTATAAATAAGTGTCTGCTTCCATCCTGGGCTACACATTGCAAGCTAAAGAAAAGATCTCAAGATGAAAACTCTGCTGCTGGCCTTGGTGGTGGTGACAGTTGTGTGCCTGGACTATGGTAAGGTCACCAAACTTTGATCTTGGGTGGCAATTAAACCCAAAACAAGGGGAGAGGTAGGGTAGTTGTGATCCATCCTGTTGTTGGGACTTTCTCACTGTTTTGCCCTGCATAAGGAAGGTCCATGGGAACCTTCAGGGGGAAAATGGAATTCTGGGGTAGACTGCCTCAGAAAGTAGAGGCTCCTTTGTGTAGTGCATTCTGCCAGGGGGTTACTCCAGGGAATGAGATGAAAAATGTTTCTGCTCACCTCCCTCTGGCTTTGCCGTCATTCACTATTTTGGGTGGTATGGCTAAAGGCGACCAGAGATGCCTCCTTCAAGTCAAGCCTGGACAGTCCTCAATGTCAACCTGGGATAGGTTGTTGCTGCTGGGATTTCTGAGACTACTCAATTAATCATACAGCCTTGGGGGTCTCCCATCCTAGGATTAACCAACCCCAACCCTGCTTAGCTTCCACATGGAGACCAGACACTTAGGTTTCCCTTTGTTTTTATTTCATAGCTTCTTTCAGAAGAAGTTAGGTTTTTTTAATCCCAGTTTTTATCCCGCTGCTTTGGCGCAGGGGTTAAAATGCAGTATTGCAGGCTAATTCTGCTTATTGCCGGCTGCCTGCAGTTCGGCAGTTCAAATCTCACCAACTCAAGATTGACTTGGCCTTCCATCCTTCCGAGGTGGGTAAAATGAGGACCCAGATTGTTGGGGGGAGAGGCTGACTCTGTAAACTGCTTAGAGAGGGCCGTGAAGCACTGCGAAGCGGAATAAAAGTCTAAGTGCTATTGCTATTGAGTTTTGTAATGACTAAGAAACCTAATACTCCTTCCTCCTATTTCCCCCACAGCAAAAACACTGTGAGGTAGGATGGGCAGAGAGAGATGGCAAATAGTCCAAAGCCACTAACTTGTCTTTCATGACCAAAGTTGGAACAGAACTCACCGTTACCTGGTGATTGGCCCAAAGTCACCTGCGGTCTTTCATGGCCAAAGTGGGCGAGAACTCACCGTCACCTGCTGATTGGCCCAAAGTCACCTGCGGTCTTTCATGGCCAAAGTGGGCTAGAACTCACCGTCACCTGCTGATTGGCCCAAAGTCACGCAGCTGTCTTTGATGCCTAAGGTGGGAATAGAAGTCAGGTTTCCTATTTCTAGACCATTTGATCTTTCTAGGGAAATTTTCACACATGAAAAGGTCTATCATCTCATAAATAATGTTACAAGATCCACAAAAATAAATAAACCTCAGTCTACAATTTCTATGGTTTCTTTTCTTTCATCCAGGAAACTCCCTGACTTGTTGCAGCAGTGCTTTTTGTGTGACCAAAGTGATCTGTGCAGAATCCGCTACTGCATGCTATAAATCGTACGAAACAACTCCAATATTGGGTTTCAGTAAGTGCAGTTATTGTTCCTTCTCCCAATTTTGTGTGTGTGTGTGGGGGAGGGGGGGATGAAAACCAGAGCTCCCAAAGGCAGCTGAGAGTTGCAGACCATGTAGGACCTGTCTGTGTCCTGTCTGCTCCTTCTGAGGTCTGTTGCCGGACAGTCTAAGGAGTGCAAGGAAAGCGGGGCTATGAATGGGGAGCCCCATCCCTTCCAGGAACAGCTGAGCTACAGAGGGGGAACTTTCTTCAGAGAAAGGGGAGGGAAGAATGCTAGGAAATTAGGCAGTCTCTTGTCTAATTGGCTGAGTTTAGAGCTTTCACATTAAATATACAAGAGGGATGGAATTGCTCCTAGGTCCGTGACAGAGAACCTATGGCTGATATGGAGGCATATCAACAGGTACATGAGCCATTTCCCTAGCTCGGCTCCAGCATGCATGTGTGCACTGGCCAGTTGTTTTTTAGCTGGCTCGCCCATGCTGTCCTTCCCTTCCCTTCACAGGAGTCTCCATGTGATGCCAGCTGAGCATAGGACTCACACGGAGGCTCTTGGAGGGCATTTTCAGCCTCCGGAGGTCCTCCAGAGGGGAAGGAGGAGGCGATTTTCGCCCTCCCCAGGCTCCAGGAAAGCCTCTGAAGCCTGGGGAGGGTGAGAAACGGACCTACCAGGCCCACCGGAAGTCAGTAAATGGGCCATTTCCAGCTTCTGAAGGGCCCCTGGGGGATGGGGGAGTTTTTTTCGCCCTCCTCAGGCTCCAAAAAGGGTGTGCACACATGCGCGGGGAAGGGGCTGGCGGTCACGTGCACATGCACAGGGGGCATGGCACAGGGGTGGTGAAATTAGTGGTGTGGGCACAGGTGCGTGCTTTTGGCACCCAAGACGAAAAAGGTTTGCCATCATTGGTCTAAGGAATGCAAGAAAAGGGGGGTTGGACTAGGGAGCCCCCATCTTTCTCAGCAACAGCCCAGATTGGAGGGGGAAACCGTCTTTAGAGAAAGGGGGAGGGAAATGCAAGAAAGGTGGAATTGCCCCTGAGTCATGTCAGAGCACGGGACTTCCCCAGAAATCTCTTTATTCCTTTACTAAGGAGGTCTGCCTTCCTACTGGGAGGGAATCTGTGAATATCTTCAAAAGTGGTTTTACCGTTTGGTTCAGCTACAGCCACAGATCTGTTCTTTGCTATTTTTTAAAAAAAGAATAATCATTCTGCTTTATGTTTCCTTCACAGAAATGAATTTCAAGTGGGGATGTGCTTCTAATTGTACTATTCCGGCGCCGAGGGGACATGTAACGTATTGCCCTTATGACGAATGCAACAAATAGTACTACGAGTGGTTAAATTCCTTGAGATTGGCTCTCAAGCATCATGGACCTTCCTTGAAAATTTATGCTTGGCCTTTTCCACCAGATGGTCCATAATCTCCCTCCCACCTGTTTTCTTTGACACCCAACCGTCTCTCTGCTTTCTTTTGTTCTGTATGTTTCCTTCTGCTAGTTCTGTAGTTTGAGAATCAAATAAACCTTAGCATTCAATTCAAGTGTTTTCAGAATGACTAGTAAACCCGGTTACCCCCCCCCCCCCGCCCTGCACACTCAAGTGCCTTTCGTGGAACATTGCAGGCTGGGGGCGAAGATGCGGTACTGCAGAATTTGCCAACTATATCCACTCATTCGATGTCATCCTGCTTCAGGAGACCTGGGCTTGTGATAAGATATCCTTTTCAGTGTTTACGGCCATTTCATTGGCTGCTATTAGACAATCTACGGCAGGGAGGCCTAAAGGTGGTCTAGCTTTTTTGGTCTCTACTTCTTTGAAAGTGGAGACAGTGGAACTACCCTCCTGTGGCTCTTTAGCTATGGCGCTTTTAATTAAGAAAGGACGTAGTAAACTGTTAGTGTTCAATGTTTATCTTCCCCCGGCGAGGAAGCAAGCTGATATCAAGGCTCAATGGGGCACGCTGGAGAACTATATTACCTGTATGGAGACTAAATTCCCAGCAATGTACATCCTAATAGTGGGTGACTTTAACGCCCGTCTGGGAGCTCAAGTCCCTCCAGCGATAGAGGCACTCTACCCCCAAGAAACCCTCCAGGCCATAGGCCATTTGACTTCAGCCAGACATTCTAAGGACGAATTAACACATTTTGCTGGCATCCAGTTATCCCTTCTAGTAGCCCAAGACAACAAGATAATTCTTAATGGGTGTACCCTAGGTGATCTGGCTGGCGAATTTACTTTTAGTTCCTTACGTGGGAGTAGTGTTATTGATTTTGTACTGGTATCTCGACCCTTAAGAGAGGCAGTCCGTGCTTTTTATGTGTATTGCCTTACATAGAGCGACCACTACCCCCTGGTTACAATCATTGAGCTTTTTTCAAATATACATCTCCCTAGGGGCCCTCAAATATTAGACCCCTATGTGGCCTCGTATACAAGGAGGACCAAATGGTCTCCCAATACTGAAAAAAAGTTTCACTCCTTTTTATCATCTCCGGAGTGTCTCAACTTGTACAACCAGGTAGTAGCAAGCTCGGAGATAGTCTTGGCCTTTGAATCACTAATTAACAGTATCCAAAGGGAGCTTGGAGCCGTCTGTGGGCCGAGTGGTCTATATCAATCACAAAGTACTACTTGGTTTGACAAAGATTGCTTGATGCTTAGGAACCAGATTAAATGGGTTTACCTGTGCTACCGCAACCGAGGGGACCAACCAGAGGCCTACTAGAGGATTACTACCGCCTGAAGCGGGAGTACAAAGGATTAATTGCTAAGAAAAAGAAAGCTAAAGAGAGAGAGAAGTGGGATTTACTTCTCCTCTCTATCCAGCAGAAGGACACCCGATTATTTTGGCAAATTGCTGCCAGCTCTTTGCCGGGCCATCGGGAACTCCCTCTATGCTACATCTCTAACAGAGACTGGGAAAACCATTTCTTGGCAATTTACCAGGCGTCAGCAAGTTCAACCGTGCCTGACCCACAGCTGTCTCCTGTAGCCCCTGACTGGCAACTTGTGACCCATTCTGAGATCACCGAGTTTATCTCCGAACTTAAGTCAGGCAAAGCTCCTGCCCTGATGCTATTCCCCCTGATCTGCTAAAATCCAACCCTGAATGGTGGATTCCTCTTTTGGCAAGACTCTTTACATATATTAATTCCTCTGGCAGAGTACCTTCCTCCTGGAGCTTAGCAATTATTGTGCCAGTTTTTAAACGAGGAAACAGAAACAACCCAGCTGACTATCGCCCCATAAGCCTGCTCTCCATTATTGGGAAATTGTACGCCAAATACCTCCATCGCAGACTCCTCACTTGGGTTGAGGAATCCAATATCATTGGTGCTGAACAAATTGGGTTTAAAGCGGGCTGTGCCACACTAGATCACTGCTTTGCCCTAGCACACCTGGTCGACAAATATACCACTATACCAGGTGGCAAACTCTTCACTGCTTTCATTGACCTAAAGTCAGCATTTGACTCAGTCCCTAGGGGTTTGTTGTGGTCAAAACTGCTTAAAAGTTCTATTGACAGACGTTTGCTGTACTTAATTAGGTCCTTGTACAATCAGACCTCCAGCCAGGTCAGGTGTGGTCTGCAGGGAGAACTTTCTAATCCTATCCCAATTAAGAATGGAGTAAGGCAGGGATGTGTTCTGGCTCCTCTCCTATTTAATATATTTTTAGCCGACCCGGCTGGTTACAGCGGACATATTGAGTCCCACGCCCCGAAGCTGACAACTACAAAGATCCCGCTTCTTCTTTACGCTGACGATGCGGTTCTCCTTTCATTGTCAAGGCCAGGACTGAAAAGATTACTTTCTGCATTTGGGTCTTACTGTGCTGAAAACCATCTGGCTATTAACTATGATAAATCAAAAGTACTAGTGTTTACTAGAGCCCGGAAATTGTATAACTGGGATATGGGTGGCAATGCTGTTAAGCAGGTTTTCCATTTTAAGTATCTAGGTATTCAATTTCAGAACACTGGTGCCTGGACTAGACATCGAATCCAGGTGCTGAACCCGGCCTCCTGTAGTCACCAGCAGATTTTAAGATTCTTTTATACCCAGGGTGGCCAGTTCATTCCTTCTGCCCTACGTATTTACAAAGCCCAAACGCTGGCCCAAACTCTTTACGGCATTCCCATATGGATACGGGGCTTCAAGGATTGCATTGAAAGAACCCAGGCTGCTTTCCTTAGAGAACTTCTGGGTCTTCCCCCTTGTGTTGGTTTTGCCCCGATAAACCTAGAACTGGGCATTCGATCGGTGGAATGTATGGCCTGGATAAACACCTTTAAATGGTGGTTTCGGCTGCTCTTTCTGGCAGTTCCTGGCAGCTACCTCTCCCTGGTGTTCACGGACTCCCATATTTCTCGCTGGGAGAAAGAGCTGCTGAAGAAACTTCATCTGCTAGGTTTCACGGAGGATGCCTTGGGAAACTACGACCTCAAGGATGCCCAATTTAGTCAGTTTATCATAAAAGCCCTCATTTTTTCTATCTTCATTGTATCTAGAATGTATTTGCACATATGAATACCAATTGAGTTCAATACCTTCTTCTTTCAATTCTTGTATAGATTTGAGTTCACCCTCAGTATTCAATAATTCAGCATATCTAACTGTTTCTTCCCTTTTATATACTATTGGATATGAAAAAGCTTCAATAGTTGAGATCCAGACTGGAATTTTCAAGTAGTGCAACCTCTTAACCTTCTCCCAATTTGATAACAGAGCCTCTCTTATAAAATGATCTCTAAAATAACCATGCTCTTTAGTTCCTTTATACCATAAGTATGCATGCCACCCCAACAGCAGGTCATGACCCTCTAGATTCAAAAGCCTAACATTTCTTAGCATTATCCATTCCTTGATCCACATCAAACTAGCTGCTTGGTAGTATAACTCCCAATCGGGTAGGCCCCACCCTCCCCTTGATTTGGCATCTTGTAACAATTTACATTTTATTCTTGCTTTTCTCCCTTGCCATATGAATTTCAACACCATTTTATTTAATTCTTCAAAATAGCCTTTCCCCAACTTAATTGGAATAGTCTGGAACAAATATAACAATCTAGGTAAGATATTCATTTTAATTGTTGCGATTCTACCAATCATTGATAATTGAAGGTTCTCCCATCTCGCCAAGTCTGTTGCAATTTGTTGCTTCAATTTAAGATAATTATCTTCTTTGAGGGTGCTGCATTTGGCTGTTAGGTGAATCCCCAAATATTTAACTTTATTTGTGATTTGCATTTCCAAATTTTCCGCCAATTCTTCTTTTTGTTTTCGGGGTATATTTTTTGTCAAAATCTTTGTTTTATCTTTGTTTATTTTTAAACCTGAAACTTCTCCATACGCCTCAATTTCTCCTATCAATTTAGGTGCAGATTGAAATGGCTCCTCAAGAATGAAGACTAGATCGTCAGCAAATGCTTGCAACTTGTATTCTTCCTTTTTAATGGTCATTCCCTTTATTTCTTCCTCTTCTCTAATCTTTCTATTTAGTACCTCTAATGTTAAAACAAAAAGCAATGGTGATAGTGGACAGCCTTGTCTCGTACCTCTTTTAATTTCAATTGGATCCGTCAGTTCTCCATTTATCATTATCTTGGCTGTTTGCTTATGGTAAATCGTTTGTATAGCTTGAATAAAGTTCTTACCAAAGTTCATCTGTTCCATTTGTTGTATCATAAACATCCAGTTCACATTATCAAAAGCTTTCTGCGCATCCAGAAACATCAAGGCCACTTGCTTTCCAGGGTGGACCTGATAATATTCCAAAGTGTCCAGAATTGTCCTTATATTGTCTCTAATTTGCCTCTTTGGTAAGAAACCATTTTGGTCCGGATGGATAAACCCATTTAAGTATTTTTTCAGTCTCTCCGCCAATATGGAAGCAAATAGCTTATAATCTGAGTTCAACAAGGAAATAGGTCTATAGTTCTTAATTTGCGTATGGTCTGCCTCCTCTTTGGGTAGCAATGTAATATATGCCTCCAACCATGAATTAGGTATTTTGCTTTCAATCATTACTTCATTCATAACTTCTAGTAAAGGAACGGCCAAGGATTTTTCTAGTGCTCTATAGAATTCCACAGGAAGGCCATCCAGTCCCGGGGCCTTCCCATTATTTTGTCTTTTAAGGGCCCCGGTTAATTCCATCATTGTTATTTTATCTTCAAGTATAGTTCTAGTATCATTTGGTATTTGGGGGAGTTTGGCATTTTGTAAATATTGTTAACAGGTAATGATGAAAAAGTAATTAAAATTTTTTATGATTATCTATTAGAGGTGAAACTATATGAAGAACAAGTAAAAGGAACTATGCTAGCTTGGGGAAAAAACTTTGGACATGGGATTGACTTAGAAAAATGGCAAAAATTGTGGACTCAAAATTACAAAATGACAATGTCAGTTGCATATAAAGAAAATTTGTATAAGATGTTTTATAGGTGGCACTTATCCCCATCGAGAATAGCAAGAATGTCGAAGAATAAGTCTGAAAAATGCTGGAAATGTCAACATACGCCGGGCACATTCTACCATATGTGGTGGACCTGTCCTGAAGCTAAAAGATACTGGACTAAAATACACATGTGGTTGGAGAAAATGATACATAAACATATAGACTTGAAACCAGAACTTTTTCTATTAGGAATAGTACCAGAAATATACAATAAAGACTTGAAATATTTGATTATAAATGTCTTAACAGCTGCTAGAATTGTATTTGCTAAACATTGGAAAAATGAGAAAGTACCAACAGAGGACCAAACCGATTTTTTTTAAAAAAAGAAACAGTACATTTAAAATAAATTAAAATTAACATTAACATTAACAGGCCCGGCCGGCTTGCTGGAAAAGCCAACTTTTTAGGGTGCGTCGGAAGGACCGGAAGTCAGGGATTATGCAGAGCTCCGTGGGCAGCTCATTCCAGAGGGAAGGCACTCCCACAGAGAAGGCTCTCCCCCTGGGGTCACCAGCCGACACTGCCTGGCCAACGGCACCCTGAGGAGGCCAACTCTGTGGGATCGTACTGGACGGTGGGAGGCTACTGGTGGCAATAGGTGGTCTCGCAGGTACCCTGCGCCTAAGCCATGGAGCGCTTTAAAGGTCATAATTAATACTCGGAAAACAACCTGCAACCAGTGCAGGCTGCCTAAAAGGGGTGTGACATGGGAGCACCTAGGTACCCCCATGACAACCCGCGCGGCCGCCTTCTGGACCAGCTGAAGCCTCCGGGTGCTCTTCAAGGGCAGCCCCATGTAGAGAGCATTGCAGTAGTCCAGGCGAGAAAGGACGAGGGCATGAGTGACTGTGCACAGAGCATCCCGATCCAAGAAGGGGCGCAACTGGCGTACCAGGCGAACCTGGTAAAAGGCCCCCCTGGTCACGGCCATCAGGTGTTCTTCTAACTAAGCCGCGTATCTAGGAGGACTCCCAGATTGCGAGCCTTCTCCGAGGGGGCTAAAATTTCTCCCCCTATCATCAAAGATGGAACAAGATGTACAAATCGGGATGCCGGGAACCACAGCCACTCAGTCTTGGAGGGATTGATCTTGAGTCTGTTCCTCCCCATCCAGATCCGCACAGCCTCCAGGCATCGGGACATCACGTCGAGGGCATCATTTGGGTGGTTTGGGGTAGAGATGAAAAGTTGGGTATCATCAGCATATTGATGATACCGTACCCCAAAACCACGGATGATCTCGCCCAGCGGTTTCATGTATATGTTGAACAGGAGGGGTGAGAGAACCGACCCCTGGGGCACCCCACAAGTGACGCGCCTAGGGGTCGATCTCTGCCCTCCAGTCAACACAAACTGCGACCGATCCGACAGGTAGGAGGAGAACCACCGTAAAACGGTGCCCCCCACTCCCAACCCCCCGAGTCGTCGCAGTAGGATACCATGGTCGATGGTATCGAAAGCCGGCGAGAGGTCTAATAGGACCAGGACAGAGAAACAGCCCCTGTCCCGGGTCCGCCAGAGATCATCGACCAATGCGACCAGTGCCATCTCTGTGCTGTACCCGGGCCTGAAACCCGACTGAAATGGATCCAGGTAGACAGTTTCATCAAGGTACTGGGGAAGCTTACGTGCTACCACACTCTCAACAACCTTCGCTACAAAGCAAAGGTTGGAGACCGGACGATAGTTAGCTAAAGAAACTGGGTCCAGGGAAGGCTTCTTGAGGAGGGGCCTCACCACCGCCTCCTTCAAGGCGGCGGGAAAGAACCCCTCTCTCAATGAAGCATTGGTAATCGCCTGGAGCCAGCCTCGTGTCACCTCCCGGGAAGCCGAAACTAACCAAGAGGGACACGGGTCCAGCACACAAGTGGCAGCACTGAGTCCCCCCATAATCCTGTCCATGCCTTCGGGTGTCACAGGGTCAAACCCATCCCAGATAGTCTCCTCAAGAATCATCCCTGTCGGCTCGCCCGAATCTACCCAGTCAGAGTCCAAGCCTGTCCGGATCTGAGCGATTTTATCCTGCAGATACTGAACAAATTCTTCAGCCCTACCCTGCAAGGGGTCTTCCCCAGTTCCTTGGTTAAGTAAGGAGCGGGTCACCCTAAACAGAGTGGCTGGGCGGTTATCTGCGGACACGATAAGAGCGGAAAAATATTGCCGTTTTGCCGCTTCTATCGCCACTAAGTACGATTTAATATAAATTCTTACTAGTGTTCGATCAGATTCGGACCTGCTGGCCCTCCAGCCACTCTCTAGGCGTCTTTTCCGGCGTTTCATCTCCTGGAGCTCCCTAGTAAACCAGGGAGCCATCCGGGATCGACACCGGGTCAGAGGCTGCAAAGGCACAACACGATCCAAAGCCCTAGCGGCAGCCCTATCCCAGGCTCCCACTAGGGCTTCGGTCAAGTTGTGAGCAAGGGATTCAGGAAAAGTCCCAAGCTCCATCAGGAACCTTTCGGGGTCCATCAGGTGCCTGGGGCGGAACCATCTAGTCGGTTCCCCCTCCCTGCGGCGAAGGGTAGCAGTATGGAAGTGAAGCCTGATGAGGAAATGATCAGACCATGACAAGGGTTGAATAGAAATATCCCCTAAATCTAGATCATTCATCCACTGCCCAGAGACAAAAATCAGGTCAAGCGTGTCCCCCCCATTATGGGTGGGGTCTTGAATTAACTGAGTTAGGTCCATAGCTGTCATGGAAGCCATGAACTCCCAAGCTGACTTGGATGTCTCGCCAATGGAGGGGAGATTGAAATCCCCCAGGACCATGAGCCTGGGGAAATCAACCGCCAATCCAGCTAATATATCCAGCAGCTCCGGCAGGGCCGATGAAACATAGCAGGGAGACAGGTATGTAACAAAAAGGCCCACTTGAGCTCCAAGGTCCCACTTCACAAAGAGGGACTCACACCCGCCTATCTGAGGCACAGTGACCTCATGAGGTCTGAGACTTTCCCTAATAACCACCGCTACCCCACCGCCCCTGCCCTGGGCTCTCGGCTGGTGAAACGCCCGGAAGCCTGGTGGGCATAGTTCGCTAAGGGGCACCCCCCCCTCATGGCCCAACCAGGTCTCCGTAATGCATGCCAGGTCCGCTCTACCCTCCTGTATGAGGTCGTAAATGAGGGGAGCCTTATGTACCACAGACCTGGCGTTAAGCGACACCAGCCGGAGACCAGGGTCCTGTAATCCCGAGCACCAGGGGGTGCAAGAAGGGCGATGAGGGTCGGAACGCGCGATTGCTCTCAAACAGCAAACCCGCGTCCTCCGAACATCATTTGGCCCTCAGCCCCCACCATATCTGCCTCTCCCATAAACAGTAGAAATGGTGAACTCCCCAATGGAATGGCTTAATGTATCCCCCGGAATCCCAGCCCTTCCTAGCCCTCCCAACCCACGCCCATTAGTTAGCGCTGGCCTGTGACCTGGCAGACTCTCCCCCAAGCCTGTCTGAGCCATCCGAATCAACCCCCCCCTTAAAATTTGGTTTAAAAGCCCCTGTAAAAAACCCTTAAGAAGTCTCTTCTTCGCATGCCACCTCTCGGGATCCCAAGATCCGTCATTAAGGAAGCATCTTGATAGGCAAGAAGGCCATCCCCAGGAAAGGGGGAGTTCCCGGAGGGAATAAAGTTCTGTCGCAGTATAGCATAGAGGAGAGTGTGGCATCAACCAAACGGGATGACATCATGGGGAGATGGAATGAGGAGATGACATATCCACGGGGGGGCAGCCGGCAGTGTTCAAGGGGGTAGCAGGAAGCTTATGTCCATCATAAGAATTGTCGATGTTGCGGACAATATGTAAGGGTAACGGCTAGCTGTCCAAAATCGCAGCATATGCTAGCTTGCGAGGTGGTAAAGCGGCCAGTGATGGCGGCAATGAGGACAGCGGCAGCATCGGCGGCTGCTCCAACTCCGACTCCAACAGCTAAGCTCCGCCCACGCCAGCCGCGAATGGCAGGCCCTTTCTCCATCAAGCCCACCTGAAAGAAAAAACATCTTAATTCAACAGTTAACTCTGAAGGCTATTCTCAAGCTCTCTCAGCCCTGGGTTCAAGTGTTGGCGATTAAACCAGAGATGACCTAGCTGGACATTGGGGCTGAGTGGGAATTCTTCTTTAAAAATCATTTCATTTGATTTAAGAACATCCTGGCTCTTTTCAACTGTACGGGCGCCATATAGCATAGAAAGGGAACAATAAATAAACGTGACAAGAAAAACAGTTGGCAAAGCTTGTTCCCAATATAACTGTGTTATAGTTGGGGACTGAGTGCCTAAGGCAATCGAGTCACCCTGACCAATGCCTGGGAGAAGGGTAGGCCTTGAAGGACCTCCAAACCACCATGAGATGGGGGCCACCAGGATCTCCATCGTGTCATGCCATGGCCTCCAAGTCTTTCCTCTTTTATTGATCATCCCAGTGAATCCCCTGGGGAGGGTTATCTGTCACCTCAGGTCGGGTGGGACTTTACTTTACTTTTATTTAGACTTTTATACCGCCCCCTCTCCCCAAAGGGACTCGGGGCGGTGTACAGTCAGATAAAACACATCAACAGATAGAAAATACAAACATAAATACAAACATAAAAGAGGAGGCAATAAGAAACTGTACAAAAAGCAAAGCAGTTAAAAACAATATTTAAATAACCCTAAAAATACCCAATTAAAATATCTGCCAGGAGGTAGAATAAGACTATAAATGGGCCAGGCCGGCTAAACGGAACAGGTGAGTCTTCAGTTTTTGTCGAAAGGAGCGGAAGTCGGTGGTGGTTCTGATATCGGGGGGGAGGTCATTCCAGAGGGTTGGGCCCATCACAGAGAAGGCTCTACTCCTAGGCGCCGCCCGTTGGCATTGCTTAGTGGACGGCACCCGGAGGAGCCCCTCCCTGTGAGAGCGAATCGGTCGCAGGGAAGTGTGTGGTAGGATGCGATCCCGCAAGTACCTAGGTCCTGAGAGAAGGGAGAAAGAAATGGCAACAATGCCAGGAATCCCAAAAAGCCCCCTCCCCAATAATGATGGCTTGTGTTTGAGCTTGGTCGAGGTCAACTGTCTCTCCATACCAGCTGAATGAGGCCACTTAAAGATGCACCCTACAGTTAGAATTAATACAACTACGGAGGCTGAGGCCTTCATGGAAAAAAACAAAGTGCTCCTAGATAAAGCTGATGATACCACATGGGATACACAAGACACGGGAGGTGCTGGAGCCTTGCTGGTGTGGGGAGAAGAGGCAACACTGAGAAAACTTAGATCACAAAAGTGAATTAGAAAAATAATGCAATTGCTAATGCAGGGAATTTTTTCTGTTTGATATAAAATAGATTGAAATTACTTGAAGATACAAGGTAAAAATATGCTGTCAAAATATTGCTAAGTAGCAATTATTTAATGTATTAATAAGTGAAAGTTATGAGAATTGGGGGGAGTGCCATTTCCTGCATAATATAGCTGTCAAAATTTGTAACTTTATCCATTATCCCCTTTCCTGAAAATTTTTGTAAAACTAATAAAAAATTCTGTTAAAAAAAAAAAGATGCACCCTACACGACACATTTGGGAGTTGCAGATTGGGCATTGGGTTGGGGTAACTAGAGGGAGGGTCCTGGGTAAATGTTTGATATGTACACGTTCACACTTTTTTGCTTCAGATCTTGCTTCACTTTAGCTGTTTTCATTTTATGTCCAGTAAAGTACCTTTATCTCTACTTAAATCAGCGGTTCTCAAATAGTGGGGCGCGCCCCCCTGGGGGGGCGCGAGGCTCCGTAAAGGGGGGCGCAAAGGCTCCCTTTCCATCTGGGTGCAACGGCGGCGGCGTGGGCGAGGCATAATATATCCCGCCTGGAAGTGGCAGCACTTCGGACTGTGGATTTTCATTGGAGCCGCGGGCTGGAGCTGTGCAAGAAGCTTGCTCGGGCGGGGGTGGGAGGGAGGGAAGCATGGCTGTCCCAGGCTTCCCTCCCTCCCCCCCCAGCCCAAGCAGACTTTTTGCACAGCTCCAGCCCGCGGCTCTGATGAGTCTCTGAGCAGTCCCCAGCGCTGCCACTTCAAGCCGGGATATATTCTGCCATGCCCTCGGCGGCGTCTTTATGCAGGTAGCTCGCCTCCCCGCCAGCAGCTCCACCGCCAGCATTCCATCTGGAAGCGGAAGCGCAACAGCCGCTGTTGGGGAAGGGACAAAGGGGCGGCGGTCGCCCGATCTTGCCACCGCCACCCCTTCGTCCCTGGTAACGGCGACTGTTGTGCTGCTGCTTCCAGCTGGGATGCTGGAGGAGCTGCTGGCAGGGAGGGAGGGAAGAAAGGGAGGAGGGAGTAAGGATAGACAAGCAAGAGGGAAAGAGGAAAGAAGGCAAGCAGGCAGGAAGGAGGCAGAAGGAAGGAGGGAAGAATGGAACTGGAAGGGAGGCAGGGAAGGAGGGAGGGAGAAAGGAAGGATAGGAGGATAGGGAAAGAGGAAAGAAGGCAGGCAGGCAGGGGGAAAGAGGAATGAGGGAACTGGAAGGGAGGCAGGAAGGAAGGGAAGGAGGGAGGGTGGAAGGAAGGATAGACAAGCAAGAGGGAAAGAGGAAAGAAGGCAAGCAGGCAGGAAGGAGGCAGAAGGAAGGAGGGAAGAATGGAACTGGAATGGAGGCAACGAAGGAGGGAGGGAGAAAGGAAGAATAGGAGGATAGGGAAAGAGGAAAGAAGGCAGGCAGGCAGGCAGGGGGAAAGAGGAAGGAGGGAACTGGAAGGGAGGCAGGAAGGAAGGGAAGGAGGAAGGGAGGGTGGAAGGAAGGATAGACAAGCAAGAGGGAAAGAGGAAAGAAGGCAAGCAGGCAGGAAGGAGGCAGAAGGAAGGAGGGAAGAATGGAACTGGAAGGGAGGCAGGGAAGGAGGGAGGGAGAAAGGAAGGATAGGAGGATAGGGAAAGAGGAAAGAAGGCAGGCAGGCAGGCAGGGGGAAAGAGGAAGGAGGGAAGGGAGGCAGGAAGGAAGGGAAGGAGGAAGGGAGGGTGGAAGGAAGGATAGACAAGCAAGAGGGAAAGAGGAAAGAAGGCAAGCAGGCAGGAAGGAGGCAGAAGGAAGGAGGGAAGAATGGAACTGGAAGGGAGGCAGGGAAGGAGGGAGGGAGAAAGGAAGGATAGGAGGATAGGGAAAGAGGAAAGAAGGCAGGCAGGCAGGGGGAAAGAGGAAGGAGGGAACTGGAAGGGAGGCAGGAAGGAAGGGAAGGAGGAAGGGAGGGTGAAAGGAAGGATAGACAAGTAAGAGGGAAAGAGGAAAGAAAGCATGTGACTACGGTGGGAGACGAGGAAAGACCGGTGTGCTATGTTATGCAGAGGTGTACTTATAACAATTTTATAGACGAATTATACTATTTACAGTCGCGCGCGGGGGGGGGGGAAATGTTTTCTTCTTCCTAGGGGGGGCATGACAGAAAATAATTGAGAAGCACTGACTTAAATGGAGTTTTTCTTTCATGGATACTGAATGAGGCACGCCTGAGAATGCACCTCATGGATCAGAGGGGCAGTGTGTACCATTTGAGGGGCACACGTGATTGTTTGTGTCCCCACATTCCACATCAGCTGATACGTCTGGATGATCTTCAAAGGCATGGTGATGAACCAAGGTTCTCTTTGGACCAGGCACTTCATCATTCTCCTCCTCCCACCTCCCACCCATATTCTGAGAACTCCATTAGGTGGTTCTGAACTGATCTTCAACATCCTGGAAAACCGTGGCTGATTTGAATGTCTGAAATGGTTTGTGCCAGTCTAGAATTAAGGAGGACCACAACCATCATATCCCCCAGGCTCTCTTTTCATTTTAGAGCTCTCCTTCTGAATACCCTCATCATGACTTGGTTGGATCATTATTATCTTAGCAAAAGAAATAGAGATTGCGATTTGCTACATATTTTATGTCCCTGACTACTCCTAAAAGATATTCAGGTGAGAGTAGGAAAGCTTTCATCTCGCAATCTTCTCTGCAGCTAGCAAACTGTAGCACAGGATGGGAGAGGGCACTCATCATACCTTTGAGATGTTGTCCATGCAAGATTAGATTTCTAGGATTAAGAGAGAAGAAGAGGGAGACTCGGGGGCAGAAGAGTAGGGCAGGGGGATGGTCTCTTTTCTCCTACCACCAAAAGGGAAACCAGATTTTCAAACAGGGAGTAAAAAAAAATACACTGTACCCCAAGATAGTCTCACGATTTCACCCAGACAGAAGGTCTCATTTTTTAACAGTTTTAAGGGGTTCCAGGGTAGGGGGGAAGGGGATTCAGGCCAGGAGGGAAAGTAGAGCCAGGCAAACAGGTGTGGTCGGGAGGGGAGGGAGCGGAGTGGGGGAGGAGAGTGATAATAGCATTCCATTACAGGGCTCTGTTATACCAACGGTCGTGGGGAGGGGTGGGTGCGAGGACAGACTAAGAACCTGCAGTCGGTTGGGAGACCGTGGTTGTTGGTTACACCCGGTCGCTTGTACCAACCCCCGCACGCTAGGTGGCCAGGATCTACAGAGCCAGGGCCTTAGGCTGATGTTATGCAATGCGAGGTCCGCTGTTAACAAGGCCCCCCTCATTAATGACCTGATTTTGGAGGGGGAGCCGGACCTCGCAGGAATAACAGAGACCTGGTTGGGCCACGAGGGAGGTGTACCCCTCGTGGACATGTGCCCACCAGGTTATCGTGCATTCCACCAGCCATGGGCCCAGGGTAGGGGCGGTGGGGTAGCGGTAATTATCCGGGAAGACCTGGAGCCGAGAGAGTTCACTGTGCCACAGACATCCGGGTGTGAATCCCTTGTCGTGAGATGGGGCTCAGGGAGACAGTTGGGCCTGCTGATAGTATACCTGGCTCCTCGCTATACATCAGCGGCCCTGCCTGAGCTCCTCGAGCTGATCGCAACGATGGCAGTTGAGACCCCCAAACTTTTGGTCATGGGGGACTTCAACTTGCCATCAGTGGGAGAAGCATCTGAGGTGGTTCAGGAGTTCATGGCTTCCATGACAGCCATGGACCTGACTCAGTTAATTCAGGGTCCCACACACGAGGGAGGCCACACACTGGATCTTGTTTTTGTCTCTGACCAGTGGACGAGTGATCTGGGAATAGGGGACATAGCTATTACTCCCCTGTCATGGTCAGACCACTCACTTCTCCAACTTGACTTCCCTGGTGCTACCCCCCGCCGCGGGGAGGCGGAACCGGAATGTCCTAGATGGTTCCGCCCCAGGCGCCTGATGGAACCGGAAAGGTTCCAGACGGAGCTTGGGCCACCTCCTGTAGACCTGACCCGCCCCCGGATAGAGGACCTAGTAGCCGCCTGGAATAATGTGGCTGCCGGGGCCTTAGACCGGGTGGCGCCTTTGCGGCCTCTCCTGCGGCAATGAACCACCCTGGCCCCTTGGTTCACCGAGGAGCTAAGGGTGATGAAACGCCACAAGAGACACCTAGAGAGCCGATGGAGATCCTCCCGTTCCGAACTTGACCGAACACAGGTACGAACCTACTTAAGGACATACCTTGTGGCAATAAGAGCGGCCAAACGTCGACATTGTGCCGCCCTTATTGCGTCCGCAGATAACCGCCCTGCCGCCCTGTTTCGGGTGACCCGCTCTCTTCTTTCGCGGAGACCGCGGGAAGCCCCTTTACAGGGCAGGGCAGAGGAATTTGGGAAATATCTGCAGGACAAAATCGCTCAAATCCGGAGGGAATGGGTCCCTTTCAGTGGTCTAGTGGAGACATCCGAGGCGAGTCTTGAGAGACCACTCTGGGAGGAGTTTGACTCGGTTGCCATCAAGGATTTGGACAGGTTACGCGGGCGACTACGAGCCACCACATGTTCATTGGACCCATGTCCCTCCTGGCTTGTACTGGCATCCTGGGAGGTTACACGAGACTGGCTCTTGGTGCTAGTGAATGCTTCATTGGGCGAGGGGTTCTTACCGGCCGCCTTGAAAGAGGCGGTTGTGAGACCCCTACTCAAGAAGCCTTCCCTGGACCCAACGGAGCTAGCCAATTACCATCCTGTCTCCAACCTTCCTTTTTTAGCGAAGGTTGTAGAGAGTGTGGTGGCCCAACAGTTCCCACGTCACCTGGAGGAGAATGATTATCTAGACCCGCGCCAGTCAGGCTTCCGACCCGGGCACAGCACAGAGATGGCCTTGGTCGCGTTGGTAGATGATCTCTGGAGGGCCAGGGATAGGGGTTGTTCCTCTATCCTGGTCCTATTAGACCTCTCAGCGGCTTTTGATACCATCGACCATGGTATCCTCCTGCACCGGCTGGAGGGGCTGGGGGTAAGGGGCACCGTTCTACAGTGGTTCTGCTCCTACCTCTCCGACCGGATGCAGCGTGTGTTGGCAGGGGAGCAGAGGTCGTCCCTGAGGCCTCTCACTTGTGGGGTGCCGCAGGGGTCAGTCCTCTCACCTCTCCTGTTCAACACATATATGAAACCGCTGGGTGAGATCATCCGTGGTTTTGGGATGGGATATCATCTGTATGCTGATGATACACAGCTGTACATCTCCACCCCGAACCACCCCAACGAGGCTGTTGAAATGATGTCCCGGTGTTTGGAAGCCGTACAGGTCTGGATGGGTGACAACTGACTCAAACTCAACCCCTCCAAGACGGAGTGGCTGTGGCTTCCGCCCCCCCCGGTTCAACCAGATAATTCCAACAATGGCCATTGGGGGCGAGCAACTGGCCCCCATGGAACGGGCGCGCAATTTGGGCGTCCTCCTGGATGCCTGGCTGTCCATGGATGACCATGTGGCAGCCGTGGCGAGGGGGGCGTTCCACCAGGTTCGCCTGGTGCGCCAGTTGCGCCCCCTATTGGACCGGGATGCCCTTTGCACAGTCACTCACGCGCTGGTGACGTCCCGCCTAGACTACTGTAATGCTCTCTACATGGGGCTTCCCTTGAGATGCACTCGAAGACTGCAGCTGGTCCAGAACGCGGCCGCGCAGGTGATTATGGGGAGTACAAGATACTCCCATATAACACCTTTCCTGCGCGAGCTGCACTGGCTTCCTGTGGTCTATTGGGTGCGTTTCAAGGTATTGATTACCATCTTCAAAGCGCTCCATGGCACAGGACCTAGCTACATGCGGGATCGCATCCTGCCCCATACATCCGTACGACCAATTCGCTCTCACAGAGAGGGACTTCTCCGGGTGCCGTCCACTAAACAGTGCCAGAGGGCGGCGCCTAGGAGTAGGGCCTTCTCTGTGATGGGCCCAGCCCTCTGGAATGACCTCCCCCCCGACATTAGGATTACCACCGACCTCCGCTCCTTCCGTTCAAAACTCAAGACCCACCTTTTTCAACTAGCAGGCCTGGCTCAACCATAGCTCCATTTTATTCCTCCTGGCAATTTTTAAACTTGTAATTTCCATTGGGGTTTTAATTTAACTTATTTTAATATTTCTATTTTATTATAATATTGTATTGTGTTTTATACCTCCTCCGTACAATGTGTAATTTTATAATATGTGCTCTTATTTATTGTACGCCGCCCCGAGTCCCTTTGTGGAGAGGGAGCGGCTAACAAATGTAATAAAATAAATAAATAAATAATAAGTTGTCCGCCTACTAGGAGACCAGGAGTGAGAGCCTTTGAACATCTTTCGGTGATGCACCAGTTGAGTGCATTTTGGGGCAAAATGGCCCTGCTCAGAGTAACTCATGCTTTTGTGGCCTCCCATCAGGACAGCTACAATGGACTCTATGTGAGACTGCCCTTGAAGAGCATTTAGAAGCTTCATTTGGTGTAAAATGCAGCTGTTGGTTACTCAGTGTTGGTTACTCAGAGCATATAAATATCACTACTCTGTGAGTCGCATTGGTTCTTAAAGTGGAAAAGCTGGGTACCAGAAGGGAAGACCTAAAATGTGCCCCCCTCCCAGAGTATATCTTGGTGGCTCAAACTGACAGATCAGGTGACCAATCTCAGCTCAGAATTAAATGGCAGAGTTTTGAGCAAATGTTTCTGTTCTCGTTCTTGGTTATTTTTAAGGATAGGGGAATTTAAAAGAGAGAGAGATGAGTTGTTCATTCAATGCAAAGTTTGTGTAACTGGAATCTTCCCTTGTTTTGTACCCAAGAAGAAATGTGTTTAAGAGACACCATTTAGATGAGGGGATAGAACGAGAACTCATCGAATTTGCAGATGATTGGCGGGAATAGACAATACTCCAGAAGATACTCAAAATGGAGAAGGATCTTGACGGACTTGAACATAATGGAATTCAATGGTGAGAAAAGTAAGGTTCCACATTTAGGCAAGAAAAACCAAATGCCCAGGTATAGAATAGGTGGCACCTGGCTCCATAGTAGTAACTTAAATATGAACCAGCACTGTACTGCAGCTGCTAAAATAAGCCAGCATGGTCCTAGGCTGTATTAACAGAGGGATAGAATTAAGATCACAAGAATAGGTACTAGTACCACTTTATCAAGTCTTAATAAGACCACATTTGGAATATTGCATCCAGTTTTGGTTGCCACAAATATAGAAAAAGTTTTGAGACTCTAGAAAAAGTGCAGCGAAGAGCAACTGAGAGGATTAGGGGACTGGAGGCTAAGACATTTGAAGGATGATTGTAGGAATTGGGTATGTCTAATAAAAAGGACTAGGGGTGACATGATAGCAGTCTTCCACTATCTGAGGGGCTGCAACCAAGAAGAGGGCGATAACCTCTTCTACAAGGCAACTGAAAGCAGAACAAGAAGCAATGGATGGAAACTAATCAAAGAAAGAACCAATCTACAAATAAGGATAAATTTTGTGACAGCTAGAACAATTTATCACTGCAACGGCTTGCTTCCAGAAATTGTGGCTGCAATTTGGAAGAGATTGAGCAACCATTGGTATCAAATATTATAAGGTCTGAGCAGGGAGTTGGACAAGAAGACCTCCAAGGTCCTTTCCAACTCTGTTATTCCATTATTTTGGAGGTCCTGATAACCCCACCAACAGATTAAATGTGAAAGTGTTTAAATTCATTCTCCCCCACTCTGATTGTTTTGACCCAAACAGAACCTATCCAGCTATTTTTTCAGTTCATATTTTGATGTCTCAAGCTGATTGATCCATCTAAACATGCCTTGGGTCAGAAATATATAAAAGAACTTTGAGCAAATTCTTTAATTCTCAGCCTTTGTGTACCTCCAAGTTTTATGGAACTTAAGACAAAAGCTACATCTATTAAATCAAGGCAAACATCTTGGACAGAAATTCTTTTTACAATGATCCTTGTGCCCCAAGTGAGGTTGAGATGCACAGAATTATATGATCTCCCCATCAACTAAAATTCCATTATATCCCACACACATACAATGATTGTTGATGTTTCAACTTGACTGTTTGAGCTAAAAGCCCTCGGCTTCAAATTACTCTTGGTGGACTTCCAAACACAATAAAGCTTAAGAGAGATGTTTACCTGTTTTTGTTTATGCAATGCAAACACTGCGCACTGTGCAAAATATTGTCCCACTTGTATCTACTGGCATAAGTGATGAACAGAGACATGGCATTGCTTCATTTAGCTGTCCAGTCTCTTCTTAAAAACCTCTGGTTATGGAGCACCTACAAGTTCTAAAGGCGAGCCATTCCATTGGTTAATTGTCCTCACTGTTAGGAAGTTTCTCTTTAATTCCAGGTTGCTTCTCTCCTTGATTAGTCTCCATCCATTGCTTCTTGTCTTGCCATCTGGTGCTTTGGAAAATAGGTTGGCCCCCTTTATTTATGGCAGCCCCTCAAATACTGGAATTCTGCTATCATGTCCCCCGTAGTCCTTCTTTTCATGAATCTAGCAGGTTCTTGCAACTGTTCTTCATATGTTTTAGTTCCTAGACTTTAAATCATTTTTGTTGCTCTTCTCTGTACTTTCCCCAAAGTCTCGACATGTGAAAGTATTCCTGCTTTTCTGGATAATCATTTATAGACCATAACAAAGAGGACCTCGTTGGGCACATGCTAGGTCCATTACGAAGACAATCATGGGTAAAACATGTCAATTTCCTTAGTTAATTGTTTCCATTGTGAGTCATAATCCTTATCCTTTCTCTCATAATTCTGGGTTATGCTGAAATATAGAATAAAAGAGTTGGAAGGTACCTTGGAGGTCTTCAAGTCCAACCCAATTGGTTGTCCAATCTTTTCTTAAAATCTTCCAGTGTTGGAGCACTCAACAACTTCTGGAAGCAAGTTGTTCCACTGATTAATTGTTCTGTTGGGACTCTGGAAACAGTACAGACAAGAGCAATAAGAATGATCAAGGGCCTGGAGGCTAACACATATGAAGAATGGTGGTAGGAATTGGGTTTGGCTCGTCTAGTGAAAAGAAGGACTAGGAGTGCAATGGCAGCAGTGTTTTAATATTTGAGGGTCTGCCACAAAGAGGAGGGGGTCAACCTACTATCCAAAGCATGAGAAGGCAAGACAAATGGATAGAAGCTAGTCAAGGAGAGAAGCAACCTAGAACGAAGGAGAACTCTTCTGACAGTGAGAACAATTAACAAATGGGAAAGTTTGTATTCAGAAGCTGTGGTACTCCATCACTGGAGGCTTTCAACAAGAGACTGGATAACCATTTGTCTGAAATATCATAGGATCTCCTGCGTGATTAGAAGGTTGGACTAGAAGACCTCCAAGGTCCCTTCCAACCAACTCTGTTATACGGGATCCATCTAAGCCACATCCAGGAAAGACTGCATGATGCATAAAGATGTATGTAACAGAAATCAGTATACCAGAACAGAGATGCTTTGTCTGACGGGAACTTGACTGACATGTTGTGTTACACATCAATGCTGCAAATCCAGAGGAAATAGATGAACCAGCATAACACATTTGGGGAAGTGCATGAAGATACCTTAAGATGTGAAATGCTGCTAGATGGACAGAAGAATTATTTTATCTACCCATTTATCTATTAAACTGTTTAAACTACCCTATAGCCAAAACTGTCTGGACCGTTTACACTAAAAGCACTTCAAAATACATTTTGAGTAAAAGCAGATAAAAATGAAATGCAGAATAAATTAAATTCAAAAAATGAAATTCAGTGGTGAAAAAAAGAAGATTCTATGTGTAGGCAAGAAAAACAAAATGCACAGGTACAGCATATGTGGTATCTTGCTCAACAGTAGTAACTGTGAAACGATTCTTGGAATCCTAGTGGACAACCATTTAAATAGGAACCAGCCGTGTGCAGCAGCTGCCAAAAAAGCCAACACAATTCTAGGCTGCATAAACTGAGGGATAGAATCAAGATCACGTGAAGGATTAATACTACTTTATAAGGCCCTGGTAAGGCCACACTTGGAATACGGCATTCAGTTCTGGTCGCCACGATGTAGAAAAGATGTGGAGACTCTAGAAAGAGTGCAGAGAATAGCAACAAAGAGGATTAGGGGACTGGAGACTAAAACATATGAAGAACGGTTGCAGGAACTGGGTATGTCTAGTTTAATGGAAAGAAGGACTAGGGGAGACATGATAGCAGTCTTCCGATATCTCAGGGGTTGCCCCAAAGAAGAGGGAGTCTGTCAGGGAAAAAAAACACCCTGTTTTAGATCGATGGACCGTGGCTGATTCCCTTCCGCATATCTTTTGAGATATTGAGAAAAATAAATCTTTTAAAATATTCTAATTAATAAACAAACTTTAATAATAAAATAATAAAAGTAAATGAAAACAGAAGTAACTAATTGGTTACATTTTGATAATGAAAGCTACGTTTGCCAAAGTTGGCTGCCGAACAAAGAAGAGAGGAATTTGGAATGTGTAACGCGTGCGTAATAAATCACTTTCAGATAAGAACCTTTTTTTGTTTTATGACCTGCGCAATAAAGCTTTCTTAGTTTAACTCTTGAGTGTCAATTCAGGCAGTTCAGGCCTAGCAAACTTTTTAACACCGTGACACCCCTTCTTTTGCTAGTCTGGGCTGACGTCATCAAATCATCAATTAAGGCACATCTTCTTTCGCAGATACTCGTGTTGATTTGCGGCGAGTGGTTTGTTAAGCATGTCTGCGATCTGATCATGTGTAGAAACATATTGCAATTTAACAAAACCTTGCTTAACTAATTGCTTTGTGTTTTGATAACGAATGTCAATGTGTCTGGACCTAGAACCTGTAAAATGTGACTCAGAAATATAAACAACAGATACATTATCTTCCATCACGGTGATTGGTCGAATCGGACGTGTCCAGATATCTGTGATCAAAGCATCAAACCACGTTAGAGAATTACAAGCATCTGAAACACAAGCATATTCAGCTTCAGTAGATGAACATGAAACAAAACTCTGTTTTCTCACTTGCCAGTAAACAGGACAACCATTTAGGAACATCATGTAACCAGAAGTGCTTTTGCGTGACTTCTTGTCGCTCGCCCAGTCGGCGTCGGCAAAACAAATCAGCTTTGGTTGATCAGTGTGTGTTGGTTCTAGCAATAACTTCATGTGCTTAGTGTGTTTTAGGTATTTCAACAACTTCTTAATGCATGACCAATGAAATTGTGTTGCCTTACCTACGTGTCGTGATAAAAGATTAACACTAAGTGCGATGTCAGGTCTGGTCCAACTACTAATGTATAATAGTGAACCAATGACTGAACGATAGAGTGTTTGGTCCTCGAACTCAGGACTTGGTTCATGTGTTAAGTTGTGAAAATCTGTTTGCATGGGTGTCTTTGTTGTGCTAGCATCTTTCATGTTGCAATGATGTAGAATGTGGTCAATTTTCTCCTCTTGTGAAAGACTAAACCCCTTCTGTGTCTTTTCAATTTGAACACCTAAATAAGTGCTAATGTGTCCTAAAGATTTTAGTGTGAAGTATCTCTGCAAACTTTTGGCAAAAATCTCACTCATTTTCTTATTTGGACCAATATAAACAATATCATCAACATAAACAAGAATTATCTCATATGCATTGTTAGATCTTTTTGTGAACACGCATTCATCAGTTTCGGACTTAATAAAGCCCATTGAATTTAGTTTGTCAGTAAGACATAAATACCACATTAAACCTGACTGTTTCAGACCATAAAGACTTTTGTTCAGGAACCAGGTATCCCCTTCTTGCTTTCGGAATCCTGGAGGGCTTCTCACGTAGATCTCTTCATCTAGGTCTGCATGTAGATAAGCTGTGTCCACATCAAATTGGAAAACTTCTAAACCAAGAATAGTTGCAGTGGTTAAGGCAATTTTTACACTTTCAGTTCTGACTGTTGGTGAGTAAGTGTTTGTGTAGTCCTCAGGATAACGTTGAGCGAAACCCTGAGCTACCAGTCTGGCTTTGTATAAAGACTCACCATTCGGTTTCTTCTTGATTCTGTAGACCCATCGGGTGCCAATGACTTTCTTGTTTGCTGGAGGTTTTGCAGGTGTGAATACATTAAGTTTCTTCAAACTGTCCATTTCATCCTGCATTGCATCATACCACTTGTCTTGTTCTGAATCAGGAAGCTGTTTGATTTGTGTGAATGTCTCTGGAGGAAGAGTAACGTTGCAAATCAAAGGTAATGGTGACTTTGTCAGTTGCCATGAATAACGTTGTGGAGGGATTCCTTTTGTGGCCCTCTTGGAGCGTTTAGGAACATCAGTCCAGTCTTCTTCTTCTTCTTCATCATCATCCTCGTCCTGACGTTCGTCGCTAGCATCAGCATCCGCGGGTTGCGAAGACGGAACATCAGGTTGTGAAGAACTGGTAGAAGGAATATCTGCCTGCGAATTGTCATCAGGCTGCGTGGCATCTGGAACACCATCTCTAGGAAAATAAACTTCAGGATCATTGGAATGAATCCTGGACCAGTCAATATCTTCCTCAAAATTAGCAGATTGTGAAATGACAATCACATGTTTAGTATCAATGAATTTGTACCATTTTGAATTATCATCAATACCCATAAATCTTAGTCTCTTTGGTCCTTGAGTTATAGGAGTGTTCACCATAGCATATGAACCAAAAATGTGGAGGTTCTTGAGATCAGGCTTGTAGCCATACAGCATGTAGAAAGGAGTTTGATTGATTACACTGCTCCAAGTACGGTTGACAATGTAATTTGCATATTTGATTGCTTCACCCCAGTATGCGTTACTGAGATTGGCATCTTCTAGAAGACAACGCATCATGGTTTGTAGAACCCCTTGTCTTCTTTCTACGACTCCGTTATGAGCCGGTGTATATGGAGCAGATGTCTGATGAAGAATTCCATTCTTACGCATCCAGTCCTGGAAACGCTGAGACATGAATTCTGCACCACGGTCACTCTGGATTCTGGCGATGCGAACTTGGTATTGTGTAGAAACAAACGCTGCAAAGTCTTTAAAGATCTGAAAGGTCTCAGATTTCTCTCTCATAGGATATACAAATCCATATCTAGAATGATTATCTACAATTGTTAAAAAATACTTTCTGCCACCAAGTGTTGGTGGGAAAGGACCCACTATGTCAGTGTGTACCAAATCAAAAATGCGTGTTGACCGGCGTGTAGCGTGTTTGGGAATTGCAGCCGCCCTGGATTTAGCCTTTTTGCAAACCGCACAATCCAAAAACACCTTACACCCCTTTAGATCCAAACCTTTTGCGAACTCCGGCATCTTTCTAAGAACACGGAAACTGGCATGCCCCAATCTTCTGTGCCACTTGTGAATACACCTGGAATGCAAAGGTTTACCAGTTAGTGAATTCTCAACATTAACAGTTTCATGAGGACCCTCAGGCTTGCTTTGAGCAATCTGTTTCTGTTTTCTTTGTTTGTTGGCTTTAGGAGCCTTTGGCACAGTAACGCTTTCTCTCTCTGGGACAACTCTCTCTGGGTCTGCGTTGTGCCTTTTTGGAGTTTGCATACTTGCCTGTGCTTGCCCTTTAGGCTTTGGCTTTAAGTAATAAACACCACCAATCAGCATGGTTTCAGCAACAATATCACCATCTTTAACTAAGTAACTTGCTTTTTCGAGGTGGTGAACCTGGAACTTTAAATCTCTAGACAAGTGACTTTGACTAAGCAAATTACTGGTTGCTGAAGGTATGTAATAAACATCAGGGATGTGTGTATCGAGCTCTTCAATGTAAACAGTTCCTTTTCCCATAACCTTGCAAGTCTGGTTGGTGAAGGAATACAGTTCTCGATACTCGGGCTCTGGTTCGCCCATCTCTGTGAAAAGTTCCCTTCTGTGGGTAACGTGCACAGCTGCTCCACTATCTAAAGTCCACAAAAGACGTCTGTCGAACTTTGGATCAGGTTGTGGAACGTTGGTTATGGCCAGTGTTGCAAGCGGAGCTTGTGGATCACGCCTTGGACCACGACGACCTTGTCTTCCGCCTCTACCTCTGCCTCTGGAATCTGTTCCTCTGGGCTGGTACGTGGCGGGAGCTGGAACTCGTTGGGGACAATCCCGGGTGTCATGTCCCACACGGTTGCAGGTGTAGCATTTTGGCATCCTTGGAGCGTAGCCTCTTCCTCGGAAGGGACGTCTGGCTGGAGCCTTTGGTGCTGGAGGCCGTTGCAGATGTGGGGTAGCTAACCTGATAGCTTCTTCTTCCACTAAAAGTCTGCAAACGTGGTTAACTGTGCGTTGAGCAATAGGCACGTAGTTAATCTTTGCAACAGCATCTTTCCATTCATAATTCAATGAGTTAATGATGATGCTAATCATTTGGATATCATCGATTACATGGCCATTTTGTCTCAATTCACTTCTCATTCTTTTCAGTTTGGTCAAATGTCCACCAATTCGTTCACCAGGTTTCAACTTCGAACCATGGAACTCAGACATGAGCAAACATGAGGATTCAATTGAAACGGGCCTGTAGCAATCTTCCAAAATAGCCCATATTTCTTGGGCAGTTGCATCAGGTGGAAAGATACCTTGGATCTCAATTTCCATTGACATGAGTAAAGTCGTGATAGCTCTGTTTTCGAGATCTCTTATTGCAGGTGTCCAGGGTTGACGGGGAGGATCAAAAACCATGGAATGTGTGCCTTCTCTTCGAAGCAAGAGCGCAATTTCACTGACCCAGGCTTTATAATTCTCTCCTGACTCCTTTAATTTGGACTCACCAGTCAAGGGGGTGACTGTGAATACCTGCTGAGGAACAATTTGTTGCTCTGGTTGCAAAGCTGGTTGTGGAACCAGGGGATGCTGGGGTTGCATCATTGGCCTTTGCGTGGCAACATCAAATTGGCTTCCTCGAATTCGCCTTTGGCTTTGCCTTTTTCCATCTAGGGAGAATTCCGCACCGCCAGGGGGTGTTGAAGACTTAACCTTTGAGGGCAAAGTTTGGGCTTCTGTAAAACTCATAGACATATCTCTGAAAATCTGGTCTAATTGCTTAATCTTTTGCTGTAATAATTTTTCTCCGCCAGCAGATGGCAGTGCAGCTTCACTTTTTGGCTGCCTCTCCTTTCTATACGTATGCGGAAGTTCAGTTGACTCAAAGGGACCACGTGACCTCGGTGACGTGTACATGTCTCTTTGTTCTAATTGACCAATGAACTCTGTGGGGTGTGTCTTAGGCTGTTGTTTTGAAGAAGACAAGATGGCGTCCTCAGACATTTTGGGAGTGGGGGAGCTTCTTCTACTTCGCCTTATCTCTTCAAAACACACTCTCGCCTCCCTAGCATATTTTTCAAACAGTTCTATTTGATCTAGATAACTTTGCATTTCTTGCTCATCTGGGGAGATGTCATAAAATCTGCTTTCTGCGTGGGAGGATTTTTTCTGTGCCGGCAGTTGCCATTCATCAATCGTTTGATAATCTGCGAGGGTCTGGGAATGGAGTGGCTCTGGCAGAGTGGGAAGTTTTGGCTTGGCCCCCAAAAAATCATAATCTCCTGGAGATATTTTAGAAGGAGGAACCACTGACCTCGTTTCGTGGATGTCGCGTCCTGTAGCTCCTTCTCCCATATTTGGCTCGGCACCTGAAGGAATTTGTTGTTCCTGAAGCACGTTTTGATCTTGCTTCTCTGTGTCCGAGGGAGCCTCCTTGTCAGAGGAAGCTGATCCATCTGTGCTCGCCCCATCTTTCTTTTTCTTTTTTTTCTTTTTCTCCGACATTGCTAATTAGGCTTAGTCGGTTATCTTAAGATAGCGCGAAGAGAAAATACAGCCATAAATTGTAACCATCTCAGCTGGTATCATCAAAACCAAAACTCTGCTACCAAGTTGTCAGGGAAAAAAAACACCCTGTTGGAGATCGATGGACCGTGGCTGATTCCCTTCCGCATATCTTTTGAGATATTGAGAAAAATAAATCTTTTAAAATATTCTAATTAATAAACAAACTTTAATAATAAAATAATAAAAGTAAATGAAAACAGAAGTAACTAATTGGTTACATTTTGATAATGAAAGCTACGTTTGCCAAAGTTGGCTGCCGAACAAAGAAGAGAGGAATTTGGAATGTGTAACGCGTGCGCAATAAATCACTTTCAGATAAGAACCTTTTTTTGTTTTATGACCTGCGCAATAAAGCTTTCTTAGTTTAACTCTTGAGTGTCAATTTAGGCAGTTCAGGCCTAGCAAACTTTTTAACATCGTGACAGAGTCAAACTATTGTCCAAGGCACCTGAGGGTAGAACAAGAAACAATGGATGGAAACTAATCAAGGAGAGAACCAACCTAGAAGAAATTTCTTTTTTCTTTTTTTTTTGACACGCGATGAACAATATTTAATTATTTGAATGCCATCACATTGACAAAATGCCCATCAGTCAATTGCAGAAGGCAGCTTGACTTGGAAGAGCTGACATCCTGCGAAAAACATTTTTTTTTCGTAATAAGTTTTTTATTGTTTTTGTCTTTTCATCACATATTACAATCTTTATATCAACAGTTTGTACAATGTTACATCGTCGTATCTATGTATGTTTTCCTCTCTTTACCATATATTACAATCCTTATGTCATCTTATCTATACATTTTTATATTTTACACATTTACCTACTTTTATATACAGTTCTATGTTTATTTATGCATATTGTTTTTGGCTTAATTGTTTTTTCTTATTTTCCAACCATTCATACCACTTATTCCAAATTTCATAGTATTCCGATTCTTCTTTGTCCTTTAATTTTAGGGTTAATTTGTCCATCTCTGCACAATCCAAGGTTTTTTTTATCACTAATTCGTCTGGCGGTGTATTATTTTGCTTCCAGCATTGGGCAAAGGCAATTCTAGCTGTGGTTAATATATGTGTTAGTAGATATTTAATTTTTTGTGTGTAGTTCCCTTTAATTATTCCTAGTAAGAAGGTTTCGGTTTTATACTTTATTTGTTCCCCCATAATTTCTTGTGCTCACTTCCAGATTCTTTTCCAATATTTTTGGGATTCCGGGCAGGTCCACCACATGTGGTAGTAGGTCCCTTGTTCTTTTTTACATTTCCAACAGGTCGGTTTCAGTGTTGGGTACATTTTTGCCACTCTTGTTGGTGGTAGGTGCCAACGATAAAACATTTTGTATATATTTTCTTTCAGTGTTGCTGATCTCATTAATTTATAATTTATATTCCAAATTTTTTCCCAATCTGCTAGATCTATATTATAACCAAAATTTTTGGCCCATGCTATCATACAGCCTTTAACTATTTCTTCTTCTAAGTTTATTTCTAGCAAATATTTATACATTTTCGTTATAAATTTGTTTTCTGGGCCAATTAAGATTTTGTCTATTTGTTGCAGTTCTGTATATATTCCATATTCTTTTATATCTTTTTTATATCTTGGTTGTAATTGGAGATATGGCCACCAATCTATATTGATATTGTTCTCTTTTAGTTCTTGGTTCGTTTTCAGATTCCCCTGGTTATCTAAAATGTCACTATACCTAACCATTTTTGAGAAATTTCTTGACAGTTGGAACAATTAATCAATGGGATGACTTGCCTTCAGAAGGTGTAGGTGCTCTATTGCTGGAAGTTTTTAAAAAGAGATTGGATAACCATTTATCTGAAATATTTCACTCCCTCCTCCTTGACCAGAGGGTTGGACTAGAAGACCTCCAAGATTCCCTTCCAGCTTTGTGATTTTATTGTTGTGAAACAGCTGATGATCCCTCCAAAGGTTACATGTAAAGATAGTTAAGTTCCTTCTTCCCCCTCAAGTTTGATGGAGCTTAAGACAAAAGCTATATCTATTCAATCAAGGCAAATATTTTGGACAGCAATTTTATTTACAATTTTCCCTGTGCACCAAATGAGGTTGAAATGCACATAGGTTTCTGATCTCTCCATCAAGTAAGATTCTATTATATCCCCCAGAGGTACACTGGTTGTGGATATTTTGATGCTTCAAGTTGAGTGATTGAGCTAAAAACCGTGCCTTAAGGTTAGTCTTGGTGCACTTCCAAACATAATAAAGCTTAAGAGGGATGTTTACCTGTTTTTGCTCATGCAATGCAAACACAGCACACTGTGCAAAATTATTGTACTTTGCATAGTGTTCCTGTCAGCGAACCTACAGGAATAAAGGATGAACAGAGACACTCATTCGTTTGTTTCCTGGTTTAAATAATATCACAGTTGCAATACAACCATGATTGCCTTTCAGATAGAATCATTTTCCAGTAACCCACTAGATATTTTTAATTTTTGTAAGGTTGAGACATCAGATAATTCTTCACAAACTGCAAATCCTCCATTTCCCCCCTGACTCACTTTGATCACCATTTGGTGGTACACCAGTTGAGTCTGTCTCCGAATCAAAAGATCCTGGTCAGTGTCACTCATGTCTTGTGTCCTCCCTTCTAGACTATTCCAATCTTTCAGCAAATGTTTTAATTCTCAGACCTTGTGTCTCTCCAATGGAACTGCATCTACGTGGAGGGAAGTATGGAGTTGGGTACCCAAAGCCGCTTTCTTAGGCTCAGTACTCTTCAATATCTTCATCAATGATTTGGATGAGGGGATTGATGGGAAACTCACCAAATTTGCAGAGAACACCAAGCTGGCAGGAATAGCCAATACTCCAATACTGAAGATAGGCATAAGATACAGAAGGATCTTGATGGACATCTACGAAAATGAAATTCAAAGGTGAAAAAACTAAGTTTCAACATTTAGGCGAAAAGAACCAAATGTAAAGTGTAATGTGAGTGGTATCTGGCTCAATGGCAGTAACTATGAGAGAAATCTTGGAGTCCTAATGGACAACCATTTAAATAGGAGCCAGCCGTGTGCAGCAGCTGCCAAAAAAGCCAACACAGTTCTAGGCTGCATCAACAGAGGGATAGAATCAAGATCACGCAAAGTGTCAATACCACTTTATAATGCCTTGGTAAAGCCACACTTGGAATACTGCATCCAGTTTTTGTCTTTATAGTGTAAAAAAGATGTGGAGACTCTAAAAAGAGTAGAGGGAAGAGCAACAAGGATGATCAGGGGACTGGAGACTAAAACAGTTGCTTGAATTGGGTATGACTAGTTTATTAAAAAGAAGGACTAAGGGTGACATGATAGCCGTGTTCCAATATTTGAGGGCCTGCCAAAGAAGAGAGAGTCCACCAATTACCCAAAGCATCTGAAGGCAGGAGAAGAAGCAATGGATGTTATCAAGTAGAGAAGCAACCCAGAAGTAAGAAGAAATTTCCTGACAGTTAGAACTATTAATCAGCAGAATGACTTGCCTACAGAAGTTGTCCTTTTGTTTCATTATGTACTTTGCACAGATTACACCACCTTCTATAAATTCAGGAAGAGACACAAACTGTCCATATGCCCAGGTTTTGCACTGGCTGACAAACCATACTCAATGACTAACTCTTAGTGGTACTACATCTACATGGAGGGAACTGAGCAGTGGGGAACTACAAAGCTCCATCTTAATCCAAGTACCCCACAATGTCTTTGTAAATGACTTAGATGAGGGAATAGAAGGGGAACTCATCAAATTTGCACATCACACCAAGCTGGTAGGAATAGCCAACACTCCAGAAGACAACCTGAACAAAGAGCAAGGTTTTACACCTAGTCAGGAAAAATCAAAGATACATGTACAAACTAGACGAAACTTGGCTCAAAAACAATACCTGTGAGAGGGAACTGTGAGAGATCCTAGTAGATGATCACTTAAATAAGAGCCAGCTGTTAAAAGAAAAGTTTAGAGAAAAGAAGGAAGAGGGATGACAGGATAGCAGTGTACCAATATTTGATGGGCTGCCACAAAGAGGAGGCAGTCAACTTATTTCCAAAGCACCAGATGGCAGGACCAGAAGCAATGGATGGAAACTAATTAAGGAGAGAAGCAAACTGGAATTAAGGAGTAACTTCGTAACAGTGAGGACAATTAAACAGTGGAACAGCTTTCCTTCAGAGGTTGTGGGTGCTTCATCACTGGACGTTTCTATTGGTATTTCGTGCAGGGGGCCAGGGAGGGAAATTTCACCCTCCGAAAATGGCCTCCCCAGGCCCTCCGGAAGGTTGAAAATCAGTTGGGCAGCATGCGCATGTGTGCTGGAGCTGACAGTTCATGTACCGGCAGATATGGCTCCCCGTGCCATAGGTTCACCATCCCGGACTTGGAGCAAATTCGGTAACTCTCAGAGTTTCTCTATTACAGAGGTTAATAGATCTTCAACAAGGATATTCAACTATTGATTCAAGGCAAAGTCTGCGCAGCTTAGAAAGCAATTTTTGAAAGTTACCCTTGCGCTCAAAATGAGGATGAGACACACAGAATTGTATGTTCACTGCCCCAACTACAATTCCGTTCTATCCCCCACCTCACTGTTTGTCCCCCTGCACTCTTATCCCCAGGCTTATTTTGATGCTTCGGGTTGATCAATTAATAGCTACTTGGTGTACTTGGTGTACTTCCAAATACAACGGGGCTTAAGAGAGATGTGTACCTGTCTTTGCTTATGCAAGGCAAACATTGCACACCGTAGAAAATAATTGTATAATCTCTATTAGCTGTGAAGAGGGACGTGGCATTTACACATTTGGTTTCTGGGTAAAAAAAACGTTCACAATTGCAACACAAATAATCTTGGTATTCCAGGTAGTATCCTTTCATGCTAAACAGCTGGGTATTTTAAATTTTTGTTTTGGTTAATGTTAAATCCATGATGCTCCTTCTAGCCTTCAGGCAAAAGAATACTCATTCTAGATCCATAAAGTGCTGTTCAGTCTCAATTTAGGGGTGAACTCCTGCACTGCTTGGGGTTAGAAAAAAATGTTTTCTCTGGATTCTCCATATTTCCAATATTTTTGATTCTCAAGATGAAGTTCTTGATATTTCAGGCCAAATTAGAGTTGAACTTCATCTAAAACTTTGTAGATCCACAGGAGGAAATTCAGAAGCATAGATTTATTGGGTGGTGACGGAACACATCCCTGAGAAACTTCCTTAGTTTTCTTCTGAGTAAAGCCACTTGATTCCACCCACCCTGGAACACACCCTGGTTCTCCCTTTGCATCTGCTTTCCATCCTGGTGTGGGACATTCTCCTTTTCCCCTGGTTCTATGGGTTTTCTCCCAGCACTAAGAAATCTCTTATCCCCCGTCGAAGGATTTTCTGGGGGCCCTGATTGACCTTCTCGCTTCCTCTTTCTTGTTAGACAAAAACAATTTCCTGGTGAAGATTCTAACAATCAGTTTATAATTCTTTTATGAGGATGTTTCAACAGACTCTTGACCTTTGGTTGAAAATTAATCAGAATCAACGGATTGAGCCACTGTAGGGCACAATAACAGCCAGATTTGATCTGTGAAGATCTTCTTTATGAACACCTATCAAGGACAAAGGGATTTTATGGGTGACAAGACTCTTCTGTCCAGGACTTCCACAGGTTGGAGGAATTTCTGGTTTTAAAATCATCCGTAAGAACATCTTTTCTTTGCAGGAATTGTTGACCTATGACTCAAGGCATCCCTTGGAATCTTCTGTCCTGCTGTTCCTGCTGGCAATTTGGTGCCAGAATCCCTACTGCCATGTCTGACCAACCCTCTATCCGTCTTCCTTTTCTGTCCTGAGTTTTGGATCTTCTGAATCCTTCAGTCCAAAGGCTAATTTGAGAGAGAACCACTCATGCTCAGACCTACTCAAAGGAGGCCTTGTTTCTTGAGTGAAGGCAGAGGCACGGTCGCAGCCTGAGAGGTTAGAAGGTCACTTGGTTAATTGACGTACAAATTAAAAAATAGGAAGGCACTGTACTTTGCAGAGAGATATTTTGTTTAATTTTGCGTCATGTAAGGATTGTATCGTCTTGTCTAAATACAGGAAGAGGTGCCACTTGTCCAGGTGCCCAGATTTTGCACACGGAATGATATTTTCTTCCTGGTTGGTTTCTCACCTGATCTTTTTTGGTGTCGGGGGCAAAAAGGCCACACCCCCTGACCTTTCCTTTTCTCCTGTATCTCCCCTTTCCTCTCTCTTAATCCTAGAGATCCATACCTGCCCACCCCATCTCAGAGGGGTATAAATAAGTGTCTGCTTCCATCCTGGGCTACACATTGCAAGCTAAAGAAAAGATCTCAAGATGAAAACTCTGCTGCTGGCCTTGGTGGTGATGACAGTCGTGTGCCTGGACTTTGGTAAGATCACCAAACTTCGATCTTGGGTGGCAATCAAACCCAATATAGGGAAGGTCCATGGGAACCTTCAGGGGGAAAATGGAATTCTGGGGTAGACTCAGAAGTAGAGGCTCCTTTGTGTAGTGAGTTCTGCCAGGGGGTTACTCCAGGGAATGATTTATTTATTTTATTTACTGAGCGCTTATAGACCGCCCCCTCTCCCGAAATGAGATGAAAAACGTTTCTGCTCACCTCCCTCTGGCTTTGCCGTCATTCAGTATTTGGATTATATGGCCAAAGGGAACCAGAGATGCCTCCTTCAAGTCAAGCCTGGACAATCCTCAATGTCAACCTGGGATAGGTTGTTGCTGCTGGGATTTCTGAGGCTACTCAATTAATCATACAGCCTTGGGGGTCTCCCATCCTAGGATTAATCAACCCCAACCCTGCTTAGCTTCCACATGGAGACCAGACACTTAGGTTTCTATTTGCTTTTATTTCATGGCTTCTTTCAGAAGAGGTTAGGTTTTTTTAATCCCAGTTTTTATCCCCGCTGCTTTGGCGCAGGCGTTAAAATGCAGAATTGCAGGCTAATTCTGCTTATTGCCGGCTGCCTGCAGTTTGGCAGTTTGAATCTCACCCGCTCAAGGTTGACTCAGCCTTCCAACCTTCCGAGGTGGATAAAATGAGGACCCAGATTGTTGGGGGAGAGGCTGACTCTGTAAACTGGTTAGAGGGGGTGATAAAGCACTGCGAAGCAGAATAAAAGTCTAAGTGCTATTGCTATTGAGTTTTGTAATGACTAAGAAACCTAATACTCCTTCCTCCTATTTCCCCCACAGCAAAAACACTGTGAGGTAGGATGGGCAGAGAGAGATGGCAAATAGTCCAAAGCCACTAACTTGTCTTTCATGGCCAAAGTGGGCTAGAACTCACCGTCTCCTGGTGATTGGCCCAAAGTCACCTGCGGTCTTTCATGGCCAAAGTGGGCTAGAACTCACCGTCACCTGCTGATTGGCCCAAAGTCACCTGCGGTCTTTCATGGCCAAAGTGGGCTAGAACTCACCGTCTCCTGGTGATTGGCCCAAAGTCACCTGCGGTCTTTCATGGCCAAAGTGGGCTAGAACTCACCGTCACCTGCTGATTGGCCCAAAGTCACCTGCGGTCTTTCATGGCCAAAGTGGGCTAGAACTCACCGTCTACTGGTGATTGGCCCAAAGTCACCTGCGGTCTTTCATGGCCAAAGTGGGCTAGAACTCACCGTCTCCTGGTGATTGGCCCAAAGTCACCTGCGGTCTTTCATGGCCAAAGTGGGCTAGAACTCTCCGTCACCTGCTGATTGGCCCAAAGTCATGCAGCTGTCTTTGATGCCTAAGGTGGGAGTAGAAGTCAGGTTTCCTATTTCTAGACCATTTGATCTTTCTAGGGAAATTTTCACACATGAAAAGGTCTATCATCTCATAAATAATGTTACAAGATCCACAAAAATAAATAAACCTCAGCCTACAATTTCTATGGTTTTTTTCTTTTCTTTCATCCAGGAAACTCCCTGACTTGTTGCAGCAGCGGAGGTCTTTGTTTGACCAAAGTGATCTGTGCAGAATCCGCTACTGCATGCTATGAATCGTATGAAACAACTCCGGTATTCGGTATCAGTAAGTGCAGTTATTATTCCTTCTCCCAATTTTGTGTGTGTGGGGGGGAGTGGGGGATGAAAACCAGAGCTCCCAAAGGCAGCTGAGAGTTGCAGAACATGTAGGACCTGTCTGTGTCCTGTCTGCTCCTTCTGAGGTCTGTTGCCGGACAGTCTAAGGAGTGCAAGGAAAGCGGGGCTATGAATGGCGAGCCCCATCCCTTCCAGGAACAGCTGAGCTACAGAGGGGGAACTTTCTTCAGAGAAAGGGGAGGGAAGAATGCTAGGAAATTAGGCAGTCTCTTGTCTAATTGGCTGAGTTTAGAGCTTTCACATTAAATATACAAGAGGGATGGAATTGCTCCTAGGTCCGTGATAGAGAACCTATGGCTGATATGGAGGCATATCAACAGGTACATGAGCCATTTCCCTAGCTCGGCTCCAGCATGCATGTGTGCGCTGGTCAGTTGTTTTTTGGCTGGCCCTCCGATGCTGTCCTTCCCTTCCCTTCACAGGAGTCTCCATGTGATGCCAGCTGAGCATAGGACTCGCACGGAGGCTCTTGGAGGGCATTTTCAGCCTCTGGAGGTCCTCCAGAGGGAAAGGAGGAGGCGATTTTCGCCCTTCCAAGGCTCCAGGAAAGCCTCTGAAGCCTGGGGAGGGTGAGAAATGGACCTACCAGGCCCACCGGAAGTCAGTAAATGGGCCATTTCCAGCTTCTGAAGGGCCTCTGGGGGATGGGGGAGTTTTTTTTCACCCTCCTCAGGCTCCAAAAAGGGTGTGCACGCATGCGCAGGGAAGGGGCTGGCGGTCACATGCACATGCACAGGGGGCATGGCACAGGGGTGGTGAAATTAGTGGTGTGGGCACGGGTGCGTGCTTTTGGCACCCAAGGCGAAAAAGGTTTGCCATCACTGGTCTAAGGAATATAAGGAAAGGGGGGTTGGACTGGGGAGCCCCCATCTTTCTCAGCAACAGCCCAGATTGGAGGGGGAAACCGTCTTTAGAGAAAGGGGGAGGGAAATACAAGAAAGGTGGAATTGCCCCTGAGTCATGTCAGAGCACGGGAATTCCCCAGAAATCTCTTTATTCCTTTACTAAGGAGGTCTGCCTTCCTACTGGGAGGGAATCTGTGAATATCTTCAAAAGTGGTTTTACCGTTTGGTTCAGCTACAGCCACAGATCTGTTCTTTGCTATTTTTTAAAAAAAGAATAATCATTCTGCTTTATGTTTCCTTCACAGAAATGAATTTCAAGTGGGGATGTGCTTCTAATTGTACTATTCCGGCGCCGAGGGGACATGTAACGTATTGCCCTTATGACGAATGCAACAAATAGTACTACGAGTGGTTAAATTCCTTGAGATTGGCTCTCAAGCATCATGGACCTTCCTTGAAAATTTATGCTTGGCCTTTTCCACCAGATGGTCCATAATCTCCCTCCCACCTGTTTTCTTTGACACCCAACCGTCTCTCTGCTTTCTTTTGTTCTGTATGTTTCCTTCTGCTAGTTCTGTAGTTTGAGAATCAAATAAACCTTAGCATTCAATTCAAGTGTTTTCAGAATGACTAGTAAACCCGGTTACCCCCCCCCCCGCCCTGCACACTCAAGTGCCTTTCGTGGAACATTGCAGGCTGGGGGCGAAGATGCGGCACTGCAGAATTTGCCAACTATATCCACTCATTCGATGTGATCCTGCTTCAGGAGACCTGGGCTTGTGATAAGATATCCTTTTCAGGGTTTACGGCCATCTCATTGGCCGCTATTAGACAATCTACGGCAGGGAGGCCTAAAGGTGGTCTAGCTTTTTTCGTCTCTACTTCTTTGAAAGTGGAGACAGTGGAACTACCCCCCTGTGGCTCTTTAGCTATGGCGCTTTTAATTAAGAAAGGACGTAGTAAACTGTTTGTGTTCAATGTTTATCTTCCCCCGGCGAGGAAGCAAGCCGATATCAAGGGTCAATGGGGCACGCTGGAGAACTATATTACCTGTATGGAAACTAAATTCCCAGCAATGTACATCCTAATAGTGGGTGACTTTAACGCCTGTCTGGGAGCCTTACATAGAGCGACCACTACCCCCTGGTTACAATCATTGAGCTTTTTAAAAATATACATCTCCCTAGGGGCCCTCAGATATTAGACCCCTATATGGCCTCGTACACAAGGAGGATCAAATGGTCTCCCAATACTGAAAAAAAGTTTCACTCCTTTTTATCATCTCCGGAGTGTCTCAACTTGTACAATCAGGTACTAGCAAGCTCGGAGATAGTCTTGGCCTTTCTATTGACAGACGTTTGCTGTTCTTAATTAGGTCCTTGTACAATCAGACCTCCAGCCAGGTCAGGTGTGGTCTGCAGGGAGAACTTTCTAATCCTATCCCAATTAAGAATGGAGTAAGGCAGGGATGTGTTCTGGCTCCTCTCCTATTTAATATATTTTTAGCCGACCCGGCTGGTTACAGCGGACATATTGAGTCCCACGCCCCGAAGCTGACAACTACAAAGATCCCGCTTCTTCTTTACGCTGACGATGCGGTTCTCCTTTCATTGTCAAGGCCAGGACTGAAAAGATTACTTTCTGCATTTGGGTCTTACTGTGCTGAAAACCATCTGGCTATTAACTATGATAAATCAAAAGTACTAGTGTTTACTAGAGCCCGGAAATTGTATAACTGGGATATGGGTGGCAATGCTGTTAAGCAGGTTTTCCATTTTAAGTATCTAGGTATTCAATTTCAGAACACTGGTGCCTGGACTAGACATCGAATCCAGGTGCTGAACCCGGCCTCCTGTAGTCACCAGCAGATTTTAAGATTCTTTTATACCCAGGGTGGCCAGTTCATTCCTTCTGCCCTACGTATTTACAAAGCCCAAACGCTGGCCCAAACTCTTTACGGCATTCCCATATGGATACGGGGCTTCAAGGATTGCATTGAAAGAACCCAGGCTGCTTTCCTTAGAAAACTTCTGGGTTTTCCCCCTTGTGTTGGTTTTGCCCCGATATACCTGGAACTAGGCATTCGATCGGTGGAATGTATGGCCTGGATAAACACCTTTAAATGGTGGTTCCGGGAGCTCTTTCTGGCAGTTCCTGGCAGCTACCTCTCCCTGGTGTTCACGGACTCCCATATTTCTCGCTGGGAGAAAGAGCTGCTGAAGAAACTTCATCTGCTAGGTTTCACGGAGGATGCCTTGGGAAACTACAACCTCAAGGATGCCCAATTTAGGATAGTCCAATGGCTCGTGGACATTGATTTACAATATCTACAAGCCAGAGCCAATAAAACCTGCTCCCCCCTGACTCTCAACCAAGTTAATAACTATGGATTGAGGATGGCTTCCTATTTTTATACCCTAACCATTCCCAAGTATAGAAGAGCTTTTTCCCTAGCTCGCTTCAATGTCTTGTCCTCAGCACTTCTGGATGGTCGTTAAAAGAGGCTCCCGATTAATAAGCGGCTGTGCCCTTGTGACAGAGCCGAGGTTGAGACAGCGGAGCATGTCCTTCTATTTTGCCCTATGTATAGCGCGGACAGATCTAGGTTACTGTCTCTTCCTGAAATCGTCCCTTCTGGTCCTGATGGCTGTGATTTGTCTGTGAATTGCCTTGGGGATGTCTCCTCGTACATCACCTGTCAGGTTTCCAGGTTTTTCTTGAGAGCTGTGACCATTAGAGGAGAGAGCTGTAACCTCCCTTAGTTGGGCTTCTGGTGACTGGCTGCTGTGTCTCTTTTGTACTGTTCATGTTTTGGTCTGTGACTGTAAATAAAGTATTATTATTATAATTCAAGTGTTTCGATTTTTTGGAAACATCCCTTTCACAAAACCCACAGATAGAGAGTCTTCCTCCAGGATCCCACAGGCAGTGATGCTGGGATGAGCAGGATTAGGTCCAATCGCTGTTGAATCATGGCTTCAATTGATTTACTGGGTAATAACCTTACATTCAGATAGGGTCAAGAAAGAGGAGAAACTATCAACTTCCTCAGTGAGATCTCAGAGTCCAACACTGCTCCTTCTCTCCCTTTCTACTCTCTGGGGCAAACTGGAAGGAAGAGGAAGATGCCTTAAAAGAGAGGTGGGGGATTTTGGGTGAAGGATTGCAGGCCCTTTCTCCATCACGCCCACCTGAAAGAAGAAACATCTTGATTCAACAGTTGACTCTGAAGGCTGTTCTCAAGCTCTCTCAGTCCTGGGTTCAAGTGTTGGCGATTAAACCAGAGATCACCTAGCTGGGCATTGGGGCTGAGTGGGAATTCTTCTTAAAAATAAAGTATCCTTGATATGCCAGAGGTGAGAGACCTGTCAGAACTGAAGAAGCTTCTTGGCGAGAAGCGATATGTCTTCAAGGGGAAAAAAAGGAAGTGCAGTTGCCTCCTGAAAAAGCACCTTTGGGAAAACTGTGACCTGGAGGGGAAAGATGGGGGGATGGGAATTGGGGAAAGGTACTAAAAGAAGAGAATTAAAAAGAAGTAGAAAGATTGGAAAGAAAAAATATTGAAATTACCAGAACAAGAAAAAAAAAAACCTAGGCAAATGGGTGCAAAGAAGAGAATATAAGAGAAGTGAAGTTCCTGAGAGACTAAGAGAAAATGGTTGAAAGGAGAAAAGAAGGAAAAGGATTTACTAGTAGAATTTATAAATGTGTTAAATATAACCAATGGTATATAGCTAATATGATGTGAGGGAAATAGATTAATACTATTAATTGTGGATAATTAACTAAGTGAAATGTTTACTATATACAATTGAATTTGAGGATATATGATATTGAGAGTAAAAGAACATAATAGATGGAAAGGATATGTTAAATTTAAGATTAACCTGGAGAGGCAATACGGATATTGTTTATATATTAAGAAGAAATTAAAGTCAAGCTGGAAAATACGAAAAGAAAATAAGATGACTGAAATGTGAAATGAAAATATGATGTAAATTGAACTATACATAAAAGAAGATGTAAAAGGGGCAAACCCGGACAACAGTTTGTTTATGTAGCATTGGGGGGGCGGGGCGGATATAAATGGAGGGTTTGGGATGAAGGGGAAGAGACAGGAGGTGTGCAAGAGAAAAAGGGAGAGATTTGAACGAGGGGAAGAGGAAGAGAGATAAAAAGAGCGGAACGCAGGGAGATCAGACCAAGGGGGAAAGGGGGAATAGTATAGCAGAGGTTTCTGTGGGCCAATCCTGAGGGAGAAAAGGGAATAAGATTACAGAGGCTTCTGTGGGCCAAGCCTGAGGGGAAAAAGGGAATAGTATAGCAGAGGCTTCTGTGGGCCAATCCTGAGGAAGAAAAGGGAATAAGATTACAGAGGCTTCTGTGGGCCAAGCCTGAGGGGAAAAGGGGATAGTATAGGAGTGGTTTCTGAGGGCCAAGTCTGAGGTGGATGAGAGAATAGTATAGCAGAGGCTTCTGTGGGCCAAGCCTGAGAGGGATAAGGCAATAGTATTACAGAGGCTTCTGTGGGATAAGCCTGAGGGGGATAAGGGAATAGTATAGGAGAGGCTTCTGTGGGCCAAGCCTGAGGCAGAGAATAGTATAGGATAGGAGAGGCATCTGTGAGGCAAACCTCTGGAAGAGAAGAGTTTGAATGAAAGGAAGCAAGCAGAGGAAACAACGAAGGAGCAGAGCCTGTGGAAGAGAGCCCAGCAGGCAGTTCAAAAGAGAGTGAAGAGAGAGAAAGAGGAAGAAGCTCCAACCAGCCACCTGAATACCACCCCATCACGTGACCTGCCTGCTGAGAGGAGGCTGACCACCACCCTACCACGTGACCCTGGCAAGTAGAGGTGCATCAAAGAGAAACCGGGGTGAACTGGCAGCCATACGAAGGGGGACAGGAGAACCCAGACTCCAGCGGCCCTTACGAGGGTTAGCGCTACATTTAGAAAAGAAGTTAAAATATGTAATAAAAAATAAAAAAACATTTTTTTAAAAAAAAAGCACCTTTCGACAACCGTGACCTGCATGAATGAGAATCTCCAGAGATATGTAGAGCTGTGAGCGATGGTGCCTACCAAAGTGGAGCTGGTGTGATGGACTACAATGACATAGTATTCCCAGGAAGGAGAGAGGAAATTTCACTGTATATATATATCTGTTGTGTGTGTGTTTGTAGAGAAAAGAGGCAGCACAGCCCTGAACTATATATGAGGCAGAGGAAGAGAATTAGGATAACCAATCCTGGGAATCTCACAGAGTGTATCTGTTAGGATGAGAGAATGAAGGATTAGATCTAATCCTAATAGATCTAAACGGAATGCACAGGTACAGTATAGGTGGTACCGTGCTCAATAGTAGTAACTGTGAGAGGGATCTTGGAGTCCTAGTGGACAACCATTTAAATATGAGCCAGCAGTGTGCTGGAGCTGCCAAAAAAGCCAACACAGTTCTAGGCTGCATCAACAGAGGGATAGAATCAAGATCACGTGACGTGTTAATACCACTTTATAATGCCTTGGTAAGGCCACACTTGGAATACTGCATTCCAATAATAATTTTGCACAGTGTGCAACATTTGCAATGGATAAGCAGAGAAAGACACACATGTCTCTTAAGACAGTTGTATTTGGAACTGAACCAAGAAGTAATTTTGAGGCAAAGTTTATTAGCTCCATCGGTCAACGTGAAGCATGAAAGCATACATAGAGAGCGGGCAGTTGGGAGAAACAAAGGGGTGGGGGAGATTTAATAGAATTTTATTTGTTAGCTTCTAATTCTGCTCACACTGCCAGAGGTTCGATCCTGATCTGCTTGAGGTTGACTCAGCCTTTCATCCTTGGGTAAATTGAGCTCATCTTCACTTAAGATACCCATAAAAAATTGCTGTCCAAGATGTGCAAACTTTGCCTTGAATAATACAATACAATACAATAGTAGAGTTGGAAGGGACCTTGGAGGTCTTCTAGTCCAACCCTCTGCCTAGGCAGGAAACCCTATACCGTTTCAGGCAAATGGCTATCCAACATCTTCTTAAAGACTTCCAGTGTTGGGGCATTCACAACTTCTGGAGGCAAGCTGTTCCACTGATTAATTGTTCTAACTGTCAGGAAGTTTCTCCTCAGTTCTAAGTTCCTTCTCTCCTTGATTAGTTTCCACCCATTGCTTCTTGTTCTGTCCACAGGTGCCTTGGAAAATAGTTTGACTCCCTCTTCTTTGTGGCAACCCCTGAACACTGCTATCATGTCTCCCCTAGTCCTTCTTTCTCTTAAGCTAAACATATCCAGTTCCTGCAACCCTTCTTCATATGTTTTAGTCTCCAGTCCCCTAATCATCTTTGTTGCTCTTCTCTGCACTCTTTCTAGAGTCTCCACATCTTTTTTACATCGTGGCGACCAGAACTGAATGCAGTATTCCAAGTGTGGCCTCACCAAGGCATTATAAAGTGGTATTAACACTTCACGTGATCTTGATTCTATCCCTCTGTTGATGCAGCCTAGGACTGTGTTGGCTTTTTTGGCAGCTGCTGCACACTGCTGGCTCATATTTAAATGGTTGTCCACTGGGACTCCAAGATCCCTTTCACAGTTACTACTACTGAGCAAGGTACCACCTATACTGTACCTGTGCATTCCATTTTTGTTGCCTAAATGTAGAACCTTGCTCTTTTCACCATTGGATTTCATTTTATTAGATAGTGCCCAATGTTCAAGTTTGTCAAGATCCTTCTGTATCTTAAGCCTATCTTCTGGAGTGTTGGCTATTCCTGCCAGCTTGGTGTCATCTGCAAATTTGATGAGTTCCCCATTTATTCAACTCTCCTCCATGCACATATGTATATGTCTCTGTTCTTTTTGTATATATGTTTGTCTTATGTGTATTTTTATCCGTTTTGATTGTACGCCGCCCCGAGTCCTTCGGGAGAGGGTTGCGGCTAATCAAATAAAATTATTATTATTATTATTATTATTATTATTATTATTATTATTATTATTATTATTATTATTATTATTATTATTATTATTATTATCCCCTCATCCAAATCATTGATGAAGATGTTGAAGAGTACTGGGCCTAAAACAGAGCCTTGGGGTACTCCACTGCATACTTCCCTCCATGTAGATGCAGTTCCATTGAGGACTACACGTTGAGTGCGATTGGTCAGCCAGTTACTAATCCATCTGGTGGTGATGCTGTCTAACCCATTTTTTTCTACTTTATCTAGTAGTAGGTTATGGTCTACCTTATCAAAAGCCTTACTGAAGTCCAAGTAAACTATATCAACGGCATTCCTCTGGTCCACTAATTTTGTCACATTATCAAAGAATGCAATAAGATTAGTCTGGCATGATCTGTCATGAATGAAAACTGAAATGTTTTTCTGAAGTTGCGTTAAGTTCGGAGAGACAGAAGGTCTCAGAATTAAAACATGTGCTCTAATATTGCAATAATCTTGGGTGGGAGGCCAGGAGGGCATGAGTGACACTGGGAAGGGTCTCCCGGTCCAGAGATGGACTCAACTGCTGTACCACTAAAGGGCGGTCCAAGGTCCTCCCACCTGCTCTTCCAGCAGCAACTGTGATTCCAGAAGGACCCCCAGGTTATACAGAGGATCAGTTTAAGACAGTGTCATCCCATCCAGAAGCTACAGCAGAAAATCCCCAACATGGGAAGCACCAACCATCCCAAGCCATTCAGAACTTCTAATGAAGTCCTCCTCTAGGTCTCCTCCTTCATGGAGGTGGATCTCCACAGGTGGAAGAGTTTTTTGAATGGGGGAACCCTATTGTTGAGTTGTGATTTCTAGAAATGCTTGACTGACAGTTGTCGTAGCATTTCTTTAGAACCAAATGAAGAGCTTTTTAATTTTCTGATTGGCTCTTTATTGAGTTTTAATTCATTCAGTTGTCAGATGAACTTCCTGGGAGCTGCCTAGTTTATAGCTAGCATTTATTTTGCATTTCATTTTTATCTGCTTTTACTCAAATTGTATTTTGAAGTGCTTTTAGTGTAAATTGTCCAGACAGTTTTGGCTATAAGGTAGATTAAACATTTTAATAGATAAATGGGTAGATAAAATAATTCTTCTGTCCATCTAGCAGCATTTCACATCTTAAGGTATCTTCATGCACTTCCCCAAATGTGTTATGCTTGTTCATCTATTTCCTCTGGATTTGCAGCATTGATGTGTAACACAACATGCCAATCAAGTTCCCGTCAGACAAAGCATCTCTGTTCTGGTATACTGATTTCTGTTATATACATCTTAATGCATCATGCAGTCTTTCCCGAATGTGGCTTAGATGAAAATCGAGAATGAATTCAGAATGAATTTATGGATCCTGAATAACAGAGTTGGTTAGAAGGTACCTTGGAGGTCTTCTAGTCCAACCCTCTAATCATGCAGAAGTTCCTATAATATTTCAGGCAAATGTTTGCTGAAAGCCTCCAGTGATGGAGTACCCACAGCTTCTTCTTCTTTGTGAATATATTTTTATTATTTTCACATGTTTTACCCATGATTGTCTTGGCAATGGAGCTAGCATGTGTCCATCGAGGTCATCTTCCTTATGGTCTATCATGGACTATGCAGAATACTTTCACATTCAAGACTTTGGGAAAAGTACCGACAAGAGCAATGAAAATGATTAAAGGCTTTGAAATTAAAATATATTGTTACATACTGTTCTGTCTCGTGAATCCAAGGAATATGCAGACCCAGGCTTGGCTGTCCCTACTTCTTTCTATGACATCTTCTCCACAGCTGTTCCTGTCTCCTGTCAATTCAACGTCTACGTACATCAGGGACAACCTCCCTCTGTTCCTCCTCACTGCTTCCTGACTCAGATGCCACCTAGTGGCCAACAGGCTTCTCCAGTTCCTACTCTGACTCCAAACACCCTCCAGAGTCTTCCTCATCCTCCAGAGCAGTCCCATAATGGTCTGAGCTGCCAGAGTCCACCAACAATTCAGCCAGCCGCTGCTGGACCACAACACTATCCCTCACCGCAGGGTCCTTCCCCCAAGTCTGATGCTCAGGGTGTGGCTTAGCTGGGAATTATTCATGGAAGGCCTACACCAAAGCAGGTGCGTCGCATCCTCCCAGGTAACATCCTCCAGCTCTCAACCTTTCCATTCCACCAGGTATTAATACTGTCCTTTCAGCCATCAGGAATCCCGAATCCTAGCAACGTCGTACTCAGCCGATGCCTCATCAGCACGGGGTTCAGGCTGGGGATGATAGGGTTGGCGAAGGGGACAAGTCGGCCGTTCAGGAACAAGAAGCGATCAATGAAAGACCGGGTGGACTCGCATCAAACGTGGCAAAGTCAGGCGATAGGCGACCGGATTGATGACTGCTTCAACAGGAAACGGGCCAAGGTAATGGAGGTCTAATTTCTTGGCAATGCCAACGGGCGGCGCCTAGGAGTAGAGCCTTCTCTGTGATGGGCCCAACCCTCTGGAATGACCTCCCCCCCGATATCAGAACCACCACCGACTTCCGCTCCTTCCGACAAAAACTGAAGACTCACCTGTTCCGTTTAGCCGGCCTGGCCCATTCATAGCTTATTCTACCTCCTGGCAGATATTTTAATTGGGTATTTTTAGGGTTATTTAAATATTGTTTTTAATTGCTTTGCTTTTTGTACAGTTTCTTATTGCCTCCTCTTTTATGTTTGTATTTATGTTTTGTATTTTCTATCTATTGATGTGTTTTATCTGAGTGTACACCGCCCTGAGTCCCTTTGGGGAGAGGGGGCAGTATAAAAGTCTAAATAAAAGTAAAAAGTTGACCAGCCAATTTGATGGAAGGTGTCTAGTGGACACCCACACTCGATCATCCACAGTCAACGCCGGTGTTGCGCGCCGAGACCTGTCTGCAACTCTCTTATAATCCTCCTTGGCTTTATTCAGATATCGCCGCACTACTTGATGGACTGCCGGTAGTTCTGACAGGAAGTCCTCAACTGCGGGGACCAGTGAGTCGATGGGTGTGAGGGGAAAGAACCGATGATCATACCCCACATTGGCCAAGAAGGGTGTTGTCTGCGTGGATGTGTCCTGTGAATTATTGAACACTAACTCCACTATTGCCAGATAGTCTGCCCAATCATTTTGGTGCTGGTTCACAAAACAGTGCAGGTACTGTTCCAAGATCCTGATCACTTTTTCTGTCCTTCCATCGGTTTTGGGATGGTGAGCTGAGGACAAGCAGATCTTAACATCCAAGGCTGTCATCAGCCCTTTCCAAAACTGGCCTGTGAATTGTGTTCCTCTGTCCAACACGACCCTGTCAGGTAGGCCGTGCAGCCTGAAAACTTGTTGAATAAACATGTGGGCAGTGACGCAGGCTGTTGGTAATTTTCAACATGGGATAAAATGAGCCATCTTTGTCAGCATGTCTACCACCATGGTAAATCCAGAAGACGGAGGCAAGTCTGTCAGGAAATCCATAGAAATGGGCCCCCAGGATCTCTCCGGGGTCGGCAATGGCTGAAGCAGCCCTGGAGGGGCTCCCGTCGCTGACTTGGCCTGCCGACACCGTACACAAGACGTGATGTAAGATTGTACATCAAGTCGCAATTGAGGCCACCAGAAGGTACGGGAGACCAGGTTCAAGGTCTTGAAGAGGCCAAAGTGCCCCGCCAACGGATTATCATGGCACTGGGATAGAATAAGTCTCTGAAGGGGCCCTGCTGGCGCTCATAAAAGGTTTGAAGACGGCAGGGGCATTGGTCAGCCCAAAAGGCATGACCGTGTACTCAAAATGCCCATACCTGGTACCGAATGCCGTCTTCCATTATTCCCCGGGTTGGATCCAGACAAGATTATAGGCTCCACAGAGATCTAATTTGGTGAACACCTTAACTTCGCTGAGATGCTCCAACAGTTCAGGAATAAGGGGCAGAGGATATCGATTGCGCACCGTGATAGAATTCAATTTTCGGTAGTCACAACAGAGTCTCAAATCTCCCATCTTCTTTTTGACGAACAAGACTGGGGCAGACAATGGCGAAGACGAGGGCCTGGTAAAACCCAAATAAGTTTTTATCCCCAAAGTCCCGCAATACGACCAATTCCAGGTCTGACATTGAATACAAATGACCCACAGGGAGCGGCACGTCCGGAAACAAATCAATGGGACAATCATATGGCCGGTGCGGTGGCAATTGGTCTGCTTCTTGTTCACTGAACACGTCTGCAAAATCTGCTATGTCGGAAGGCAAGGATACCCCAGGTGGACTCAGCAGCTGGCCTGCGCATTCATGACGGGTGTGGTCCACACATTGCAAGTCTGGAAAGGTGACAAAGTGTTAGCCTGAGTGTGCCTCATCCATTCACCTGATCTAACACTGGTGACAAAGGTGGGATTGGAAGGCAACTAGGCACAAATAAGAGCTGACTGACAATCCAGCAAACAATCCAGCCTGGAGCTAAGCACGGTATCGAGCAGCCATCTATAAGTGGCAAATTTAAATCTGACAATGCACATCCTGCCAGCTTCGTACAACTCAGCCCTGAGCACTGGGACTCATATATGATGAGGTTCGAATGCTTCCTTGAAGCCAACGACCTCCTGGGCCTATCCGAAGGCCAGAGGAAAGCCATGTTCCTGAGCTACTGTGGGTCAGAGGTATTTGACACTGCCAAGGACCTATCCGAGCCAACGCCTGTATAGTCAGCCAGTTGGTCAGTGCTTCAATAGACATTGAGGACACACTATGTTGCCAAACCATCTAAATATGTGCGGAGGCATGAATTCAACCTCCGTAACCAGAAAGAAGGTGATCAACCAATATGTTGCCGTACTTCGTATGGCCACAGCATATTGCGAGTTTCGTGACTTTAAAAAGAGAAAAATGCCAAATTAATGTTCCAAGGGTTGAATTCCTGGGGTATTTGATCGATGGCTCTGGAATTCACCCAACAGATAAAAATATTAAAGCAATCCAGGAAGCCCCCACACCTCACAATCAGACCGAGCTGCAGACGTTCCTCGGACTTCTCAATTTTTATAGTGTCTTTCTTATAGACAGAAAGCTACTGTTGCTGAGTCCTTGCATCGGTTCCTTGGCAAGAACGCCAGATGGACCTGAGGACAGGCTGAGGCCACCACTTTTGCTGCAGTTAAAAACTGCTGTCAGTAGACACGTTCCTGGTCCAATATAATTAAGCTTTGCCCCTTGTCCTGACTTGTGATGCCTCTCCTTTCGGTGTCACGGCCATGCAATTTGAGACTTATTTAGCTACTCAGGGAATGAGACATGCCCTGGTCATTCCTTTCCATCCATCTAGTAATGGACAGGTGGAGAGAATGGTGTGATCTGCAAAAGAAGCCATATCCAGGATGGGACTGGGAGATTGGCAAACGTGGGTAGACCAATTATTCCTTTACCACCACATTACTCCAAGTGCAATCACTGGCAGAAGCCCCGCTGAGCTTCTGATGGGTCACCCGCTATGATCGCCCTTGGACTGGCTACACCCAAACTATTCTGCTGCGACACTCCCAGTCTCAACGCCTAAGGCGTTTCCATGACTACTATCAACTTGAGAAGGGGATCGGGGGAAATGTCATGCAAACTTTTGACCAGAGTAAAAGTCTCATATTTCTGTACTGGAATGTGAATGCGCATGTCTCTGACTCAAATGATTCAGGGCCCGACACACGAGGGAGGACACACTCTGGACCTCGTTTTTGTCTCTGGCCAGTGGTTGAGTGATCTGGGAGGAGGGGACTTAACCATCACTCCCCTGTCATGGTCAGATCACTCACTCCTTCGTCTTGACTTCCCTGGTGCTACCTCCCGCTGCAGGGAGGCGGAACCGGAAAGCACTAGATGGTTCCGCCCCAGGCGCCTGATGGAACCAGATAGGTTCCAGACGGAGCTTGGGCCACCTCCTGTAACCTTGACCCGCCCCCGGGTAGAGGACCTGGTGGTCGCGTGGAATAATGCGACTACCGGGGCCTTGAACCGGGTGGCGCCTTTGCGGCCTCTCCGGCGGCAACGATCCACCCTGGCCCCTTGGTTTACCGAGGAGCTGAGGGTGATGAAATGCCGCAAGAGACGTCTAGAGAGTCGTTGGAGATCCTCTCGTTCCGAACTTGATCGAACACAGGCACGAGCCCATTTAAGGATGTACCTTGTGGCATTGAGAGTGGCCAAATGCCAATATTGTGCCACTCTCATTGCATCTGCAGAGAACCGCCCTGCCACCCTGTTTCGGGTGTCCCGCTCCCTCTTGTTTCAGAGGCCGCGGGAGGCCCCTCTACAGGGCAGAGCAGAGGAATTTGGGAAATATCTGCAGGATAAAATCGCTCAAATCCGGAAGGATTGGGTCCCTGTTAGTGGTCCAATGGAGACGTCCATGGCGAGTCTTGAGGAATCGACCTGGGAGGAGTTTGACTTGGTTGCCATCGAGGATTTGGACAGAATGCGTGGACGACTGCGACCCACCACATATTTATTGGACCCGTGCCCCTCCTGGCTTGTACTGGCATCCTGGGAGGTTACACAAGACTGGCTCCTGGACCTAGTGAACGCTTTGCTGAGCGGGGGGTCTCTCCCGGCCACCTTGAAAGAGGCGGTGGTGAGACCCTTGCTCAAGAAGCCTTCCCTGGATCCTTTGGAGCTGGCCAATTATCGTCCTGTCTCCAACCTTCCCTTTCTGGCGAAGGTTGTAGAGAGTGTGGTGGCCTACCAGTTTCCACGGCATCTGGAGGAAAATGATTATCTAGACCCGCGCCAGTCCGGCTTCCGCCCCGGTCACAGCACGGAAACGGCCTTGGTCGCGTTGGTGGATGATCTCTGGAGGGCCAGAGATAGAGGTTGTTCCTCTATCCTGGTCCTATTAGACCTCTCGGCGGCTTTTGATACCATCGACCATGGTATCCTGCTGCGCCGGCTGGAGGGGTTGGGGGTCCGGGGCACCGTTTTGCGGTGGTTCGGCTCCTACCTTTCTGGCCGGACGCAGCGTGTGTTGGCAGGGGAGGAGAGGTCGACCCTACGCCCCCTTACTTGTGGGGTGCCACAGGGGTCGGTCCTCTCGCCACTCCTGTTCAACACATATATGAAGCCGCTGGGTGAGATCATCCGTGGTTTCGGGGTGGGATACCATCTGTACGCTGATGATACTCAGCTGTACTTTTCCACCCCGAACCACCCCAACGAGGCCATCGAAGTGATGTCCCGGTGTGTGGAAGCCGTACGGATCTGGATGGATGACAACCGACTCAAACTCAACCCCTCCAAGACGGAGTGGCTGTGGGTACCGGCTCCCCGGTTCAGCCAATTAATTCCATCATTGGCCATCGGGGGCATTCAACTTGCCCCCGTGGAGCGGGTGCGCAATTTGGGCGTCCTCCTGGATGCCCGGCTGTCCATGGATGACCATGTGACAGCCGTGGCAAGGGGGGCGTTCCACCAGGTTCGCCTGGTGTGCCAATTGCGCCCCCTACTGGACCGGGACGCCTTACGCACAGTCACTCATGCGCTGGTGACGTCTCGCTTGGACTACTGTAACGCTCTCTACATGGGGCTTCCCTTGAAATGCACCCGGAGGCTACAGTTGGTCCAGAACGCAGCCGCGCGGGTAATTATGGGGAGTACTAAGTACTCCCATGTGACACCGTTCTTGCGCGAGCTGCACTGGCTTCCTGTGGTCTATCGGGTGCGTTTCAAGGTTTTGATAACAATCTTTAAAGCGCTCCATGGCTCAGGACCTAGTTACTTGCGGGATCGTATTCTGCCCCATACATCCCTGCGACCAATCCGCTCGCACAGAGAGGGCCTCCTCCAGGTGCCGTCCACCAGACAGTGTTGAGGGGCGGCGCCTAGGAGTAGAGCCTTCTCTGTGGCGGGCCCAGCCCTGTGGAATGACCTCCCTCCGGATATTAGGAATACCTCTGACCTCCGCTCCTTTCGTATTAAGCTTAAGACCCACCTATTCCAAGCAGCTGGCCTGGCTCAACTTTGATCTAACCATATCGCTCCTGACGGGTTTTTACTGGGTATTTTAATTATATTTAATTATCTAGGGGTTTTTAAATACTGTATTTTAATTGTTTTATTTACCAGCCGACCTCCTCCTTGTGTATGTCTCGGTATATGTCTCTGTTATATGTTTGTCTTGTCCACATATTTATTTCATATGTTTCATTGTACGCCGCCCCGAGTCCTTCGGGAGAGGGTGCGGCTAAGAAATAAATATTTATTATTATTATTTATTATTAACATGGACTATAAAACCCATAAAACAACAAAATTAAATAGAAAAACACTCCCAAAGTCCTTCTTCAGGATGATGGATGAAATAAACCTAAAAGATGTTTGGGGAGAAAGAAATCCTACTAAAAACAATACACCTTCTACTCAAACAGACATTTATCATTCTCTAGAATTGATATGATTTGGGCTTCAACGGACCTATCTAGCAGTGCACAAGAAGTGGAAATTGAGTCGAATACTTGGGCGGACCACAACCCAATGACAATAGGATGGAGACAACAAAGAACAAGATCTAGATGGACACTAAATAATATGATATTGAAAGAGAAAGAATTTGTAAAGAAAATGGAAAAAGAATTGACTTTCTTTTTTAAAGAAAACAAAAAAGAAGATACGTCCTTGCAGAATCTCTGGGATACAATGAAGGCCTTTTCTAGAGGTTTGATAATAGACTATGCAAGAAAGAGAAATTTAAAGAAAAGACAAGTGTCTAAGGACCTAGAAAAAGACTATAGTACACTGGAAAAAGAATTACAGAAATGTACACAAAAGAAAGAGATTAAAATAAAAATGGATACAATAAAACACAAAATGGACCTACTGGAAAAGGAGGACTTGGCTCGAAAAATCAGAGGCGCTAAACAGAACTACTTTGAAAATGCAAATAAACCAGGCAGATGGTTGGCATATAAACTGAGAAAAGAAAGAGAGACCAAGAAAATACAACAACTAAGAGATGAACAAGGACAATTGCCCTATGGAAATATGGAAAAGAAGAAAATTATACAAGACTACTATGCTAAGTTGTATAATAATAATAAAATAATAATAAAATTTTATTTGTTAGCCGCACCCTCTCCCGAAGGACTCGGGGCGGCGTACAATAAAAACACATAAGTACAAATATGGACAATACATACACAAAAATGTAGACGTATACGTATACGTAGAGGAGGTAGACAAATGCATATAAACAATTAAAATCACAATTTAAAATCCCTTAAATAAATTACAAAATTAAAACCCGTCAGGAGCGATATAATCAAACTATGGTTGAGCCAGGCCAGCTACTTGGAATAGGTGGGTCTTGAGCTTTACACGGAAGGAGCGGAGGTCAGAGGTAGTCCTAATATCCGGGGGGGAGGTCATTTCACAGGGCTGGGCCCGCCATAGAGAAGGCTCTGCTCCTAGGCGCCGCCCCTCGGCACTGTCTGGTGGACGGCACCTGGAGAAGTCCCTCTCTGTGCGAGCGAATTGGTCGCAGGGATGTATGGGGCAGGATACGATCCCGCAAGTAGCTAGGTCCTGAGCCATGGAGCGCTTTAAAGATCGTTATCAGAACCTTGAAACGCACCCAATAGACCACAGGAAGCCAGTGCAGCTCGCGCAGGAAAGGTGTCACATGGAAGTACCTTGTACTCCCCATAATTACCCGCGCGGCCGCATTCTGGACCAACTGTAGTCTCCGAGTGCATTTCAAGGGAAGCCCCATGTAGAGAGTATGAACAACAGAATATAAAAGAGGAAGAAGTGAAACAATATTTACAAAATGCCAAACTCCCCCAAATACCAAGTGATACTAGAACTATATTAGAAGATAAAATAACAATGATGGAGTTAACTGAAGCCCTTAAAAGACAAAATAATGGGAAGGCCCCGGGACCAGATGGCCTTCCTGTGGAATTCTATAGAACACTAGAGAAATCCTTGGCCATTCCCCTTCTAGAAGTTATGAATGAAGTAATGACTGAAAGCAAAATACCTAACTCATGGCTGGAGGCATATATTACATTGCTACCCAAAGAGGAGGCAGACCATACGCAAATTAAGAATTATAGACCTATCTCCTTGTTGAATTCAGACTACAAGTTATTTGCTTCTATATTGGTGGAGAGATTGAAAAATATTTAAATGGGTTTATTCATCCGGACCAAAATGGCTTTTTACCAAAGAGGCAAATTAGAGATAATATAAGAACAATTTTGGATACCTTGGAATATTATGAGGCTCACTCTGGGAAGCAAATGGCTTTGATGTTCCTGGATGCGCAGAAAGCTTTTGATAATGTGAATTGGATATTTATGATACAACAAATGGAACAAATGAACTTTGGTAAGAACTTTATTCAAGCCATACAAACGATATACCACAAGCAAACAGCTAAGATAATGATAAATGGAGAACTGACGGATCCCATCGAAATAAAAAGAGGCACGAGACAAGGCTGTCCACTATCACCACTACTTTTTGTTTTAACATTAGAAGTACTAAACAGAAAGATTAGAGAAGAGGAAGGAATAAAGGGAATGAGTATCAAAAAGGAAGAATATAAGCTGTAAGCATTTGCAGATGATCTAGTTTTTATTCTTGAGGAGCCACTTCAATCTGCACCTAAATTGATAGGAAAAATTGGGGCGTATGGAGAAGTTGCAGGCTTCAAAATAAATAAAGACAAAACAAAGATTTTGACAAAAAAAATACCCTCAAAACAAAAAGAAGAATTGGCGGAAATTTTGGAAATGCAAATTACAAATAAAGTTAAATATTTGGGGATTTACCTAACAGCCAGATGCAGCACTCTTAAAGAAGATAATTATCTTAGATTGAAGCAACAAATTGCAATAGATGTGGTGAAATGGGAGAATCTTCAATTATCAATGATCGGGAGAATCTCAACAATCAAAATGAATATCCTACCTAGAATTCTATATTTGTTCCAGACCATTCCAATTAAGTTGGGGAAAGACTACTTTGAAGATCTAAATAAAATGGTGTTGAAATTCATATGGCAGGGGAAAAAAGCAAGAATAAAACGTAAATTGTTACAAGATGCTAAATCAAGAGGAGGGTGGGGCCTACCCGACTGGGAGTTATAGTATCAGGCAGCTAGCCTGATGTGGATCAAAGAATGGATAATGCTAAGAAATGCTAAGCTTTTGAATCTAGAGGGTCACGACCTGTTGTTGGGATGGCATGCATACTTATGGTATAAGGGAACTAAAACACATGGTTATTTCAGAAGGCATTTTATAAGAGAGGCTCTGTTATTAAATTGGGAGAAGGTTAAGAGGTTGCACTACTTGAAAATTCCAGTCTGGATATCAACTATTGAAGCTTTTTCATACTCAATAATATATAAAAGGGAAGAAATGGTTAGATATGCTGAATTATTGAATACAGAGGGTGAACTCAAATCCATACAAGAATTGAAACAGGAAGGTATTGAACTCAATTGGTATTCATATGTGCAAATACATTCTAGATACAATGAAGATCGAAAAAATGAGGGCTTTTATGATAAAATGACTGAATTAGATAAAATCTTAACAGGTAACGACAAAAAAGTAATTCAAAAATGTTATGCCTATTTATTAGAGGTGAAATTATATGAAGAACAAGTTAAAGGAACTATGTTAGCTTGGGGAAAAAACTTTGGACATGGGATTGATTTAGAAAAATGGCAAAAATTGTGGACTCAAAACTATAAAATGACAATGTCAACTGCATATAAAGAGAATTTGTATAAGATGTTTTATAGGTGGCACTTATCCCCATCGAGAATAGCAAGAATGTCTAAGAATAAATCCGAAAAATGCTGGAAACGTCATCAGACGCCGGGCACATTCTACCACATGTGGTGGACTTGTTCTGAAGCTAAAAGATACTGGACTAAAATACACATGTGGTTGGAGAAAATGATACATAAACATATAGACTTAAAACCAGAACTCTTTTTATTGGGAATAATACCAGAAATATACAACAAGGACTTGAAATATTTGATTATAAATGTGTTAACAGCTGCTAGAATTGTATTTGCCAAAAACTGGAAAAATGAGAAACTACCAACAGAGGAAGAAATTATTCAGGAAATAATGGATTGTGCTGAAATGAGTAAACTTACATTTGAAATTAGAGAACTAGAGGATGAGCAATTTTATAAAGTACGGGATTTGTTTGATCAATGGCTGGATAAAAAAACCTGGAAATAAAAAAAATTCTCTATCTTATCTTATATGTAATAATAGAAAGCTATATTTAATGTTGTGAAAGTTTTTTTCCCTCTTTTTATATGTTAATTTCTTACTATGAAATAGATTACTTACTTATACGATATATGAAGAATAATAATGTACTTAATGTATAAGAGTGGGATGATTTAAATTGTTAGGTATAATTGTAGGTGGTGACTATTTTATAATATAAAATGGATTAATGATGATGTAATGAACAATGGATATATATATACATGGATTGATAATTAATAATGGAAAATTATATTTGGAGTTGTGGATGATTGAAAATTTTATGGTTAACTGAAAGTAGAAATGTGTAATATGAATTAATGGGAATCTTTTGACTTAATCCTTATTCTTATTTCTTAGAGATTGGTGATATGATAATTTTATAAAGACTTATTGTTACTGAGTAGATAATTATGGATGTAAGGAAATAAGGGCTGTCACAAATGAAAGAATACTAATGGCAATCTGAACACATAATGCTCAATGAAATATTTAGTTATGTTTAATGGATAACCAGTGACTTTATTCTTAATTGTAAAAACCGCTGCACAAAAACTTGTAACCAAACAACATGCTTGATGAAATTGTTTTTCTTTTTCTTTTTCTCCTTGCTCTTGTTCTGTATGTGTTGTTTTGTCCTTTTTAAAGAAAAATAAATTAAAAAATTAAAAAAAAAATACCCAAGAACGAGAACAGAAACATTTGCTCAAAGCTCTTCCATTTAATTCTGAGCTAAGATTGGTCATCTGATTGGTCAGTTTGAGCCAGATATACTCTGGGAGGGGAGCACCTTTTAGGTCTTCCCTTCTGGTACCCAGCTTTTCCACTTTAAGAACCAATGCAACTCACAGAGTAGTGATATTTACATGTTCTGAGTAACCAACACTGAGTAACCAAAAGCTGCATTTTACACCAGATGGAGCTTCTGAATGCTCTCCAAGGACCGTCTCATGTAGAGTCCACTGTAGTGTCCTGACGGGAGGTCACAAGAGAATGAGTGACTCTTTGCAGGGCCTCCTTGTCCAAAAATGGACTCAACTGGTACATCACCCAAAGATGTGCAAAGGCCTCATACGTGGTCTTCTAGCAGGAGCCATGAGGACTCCCAGGTTGCACACAACACATATGCAAGACAGTCTCATCACATCCAGAACCCAAGATGGAAAATCATCAGCATGGGAAGGTTGCAATGGGTTAGACATAACTTCGCAACTAAAAACAGCAAAACTAATTTTTCTGAGCTTCTACCAGCATTTCACATCTTAAGATATCTTTGTGCACATCCCCAAATGTATTATGCTGGTTCTTCTACTTCCTCGGGATTTGCAACATTTATGTGTAACACAACATGTCATTCTGCTTTCTGTCAGACAAATCATCTGTCTTATGATCTACTGATTTTCAGTTCTAGGCAGCTCATTGTCTCCTGCAGTCTTTCAATGATGAGGCTTAGATGACAATAAAGGGAGAGGCAGAATGAGTTTATGGATCCAGAATCAAGGATCTCCTCCTTGAAGGACAGAGTGTGCATGATGGATTTAAAATTAAGAAAAATAAATAAAAATATCCAGCAGAAGAAAAGATATGGACTGGAATACGAACATTAGTTGTATTGCAACTGTGAACACTTTTTCAACAAGGAGCCAAATGAGAGAATGCCACGTCCCTGTTCGCGGCTTATCCCTGAAGGGTTCTAATAGGGACAATACAGACTGTACAATAATTTTGCATGGTGTGCAATGTTTGCCTTGCATAAGCGAAGAAAGGTACACATCTCTGTAAGCCCGGTTACATTTGGAGATACAGCAAGACGTTTTAACCAAGAGTTATTAGCTCAATTAGTCAACTGGAAGCATCAAAATAAGCATAGGGGCAGGGCAAGGGAAGAAACGGTGAAGTGGGAGATAGAACGGAATTTTTTGGGGGGCAGAGATCATACAACTCTGTGTACCCCATCCTCATTTTGGGCCCAGCAATAACTGTCAAAAATTGCTGTCTATGAAGTGCAAACTTTGCCTTCCATCAAAAGCCAAATTTCCTATTTTAAGTTCCATTGAAGCACTTGCTCAATGTTCTTCCATGCAATTCTGAGCCAAGGCATATTGATTGAATCAGTCAACTCGAGACATCAAAATATACCTAGGAAGAATGCAGCTGGTAAATCAAATCTGAGTCAGAGCAAACAGGGAGGGAAGGAGAAATTTTAATAACAATTTGAGGCCCAACAGTTGTCAGAAGTTGACCAAGGTGGGGTGAAGTCTGACAAACTCTATCGCTGGAAGTTTTTAAGAAGAGATTGTATAACCATTTATCTGAAATATTTCTTCATATGTTTTAGCCTCAAGGCCCTTGATCATTCTTATTGCTCTTTTCTTTATTCTTTCCAGAGTCTCAACAGAACAATTAATCAGTGGGACAACTTGATTCCAGAAGTTGTTGAATGCTCCAAAACTGGAAGATTTAAAAAAAAGATCGGACAACCATTTGGGTTGGACTTGAAGACCTCCAAGGTCCCTTCTAACTCTGTTATTCTATATTTCAGCAAAACCCAGAGGGACAATATGAACAGAACAATAATTTTGCACAGTGTGCAGTGTTTGCATTGCATAAGCAAAACAGGTAAACATCTCTCTTATGTTTTATTGTTTTTGGAAGTCCACCAAGAACAATTTTAAGCTGAGGGCTTTTAGCTCAATCAGTCAATTTGAAGCATCAAAATATCAACCATCAGTGTATATGTGTGGTATATAATGGAATTTTAGTTGATGGAGAGATCATATAATTGTGCGCATCTCAACCTCACTTGGGGCACAAGGATCATTGTAAAAAAAATTGCTGTCTAAGATGTTTGCCTTGATTTAATAGATATGTTGCGGCAGACCGTGGCAGGAAACCTCAGTCAGCCTAACATAGGACGTGAGACCACAAGGTAAAAGAGAAACAGGTGTTTAATGATGCATCAGAGTTCAGAGCGTTTAACACTGCAAAGTCTGAACTGTCCTGGGTAGGCCAGGACAGAACTTTAATACCCCTTCAGACGTGTTGGGGGTTCCATAGGCGTGTTTGTCCAAAGGGAAAAAGGAAGGTCAAGGGGAGGTACATTCTAGATTCATCATCATCACAACCTTTACAGTAAAATGTTACAGATATGCTCTTTGACATTTAACAAAAACAGAAGTGAATTTGTTGATTTGTCAGAAACGAGAAGTTGAAAATGCTAACATTATACAGAATAACAGAAAAACAGAAATAATGTATTAGCCTAGGCGATCTCTACATAAAGGTGAGTACAATGCTAAATACCACTTCCTTATTTCTTATCTTACAACATCTGCTTTTCGCTGTGCCCATCCATAAAGTGTTTCCTAAGCGATGTGTCACTAAAATGCGTAATCTTTCCTATGCCAGCTACAGAAGTCCTTTTAATATGCAGACTTAATTAATGTTTTTATGAAGAAGTTTTATCAAGGAGTCTAGGGGCTCCTATACCCTTTAAATGAGGGGGTTACTTACCTGCTGCCTCATTCCCCCCTGTTGAAACTTCACCTGTATGTGATAGCTTACTGGGGAGTTTCATAAGCCCCGTTGGGATCATCCCAAGCACGTTCCTCCTTTTCTTGCCGTAGCAAGGTAACGTACTCACCTTCCAAGTCACACAGAGCTAAGGCCTTTACAGAGGCCTTTCTGTCGACCAGAAGTGAGAGACTGTTACTAATGGTTCTCACAAAAATGGGGAGAATGCAAGGCAGAATAACACATCCAGCCGCAATTAGGCCAATCAAAGCCACTATCGCCTGCAGTCCAGGGAGTTTGGGAAACCAAGACCCAAAAGCTGAGGAGAGATCAAACCCTTTCCAATCCTGCCCCTCAAAGTGGGTGAGCTGCCTCATTTCAGTAGTCAATTGCTTTATAACTGAGCCAGTTTCATCTATTTGGAGACAACAGTTGGTAAGGTTAAATTTTCCACACACCCCACCTTCTTTGGCCAGCAGATAGTCCAGGGCCAGCCGGTTCTGATATACAGCTGTCCTTAGTTTATCTGCTGTTGAGGCCAAAATGTTAAGTGACTTATCAATCCTTTCACCTGCTAGGTCCAACACTGCCTGGAGCCTAATGATGCGATTCAGCATATATATAGGAGTGCGATACCCCCAGGACCCATCCTCAGCCCAAGTGGCCTTCCCATAGGTGCAAACAATACGTTCCGAATCCCAGAATGTTTGTTCTTCGTATTTGGCCAATTCTTTACAAGGGAAGTTGGAGAATGCATGTTCGGAGTCCCTCTTCTTCCTCCGAAGCCCTATGTGTTCATATAGGGGAACCCCTAAAACTTGGCGTTTTTGGATGGGGAGTAGGAAAAAGGAAGGTTTTATCCACCCCAGAACACATGACCCAGACCAATACGGTGGCAAGACCTCAAAGGCAGTGTTGCCACAAATCCAATACATATTTGCAGGGGCAACCCATGGGCCTGGGAACTCAGGGTTGGAGGTAATGAAAGGAAGGAAAGCGCTGTTGAACTTTGGAGGGGCTGGCAAATCGGATGGCGATGTCCATTTGGTATAATTGACATCCCACGTACCTAGGCATATCAGATGGCCCACCGGGAATGACCCATTCCGGACAAAGCAATTTCGTCCCTCCAAGTTTGTGGTGAGCGTCCAGACTATGCCCGATGGATCAGTTCTGGTGGTAATATTGCCATCCCGACTCATGTTGTTATATACTTCGGGGCTAGTTTCCAAAGCTTCCCATGGCCACTGTTCTCCCATGTTAGTTCCACCATACACAAAGCAGTTTTGAACTGCGAGGGACTTTGCCACAATCTCAGCCATTTCCACAAACAAATTGACTGCCTTAGTACTTAGAGGGAGAGGTTCTTCCAATTCTCGAAGGCTGTCATAAACTGACCATCCAAGAGACTTTATTTCCCCATCATTCTTAGTCTGGAGGCGAATGGTGATGTAGGTAACAGGATCCCTCCCTGACCCCTCAATCCCAATGCCATAACTAACCTGAGGGGGATGGTCTCGAGACACCTGGATCGATACCAGATTACTACCGGGGATCCTTTCAAACTTGACAATGTGCGGACAACCAGAGTGTGTTCCCTGGCCTGTGTATTTGCAAACACAATCCCAACCTGTACATACCATTTGGTTGTCACAAGGGCTGAAGTCATCAGGATTGCCCTTGTGCGGGTCCAAATTTCGTGGACATAGGTATTTGTGTGCAGATTGATAGACATTTCTCCAGCTACTGTCCCCACAGGTAATATGGACCGCTTTGTCCATGGCAGCACACACATCAAAGACCACAGTTAGGGGTTGCGTTCCTTGCTTCAGGGCTACTGTAGAGTTCAGGTAATAGAGCCATGAGTGTTCCTGAGAGGTAAGGCCGAGGCCTGCCCAAACAGAAACATTCATCCGTACAGGGAGTTCTGGATTATAGCACACCAAGTCAGTTCCCTGCAAGCAGTAACTGTACATGGTGCCATTGGAGGTGCACCCTGTGGCCTGGGGTACACAATTTGGAGGGGCCTCAGTGTGGTAGATCAGGGTTTCAATGGTGCGAGCCCCTACCCATGCCTTTTTCATGCAAGGTGTGCAGCTGTCTAAACCTTGGGATTTTGGAAGGTAGCAGATGATACCGGTGGAGCCCTGGCATCTTTTGTATACCTGGGGCTTTAAGGGGACCTGAGTACAGTTTCTAATGCCAGCCCGACCCCTACATATTTTTACCTGAGGGTGATCCTTCCCAAAAGTGCAGTCTG